>NC_089839.1:77861251-78486251 GCF_035609145.1 Eleutherodactylus coqui | reverse complement strand
TAGAACAGAAAAGGTAACCATCAGTTCACATACAACAGCGACGCCCGTCTGTGCCAGGATCCTTTACCACCCGCTCATCCATGGCGAGTACTGGTCCCAAAAGTTAGCTCTTTTTAGTCAGTGCGGTCAGCTTCTTAATGGCAACTGCGTCTTTACCCACGGGTCACGTGTCGTCTAGGATGTAGGTATGACAAGTCTCCCCTATCATCTTACAGACACTCCCCTTTTTAGCTAAAGTCATATCTAAGGTCATTCTATTTTGAAAAAGTCATAGTCGAGGTAGGTCCTATTGGTCGACTAGTCCCTATAAGGCGTCTCTAGTATAATTTATAAACCACTGCTAACTATAAAAAACATAATTAATCCAATCAACGTTTATTTACCATAATGACCAGGAAAATGGACTCGAATCTAGTTTTAACTTGGTCTCTAATTTTTAAAACTCGTCAGGTACCCCCCTTGGCTATCCTATGACGTCAATGTACACGTGTAGATCAAAACTACCACCAGGGGTCTCTCTTCTCGCTCTAGCATAATGTTACAATACTAGTAGCGTGCACAGGTACGCACGGCGTGGGACTCCCTAATCTTCACCCACACCAATGTCCCTCCTGGAGATAGTCCTAATGGTGAACACGTCCAAGTCGCCTCACCCTTGCGTCAGGGTTTTCCCACTGCCCGTAAGTCCCTACTCCTAGGAGGGGGGGATCCCTACCTCACCTCAGAGGGAGGCCATGGATTCCCTGGGCTCATTTCCGGGCATCCATACCCTCTATCTGTACAAGTTAACACCCCACAGGGTGTGCCCTCGCCGGAACCTAAGGTCTTCTGCACTATCCCTTGGCAAATGGGAATTCCACTGACAATCCATCTTAGGAGATCGGGGCAGGCACAGTACTAGTACATTTCTCCTTTTCTTTGGTAGCGTATGTGGTTGGCATTATCGGAACTGGCTCTTCATCTTTTTTAAACAAGGAAAATATTGCTGAGTTCCCCAAAAATCTCCCTCCACCCTGCCTAATTGCCTGGCAGGTGTAGTTTCCAGGGTAGTAAGTAATACTCTCTCCGGTGCAAAACACTTAAGTAGTTATAGAGTATTCCTTCTTCCATTTCTCACGGACAGTGTAATTAGCAGAAATGTTCGTGAAGAGACTAAGCATCTACAGGGAGATTTAGGGGGACCATCCCCGAGTGTAGTCGGGCACTACCGCACACGCAACAGTCAGACTTGTTGCTCCTGTTAGCATTGTACCTCATCAACTCCAACCAGAGATTCTGGTCAGAGTAGCCAGTCGCTACTGTCAAGGTGTCCTCAAAAGGTAGGGTTGGCTATGATCATCATGTTCGTCAAGGTCTTTATCTTACGGCGGAGGGGGTTAATTATGGGCACGGGACTAAGTGAAGGCTTCCATTCGGCTGCATCTACCATATCCCTTGTTTTAAACTTCCCTAAGGGATCTGTCCTCCCGTACCGGTATGTCCCCAGACTATAAGTCCCCCCCCCCGTCCCCCGGGCTTGGATCTCCCATGGTTAATGTAAAAACCGCATTAAAACCAAGCAACATACTAAGTTCAGCCTTCCAATACCCGCTGTCCTTATTATTCTCAAGGAGGGTTATACGACTAATTAGGGATTTCCCGCTCTTATCTTTCTTATTTAAGGCACTTCGCGGTTTATAGGACTAGTCTGTTCCTGCGTTCCATCCCACTAATCCCCAATAACGGCAGTCTTCTCCCCAGACGTTATCAGTGGCGCAAACATATTGTATTCCCCGGGTATATAAGTCATATAACCAGCTGGACTGAGCTAAATCTGGCCTGCGGTGGGATCTTGCGCCTAGACACGGGACCACAGTACAATAGTCGAAGGAATATGCGGCTACTTGAGCATTGGACGAGTTATACTAGAAGGTAACCATACCCCCATATTCTTCCGACTAAGGATTCCAGTTGCCACCCTCCTCTCTCATTAGCCCTAACCAGAGTAACGTCTTTGGCACAACTAAGACTGGTCTCCCGGATCTGAAGCTTTCTTACAGTATGAAGCATGGATCCATGTAAGTCTTTCGGCTAGTTTCACAGCTGTGGCAGTAGTCAGAAGCACCTGGTAGGGGCCATCAAATCGGGGCTCAGGAGGGTGCTTCCTGGGGAACTTCTTGATGCACACCCAATCCCCAGGCTGCAAGATATGTGTCCCAGTGTCTGCCTCTGAGTCTGGAAGAGAACACCTGTGCATAGGCTTTGGTTAGTTCTTTAACAACGGAAATCACATACTCAGTCAACACATCAGATTGTAATTGTAACCACTGAGGATAGTAACAACCTAGCCTTGGGGCTAGCCCAAACAATCTCGTAGGGAGATAATGTATAATCCCCCCTGGGTTCATATCTAACACTGTATAAGGCTATTGGATGACAGTCTTTCCAAAGTGGCGTCATTTTTAAGTATCTTACTTTTAGCGTGCCACTACGTCTCTCCACCTTGCCACTACTCTAAAGGTGGTACAGTATGTAAAAGGCCTGGGATACACCCAGAGCAGACATGACATGTTACATTCACCTGCGAAGTTTATACCTCTGTCTGACTCTGAATCACTTCTGGTACCCCATATTCACAGTTTACCTCGTTCATGAACTTCTTTGCGGTTACCTACTTGTTTACCTTGGTAACAGGGTCGGCCTCCAACCTGCAAAGACATCAACAACAACAAGCACGTAGTCATACTTCCCAACAAGTGGGAGCTGAACGTAGTCAATTTGCAATCCCTGAAATGGGTAGAGTGGTCCCGGCAAGTGTGATGTGGCAAATTTACTTCTGCCCTGACTCACCTATGGCATAGATCATGCTAAACCGGACAAATGATGCAGCAGCTACAGAGAACCCAGAAGTCGCCCAACCTCTTTCAAGCGTCGTCGTCAGTGCTGCTTTACTAGGTGGGTCTTTGCGTCCATCAGCTGGGCCATCATGGGATACAGGAACTGTGGTGGGCAAGTGCTGTTGACCGTTCACCACACGCTGTCCTGTTTCTGCTGCTCCCATATTAGTCCATTTATTCTTTTCTTCCTTGCTGGCTTGTAACTGTAAAAGTCTTTTAGCATATCAAAGTCCAAATTTTTGTCAATGTCCAAAGTTTTTTTACCACTGACTCATGCTGTCAGTATCTTTTCTTCTTTCTTCCACGGCTTGAGGGCCGCTGACTTTGCTGCGCTGTCAGCGAGGGTGTCGTCTCTCGCCTCTCCAGTGTAGGAATCGGTGCGAACTCTCAACTTTGTCAGGTAGAAGTAGGGCCTCCATGCGACTCTGTACCGCTGCACCATTCTCAATTGGTTGTCCTGCTAAGGTAAAAACTGTCTGGCCTTCCATATTGGGCCGTAATCATGAGCTATGCCAAATGCATACCAGGAGTCAGTGTAAAGGGTTGCCGGTCTTACCTCTCGCCACTCTACTCGCCTCAGTGAGGGCCTTCAATTCCGCTTCTTGTACTGTGACATGCGGAGGCAGAGCTTCTGCTTCTAGGACATCTTGTTGTGTGACCACTGCATATCCGATGTGGAGTCATCAATCCTCACCCTGGTACCATCTGCAAAAAGCTCAACATATGCATTATCAACAGGGGTTCTGGTAACTGTTTGCATACCTGCAGTTTCTTACCGAATTAGTACTAAATAATCACGTTGATGTTCTATTTCACATGGCTCGGAATCTTGTTATCTTATTCCATTTATTTATTTATTTTTTTCAAACCCAATCGCTGATCTACAACACCTAGATCATCTATGGCCCAGATCACCTATGCCTCCCCCCTTTTGAAGCGGAATACTCAATGGAAAAAGAGTCATTGCGTTCAAACTAGTAAACCAAGAGGCACAAAAACAAACACTTTGTAGGTCAAGGTGACATTGTATGCAGCGAAGTCTGAGCGAAAATCTCCTTACAAAAAAAAATGTTGTTTTTTTTTTCCTTTCAGGTCGCAGTTAGTATTTTTTAACACAAGGGGGCGCCACACAATTCAAATTTTACGTCACCCAGTGTAATAGTATTTCAGGGTATGGCCAGCGTTTAGCTTTTACTCTCCTGTCGAAATATAATTATAGCTTCAGTGTAGACTGACACTAGAATATACAAAAGACTTAAAGAAAAACTAAAGAATACGGATGAATTAACATCCTACTCTGGGCAATTCAGTCCCTCTTTCTTCACATAAAAAGTTAAATTACTTCACCAAATTGCATGAAAAAAAGTTTGCTGGGTGACTATAGGGAAATTATTTCATCTGTAGGAGCCTTCCATAACATCATCTGTCTGAGCATCTATTGGAGAAGCGGGCAGTGGAAAACAGAGCCCCTGGGAACATGAGAGAGCGTCCCCTGTCATGTATTCCTGGTCTCTGCCCCCCATGCATCAACTCCAATCTTCCATGCACTATAAACCAGCTTAGTCATCTACTATGTCCCAAGCTGCATCTCCACAAAGGTTTGTTTCCCTGAACTTATCACACATCCAAAGTGGCCACATCTTGGAGCGTAACAAAGTCTGGTCAAACAAAACCTTACTTCAGACAATCATGATGTTAGCACTGGATACAGTGGCATTGGGGAATATAGGCCTCCCAAATGCAGCAAAATGGCCGCCAGAGGCAGAAAGGGGCGGGGCTACAGATCTCCCAGGTGAGGCAAAATGGCTGCCGGAGGAAGGGGCGGGGCCAGGGGCAGCAGCACTTCCAGGTGAGGCAAAATGGCCGCTGGAGGAGGAAGGGGCGGGGCCAGGTCCTGTCCCGGATGGGGAGGGACCGGAAGTAACATCACACACCCTGAAAGTGAGCACATGGGGGGGAAGTAACTTCAGGGTGGGGGCAGGCCTCACTACATTTACTGCAGAGTCACACTATGTGGGGTTGTAAACATTGCAAGCACGGCCGCCATTACAGGGAGGGGCTGTAGTCAACACAAAGGCATTACATTGTTCATTAGCAATACACATACCCCCCCTACATGCTTTCCCCTCTTGAATCTCTTAACTACATTATACCTCCTCCTAGCAATCTAAAAACACCTTTCTTTCTGCTAGGCTTCCTGCTCATCTTCTGAAAACTTTCTACAGCCTATCTTATCTGTCCATGACCTGACATTTCTTTCTGCAACTTTTCCTTGTCCTTTCCCATCAGCAACCAAATCACAAGCTCTATGACCTTTGTCCTTGCTCACTTTGCTCAACTCTATTCTATTCGAAGTTTCTATTCATTCTATTTGAAGACACAGTAGTGTTTCTCTTGTAAAATCTGCTTTCTTCAAATCCTTCCCATATAACCTCTCTTTCCCACTCAGAATTATAATGCACATTAATTCTACAAAACACAGGGAACGACAAAGTAAACAGAAAGGGTTAATTGGAAAAAGCTTTCAGTTCACTCTTATCAGCAGCCCTCCCCCCACCAATAAACACTGCACATTCTTTCTATAATACCAGACAGACGGGATTACTGGAGAATACCCACAACGGCTCAAGGTATATATCTCATCTACCTTTATAACAGCCCACCGTATACTAGTAATCCCCAAGAGCACTCCTTGTACACGATCTAGACAGGACATTTAGCTATACACAGAGACTGACGATTATTTTCAATGACCAAAACCTCAACAATATTCTGGAGAAATCAGCCGTCACAAAGCACGGCTATACCTTTCCACATATGAGAACATAACACGCTCAATCATAAATGTAAGTATACGTATCATAAATCTTCCTAACCTCACACTAGTTTTACCTAGGAGCACGTGTCACTGGCGTGTTCCCTCAGACTTAAACAGCCGAGTCCGCCCTCCTGACACATTAACCCTCACAGAATTTATCTCTTGGTCTTGTATACACAATTTTTAACCGTCTCAGACATAACAGCATACAAAATACCCCTAGACAGGTAACATGGTGATTTTTCCGAGTGGACAGAACTAGAGTTATTACCTGTCTTTCAGTGAAGGTCCAGTCTGGATCAGGAACAGGCAGAAAAGCAGTCAGAACCCAGCTCACATCGGTAGATTTACATAAAGCAATCTTACCGTGTTCTGTAGATTTTCGGGCCCCTGAGTTCTGCGTGCCATCTGCCGATCTCTGTACGTTCCAGGCTGTGACCTCACAGATCCACTCGCTCACCCAGGGACTCCACTGATCTGGATTATGATTTCTCCAGCAGGCTTTGGGGTATTTTGCCGCTTCCGAATTATGTTGTGTGCACACATCGTCGACCAGAATCAGACACAAATGCTGGTCTAAAACCGGGAGAGTCTCTACAATGTGTAGAGGCTCAGGCTTTTTATTATAACACATGACAACCACCCTTCAATGGGCGTGCAACAGATTACATCAGTAACATATAAGATTCTCATTTGTCGGATCATATAGAATCCCCCACCTCTCTGCCCACCCCCTTCCAAGTACTGAGGTAGTATGGACGTTTGTCCTAGCTGAAGTCAGCTCCGTGTAGTGATGAATCATTGTTTAAATAGCTTGTGTGAAGGAGTGGAAGGGGGCTAGGTAAACACTCAGTGTTAAACACAGGATATACACGACACTATGGCCCTTTAACTCTTAGAGGCTGGTTGTGCAACTTGTGTAACTTCTATGTACTTAACTAACATTACATCAGACATCCATTGTCTAGCAAATACTATGATTAGATTGTGTGTGTGTCCTTTAAACTCCTGAGCTAAAAAGTCATTACAACAGCAAAATACATTTGGGTTATATTAATCGATAGACATTTTATACAAAATAATCATCATGTCTATCACAAGGTGAGTATTACATTTTCTTCATTCTAACCCTGTCCAATTGCAATGTTCACTGCGAGGGAGTTAGGATTTGCATGAAAATCGCATTGCATCGCTGAACATGCAATTTTGAGCCAGAGTATGCAGAACCCCGGTAGGTACATTTAAGATGCCCAAAAGTCACAAGCCTATTGCTTGAAGGTTTCTCAGTTGTAAACATTCTACATTGTTGTCTACTGCAAAACACTGTCTGGAAGTTCATCAGTTCATCCAAGGACATTGCTGTGCACAGGGGGGGCCGTGTTGTGCGGCATGTGTTGCCTACTCATATCAAGTTCTCAGACACTTCTGATCCATCCTGTGTCCAGACTGGTAATTATTTCTTATTAAAGGGAAACGCACTGGATAGAACAGGATTAAAGGCTCTTGAAGTATTGCAGATTTGTATTGGGATGAAGTATATATAATATAATATATTGTTTATAAGAAATTCCAAGTTAAAACGTTTTTTGTTTGCTTGCAAAGTCCCAAAACTATGCGTAATTGGTATAAGTGAACCTGTAACGACCCATGCAATAAGATGAACACACTAGTTATCCTGCACGGTGAACATGTTAAAAACAAATTAAAGAACAATATCAAAATGCAGTTTTTGTTCATTCTTTCTACCAAAAAGTGTTCTACCAAAGAAAACCAAGACGTACCGCAAAGAATAAGCCCTTACACAGCTCCTTGGATGGAAAGTAAAAAGGTCATGGCTCTTTGAATGCAGCGGCACAAAAATAATTAATTTTCAAAAATAGTTTTATTGTGCAAAAGTCAGAAAACCTAAAAAAATCTAAACAAATTTGGTAACTTTGTAAGCACAGTGACCCACAGAATAAAGTTGGCTTATCGTTTATACCCAAAAAACAATGGTGGAATTGCTGTGATTTTCCCCAAGAAATGAAAAAAAATGATACAACAGATTATTTGTACCTTGAAATGGTATAATTACTTTAACTTGTCCCACATAAAATAAGCCCCGTTATGTGCACCAATATAAGGCAGGACAATTAGGCCTTGTGAAAGGGCCAATGATCAACTGCCGAACAAGAAAACCCTTACTCGTTGGTTGATCTTTGATTTTCAGGGCGTATAAAAATGCTTTCCGGTCGGCTGTACAGCCATGTGAGCAAGAAAATGTACAGCTGGCCTGTGGGAAAACTGATCATAGTAGTGATCGGCCACTTAGCAGCGATTCTAGGCCTATGTAAACTTAAGCGGACGAGGAACAATCAACATGCTTGTGGATGGGGTATTAGTTTATAGTACATTCAGGCTAGAATGAACCCATGTAAATGGATCCTTAGGCTGGGTTCACACAGGATGGATTTGCTGTGGAAATCTTGCGGTTTGGCCGCGACGAAAAGACGCAGGAGAGCTGCAGCTTCAAAACACGTGACATTTCGCCGCGGGTTTTGAAGCAGTTTGGCCGCTGGCATTCCATTGTGGCTTTCTCTCCCCATTTAGAGGAGTGAGGCCGAAACGGGGGAAAAAGAATTGACATGCTGCGGCTGTCAATTCCAAGCCACATCACCGGTTCCGCCCAGCTGTGCCACCACAGATTGGCTTTCCCGTATGGATGAGATTTTTGCGAAATCCCAGGATTAGGAGCCACGGGCGGATTTGCTGCACAGAGATTCCGCACGGAATTTCCGTGGCAATTCTGTCCTGTGTGAACCCAGCCCTATAGTGTAGAGTCCTAATAAGGCATGTGGAATGAATATGTCTATAGCATAGTAATATAAAGAGTAGTCTGCTTGTATCAGAGAGGATGAGGGAATGGCCCCCTGCTGATGGTTTCCCACTGGAAATCTAGGATCTGTTTTTCAAACAAAGCATGTCAGGTAATGAGATCTGTGTTACATAAAGTCATTTACTTTCTACTCACAAATGAAGATCCGGAAGTGTTAGAAAGTGGAGATTAGGATTAGCTAAACAAAACAAGATTGACACTCTGCTAAACCTGCTCATACTTTAATGAATCTGTTTAGTTGTGTAAACTTTTTTTTCCCTTATTGTTGACTTGTCTGGGGAATTTCCAGGAAGTCGGTTATTTATTAATTTGAGCTATTTATATAATTCAAAGGGCACAGTATTTTACTTCGTCGATTTTACCAGTAAGAGTAGTGGTAGATGTCTGTATTGCGGCTAGGAGCTGCTCAGATAGCTGTTGCAGGGTCTGAACTGTGCCCTCAGGTGGGCCTGGGCTGGTGTCTTTTGCCGCTGGCGTTCCCGTTGGGGCAGATGGGGTGGATTCAGGGCTGGGGTCTTTACAGGTTTCCCCCCTGTCAAATGCTTTAAGTCTGTTCACGGATGAGTTCTGCCTGGTGGGGCCCATGATAGGGTTGCTTGTGTTTCTTGCTTTAAGGAGTTTTGCAGTGTGTTAGGTTCCCAGCAGGAGACCTATAAATGTCTCTGACCTGTAATATAGACACTCTTTTCACGGAGAGGTAGTTTAATATGCTGCAGTTCAAGGATTATAATAACTAGTTATTAATTACAGAAATGCTAGCCTTAGATAATCTTAGTATCCAATATGGATAGAGTGCTAAATAGGCCCAGTGATCACTGTAATATACCACAATCATTATGCAACACTCAATGATATTCTGACCATCTTAGGCCAAAGCTTGTGGCTCACCTGAACTCGCCATGCAATCTTTGATCACATAAGTTTCTTGAGCACAAAAAGTTGTCTCATTCCAAAAATAATTTACCTTCTCATGATTTCTAAACTAATTATACATCCATGCAAAACGTACACTTATTTTATTATTTGACCTCCGCGAGTGCATAGGACCTTCACAGGCATCAATATTTTCCCATCTAGAAGGTCTGGGAACAGAATGAAAAACATCGAATCTTGTAGAGCAAAAAATTCTCTTCCAAATAGAACAAAAATGAAAAAAAAAATAAAAATGGAGTACATTCCGATTTTCGTCTTTGAAAAAGGGAAAAATTTGCAAAAAAGTGTTTTTTGCCATTTTTGACTCATTGTATCTTAAGAGCTATGCATCCTTTTGGGTCCATAATGTGAATGAGAAACATTTCTATGGAGTCCACATTGATAAATTCATAGCTGAGTTGGATTGCATTGATTATGAGTTTTATTTTGCGTGATAGAATTTTTCAGCTACTTTGACATGCAATGGTGGCAGAATGATGATAAGAGTGGCAGTCTGAGTAGCTTAGCTGGATTCAGCACCAAAAGTTCTCCTAGTGTGTGAAGTTTCATTGCTCTAGAGTCATTGGAACTGGCTTGGCAATGGATTGAAATCGCCACTTTTTTCAGGTTGCGCTCTGTAATCACATGACAACCCCCTAGATTAAGACCTGTAGCTCGTGAACCAAAGCACTTTGAAGCCTAATATTTTGGCTATCTTAGTTTAGGGTCAGGGTCTATCTTTGTGCAAAGTTTCATTGAAATCTGAGATGGTCGACTGGGAGCGTTGGTTGAACTGACATGGAATGACCCTTATATCCTTATATCAGTGAGAGATTCTCATAGGAGTGTGCTCTCTCTTCTTTCACTGTGTCTCGTTCTCCGGCGCTCCCCCCCCCCCCCCCGGGCCCCCCTCCGCAGATTGTGGTGGGAAAGGGCGCAGCTCCTGTTCTCAGGACTGTATGGGGGCTTTGAGTGGGTCGCCCTCCCCTCTGTCTCCCTGTCAGTCCAGCTCCGTTCCGGGTGTCTCTTCCCTTGCCCAGGGGGGGGGGGGATTTTCTCGTGTCCCCCCAGCTATCTCCTTTCCCTGCGGTCGGCCGGTGCTCCCTTCAAGATGGCGGCGGCGGTCGTGGCTTTGCGGGTCCACCGCCGGTGTTACCTTTGCTGTTGGCGTTGCAGGGGGTGCTATAGGCAGCTCTACCGCTTCCTCCCTGGCCGTCCCTCCTCTTTGCGGCCGTCCGGTGCTGTTGTTAGAGTATCGGCGGCGGTTGCGGCGCTGCGGAACCCCCGCCGGGCTCGCCTCCACTGAGGATACTGCAGGGACGCTGCGAGCGGCTCAGCCTCTGCCTCCCCGGTCGTCCGACGCTGTCTGGAAGCTGGCGGCGGTGCCGTGGATCTCCCACCGAGGCCGCTCCCGCTGTGAGTATTGCTGGGGTGTTGTGTGTTGTTCGGCCTTTTCTTCTCTCCTCTCCACGCTGTGTCCAAGATGGTGGCGGCCGTCACTGCGCCGCTGGTCTCCCGCCGGTGTCGTCTCCTCGCTGTGGGTGCTACAGGGGTGTCACAGGTGGCTCGGCTCTCTCTCTCCTCACCCTTGGTGATGTTTTGTTGGGTCTGGGGGCACTCAGGATCGTTTTAGGATGGCTGGTAAGTCGGCAGAAGCGGGAGCTTCACTTACATGCGGCCGGTCTGCTCGGCTGCTTGGCCACGCCCCCAAGGGGACAGTATTTTAAAAGCGCTTTCCCATAATTAAAGGGGTTGTCCTTGTCTGAACTATTGATGACCTGCCCTCAGGATAAGTCATCAATAGTTGAATGGCGGAGGGTTCCTGCTGAGGAATCCTGCTGATCAGCTCTTCGCCAGACCGCTCTCAGTGTGTGCAGAGTTGGAAGCAGACTGCTCCATACACTTTGCCCGGGTTGATCTGCGAGCACTGTTCCCATTAAATTGGGGTCCTGAACAATGGACCCCTGCCACTCAACTATTATTACTTAAGGACGTGGACAAGCCCTTTAAAAATTATATTTTTCTGTTTGATCATAAAAACATAATTTTTTTTCAAATGAAATAATTTTAAAAACTGTTCTTCTATGTAGATATTGCTGTTACATGTTATGGTAGCCTCTGCTGTTCTTATAAAAACTTATGTTTACCTGCTCCATTCCACTGCAAGAAACCTGTTGTTCATAGTCGGTGAAGTGAGATCTCCTATTCAGGACCCCTTTATTTCACCAGAGCAGAAAACCACTACAGTGTTTGTCTCTCCCTATGGGGGTCCAGGCTCAGCTGTGCATTACTTGGATGACCTGTTGCTTTCAGTGAAATGAACACCCATCACCGCCCTTCTCTCTGTACCTTGATCTGCACTTTACTAGGGGTCCATTGGAAGTCTTTTAACATCTGTCATATTTCAAATTAACTGGTAAAGATATTAACCCCTTAAGGACCTAGGTGTTTTGGTCCAAAAGGACTAAATACTTTATTTTAGGGGTTTTACCCTTATGGTCTTTTACTTCCCTATTATTTTTTTTGGATTCAGCTACTAAAATTACATTTGCAGCGTTTTTTTTTTTTTTTTTTACAATGACATATAGGGCTTTTAAAAAATATTTCTAAACTGAATTTGCTTCTGTTTTTTAGTTAATTGGGGGTAAAAAGCTACAAACATTTTTTTAGTTTTTTACATTTAAAGTTTATTTTTAAAATTAGTATATTTACTCTAAAATAAAGCACAGGAATGGGTTCCTCATTTTGTTTTGGACATTTTGATTTTATAATTTGTATAGTCTCAGACTGAGCGCTATGTAGCCTGCAAGTGAGTTTTCAAACGCTTCTGCCTTCTCCTCCGAGTTCTCGGCTGCCGGTGACCCGACCTACTCCTGCTGCATTGTAGGAGCAGGAGCTTTAATCTCGCGCCATATTTTTTTTACTATTGGCTGGGATTAAAACCCAGGACCAAGCAAAGTAAATTTATGAGGTAAAGGGATTTTCCGAGAATTTATTATTGACTACCTATTCTCATGATAGATTATCGATACTTGATCAGAGGGCATCCGCTCCTCGGAATCCCTGACGATCATCTGATCCTCTGACCCACTGTCAGTGCACCAAGCTGGACATTCGCATTGGGGTCTGAGCAGTAAGTGTAGTAGAAGGCAGTGGGAGCAATGTGTTTAATTACATTTCCAGTCCCAATCTGTTGCCAGGCTGATCAACTATTGATGACTTACACGAAAATATTCCACTTAATATTGAGTTTCCAAACCCATCTGGTGGATCGTTATTCCAAGCATCTACTACTCTTTCAGTAAAATTTATATTTTTTGACATTTCTTTTGATCTTCCCCCAACTAATCTCAGATTGGGCCCCTTGTTCTAGCTTCCCAATAAAACTCTCCTCAGCCTTATTTATACCTTTAGGACACGTGTCAAACACAAGGCCCGCGGGCCGAATCCGGCCCGCTGCCTCATGTTATGTGGCCTGCGGTGTGCCAACGCCGCTCACCACTGACGCGATTACCAGCTGGGGGGCCACAG
Source organism: Eleutherodactylus coqui (assembly GCF_035609145.1). Taxonomy (NCBI): domain Eukaryota; kingdom Metazoa; phylum Chordata; class Amphibia; order Anura; family Eleutherodactylidae; genus Eleutherodactylus; species Eleutherodactylus coqui. Next base: position 78,473,239 of record NC_089839.1, on the reverse strand, counting down.
CTCCCCGCTGGTAATTGTGCTATTACCACTGTTCCCGGCACACACTGACGTCAGTGTGCAGCCAGGATCTTCCTCCCCAGAGTACCCTGCTCAACAGTTCCGCAGGTAAGGACTCGGGGAGGAAGCGTGCCGGGCGCACACACTGACGTCAGAGTGTGCACTGGGATCATCGTGAGCAGAGGGGGAGCAATGCTGACTGCACAGAGGAGGTAAGTATAAGGGTTAGGGGGGGTTAATATTACTGCTGCTGAAGGGGTTATTATTGCTGCTGGAGGGGGTTAATATTGGTTCTGCTGGAGGGGGTTAATATTGGTTCTGCTGGAGGGGGTTAATATTGGTGCTGCTGGAGGGGGTTAATATTGGTGCTGCTGCTGGAGGGGGTTAATATTGGTGCTGGAGGGGGTTAATATTACTGCTGCTGGGGGGGTTAATATTACTGCTGCTGGGGGGGGTTAATATTACTGCTGCTGGGGGGGTTAATATTACTGCTGCTGGGGGGCGGAGGGTTAATATTACTGCTGCTGTGTGTGTGTGGGGGGTTAATATTACTGCTGCTGGGGGGGGGTTAATATTACTGCTGCTGGGAGGGGGGGTTAATATTACTACTGCTGGGGGGCAGGGGGTTAATATTACTGCTGCTGTGTGTGTGTGTGGGGGGGTTAATATTACTGCTGCTGGGAGGGGGGGTAATATTACTGCTGCTGGGAGGGGGTGTTAATATTACTGTTGCTGGGGGGGTGTTAATATTACTGCTGCTGGGGGGGGGTTAATATTACTGCTGCTGGGGGGGGGGGGGTTAATATCACTGCTGCTGGGGGGGGGGGTTAATATCACCCCTGCTGGGGTAGGGGGGCTTAATATTACTGCTGCTGGGGGAGGGGGGCTTAATATAGCTGCTGGCGATGATGTTGCTGAGGGGTTATTACCAGTGAGGGGATATATATTACTGTGGGGGTATACTACTGGGGCCACTGTGGGGGTCGCTATTACTACTGGTGCCACTGTGGGATACCCTGTTACTACTGGGGCCACTGTGGGGTACCCTGTTACTACTGGGGCCACTGTGGGGTACTCTGTTACTACTGGGGCCACTGTGGGGTACTCTGTTACTACTGGGGCCACTGTGGGGTACCCTGTTACTACTGGGGCCACTGTGGGGTACCCTGTTACTACTGGGGCCACTGTGGGGCTCGTTATTACTACTGGGGCCACTGTGGGGGCCAATATTTTTACTGGGGCCACTGTGGGGGGGTCACTATATTTACTGGGGCCACTATAGGGGTCATGATTATCACTGCGACCATTATAGGGGTCACTATTACTACTGCGACCACAATAGGGGTCACTATTAGGGCTTGTTCACACGGGTGTAGTCGTATTTCGGTGGCACAAATACGCTGCGTATTTGCGCGATCGAAAATCGCTTATACCTGTATATTTGCGGACGCAAAAAAGAACGCAGATGGTCCCACTGAGATGGTGCACAAATATACAGTGAAATACATAGGTTTCCTGCGCATTCACCACGTATTTGCGCGGCCCATTCACGTCAATGGCCTATGGGAGTGCTTAGTACGCAACAAAATAGATCATGCTGTGTGAGAATATACATCATGTGAACGAACTCATTGAAATCAATGGCTTCTATTCACTGCATATTATGTATGCAAATACGCTTGTGTGAACGAGCCCTTACTAGACTATCTTACAATCGGCCCTTTGAAGGTCACCATAAGACTGATGTGGCCCTCGGTGAAAATGAGTTTGACACCCCTGCTTTAGAATATCTGAAGGTTTTGATCATGTCTCCCCTCTCGCTTCTTTCCTTCAAACTATATAAATTAAGTTCTTCCTAAGTGATGTATGAAGTTCTCTGAACTGTACACATTATAGGCACCATTACAAAGCATGCCAGATCCCCCACCTGAAGTCTAAAGCCTCCTGTGGACTCTCCCGCTTTCAGCAACTAATACTGTAATTGTTGGTTCAGTCCGGCGCTCCTGACAGTTGGTACAGTATGTAACCCGATGTGTACAAGGGCACGTCACCACCTGTTCCTATTGGGCAGCTGCTTGGCTAGGTGGGTGATACTATCACTCTGGTCCCAAGTCCTAGTTATACATGGATTCAACTTGTAGAAAATCACCTTGCATCAATAAAGTATAAGGGAAAGGGGGTCTAATAGGTTTTCTCTTGGTATGTATCTGTCTGGGCCTCATTCATTGCAGCGCTGCTATGTATAGTGTGAGCATGTGGTGTGCTTCACAGAAGGGACAGGATTTATGCATTAAGGTTTCTATTTCCAGTTATTTTATGTCATGCCAAACATTCCACACCCATTTGAATACAGATTGCAGTTCACATAGATGCCTCTCCACGGTGGGGTTTACAACAATATAGAAAAAATTAAAAATATATATATACACTACCGTTCAAAAGTTTGGGGTCACATTGAAATGTCCTTATTTTTGAAGGAAAAGCACTGTACTTTTCAATGAAGATAACTTTAAACTAGTCCTAACTTTAACCCCTTCCCGCTCCTGGACGTACCTGGTACGTCATGGCAGCCTGGTACTTCCCGCAACATGACGTACCTGGTACGTCCTGGAGATAGCACGGGATCACATGTGATCCCGCGCTATCCCGCAGCGGGAGCCGGCTGTCAGTCACAGCCGGCGTCCCGCTCCAACAGCGGGGGGGCATCGGAGATGCGCCCGCCGCTGTTAACCCCTTCCCTGCCGCGATCTAAGTAGATCGCGGCAGGGAAAGAGTTCACAGAGGGATCGCGATCCCTGTGTGTCTCCGGCCGGAACTCGCGATGTTATCGCGAGAGCCCGGCCTGTCACCATGGCAACAGGACGCCAGACACTGGCGTCCTGTATTGCCTGTGCCTATTATCGCTGTACAAGCGATAAGGCATGGCAGAGCAGTAGCTCTGCCATGCCTTATGACAGCGATCATAGGCACAGTGATGTAAGTCCCTCAGAGGGACTCAAATAGTATTAAAAAAAAGAAAAGAAAAGTGTAAAAAAAATAAAAATGTAAAAAAAAAAAAGTAAAAAACCCCTTTTTTATGCTTTTTCTAATATTAGCATAAAAAAAGGGAAAAAAAACTAAAACCCCACATATTGGGTATTGACGCGTCCGTAACGACGTGTACAAAAAGTTGAACACGCTTTTTATTTTGTACGACAAAAAGCGTAAAAAAAAACGCTAAAAAACAGAGGCAAAATGCTAATATTTAGCATTTTGCCTCACAAAAAATGCAATAAAAGTGATCAAAAAAGCCGTACATTTCCCAAAATGGTACCAATAAAAACTACAGCTCGTCTCGCAAAAAATAAGCCCTCATAGAGCTCCGTACATAGAAAAATAAAAAAGTTACAGGACTTTGAATGCAGCTATAGAGAAAAAAAAAAGATTTCCAAAAAAAGGGGGTTTTATTGCAAAAAAGTGTAAAAACCTAAAAAAAATATAACAATTTTGGTATCGTTGTTACCGTACCGACCCGCAGAAAAATTTTAGTGTGTCATTTATGCTGCATGATTAACGCTGTAAAAAAAAAAAAAAAATCTATGGCAGAATTGATGCGTTTTCTCTCCCTGTTATCATTAAAAAAAAAAAATAAAAAATTTACGATATTGTCTATATACCCAAAAGTGGCACCGATAAAAACTACAGATCGCCACGCAAAAAACAAGCCCTTACACGGCCGCGTCCACGGAAAAATAAAAAAGTTATGGCTTTTGAAAAATGGAGATGGAAAAATACCAAAAAATCGCTTGGTCCTCAATGCCAAAATAGGCCATGTCATTAAGGGGTTAAACAAATGCACTCTATACATTGCTAATGTGGTAAATGACTATTTTATTTGCAAATGCCTGGTTTTTTGTGCAAAATCTACAAAGGTGAATAGAGGCCCATTTCCAGCAACTATCACTCCAGTGTTCTAATGGTACAATGTGTTTGCTCATTGGCTCTGAAGGCTAATTGATGATTAGAAAACCCTTGTGCAATCATGTTCACACATCTGAAAACAGTCTAGCTCGTTACAGAAGCTACAAAACTGACCTTCCTGTGAGCAGATTGAGTTTCTGGAGCATCACATTTGTGGGGTCAATTAAACGCTCAAAATGGCCAGAAAAAGAGAACTTTCATCTGAAACTCGACAGTCTATTCTTGTTCTTAGAAATGAAGGCTATTCCATGCGAGAAATTGCTAAGAAATTGAAGATTTCCTACAACGGTGTGTACTACTCCCTTCAGAGGACAGCACAAACAGGCTCTAACCAGAGTAGAAAAGGAAGTGGGAGGCCGCGTTGCACAACTAAGCAAGAAGATAAGCACATTAGAGTCTCTAGTTTGAGAAACAGACGCCTCACAGGTACCCAACTGGCATCTTCATTAAATAGTACCCGCAAAACACCAGTGTCAACATCTACAGTGAAGAGGCGGCTGCGGAATTTTGGGCTTCAGGGCAGAGTGGCAAAGAAAAAGCCATATCTGAGACTGGCCAATAAAAGAAAAAGATTAAGATGGGCAAAAGAACACAGACATTGGACAGAGGAAGACTGGAAAAAAGTGTTGTGGACGGATGAATCCAAGTTTGAGGTGTTTGGATCACAAAGAAGAACGTTTGTGAGACGCAGAACAAATGAAAAGATGCTGGAAGAATGCCTGACGCCATCTGTTAAGCATGGTGGAGGTAATGTGATGGTCTGGGGTTGCTTTGGTGCTGGTAAGGTGGGAGATTTGTACAGGGTAAAAGGGATTCTGAATAAGGAAGGCTATCACTCCATTTTGCAACGCCATGCCATACCCAGTGGACAGCGCTTGATTGGAACCAATTTCATCCTACAACAGGACAATGACCCTAAACACACCTCCAAATTGTGCAAGAACTATTTACAGCAGAAGCAGGCAGCTGGTATTCTATCGGTAATGGAGTGGCCAGCACAGTCACCAGATCTGAACCCCATTGAGCTGTTGTGGGAGCAGCTTGACCGTATGGTACGCCAGAAGTGCCCATCCAACCAATCCAACTTGTGGGAGATGCTTCTAGAAGCGTGGGGTGCAATTTCACAAGCTTACCTCAACAAATTAACAGCTAGAATGTCAAAGGTGTGCAATGCTGTAATTGCTGCAAAAGGAGGATTCTTTGACGAAAGCAAAGGTTAATGTAAAAACAATGTTATTTCAAATACAAATCATTATTTCTAACCTTGTCAATGTCTTGACTCTATTTTCTATTCATTTCACAACGCATGGTGGTGATTAAGTGTGACTTTTCATGGAAAAAACAAAATTGTTTGGGTGACCCCAAACTTTTGAACGGTAGTGTATATCCAAGCGCTGAAAGGTATAGGAGGAATAAACATGAAATGAAAGAGATGATTAAAATGCAAACTTACTCCACAGGGGGGTGGCGAAACACCCAGGAAGGCTCATCAGATATCAATATCCATTCGTTCAAAGCAGAAGCTGTAGGCACCAGTCAGGAAAGCCCAAATTTATACCATAAGGTAGGTACAGAAACAATGTAACTCATTTCAGTGCAAGGCTTGCACTTTCTTCAGAATGACCCCATTTCTTTGTATCTCGGGTAACCCCTATCTATACAGCTGGCACCTCACATTGATGCTGGGATTGGAGATAACTCTCATCCCAGCTCTTTAACCATTTAGGTGCTGCAACCAGTAGTATCATCTTAAATGGTTAACACAGGAAGGGAGCTCCACATCAGGCTCCTCTCATAATGTAATCACAGTGGGCCGATGGGTAGTCATGGCTGCCAGAGGTTTACAAATGACCCCCAGATCTGCCATGGATGGCAATATATCAGAATAGTAGTAATACACTTCAGTAAATACAATAAAAAGTGATCAATAGTTGCCAAAAATAAATTATTTTAAAAATAAAAGTAATTTTTGTTGTGAAAAAGTAGCTAAACCTGAGGAAATTGTATAATTTTGGTATCACCATAATCGTAACAACCTTCAGTAAAATCTCATTTGTAAAATTTATATCACACAGGGAATGTTATAAACATTAAATACCCCCAAAACAATGGCTCCTAAACACATATAAAAAGTTAATATAAGTTGTATTTTGTATAGCTAGTCCATAAAGACATCTACAAAAATCAATTAGAGCATCCCGTTCAACATGCGCACTTACACTATCCTACCAAAAGTAATTGGACACCAGAGCAAGAATCAAAGGTAGTATTAACTTCCATATGTTAATACTCAGAGGGGCTCCTTTGGCCCTAATGACATTGGGTACTCTCTGTGGCATATTTTATACTACCATCTGATACATTTTAGCTGTTATTTCCCATAATCCGAACTGTTTGTCCAGATCGGATGTCTAAAAAGACTGATGTTCACACAATATACTAACGCAGAAAACACAAAATATTTACAACTAAATCAAAAAGTGGGGGGAATGGAAAATCTAACTCTAACCTATTAATATAATGAGACCCTACCTAAAAGTGGAACACTCCCTGATGAGGGGGACCCTCTGTCAGGAACATGGGAGGACCCTTAGGCCTCATGTCCACGGGGAAAATCAGGCCCGCCGTGAATTCTTCATGCAGAATCCGTAGCGGGTCCCTCCTGCCCTGCGGACTTGAGGCTGCTGGCATGCCGAGCACATCCGCCGAGCCGAAGAAAGAAGATCCGGCCGCGACGGAGGGAAGATCCGCAGCGTCCGGACAGGTGAGTTTATTCTTATTTTCAGCCTCATGTCCGCGGGGCAGGAGGGACCCGCTGCGGGATTCTCCATTAAGAATCCGCGGCAGGCCTGATTTTTCCCGTGGACATGAGGCCTAATGCAGAAATAGTAATAAGTCAGGAGAAAGCTGTGACAAAACCCCAAATATCCTAAATACCAAACAGACTTATCTGACAGAGGGATAGAACAGAAGCCACCAACTAGACCAGAAACAACTTCAGACTAATATATCCAGCATCCTCCATGAAGAGTAGCCAGAATAAGGGCTCCTGTCCACCGGCGAATTTTTACTGCATTCCCCCCGGCCATATGGAAAGCACACCCCACCCCCACCCCACCCCCACCCCCGTACACGAGCGGAGAATCATAGCGATTCTTCGCTTGCGGCTGGCAAATCGCAGCATGCTGCAAATTGGCGCGATTCTCTATGGTGAGCCTATCTGTCAGATAGGTTAATCGCGGAAATCCGTCAGCTGGCTCCTGCACCCCGGCAGCGGCTCCGCTGGATATCGCAATGCCTGTGGACAGGCAGCCTAAATGTGTACAGACTAGCGTTGATTGGCTGGCTTGGATACATACCTTCCAGCTGACCAATCCATCCACACACCAGCAGAGAAATGCTAACGTCAGCATCCAACGCTGAAAGGATTATCGCTCCTGTGTGAAAGAAGAAGCGATAGTTGCTAGAATGCCTGTTGGGCGCCCGTTCATACCTTGTAAAGGTACCTTATGGTGGTTTTACCCGCATTTCCTCATGGAAAAACTAGGACTTGGGACCAGAGTGTAGTATCGCCCACTGAAGAACGTGCTTGCCCGTACCGACAGGTTACGCTGTTGTATAGACCTGCTCACAAGTTGTACCCATTGGAATACATACACGGTATTGAACCAGCAATGGAAGACGGGGCTATAATAGCAGATACAATCCATGGATCCTTGAGACGCTATTTATGGAAGAGCACAGCCAAATTTTTTAGTTTTGGACAACCCCTTTACTATAATGATATAGCTATTATAAATATATTATTAAATGATTTATAATTTCATGTCATCTGCAGTTTTGAGGCTTCATAAATTATTTCTGTGCATACTATAGTAAACAAGTGCCAGTAACCTTGAATTTTGGAATTACTTGAAAATTTCTTAATATGTATGTGATGTATTGCCTGCAGGATACGGATGATTCTAGACCTGAGGCGCAGCTCGTTCCTCATCTCCTATTAATGTCATGTTGTACAGAAAACCGGATGATACTATCATTGGACATAATTATTCTTTAATATTTAAAGCTCTGCTGCAGGCAACAGGGGCCTCATTATGGCTGATCAGCCAATACACAAGTGTTACTCTTTAATATAAGATGTGCCTCATATATATATATATACAAACATTTTATTAAAGTAAGGCCGCCTGTCCGCGGCTGCGAGGAATATCACAAGCAATTTTCCGCCGCGGGGGAGCACTACAGGTCACCATGATGAGCCTATCTTAATGATGGGTTCATCGCGGAATGCCACGATTTTTAGACACACGCAGAAAATCACTATGGATTTCCCACTCGTGTACATCGCGCTGCGCTTTCCATAGTTATCCTATGGAAAGCGTGATCCGCGTGCAATTTTTCGCCGTGTATCACACTATGAAATATATTCCGCGGACAGCCAGCCTTAAACAAATACAAATATCCACATCAACCATTTAAACAATTCCATAACTATTAGGATTTTTCAATCTTTTTTTTTCTATAATTCTGAGAACCGAACCCTTCTGGCTTCTTTGATTATTTGATGGAATTAAAAGCTTTCCCCGTGTCATTGCCCAGCGATGATGTGGATACCGCGACCTTTCCACAATTTTAATTTCGGAAGGGCTGCGGGTCGGACAGCTTCCATTGACTTCAGTAGAAGCTGTTCACGTGGAATCCGGGCTGAGATTTTAGTTCTGCGAGCATGGGCGGACATCCCCCTGCTCTATTCTTGTTAACGGATGCAGAATACCGCAGATCGTCCGTGCGGGTGTCGATCACGAATTCCGCAACCCAAATCCTGTCCTGTGAGACTTGCCCTAGGGCTCCATCACGTGACCGTATTGTAACAGTGTATTTTGTGTATGGAATATTCTGTTGTAGACTTCCATGCTGCCGATCACACATATTGTGCTCCATAAATATCACAGCATCTTCTATCTTGGCACGTGTTATGCGCATACATGCCAAACAACAGTACATGGCAATCGGCAGCCCGCAGCAATTATGTAATGTCATTGCGTACTTGCTGTGTGACTGTCGCATGCACACTTGTGTACAGTCGGCCTTAGGACAGATCTATGCTTACCCCAGGCATACACGAATTCATTTATTGTTGCTTTACCAACCATGTCTGCTTTCTTCCAAGAACTTACTACTCTTTATGTAAATACTATGTTCTGACATCGTTTCGGATCTCCCTTCAACTAATCTCAGATTGTGTCTTTTTTCCTTATTAACCCTTCCCACTACAACTCTTTTTGTCTGTTTTCCCCCAAAATGTCTAACTTTATTATTCTTCTGTTTTTCAATAGTATCATATAATGCATCTGAAAACTTAAAAAAACTTCTAAGTAGGGCAAAATGGGATAAAAATGAAATTATGCCTTTTGTTTGCGCGTGTGTGTGTGGGGGGGGGGGGGGGGGACAGCATTCATGGTACATTAAAAATGATGTTATCTTCATTCTGTGGGTCAGTATAGTTTTTATAGTTTTGTACTACTTAAAAAAAAGCACTTTAAAAGACTAGCTTTCTGTCGCCATCATTTGACCCCCATAACTTTTTCTTTTTCCATCGATGCAACTATGTGAGGGCTTCTTTTTCTGTGAGGTGACCTGTAGTTCCTGTAGTTTTTATTAGTACCATTTGGAGGTATATATAGCTTTTTAAACACTTTTTATTTCCTTTTTTCTTGTAGACGGAGTGGACAAAAAAGGTACAATTCTGGCATTGCATTTTTTTCTGATGGTGTTTTACAATGTGATATTTTAATAAATTGTACTTTTACGGATGCAGCGGTACTCATTTTTACACTAGGACAAAGAGTTTTTTTTTACTTCAAAGATCTCTAATTTTTTTTGTAATTAAAAAAACAGATTGTCCCAGAAGCATTTATCCTTATGCATAAACAATTAAGGATAAATGAGCCCTGCTCCTGAAGAACTGTCCTGCACAGGGACGGAGAAACACTAACAAAACATCCGTGCAGTTACCTAACATCGATTGTCTGAATAATTGCATAATGTATTCAGCAAATTCCATCCATAACTGAATAAATTATACTGCTGGAGTATCTGTGGCAGGAGGATTGACACTTCCGATCACTCGACGAAGTGTGACTTTCTTTCCCAGACTAGTGACCCAGTCCCCCGACATTGCTGAGGGGATAAATGAGACTGGAAACCTAGTTCCCCTCTACTGTATAGGGGAGTGATATCCCCACATTACCCAGTCATCTGGGTTAATGAAGTACAGTATATGTTGTTAGTCCATGTCTGTTATGTGTTGTATGTGGCCCTCTATTTTAATATTGTTTCATAATAAAATTTACTAGTTTTAATCTATATCTGTAATTTACAGAAAAGGGAGCCAAAATGCACCATCTGATAAACTGCAGGACAGGTTCAATCGCCATAGACTTTGGTAGGATGTGATTTTAATTTAGTTAATAGTGAGATAGCGTAGGTTCTGACGTACACGTTATAGCCTTGCCGCGGCCCGTCAGCTTATGTGTTTTGGCCAAAACACCCGCATTTATCAGTATTATATTTTTTTATACAGTTTGCCTTAGATGCTAGTGTGACACACTGTGGTGAGGTATTATTGTATCTTGACGCCACTGAAAGATAGGGGTTTGTCACGTGGAACGCCCCTGTCACACCCCTAGCTCCCGATAGGGTCAAGGCTGGAAGGGCCTTGCAGCACAGTGAGCATTGATTAGTGCCTGCCCTGCAGCCTTAGGCTGAGGGATAGTTGTCTTCTTAGGCTTACATTATAAGCTGTAAATGTTGGCATTAACATCTAATAACGTACGCCCAAGAAGAAAATTAACCCTCAGCCTAAGGCTGCAGGGCAGGCACTAATCAATGCACACGCTGCAGTGATCAGTGTCAGCGGAGCAGCCGCCTCCGGTCCGGCCACTGCCTCAGTGCTGCGTCCCGGCAGCCTCCGCAGCCTCTGTGCTTCCTGACCGCCGTACCCCCTCTCACCGCTCCCAATGTTGCCGCTGGCAACATTCAGAGTGAACAGCCAGTAGTTCATAGATGACCATCTGCCTTCGTAAACGGGCGGACAGTCTCTTGGTTTTTAGGTGAGCGATTCTCACTCACTTGCCCTGTCTGTTTCCCAGTTTAGGGTGCCTGTCCACGGGCGTGATTTCGCCAGCGGTAATCCGTCGGCGAATCACGTCTTCTGAAGCTTTCCATAGCATTGCTATGGAAAGCACCGGCACACTGTCCACGAGCGGAGAATTATTGCGATTCTCCGCTTGCGCTGGGCAATTTGAAGCATGCTGCGAATTGCCCCGATTCTCCACGGTCAGCCTATCTAGCAGATAGGGCAGACTGGCGGAGATTTGGCGGCGGCTCCTGCTCCCGGGTGGGGGCTCCCGCGGGGGAGATCCGCCGTGGGATACCGCAATGCCCGTGGACAGGGGGCCTTACACGGGACGACGGTCATCCATAATTACTCTTCTCAGCAATTACTCTGGCGATCAATAATGATGATAATTATCAGCCCGTGTAAAAGTACCCTTAGCCCCTAATTCCTGGTTTAGTAGTGTATGCCTTACATTTGGTACAGATGGTAACCCGATGTGTACAACGGCATGTCATCACCTATGTCTACTGCTGCCGGTCTGGATTTGTGTAGTGTCAGCATGTGGTCTGTTCCACAGAAACCTGACCATGAACAGGATTTATTCATTAGGTTTCTATTTGCAGTTTTTTAATGTAATGCCAGATATCCCACAGTAGTTTCTCCACACATTGGAGTCGCTCTCTGCAGTGGGGTTTACAATTCATCTTCTGTATCTGGCTTGCACTTACACTAATGCAACTTTTATGGGAAATTAACTTATAATTATGTTTTTTGAATCAGAAATAGATGGAGATCTCAGAGGACTCCACTAGTACAAGGCCGCAGTTCGAACCACCAAATATGATGCTGAAACACCAGCTTGGAGCCATGTGTGATCATCCCTTAAAACTCTAAGTGGGTCTCATGGCCACAAATGGTTCCATCACTACAGCTGTATCAGCCTGTTCAGGTGCTATGACAATCAGCATATTATTGAAGGTCACCCATAAACTCCAGCAAACAGCTAATTCTGATGGGAGAACCTCCGGGCAGCCAGGTGAATGGCCATATGTATAATGCAAGGACCGCTTGAGTCAGCCAGAACAGGACCCTCTATCATAATGAGGAACCTCCCTCCATATTCCCTGATAGCTTGTATGGACCATGGTTGTCTTTATGAGACACGTCCTTGTTTAAGAATGCCACTATATACTATCTATATAAGGAGCTTGTTCAACGCCAACAACAGGCACGATCCACATACAACAACCACTGGAGTGCTGCGCTCTGTTAGGGCCTTTTCACACTAGCATTTTCATTTCCATTTTGCTGTTCTGTTGTGGGAACAGCAAAATGTACAGAAAACCTTTAGGTTATCAAGCCCATAGAAATGTATTGAAGTGAAAGGTCTTCCTTCAGTTTCAATCTGTTTCTGTATTTTCCATCTCCATTTCGTTTTTACACTGGATGAAAATTGCAGATTGCTGGAAACGCAATACAGATGGATCCTATTTATTGCATTGTTATCAATGGATGCTGGATGGAACTTTCCAATTTTCTCTGTTTTCTGCATGCTAGTGCTGCCTCTTCAGTGAATGTGACTCAGTGGTTAGCACTGCTTTCTTGCTTTGCTGATAGCAACATAGTATGCTAGGCTGGAAAAAGACAAATGTCCGTCCGGTTCAGCTTGTGTCCATCCCCCTTCTTGTTGATCTAGAGGAAGGCACAAAAAAACTGTGAGGCAGAAGCCAATTTACCCTAATTTTGGGGTAAAATATTCCTTCCTGACTCCATAATGGCAGTCAGAATAATCCCTGGATCAACGTTTGAAATCAACAACCCTTCTGGTTATTTAATGTCTATTTCCTGTAATGTTGTTGTACTGCTCTAAAAAGACATCAAGTCCCCTTTTAAACTCTTCTATGGATTTTGCCATCACCACATCCTCAGGCAGAGAGTTCCACAGTCTCACTGCTCTTACAGTAAAGAACCCCCTTTTGTGTTGATGAGGAAACCTGCTTTCCTCTAAACGTAACGGATGCCCTCTTGTTACCGTTGCAGTCCTGGGTATAAACAGATCATGGGAGAGATCCTTGTATTGTCCCCTCATGTATTTATATATAGTTATTTGATCGCCCCTTAACCGTCTTTTTTCTAGAGTAAATAATCCCAATTTTGATAGCCTCTCTGGGTATTCCAGTCCCGTCATTCCATGTATTAGTTTAGTTTCCCTTCTTTGAACCCCCTCCAGTACTGCACCATCTCTCCTGAGCACCGGTGTCCAGAACTGTGCGCAGTATTCCATGTGAGGCCTGACTAGTGCCTTATATAGTGGGTTGATAATGTTCTCGTCCCTCGCCCCTATACCTCTTTTAATGCCCCCCAAGACTATTTGCATTAGCAGCAGCTGACTGGCATTGATTACTCCAGTTTAATCTACAATCCACTAGTACCCCCAGGTCTTTTTCCATATCACTTTTCCCTAGCAGTACCCCACTTAGAGTATATTGGTGACATCCGTTTCTCCTGCCCATGTGCATAACCTTACATTTATCAACATTGAACTTCATTTGCCATTTTTCTGCCCAAGCCCCCAGCTTATGTAGGTCCATTTGTAGCCGCACATTGTCCTCCGTTGTATTAATTAACTTGTATAATTTTGTATCATCTGCAAATATTGATATTCTGCTGTGCAGTCCATCTATCAGGCCGTTGATAAATATATTGAACAGAATGGGTCCCAATACTGAACCCTGTGGCACCCCGCTAGCGATGGTGGCCCAATCAGAGTATGAACCATTTATTACCACCCTCTGCTTTCTATCTCCGAGCCAATTCTTTACCCACTTACACATGTTTTTTTCCCAGACTGCGCTGTCTTATTATATAAATGAACCAATTTTGCGGCAGGGTGTCAAATGTTTTCTTCGATGTAGAAGCTGATCAAGTTGGTTCAGTATGATCGACCCCTCATGAACCCATGCTGTCATACGCAGTACACTTTTGCTGCCATACACGCCGATAGGCCAGGACACAGACGGCCCCACAGTGGTAAAACTGTTTTATGCTTCTGGCTGTGTGAGCCCAGCCTCGGGCTATGTTCATGTTGCTTGCACTATTAAAAACCGCATGTGGATTTAAACAATAGGTGCACTTTTTTAAAACCGCATGCAGGTTTTTGATGCATTTTTAATTTTGTGTAAAGTGTGCAATTATACACAGGAGATACCCAGGTTATACCAGCAAGCTCCATATCACTGTATTCAGGGGGATGCATATACAATACCTGTATACAGTGATATCGGATATGCTGGTGTAAGGCCGGTTTCACCGGTCGGAGATTCCATTGTAGATCGGCTCAAAGTACTGGAAGAAAAAGCGCTGCATGCAGCACTTTCTCTTCCATCCAAAGGCCGGGCAGCTGAGTGGAAAGCCAACGGACCCCATTATAGTCAATGGAGTCTGTCCAGCACTGTTTGGTTCTGTCCAGAGACAGACCTGTTCGGCCACGGGGATTCCTAACCTAAGTATCTGTTGTATATAATTATATATGTACAGCTGGTTTAACCCCTTAGTGACGGCCCTATCGTAAAACTACGTCCTGCTGTTGCAGGACGTGTATGGAGGGAGGTAGCGGCGCTATCTCCCTCCATACAGCACGGGCATCAGCTGTTTATTACAGCTTACACCCGCGGGCAATAGCTGCGTTCGGCCGATCGTGGATATTAACCCTTTAAATGCCGCTGTCAATTCTGACAGCGGCATTTAAATCCCCCGAACGCTGTTCGGGGGTCCCGCACGGCCCCCCCGTGGTGAGATCGGGGGAGCCGTGCAGGTGTCATGGCAGCCTGGGGCCTAATGAATAGCCCCAGGGCTGCCTTAGCAGACTGCCTATCAAGCCATCTACACAGGGTGGCTTGAAAGACTGCCTGTAAAAAAGCAGTATGACGTAATGCTATAGCATTACGTCATACTGCAGGAGCGATCAAAGCATCGCATGTTAAAGTCCCCCAAGGGGACTTCAAAGTAATGTAAAAAAAATAATCAATAAAGTTTTTTTAATTGTTAAAAAAAAAAAGGTATAAAAGTTTAAACCACCCCCCTTTTGCCATATCCATTATTAAAAAATCAAAATCATAAAATAAAAATATGTATTTGATATCGCTGCGTCCATAAAAGTCCGATCTATCAAAGTAGTGCATTATTTTTCCTGCACAGTGAATGTCTTCTGAAAAAAAAAATAACGAACGCCAGAAATACACTTTTTTAGTTACCCTGTCTCCCAGAAAAAACGCAATAAAAAGCGATCAAATAGTTGTATGTATTCCAAATTGATACTATCGGAAACTTCAGGACATCCCGCAAAAAATGAGCCCTTGCTCAACTACGTCGACGGAAAAATAAAAAAAGTATTGCGCGCATAAAATGACCGCAGAAAATAATTGAAAAAAATTAAATATCTTAAAAAAAAATAAAAGTACTACAGCAAAAAAAATACTATACAAGTTTGGTATCGTAGCAATTTTACCGACCCATAGAATAAAAATATCAGGTCGTTTTTGTTGCAATTTCTGTGCTGTAGAAACAGGACGCACCGAAAGATGGTGGAATGTCGTTTTTTTTCTATTTCTCTCTGCTAAGAATTTTTTTAAAGTGTTTCAGTAAATTATATGGTACAATAAATAGTGCCATTGAAAAATACAACTCGTCCCGCAAAAAACAAGCCCACATACAGCGACGTCGATGGATAAATTAAGGAGCTACGATTCTTTAAAAGGCAGTAGGAAAAAATGGAAAAAAGCAAAAAAGCTCCGTCACTAAGGGGTTAAGCTTTACATCTTCCTGTATATAGCGATATAGAGCATGCTGGTATAACCTGGGTATCTATTTTATGTAATTATATTTGTACAGCTGGTAAAAGCTATATACCTCCTGTATATAGTGATATACCAGGGCATATCAACATACAGGACGTATAGCTTATACCAGTAGTACATATATAATTATATACAGTAGATACCCAAGTTATACCAGCATGCTCCATATTACTATATACAGGGGGTGTACATCTCCTGTATATAATTATATATGTACAGCTGATATAACTTATACCAGCTATACATACAAGACAACATCCGATACATACCTAGTTGTACCGCATGTACTCCTCCTCCGCTCCCCGACACTGTCAGTGCCCCCCCGGCCGGACTAATCACAACTGCAGTCACTCAGTGGTACGAGGAGTCTGCAGCCTGTAATTGGTTGTCGGCTCCCTGGTAATGGCCCTCCCCTCTCCAATTGCTACACACAGCCGACCCATGGGCCGCGTCAGCGAGATGGTATACGTTGGGAGCCCACAGGCCCCCATTTTCTAAGGGTCCGGGTCGCAATTGCTACCCCTGACGGTACGCCAGTGATGTAGCCTATAAAGGGGAAGCAGAAGTAGTTTTCCTGCCCTCTCCTCCAGATCCTTGGCTATGACTAACAGCCGAGAACTCGACCTGCTCCTACTTGATTGCAGGAGCTTTAATCCCTTGCTGTACTTTTGCTATCGGCCGAACTTAAAGCCTAGGATCAAGTGTCGTCAATTTACCACGCTTGGTCCTTAAAGGATTGATTGCCAATATACTGTGACTTTGATACATTCTATAACTTTGCCTGTATTTACTGGTTTGATATTTGGTCTGTATCGGCCATCACTGAATGTTCTTCATATAATCTAACATAAACAAGTAGGTGGAGACATTTGTCTTGGAGATTCAAGGTCCTCTGTATAGTTATAACCAAAACAATCCGATGTGACCAGCAGTATTACAATGATTAACACATAAACGGCTGGTCAAGAGTGGATCAAACAATGTGTGATGGGGCTCTTGTTGGTAGTTGTCTAGAATGTCTCCTTATAAGCCATTGCCACTATATGGGGGGTGGGTCCTGTTGCTGCCCCTCAGCCAGGATCTCTGGGATCACATATTCTTATCCCTTGTCTTTTTTAATTTCCTATTACTCACTTAAATTACTTGAACTTACCTTTAACTTTGTATTTACTTATTCTTCATAATGAACTTTCTTAAATCTTTCACCGTGAGCCTAAATTATTGTTGTAAACTTTAATTATTCTATGCTATCACAGCTAGGTCTCTGATTGCTGGTTCAGTACTGGGTATGTGTCCCTGTTGGTACAGTTTGTGACCAGGTCTGCCCAACAGGGCATCATCACCCATCAGTGTGGGCAAGCACCTACTCCAGAGGGTGATATTCCGCTCTGGTCCCAAGTCCTAGTTTTCCATAAGTAGACTGAGGCAAAACCACGGTACAAGTTGTCCTGAGACCAGCAGGGTGCTAAAGGTCAGAAAGTCTAAGCAAAGAAGGGGTCTACTAGGTTTTCTCTTCGTGTCTATGTGGACCTGATTCTTTACATCGGCTACGTGTAGTGTGAGCATGTGGTCTGTTGCACAGAAACATGAAGGCGGACAGGATTTATTCATTAAGTTTCTATTTCCTGATCTCTTTATGTAATGCCAAATATTCCACAGCAGTTATGAAACATCTTGCAGTCACTCAGGTCACTTCTCGGTAGAGGGGCTTACTTTACTTATTTGGTTTTCTATCCAGTATGCAATTAAAACAATTTTCCTGATAAGTCAAATCACCTATAATTATGTGTTGGTAATATCAGAGGACGGTTGGGTGGCTTCACATCTGCGGCAGGGTTTGCACTTTCCTGCTCTGTTCAGGGAATGCTTCCGTCTCTGGATGGAACTGAACAGTATCGGACAGACCCCATTGACTATAATGGGCTTGGCCTGTTTTCGCTCAGTTGCCCAGCTTTTGTACGGAAGAAGAAGCGCTACATGCAGCACTTTTCCTTACAGTATTTTTAGCCGGATCTGTGATAGAACCTCCGTCAGGAAGTTCTGGCCCAGAAGTGTAACCGGCCATAGAGAAGGAATGGAACATGCAAACACCATGTAGATACTGTCCTGGTCAGAGTAGTACGCAGAACCCCAATGCTGTATGACCGCAGTGTTAATCACTGAGCCACCAAATAGGAATCTGAGAAATAGGAGTTTAATAATAATTTCTGGTCATCTTTACATTACATACAACTTTAGAGGCTCGGCCCATGCCACACTTCTGCAGCCTGTTGAGAGATTAAGTTTCCTTTGTTGGGCAGATTTATTGTTACAATGGTACCAAAAATATTGTGGGCTCCTTTTTTTTTGCCCTGTTGAAGAATTGGATCCGGACAGATCCTGTTGTTTAATAACAGTGTATGGCTCGAGGATATAACTGGATAATCATCCTGACACAGCCTAGTTTTCTAATCTTAGGAAAAAAAACTGCAATAAATCAGTACCTTTCACCAGGGTGCAAAAACATGTGAACAGGGCCTCTTGTATCTCACGTCCACGAATGGTCCCATCACTGCAGGTGCAGCAGCCAGCCTTAATACACTGCTATATACTGTTTATACAGGAAGCTAATGGCATCACAGGTACATTACAAGGCGACCTCTCATCATCTGGAGAGCTGCACTTTCTTCTATTCTTGCTCATTTGCATTTCTCAGTGCCATTATTGGGGGAGACCAGAGGTACCTATATACAAGTTTACATTTGTTGAACATGACACTGTACTTTGTGGATATATTGTACTTACCCATTCCATAGAGATGACGTATATGGAATATTCACATGTGTGTAAATCCTTTCCCACAGCCCTGACCTTCACCCGTGGTCCCAGGGATCAGTCATTACAATCACTGTCTATAACAGGAACTTTATAGGGTATATAACACACATTTGAACATTTTCTTAGGTGTCACTGACACATTAGTGGAGTCCCGTAAACCATTATTCCCTCTTATAACCTGAATGAATTGGCCTTGGCAGGCAATATCATTATAACTAGTAAGCGTGGTAATTTGTGTGTGTGTGTGTGTGTATATATATATATATATATATATATATATATATATATATATATATATATATATATATATATATATATATATATATATATATATATATATATATATATATATATATATATATATATATATATATATATATATAATATACATGTTATCCCCAGATTCATGTTATGGCTGCTGTTCTACAACTTGTAAATTATTTCTGTGCTCCTCACATTGCAATAAATGATCATGTACTCAGCAATACTGAATGATTATACTGTATATAACTGCACAGCGAGTAGCTACGGAGCATAAAAAGAACCCATCGGCATTCTATGTGTCGCCATATGGTTCTTTGTGAGGCTCTGTATTCTGCCCTACAATGATGCTTCTGGTGGAGAATACATCCATAATACAGCGTACAGTGGAGAATGCCTGAACTGTTTTCTTACTACTGACTGGAAAAAAATACCTTTCTGAGCATCTATGTCGTGGGGGTCATATTTTTAAAAGTGAGAAGGAGAGAAAAACAAAAAAAAGGTGTTTGGATTATCCCACAAAAAATGCAATGTGTAAAGATGAAGCATGTGTGCCCCATTTAGAAAGTTCTAATTTTCTCCAGAAAAGCAAGACTTCACATAGCTGCGTTTATGAAAAATAGTTAAAAAGTTAAACTTTCCAGAATTTGGCATAATATATATATATTTTGAGCGCTTCTGACTCGGTCTTAAAGGGGTTAAATGCTTTCTGTTGTGTCAGGTGCTTCTTGTCAAAGTGTTCCTTTCATTGTTTGAAATCGGAAGCGCCGTATCTTATGTGTTCTGCCGGAGACGCACGTTTTGAAGTCTGTTTTCTTCAGAATTCCTCTTTGGCAAGTTCTTCTTCTGGGTTCATTATTTTAAGCATGCAGCACCGCTGATTCATCCTCCTTCGTTTTATTTTTTGCCACTTGGACTTTCTCCAAAGACTATCTGTACAGTAGCAGGAAAAAGCAGAAGGATGTAAAGCAGAAGTCAGTCATGTTTCAGAATGGCTCCTAAGAGCCTCTGACACAAACAGCAACAGAATGTTATTAAACAAGGCGGTGATGATAAAGGAAGACGATAATAACTGATTGCATTGCACAATTTAGAAAACAGTTCAGCATGCGGTGTTCCCAGTTTCCTGATTTTGGGGACACAGTTCCTACTTTTGACTGAAACCACTGACAAGATCCTGCAACGAGCATGGAAGATGACGCTTTCTCACCATGGCATAGGTAAAACCTGCATTGCCCCTGTTTTCTACCAGAAGCCACAAGTTTGGCACCATCAGAAGCTGGAGCCAGGGCTGGCCCTCCCTCCAACTGTCACAAGGGCACCACACCCTGAAAGATCCAAAGCAACGAAACAAATGTGTAAAAAGGAACACGCTGTGACATACAAAATAAGCCAAGCACCTTGCTCAGCCAACCCAGACAAATCTTTTCTAAGACCTACCCGGACCAGCTTGACTGATGTCCCTGGTGACAATGCACCTCATATCAAGACCTTTGGTAATTGTCACAGTGAGCTTCTACCGCGGCTCACTTGCTCCTGCAGCCGCAGGTAGTTGCCACCATGCTCCAGCTCCTTCCTTCCTTCTCTGCCTGTAGGACTCACATGCGTTCCCATCGCAGTCTCTTAAAGGGCCAGTGCGTGCTGTTATAAAACATCCCCCTCTAATCCTGTACCTGCACTCCTTATATTAGGTATCCATACCCTACGGTGAATGCCTACTGCCATTTGTGACAAATCCCCTTGTTGTGTGTTCTGGCTCTGACCCTTGCCTGACTTTGACTATTCTGACTTCTGTGCTCCCTGACCTCATCTCTATACTCTGGACTTTGTTATTGCGTTCCCTGACCTTGAGCTTAAACCTCATTATTGCTCTCATGCCTCCAGCCCGGCCTACTGCCTGTTTCTCTACTACGGTACCTTCATGTATTGCACCTCGGCCCAGTGCATCGTCAGCAGCCACATTACCAGAACTATCTATGCATGCTACGGCTTAGGGGCCCACAGCAAAGACTGGGTGAAAATCTGGGTACTGCAGGAGCTACTTCCACTAATAGCCCAAACTCAAACCGCTGTGTGGCAAGGTGGATCCACATCCATCTGATAGAAATCAAATGCATGTGCCATTGCTTCTGCTCCTAGCGCATGCTCAATGTAGATGGGAGTACTACAATAGTCCGGCTTCTGGTGCATATACAATGTTCACTGCACATGTGATGTACTAAAGTTGAAGTGTAGAAGTAGTAAAGTTGAAAAACGTTCAAGTTCATACTGTTATCCTGCAGTGTTGATGCAGAGGAAAGCAAAACGAGCCTGATGTGAAGTAGTGGAAATAAGCTGTGATGCCAGATATAGCAATTGGAATACATCCCTTGGTGAGTAACCCATCTCCAACAACCTAGTATAAGAAGAAGCACATCCAGCCTACTTTTTAACTCCTTCACAAAGTGAGCAATAGGAGCATCCAGAGTCTATGAGTCCAATTGGGAAAGCTGTGGGGGTGCAGTACCTACTAACAGCCTGGTGGTGGTGCTGTGTGCAGCTTTATAACCGTTACCTTTTACCGCTTCTAAACTACAGTGACATGTTCATTTGTATAACACATTTCTGGTTTTGCATGCATTTTTTTGCAGGGTGATTCTGTGTATACAAAGGGAATGTCCAGTAAATGTTTGCATTTCATGAATGATATCCTTTGAACTCCTTTACCAGCTTTCTAGATATCTCAGAGTTGAGTTCCTAGTATTCCAGTGCAGGAAATAACCTTGGAAAAGGGAATGGGAGAACAATACCCAAATTCAGGAAGCGCTAATCTGCTACAAATAAACATGGGTAAAGAGTATCTGTCTGCCATAGATGAAAACCTGCTGATGATACGTGAGGTTGGAAGGTTGCAGTTCTTTCTGGCTTAGAATGTATACATTCTAAAACAGTGGAAACGGCTTGGGGATGTTATAAAATGTATGGTGTATGGCAAACGTGGGTCATTTCTGCATATTCTTATATGGTACTATGGCCTGAACTTAAAGGGGTTGTCTGATTTTATTGAAAATTATCTTAATTGGCTGCCTGTATCTAAAAATAACAAATCGGCTTATACTCGCCTCTCCCGGCTCCCCGCTATGTCCAGCTCTGCTGCCCCGGGTCTACCCTGTAATGTAATGTTTACAGGCTGCAGCAGCCTGTGTACAAGATGTGACAGGCTGCTGCAGCCAATGTCTTAGCTCAGTGTGCAGTGTTGTCTGATAATTATACCACTACTAGAATACTATTACTGAGGACAAGCCATCAGTTTTTAAAGGCTGGAAAACCCCATTAGCTGTGTTGTCTTTTTTAAAGTCAGAAAACCCCTTTAAGAATCCTACCTGATCTTACGCTGGCTATCCGCTCAACATGGTGTCAGCGGTCACCTTCACTTCGAAGAAGTGTTTTCCTACCAAATCCTATAAAATTGCAAGAACAGCTCGGTGAAGGGGGAGGGGGGGGGGTGGTTAAACTGAATGATTATCGTTCAAACGGGTGAAAGTGAACAATAATCGTAATATATAACACAGGGCCCTTTTACACCAGCCAATAAATCGTTCAGATTGCCTTTCCCTTATCTCAGTGAACTAAGCCGATCAGTCAATTAGGACCCAGCGGAGGGTATAGTTACTTGAGGTAAGGGTTATATGCTTGTCAGGTAGCAGATCTCTTGCAACCTGGTGTGAATTACTTGGCTGTGAGTTGAAGGATAACTGAGGTATTAAATCAAAGCCCAACTGCAATATATAAGAGGGCAAGGAGGAGCCTAGAAGCTCGGCTCCGCTAAAACCACACATTGTGAAACATACAGGACTCATGCATATAGCTGTGTTACATATGGTGTGGAGGGGGGCATATAGTTTTGTTTGGGGTGTGGAATCTCATACGTTTTCCCTAGAAGCGCTGCACAGTAGGGTAAACCCTACTGTTCTTTTTTCCAGCTGCACTAAGCAGCGCTTGCTCTTCTTCATAAGCTAATCTTGCTATTGCAGATTACCCCCATTCACCTGAACGTGACAAAATCAGAAACAATGCATGGATGAAAGGGAAACTTTCTGGACATAAAAAGGCAGATCTTTTACCCCATGCAACTCCTTTATAACTGAACATAGCGGCCATTTATTCTCAATGATCTACCATTAGAAGTATTATATTTATTGGCTTCATAGCTATTTTAATTGAAATATAATTGTGTTCTGCTTTGAATATGCATGATGGAATAATCCTCCATAGCGCCACCTATTGGAAGATAGTTACCCTATGAGCCAATATCCAACCTTTTAACAGGTCTTGCAACATGACTAGAGATGTAACGAAGATATTCATGCACATACATCTGTTTCGGGGTTCTTATCCCTCATCCATGCACAGTAGGATTCTGGTTATCTAGGTGACAAGTCACCAGTGTGAGTCCAGAGGAGTAATGTTTGTCCTTGTGGAGAGTACCACTAGGCTGTAGGGAGTCTTATAGGTCATGCAGTGCTTCCTTGGAGAAACCAATGCATATGAGTGAGAAACAAACAAAAAATATTCCACATCGCCACCTACTGGAAGGTATCTACCCTATGAGTCAATATCAAACGTTTAAAGGGTTTTTGGGGGACTTTTAACATTTTTTTTCTATTGATGACCAATAGGGCATCAATAGACGATCAGCAGGGACCTGTTGCTCAGATCCCCACTGATCAGCTGATACACAGGGCCGCCGTCACTGTTGCTAGTGCAGGGAATGCAGGAAGCGATGTCCGTAGCACAGTGGCTCAGGTTGGTATTGCAGGAGCTGCTGTTCAATTCAATAGGAGATGTGCCTCAGTTCCAAACTGGACCACAGTGCTGTGGTCAGCATTTTCCGCATCCTGCACTGGCGGTTTCCTGCCAATCATCTATTGATGACCTGTCAGCCATCAATAACATGTAAAAAAAAGAGAAAAAAAACAGAATGCCCCTTTAAGCAATAGCTTCTTCCCAGGAAGCACTGCATGACCTATAAAACTCCCTACACCCCTGCGTTTCTCTCCACAAGGAGAAACATTGCTCCTTTTGTTCTGTTTTTGACTAGCTTTAACTAACTTCATACCATTTCAGCGTCTGTACTTTCCATTTGCAGTAACTTCAGGTAACTTTTTAAAAAAACATAAAATACATCAAGTATACCACAGAGCTCAATGATATGGTTGATGTTAGTAGTTCTATCTGTGTGTGTACTGGGTTCATTAGTAAGTGTTTATGGCACAAGTTAATAATTACTTTGCTCAAGTCAGTTTGACCTTCAAGTAGTAGTCAATTCTTTCTCAAGATCATTTAAAAATAACTTGAGGAAGTCCTCTACTTTGCTGCAGAGTTATCCTTGGTAGGGTGTTTCTTATCATGTCGAGAAAAATAAAGAAACTCTTCTTTTTCCTAGCGGTGCAGTAATATTTGGAGCCATAAGGTAAAGGGGATGGTTGAAATTAAGAAAAATGTTTCCTGGACACATACATATGGGATCCTCCTACCATGCTTTGGACAGATGATATGATATGAAGAGTTAATTCACATTAAACAGGTCCTATAAGAAGGGCCTTGAATCTTCTTCCCCCATCATCCTACCGAGTGGTCATGGACAAGTGGCTGCTACTTCTCCCAGGGATTATTTTATACCTTTCCAGTATTGCATTGGGGTAATGGTTTTACTTGCCCTTGTAATAGTCTGTAAAGGCCTGTGCGGCACTTGTACAGACTGCTCAGACAGCGCTACTCAGCTGTGTGATGCTCAGCTGGTTGTACACAGTTGCTGTCTGGGAGTTGCCTTGCCTTGAAGACTGCAGTGCTCAGTGGTCGGGTGCTGTTGCTGGTTTTTGTATATGTTGTAACTGGCATAAATCCTGCACCTTGTGGAAACCAAACAACATAGCAAATAAACATCTACTCACCTCTCCTGGCTCCCTGCATCTCCCACACCACTGCTCGGTCCTCCATGCTTGTTGTTTGTTTACAGACTTCAGCTCTGTCATTGGCCACAGGAGAGACCCGGAGCAGCACAGTGATGAGTCGGGAGAGGTGACTATATGTCTCTTTGTTATGTTACTGCATGGGGCACATGATTTAAAAAAAAAAAAACTCTTAACAACCTCTTTAAGTCTATGTCCACAAATAGAACTTTTAGCCAAAGATCATATTAAGGCCGAACGCACACGGACGGGTCGGATTCCGCATGCAGAATCCTACATGGAATGCGCCCCTGACTGCGGCGGGTGACCCAGCGTAGTACCTGTCTTCTTCCGGCTTCTCTGTACTGCGGATGGTCCGCATAGCTCGGCGTCAGACATGTCCAGTACAGATTTTGTTTTTTAAACTCCTGCTGTATAATATGGCCTCATTTTTGCCTCCATCGGTCATCGCTCAGTGACTGGAGATGCAGCGCGCCGGAGATCATTCCGGTCCGCCCTCCTCCATTCCCAGTAAACAGGCCATTGTTCATAGATAAGCGGCGGACAGTTTACACAGAATGATGCAGCGGCAGACCAACAATGATTTTTAGGTCTGCATGAAAGATCCGATCAGCGATTTATTATCGATCGGCCTTTCACTGCGTGCTTACACACGGCGCAATTATTATGCAAACCAAGCGATTTGCACAATAATCGTGCTGTGCAAAAGGCAATTCACCGGCACAACATCCAGACAACTCTTCTGGTTCTAACAAGCTAAACTGTTGGCCCTTTTACATGGCATGACTTGTCCGGCGCAGATCATCCCAGCCATAATCATTCCTGTGCTTTTACATAGGAATGATCATTGCTATTGAATAGAGGTGGAGCTGTTCCAGCCCGCCCGCCTCCATTCACAGTAAGCAGGCAGTCATTTACGGATGTTTAGCCAGGCCGATTCAGTGTCCAGTTTTTCTGCAGCATAAAGTGAATGATGAATGTGTTTATCATTCGCTGTTGAGACGGTGGCGGCATTATCAGCTGAACGATATATCGGCCTGTGTAAAAGGACTCGTAGGCTGAGGTTTTATTAGCATTATGGCTTTCCTTTTATTGTTCCATCATGGAAACTCAAGAAATTGAATGCCAACCGGGAACGGATCCTTCCTATTATGGAAACGAACTGCACCCAATGGACCCCATTGACTATAATGGAGTGTCAGACCGCTGTCATGACACAAGGCATTTCCCTGAATAGCACAGCACGCTGCCCTATTTCAATCTGCAGAGTTTTATGTCAGATATGCGCTCTGAATGGAATCTCCAACCCAGGTGTGACCGGAGCGTTACATCCCCATGGAACCCTATGGTGATCTGTTTGTAATACAGGCTGTCGTGTGGCTATATTACGGCATTGTAGAACCAGCCGTGTCCTGATCATTGGCTACTGGGACAATCATCCAAACTGACCATTAATGCAAAGATGTTTTACTACATTGCAAATAATTTTACAAGCAGGGCATGTTATCCTGTGCTGTTCTCTTTTTGATGGGCTTTAATTGTAAATTAATGTACAATAATGTTGATTTTTGGCAGTTGGATCATTTCCTGGTAGAAGACTTGGCTCATTTCTATCTACCAAATAGAGTCATTACTGAATCCTCCTATTCTAGTAAGGTATTCTAGGGCAGCGCATATGTTGTATACTGCAGAAACGTTACTGCATCCTGCATCTCTGATTCATTATCTTGTGTATTTAGGGAAGTTCAGGGCGTGCAGATCTACAATCACGACTGCCTTCTTCACAATGAAGTGACTAAACCTGCCTGAAGTTTGCGATCACGCCCCCTCCACCAACTAACGTCAGTGTGTTTTGTCCTTCCTCAGCTCATTGACACCATTGCCACAGAGATCGGGGAGTTGAAACAGGAGATGGTACAGACAGAATTCAGCGTCCGCGATGAAGAGGAGCTGATTGAGTGTTTGAGGTGGGACATGTACATTACTAGACCGAATGGGATGGTGACAGCTGTGAGTTTGGAGACTTTGTCCTGTTCTTTTACACTTGTCGTCACTTGTGAAGATATTCTCTGGCTGTGATGATCAGTGATCCACTGACCAGGCTAGTAACACTAATATGCATTACCATGATTTATATAGCAGCAACATGTTCCATAGTGCTGTATGTAGCTTATATTTACCCATTGATATCAGTGGGGTTCACAAACTACTTTTTCGATCTCAAACATTGATATTAAGTAGCGACATATAACAATAATATGTGAATGTAACAAAATCTGTCTATCTAGTTAGATACAATTCTAATATCCATATGTGTGCATGTGTTGTTGTTCCTAATTGGCCGGCCCATGAATATGTTTCCAATCCGGTCACATTTAGATACACATATATACATACATATATCTGCACATTGTAACTTGTAACTAGTGCTCATAAAATTAAAAACAAAAACTACTAAAAGTTTGTTATATACAGCATACAAATTACCAATTCCCTTCTGTTGAACTGACCTTCCCGTGCGGCCAGCAGCTGAGATAACTTTACAGTATGAGATAGAAGTCCATAATATCACCACATCATATCTGCCCTTGTCTTATATTAATCATATTATTATATGTTCAAAGAGTGTAAAAGTAAGTTAGCTTAAAAATTCTTTAAAGAGTTGCCCTCATCATTCTAATTTTCTAGTATTTCATCACACTTGTGCTCAGATAGAAACTTCCAACTTAACAAAATTTACTTAGTGAAACCGTATTACACAATACATGCAGCAAATCTGGTTACTAAGGTATGTGTCTCCTTATGGCTGTATTTTCAGTGACCCTCTATGTAGGTTATTGACCTATATCTGGCTATAGATGCGATATTTCAGCATTTTGCCTGACATTAATTTAATGACTATGGTAGTTTACGAAATTCTGGTAATACTTGTAATAACTGCAGAGCTGAGTAGAGTCACTACATTGTGACATGTATTTGTGACAAGTGACATGTATTTACCTGTGAAGCCAAACACACAACTGGCTTATATATGTGTGATTGTTATTCCATTTACTTTTGCGATTGCTTGGCAGTTCACCTGACAGATTCATTTGTGTAAATGTAACATCACTACTTTGCGGATTTTCACGTATCACGGGGGTCTCTGGAAGGTAACCCCCACAATAGACGAGGGATTACTGTATACTATATATCTTGTGCCAGAAAAATCACCCGTAGACATCCATGTAAAAAAAAATAATTATTTTTTACTTGAATGCCTCTATATTGAATAGTGCAGTCTGCTGCAGTATTCTACGGAGGAGGAAAATATACATTTTTGACCTATTCTGCCCAACGGAAGTTAAAGGAAAACTCTTTTAGTCTTTGTTGATATTGATAGAAGCCTATAGGCACGCATGACTGCCCATGTGGCAAATATGCTGGGGAAACGCAGTGTGATAGGGGCCTTGTACACATTTCTTAACAAAAGATAAGTGAAGGAAAAATGTTGACATAATAAGTCCAATGCAATAACCTTTTGGTAGTCATGGGTTTTAAGGGTATCGCTATCTTCTGACATTTGCATGGCAGATAAAAGACAAATTTACTGGGATCTGGCTCTACTAGTGGGGATCAAGAGCCTATTGGTAGAAAATTTAACTCTCCTTGTTTGCAGTGATTTACTAGAAAACTTACAAAAATTCTGAGATCTGACACAATTTTTGTATTTTATCTCCCATAAAAGTTTTTTATCACTGTTCATTTGCTTTAGATTACATTGACTTTGGCCCACTTTACCAGCTGCTTCCCCCGTCACACCCAACACCTACATTACCCAACCAGGCACACGGCCTTCCAAGCCCACAAACGGGCTTACTGAAGGGACTCACGTGGGTCCCAGGAGGCACTCCGCATGGTTCTCAAGAACATATTGGCCATCTTCTGCCATGTTATAGTGCCATTTTAGGTGTCGTGGGTGTTAGGGGGTTTCCATAGTTCCAAATTGTGTATATTTGTAATCTTCTACCCTGTAATGGAAGAATAAAGATGTTTGTTGACAGATCCAGCTGAATGTCTATGGGAGTGCCAGTCAGTTTCCTAAAGTATGCGGTAGAAGGAAACATGGATTGGACAGATTATGTTATCTGCCCAACACTGTTGTTTCCCCTGAGATGAGGGGCACTAGTAGTGTTACAGCCGCTTGCCCTCTCACACATACAATAGACTCGTGTTAAGTCAGTATTTTTCTTTTTCGGACAAGATTGGGCTGATCTTGCCTGCGGTAATGGGTAATCCCACATAATAAGCTAAGGGAGTAGGGGGAACAGCTACAATGAATACTCTATGAAAGCTTAATGTATAGCTGCCTGCAAATTTACAACCTGCATTTAGTTTGCATATCGTGGCTTTCCTGTTTGGCCATCCCATGGGAGTGAGTCCAATAAGGCCACTTTTACATGGTTGTATTAGTAGTGCATATTATGTTCTTTTGCAGTAAACAGGATTGTATCCCATCAGAAGTAAGAAAGGGTAGACTACAAGCATATAACTACACGTATAATACTGACAGCAGATTCAGGAGTTTAGCGAAAGTGTTTTGAAACACATTAATTCTTATCCAAGGCCCATTTTTCATTAGTGTCACAAAGAGTCATTCCACTTTTCTGTTTCTTCAACCAAGAACAAATATGGTTCCCAGAAGAGGGAGCAAGGAAAATGTTGCCGATTGAAAGGGTTGGAATGGTTTTCTTTGTTCCCTCTGAGATCCATTCCGAATTTTTGATGACAAAAACAGAAGGATGAATGGACCCTGAGTGAGAACGACACCTGACCGATCACTACTAATACATCTAACTGACGGCTACAATGTTTTCATGGCACATATCATAGTAATAGGAGACATCATTGTCTAGATTTACTCTATAAAATAAATACACAGCAAACAATCTCTATGGATATAATTAATCAGTAGAGTAAATAATCACTTTTAAAGGTCCGCTCCGGTGATTTTCATTTTTAATCATTATGTAGCTAGCCCCTCAATATATAAGTCAGCTATTGTTACCTTGTATAGTTATTCCGTTCTATCTGAAACTCCTGCAGTCCTTCTCCTCACATGGTCATGTGATCTCAGTTCTGACCAGCTCACGTTTACTTGGGGTTATGTTTTCAGTTTCTGGTCAGTGTCCCCATCTGTGTGATCTTGTTACATGGAGTGTACCACAGAAAACGCCCAGAGGCGGGCACAGAAACTCCTCTCACAGTTACTGATGATGATCACACAGCTCCTGTCACACCGTTATAGTAGAGGAGATCACAGCTCATTTTTCTGACTGTATACTTATGGTCTGTAGCTTATATAGGTGAATATAGAATACAGAAGATAATGGCAGTGTTGCAGAGATGGAACGGGCTGTAGCTCATCATGTAATGCTGTGCTAATGCCTCATGGGACTGATGTTAAAGTGAAAGCAACATCAAGATGGTGCCTGATAAGCATCAGACAGGAGGCTGCACTGCATGGAAGTGATTGCCATATACATGGGAGATGTCCAGAGTGTGACAGGCAATCAGGTAAGGGGGGCAGGGATGGAAAAATATGTTTTCAATGGAATGGCCCTTCAATACCTTTTTTGACATTCTGGTTTTCATGCTGGCTTATTTATTCAGAAAAATGTTGTAGAATCTCAAAAAGACTTTGTAGAAGAGATGATGTTGTTTTTTTTGCTAAAGCCAAAATCAAACCCTTAGTGTTTACTCTGAACCTGCTTTATATGTGAACGGTAATCTATCGCTAGGGCACGTTCTGCGTAGAATAGAGCCTTTATACCAAAATTCATCTAGCAGGTGAAATTAGGCAGACATCAAAAAGTTTCCCCAAGGATCCCTGCCAATAGCTGCATCAGAAATATACAGATTTCGATGTGGTTTTTAGAAGCGAAATACGCGCAGAAACTTTTGCTGTGAATTCCACCATGTGAACGCGCCCAAACCGGGGTGGAATCGCCATCAGAATTCAGACAATTTTAAATCTGCATCAAAATCCGTATGTCAGATATGCTGATTTTGATGTGGAATTTTTTTGCAAACTCCGCTGCATGCTGCAGAACAATTTCACCCGTGTGAAAGGTCCCTAAGGAGCGTTCTAGGGAATTGCATTAGGGTAGAAGTTGCCCTATATAGTAACCAGTGTTGGGTGTTGCCAGTCACTTATTGCTACATGGTAGGCTGCCGTAATTCACCTTTCCCTATTGTTGAGCGATGAGCACAGTCCTGGACTATAATTGTAGATCTGCACAAAGCAGTCCGGTTGTCAAAGGAGCCTCATAAATGAATACCTACTCTACTATCACTTCCCCATTGCAGGGCTGCTGACTAAATGGAAAGTGCGTTGATGACTAATTGTTAACAATTATTTACCTAGTAAACAGGATCTAGCTGTGCCTACGTACTAGTTATTGGCACAGTTATTAAGACTCTCAAACTATGGCAGCAGTTCAATTCTTGGTGCAAACACAGAGACTTCCCTTCTGCAACCATGTAAGAAGCTGTCCCTTCACGTCCCATGAGTTTAGTGTAAAGTAGATGTTTTTCTGGCAGGGATATGGAGCCAGCTCTCCTGTAATGTCACATAGGGTGCTGAAAAATGGAAGAAGCACCGATATGCAGTAATGTTATGGAAATATGTGTTGTGATCTTCTACATTGGATTAATGAAATGGCAAATTCATCTCTGCTACATCTTTAATGTGTAGTATTCTCAGAATCCAAGGACCAAGATGTCCCTGAGTACCAGGGAGGGGCAAAATGCACTAGAGGAGACTTATCATTGGAGCAAATGCGTTTGTCTATGGCAACTATTAAGATTCCAGCTCAAAAGGCAAAGCTGAAGCCTGATTGCTGGGGGCATTTACTACATTATTCCTCTGCACCAGTTTTAGGAAATCGATCCATTGTACTTAGGATTGTACTTAGGTCAACTGGCTCCCTGTATGAGTATTATATGACTCTACAGACCCAACTGATATTGTACAAAATGTTTCCTGTGATAATTATCCAGGGTATTTCAAGACTTATAACATCTGGGTCAGATTAAGACATTCAACTTCTATGAAAGTACTAGCCGGGTATACATCTATCTATATTAGTATTCTCTAATGCTATTTCTTACTTAGAAATACTCATTGTTGAAAACCTTCCAGCAGCTAATTGGAATGGCTTGCCAACCATTGATGTTTTGACTCTTTTCCTCTTTTTTTGAATTCGGACCTCATGGTGCTCCGCGGGTCTCTGTAGCCCTTGATGTCCAGCTGTGACAGAGGATCATGATCTTCACTATATGTTCTCAATGGGGTCAGCGCTGCTGCCGCCAGCCCCATTGAGCGCAAGGTGACACCCCTGGATGCGACACCAGTTTGCCGCAGAATGCAGTTACATGTGTTCTGCGAACCGGTGCCCTATAATTTTCGCCGCAGCCGTTTTTCCGCATGTAACATTCGAACATGTGACCGCTGCTATTGAAAAGTATTGGTTCTATCTAGTGCAAATTTTTCGACGTGCAGAAAAACGCCCGTTACAAACGACTGTGACTGAGCCCTAAAGGGAGGATGACATTTTGGAGGCATTTTTCCTCTCTTGTTAAAGTGTATATGCCTGTAAGCCAAGTGTGGATCATGAAGAGCTTTATGAACATTTAGCTGGAGTGCAACTACTAATTTAGTCTGATGATCAAAGAGGGATGTTAGAGGCTCCTTTGACATTGAATGAATTAAAGGATGCAGTGGCATCGCTCCTTAATGACAGATCACCCGGGTTTGATGACCTTCCAAATAATTTCTTTAAAGTCTATTAGGACATGCTTCTACCGCATTTACTAGCAGTTTGTAATGAATCCCCGCACAAAGGTATACTTTCACTATCAATGAGAGATGCTGTAATTGCCTTAATTCCCAAACCGGGAAAGGATTTGTCTCTTCCTGATGCTTATTGTCCAATATTTTTAGTTTTCGATTACTTTTGCTTGTGAGTAATTTAATACATGAGGATCAGTCCGGCGTTATGCCGAACAAATCAACGACTTTAAACTGAAGGAAACTATGTTTGACTCTCCAGACGAACCATCGAGTCAGTGGGGGCAGGGCGGTTTTTTTACTCGACACTGCTAAAGTTTTTGATAGTGTTGAGTGAAATTATTTATGGGCTCTTCTTCATAGGATGGGCTTTAGTGAGAAATTTTTGGCATTAGTTAAACTGCTTTATTTGAAGCCGAGGGCAAGAGTGAAGATAAATGGTCGTATTTTTGGACGGCTAGTGAGAGGGGAACAAGGATAAGTAAGGCTGCATTCAGACGACCTTATATCAGCTGGGTTTTCACGCCCAGCCGATATACGGCGTCCCTCTCTGCAGGGGGAGAAGGCTGGAAGAGCCAGGAGCAGTGCTCTGAGCAACCGCCCCCTCTCTGCCTCCTCTCCACCCCCCCTGCACTATTTGCAATGAGAGGAGGCGGAACAGGGGCGTGGCTAAGTTCTGGGAATTAGCTCCGCCCTGTCTCACCTCTTCTCATTGAAAATAGTGCAATGGGGTGGAGAGGAGGCGGAGAGGGGGCGGGAGCTCAGAGCACTGCTCCCGACTCTTCCATCCTCCTCCCCCTGCAGAGAGAGACGCCGTATATTGGCTGGTCATGAAAACCCAGCCGATATACGGTCGTCTGAATGCACCCTAGGGCTGTATCTTTAGAAGGGGGATATATCATAAAGAGTTTGTTTGATTGAGTTTGAGAAAATTTGGTGATGAAGGTCCTATATATATATGGGGATAGTTAATATTGAATGCTGGTTGCATAGAGGTAACATAGTAAAGTTTATGGGATTTAGAGTGGGCAAGGCGGAAAGGCAAGAAGATGGAGAAGAGTTGGTCATTAATGTTGTTGTTTTTTCTGTTTAAGTGGCTATTGATCTGTTTAAATATAAAAATGATCTGATTTAAAAAAAAATAAATAAAAACATTTCCAAGAGAAATAACAGAGGAATATAGAGTTCTAAGAAAAGCTGTTCTAGAATTATTTTATGGAGACTATATGTAGTTACTAAAGCAGACAAATCTGGAGATCTGACAGGTTGTCTTTGACCCCTTGCCAACAGCTGCTGTAACTGCAGTTAACCCTTTAGATGCCGCCGTTCGTTTTGATATCGGCATTTGAAAGGTCCAACAGAGGGAAGAGGCTTCTTCTATTGACTAGTTTGCAACAAGATTATAGGCGGCCGTTCGGTTTTTTCCATTTCACCCCACTTCAAAAATGTTTATAATTTTCCAATAAACGTTGAAGTGGCGTTGAAAAAAATAAAGTGAAAAACTCCAATAGGGCTGCAGCATGAAGGGGTTAATACACAGTAAGTCCATGTATCTATATTAACTAGTCTGAGAATAACTTTGTTACATTGTAATCCAAGTCTACAAGAGATACACCTCTCCATTTACATGGAGCCATATGAGCATCTATCTATAGATATGGCTTTGGCCATAAAAGCAGAAAACACTCATTAACCTTAGATCACCTTTACCTTGGGGCAAAAAATGTAAGAATGGGAAAAACAGAAGGGAAAAGGAAGGCAGAATGATTTTCAGCCTGTTTACTGCTGGGAATACGTCTTCAGCCCATCGATTTCTTGGACGGAATAGCTTTATTTCAGCTCATATTAGCAAGGTCCAAAATGTAATAATACAGAAGCATGCAAAGGGAAAATAGCTGCATATGCAGATCCATGGATGCAGGTCTATACGTTTAGGTTTGTGACCACCTCCTTCCTTCACAGCGCGGTAAGTATTATATTTATGCACTTATACATAGTTTCCATACTCTTGATTTGATTATGCATGGCACTTTTTGTGAGGAGTGTTTGTAAACCTCTCCACCTAGCGGTGTGACTTGCTCATTATAAGCCGGTGTCACACGGGTGTAAGTGCATTTATGCACGCATTTGCACTGCTTATTTTTGCAATTGGCGTTGCGTTTTTGTGGTTTTTACTGTATTTTTTGCACGAGCAAGTCATGTGCATTTGCACATGCAAAAAAACACACAAGCATTCTGCCATTGATTGCATTGGGCAATTAGGTAAATTAGTACAATATGCGCTATTTTTGTGCGCAAATGCACAGGAAAATAGAGCGTGCTGTGTATATTCTTTCGTGAACAAAATGCATGCACAAAATACGCTTATGTGAATTAATCCATTAAAACCAGAATGTTTTATTCACTGCGTATTGCACAAATTTTGCGTTTGTGTGAATCCAGACTTAAGCCCAATGTCCACGGGTGAATTTGAATTATGGGTGCCCCGCGTGGAAGATCCGCAATTCAAGCCGCCCATAGGGAAACATGGATGTCCTCAATGTAATTAAAGCATGCAGATCTGTTTTGTAGACCTTTTTGGACCTTTTGTTTTGCAGACCAACTCACAGCAAACTCCAATTAAGTGCGGTTCCCGCAGCTTCCATTGAAGTCATTGGAAGGCGTCCAATCCGCAGCGGACACTGCGGACGTGCTGTGGATCCTGTGGGAAAGCAGGTTTTTTTAAGGCAAACAAATCTGTACTGCGTATGCCCAACGGCGAGCCGTGCGTACCATCCGCAGTACAGATGTCCCGGAAAAAGAGAAATCCGTGGAAATGACGACACCTGCTCGCATAGGTACACAGGGTCTCCGGCTGTGGTCAGGGTTGGATTCCACTGCGGGCTCCCGCATGCAGAATCCGCCTCGTCCGTGGACATGAGACCTTAATGTTTTAAAATATGGCTAATAAAGATGGTTTTTGATTATATTCACAATATTTTTTTCTTGAATGTTTTGTGTGGTTTGTTACAACTGGGCTTCCATTTGATAATCTTTATGATTTGTTATATATGCTGTTTGCATACAGTTAGAGTCAACTGTTTCACTAAGTATATAGGTCTGACTTTTATGTCTCTATGTTTGTCATGTATATGGCCCAATTTTATGATTTAAAGGGGTTGTCCCGCGGCAGCAAGTGGGTCTATACACTTCTGTATGGCCATAATAATGTACTTTGTAATGTACATTGTGCATTAATTATGAGCCATACAGAAGTTATAAGAAGTTTTTTACTTACCTGCTCCGTTGCTGGCGTCCTCGTTTCCATGGAGCCGACTAATTTTCGGCGTCTAATAGCCAAATTAGCCGCGCTTGCGCAGTCCAGGTCTTCTTCTTTTCTCAATGGGGCTCCGTGTAGCTCTGTGTAGCTCCGCCCCGTCACGTGCCGATTCCAGCCAATCAGGAGGCTGGAATCGGCAATGGACCGCACAGAAGCCCTGCGGTCCACCGAGGGAGAAGAATCCGGCGGCCATCTTCAACCGGTAAGTAAGAAGTCACCGGAGCGCGGGGATTCAGGTAAGCACTGTGCGGTTTTTTTTTAAGTCCCTGCATCGGGTTGTCTCGCGCCGAACGGGGGGGGGGGTTGAAAAAAAAAAACCCGTTTCGGCGCGGGACGACCCCTTTAACACTTTGCAATCCAATTTTGGATTCAAGGTTTCCTAGGGAGCTTTCTCTTTCTGCCATTATACAATGGCGCCATCTGCTTGCTAGAGCCAGTACTGTGGTATTGGACATGCTGGAGAGGCCCCCACAACAGAGCGGCCAGTAATATACAGTAAGAATACCCTGCCGGATGTTTTCTGACATCGGAGCTCTACAGCCTTCAATCGGAATGTCTTCAGACGTCAGACAG
Organism: Eleutherodactylus coqui; assembly: GCF_035609145.1. Classification (NCBI taxonomy): domain Eukaryota; kingdom Metazoa; phylum Chordata; class Amphibia; order Anura; family Eleutherodactylidae; genus Eleutherodactylus; species Eleutherodactylus coqui. The sequence goes on along the minus strand of NC_089839.1, from coordinate 78,436,551 downwards.
TGGATTGGAAAGGGTTAAATTCCGCCTTGCGCATGTAGGGGAGATCTACAAGATGCTTGGTGGCTGTGATCCTGACCCACCATGCTTTGTCTATTGACGGCACTTAAACACCAAAAAGTATTACTTAACTGATATGATGATAGTGAATGTGGATGAGCTGCCATAAATGACGCAGCCCCTGGTAAACAGACCCCAACCCTCCGATAGGAGACTGAGAGTGGATATTGGCACTGAAGAACGCTATTTAAATTATCACATAATCAGGTTTTGTCTGTAAAGTGAATGAAAAGCCAGATCCTATTGGCTTTACTATTAATGTAACTCGTCTGTGGTTACAATAGTACATGTCCACTAAATAGCTTTGTCTATGAGGACAATACAGTCCTGTCCAGCTTTTTAAGGGCGCGTTTACAATCGTGATTTTCCTCACTATTTCGGTGCTTTGCAAGATGCAGAGAGATCTAAGATTGTTTGTAATGGGTGCATTAGATGTGCGATTTGTATCTCGCAGCGCTGCAAGAAGAAGGGCTGCAAAGGAAAAATTGCAGCATGTCTTTTTGGGGGGGGCAATTCTGTTGAAGAATCACCCATTCTTCACTATGGAAGCAAAAAAATAACGCATTGTTCGCTCTTGTACTTGTGAGTCTTTTTTTGCTCCTGTTGGAAATAATAGGCATTTTTCCGGCAGCTGCAGCTACACAAATGCAATCTTCTTGCAAAACACATCGCATTCTCATAAAAACCACAGCAAGTGCGACATCGGTCCAAGAAACTCGCCCATCTGAATACACCTCCACTAGACTGCATTTATGCTCCCAAATGACCCTATTTGCCATCACCCGTCTCTCTTCTGGTCTTTGCACTGCATATACATCATTGGCAGTGTGGTAGAAATGTAAGTTTGAGGCCAGCGATATGTAGTAAATAGAGAGTAGCGACCACATCTATACACGGACGTACGCAGGATTACAGAGCACAGATGGCAGAGTCATTTATAGATGTCAGTTTGCTCCCAATGACCCCTCAGTTTGGGGTCAGAGAGGGTAAGCCCTTACACAAAAACTGCAGCTTTCACTCCACCACATGTTTTATAAAGAAGAATGAACCTTATGCAGGACACGGGGACACTCTTTGGAATATTGTAGATTCTGTAGAAACCCGATGTTGCACAAAAATATTATAATTACAGTGAGGGCGCGTTCACCTCCGCACTAGGAAACTCCATTCGGAGGGTAAGTCTCCGGTCCGGCATAAAATGCCAGAAGAAAAAGTCCTGCATGAAGGGCTGTTTCATCTGAACAGAGACTAAGCGGACACCATTAAAGTCATAAGACGGGTCCCTTCGGCCAGGGGATTCCCCTTTCCTGCTCCCAGAATGGAGGCCCGTTAGACCTCCTGCATGTGCCAGAGCTGCGAGCGCCGGGCCGGTATAGAGGTGCACGGCGCTCTGCGGCTGTATAGCTATTGGTGCTGCTGTATGGCGCCTCCACACACTGCTGCATTATGGTGTCCGATAGAATACGGCATGGTTTTTTTTTCTTATTCCATATGAATCCGAAAGAAATAAACCCCCTATGTGCCTTGGTACAGAGGGAAATGTGTATGATTTAACGCGTACCTCCAATTCAAAAATAATTAAAAAAATATTAAAACTTGGTAGAAAAGTGAAATATACTTCAGCCCTGAAATCTGAGCGCTGTGCATGAGCTGTAGAAATCTGCTAGGCTTCCAAGTACACAAAAGGTAATTGAGCTGGATGGCTACTATTACAGTCAGCACACACATTACAGGAAAGCCTTACCAAGTATGAGAGTCAAACACAATGACTCTGGCAGATCTCTGCGGTCTATGCCAAGTTATGCAGCACAGACCAGAGGAGGTCCGCATTGTCAGAGGAAACCCTGATGAATTTTACTTCAATGCATGTATTTTGGGCTGGCAATCACTTTTGCAATAGGGCTTAATTAAAAATGTTCTGCAGCTTCTACATATCACTGTATATAGACACTGCAGTCCGAATCTCAATAGGAGATCCGTCAGTGAGGCTTAAGGTATCCTTTACACGGGGCAATTATTGGAAACAGCAAATTTGCGTGATATGTATCCTGTGTACACGGCCATTAAGTGAGAAATCATGGCCAGTCAGAGTCCCTATGTCTTTAGCTCACCTAAAAACCAAGCGACTATCGGCCCGTGTACACAGGTAGTCATTCATCTACGAACGACGGCCTGTTTGCAGTTATAGAGGCGGGCAGCGGGGGGTGATCTCCAACTGCTCTGCCTCTATTCTGTGAACCACGATCGCTCCTCTGTGAAAGCACAGCAGCGATAGTCCTTGGGACTTGTGCGCCTGACAGTCATCCGGTATAAAGCGGCCTTTAGGGTGGATTCCTAATGTGGAATCCGCGATCGCCGCCCTCACGGAGGATCTGCAGCAAAACGCATGCATTAAAAGGTGGGAAAACTCCATTCTTCACTCACACTCGTGGATACGAATTGCATATTCCACGAGCGGAGGAAAAATCGCAGCATGCTCTATTTTACTGCAGACTCTGCGCAGATGGCCTTCATTGAAGTCAATGGAGGCTGCCCTGCCTGCAGCAAATACACAGCTATCATTGTGTATGGGCCATGGGTACCCGCGTCATCGCTAAGCGAGGGTGCGGAAAATGCAAACATTAGAAAAAGCAAAACTGTACTGCGCAAGGCCAATGGCGAGCCACCGCAGTCATTCGCAGTACAGACAAGCAAGGTACGCAGGGTCGCCGGCCAGGTTCACAGCCCGAGTCCGCTGCAGGCCTCCCTGCTGTGTAATGCGGTCCGGCCGTGTGAAGCCGGCCTTAGTTTTCAGCCCTTCGCTCTTCTCCCTGCACTCTTGATCAGCTAATTTATGGCCACAAGAAAGATATGATTGTGGTCATAAATGAGCTTATAAGAAGGTGCAGGAGAGGAGAGAAGTGGGAAGCCAGGGGCATTATTACATGGGATGACTGTCGCTCAGTAGTAGAAGCAACTAGCGACTAATAAGTGATTTCTCGCTCAGTACCCTGTTGGGCCACGCATTTACATGGGACAACTATCGCCTTTTCGGTTGATACTCGGCCCATGTAAAGTAGGCTATGCGGTCAGTCTAGTCTCACTGGCAGATCTCCTGTTCAGATTTCGACTGCAGTGTCTATATACAGTTATATGTAGAAGCTGCAGAAGACAAACCGGGCAATTTGTATTTATTTTTTTAAATCTCACTGCAAAAATGTTTTTCAGTCCCAGATACATGCATTTAAAGGGGTTGTCCCGCGCCGAAACGGGTTTTTTTTTTTTTCAACCCCCCCCCCGTTCGGCGCGAGACAACCCCGATGCAGGGAGGTAAAGAAAGCTTACCTTAATCCCCGCGCTCCGGTGACTTCTCTACTCACCGCTGAAGATGGCCTCTTCCTCCGTGGACCGCAGCTCTTCTGTGCGGTCCACTGCCGATTCCAGCCTCCTGATTGGCTGGAATCGGCACGTGACGGGGCGGAGCTACACGGAGCCCCATAGAAGACTGCAGAAGACCCGGACTGCGCAAGCGCGGCTAATTTGGCCATCGGAGGCCAAAAATTAGTCGGCTCCATGGAGACGAGGACGCCAGCAACGGAGCAGGTAAGTATAAAACTTTTTATAACTTCTGTATGGCTCATAATTAATGCACAATGTACATTACAAAGTGCATTATTATGGCCATACAGAAGTGTATAGACCCACTTGCTGCCTCGGGACATCTCCTTTAAGTGCAAAGATGTACATAACACGTGATATTAGTCATTTAAAGCTATCATGAATATACTATTGAAAGCTATCGCAGCAGAAGCAGGCAGGCTGTGTGACTCTGGCGCTCTCACCTGCAGGTATATGATCATATATTACTGCAGGGACATATAGAGCTTCGGTAGGATCTGCCGTCCTGCCTTTGGCTCGCGCTCCTTGTTTCTCTTATTCTAACAAAGAACAGCAGGAGATTGGAGACAGGAAGGGTGGGCCGGGGGTCTGGAGCTTTACAATCTTACTTTCAAGTACCGTTTGACTGGAACAATGCAAAATATTTTACGCTTGAGCTTGTTTGCCCAGTGTCAGTGATCATGATGGTTTCTTAGGTGTAAATGAGCGTATGAGATATAAAAGAGCGCAAAAATAAAACCCATTCTGTTAAAGGGAGTCATATACATATTAAAATCACTGCATATAGTTTTGTGTTCTTTGAAACACATTGGCCATTGATTTCAATGGAACCTTTGTTGCATAACATGGCGCACGCATGCCGTACGATGTGCACGCCCAATGCGAGGTTGCCCATTGAAAGGGCTTAAACAGGTGACCGTGATTTCTTCACATTTTGCGCAAACCTTAACAAAACCATAGACCTATGCAACTCTCTTACGTCCGTCAGATGGAGCCCTTAGAGACATTAAGCGACTTCTGTTACACAAGAGGTTGCAATCGATGCTTTGGAAGCAGCAGTGATGCGGAGTCTTCTAGATATCACAACTAACAGAGGCGTAACTTGAAGCACCCGGGCCCCAATGCAAAACCTGTAACAGGGCCCCCAACTATAATACTTTATTCATGATACTGGGCTCCCTATATGGAGAAGAGAGGCCTTATGGGCCCCCTAAAGCTCCTGGGCGCTGCATCCCCTATAGTTACGCCCTTGACAACTGACCGCTGTCTAGCGCACAGAATATTGTGCAGCCCTGCAGTTTATTGCAATGCTCAGTATGCAGTAGTCAATGGCACGGCTATTGCATGTTGATATATGCCCATTGTAGAAGTATCTCTGCAGTACAGAAAACGGCTACGACATTTACCTAAACATCAGCGGGCCCGACACATCTTCTCATATGGGGGCTTAAAGCAGCTATATACATGCTACTTTTGACATGTGCCTGGCATTGCAGCCCACCATCACTGCAGTGAATGGCAGCACCACCTATACCCCGTGTACAGGTGCTGCACTGTTTTTGGAAGAAAGCAGATTGAGAATTAGCAATCAAAATGCACTAAACTTCTGGTGCAAATCGTGTCAGACGGGGAGGATGTGATGTGCTTTACACATTCTGAACTTGGACCATGACCGTTTTCAGAAGTGTTTAGAAAATGAGATGTGGCTAGGAGGCTTTCTAAAATGACGTAAAGTGTAAATAATGGAATTTCCCGTAAAATAATAATTCTAGAGTAGTTCTTCTGCACAATAAAAAAAACATTTTTGGAAAACAATTTATTTTTGGTATCGCTGCATTCAAAGATCCATAAGCTTTTTACATTTTTCCATGGATGAGCTCTGGGAGGGCTTGTTTTTGTGTGACGGGATGTAGTTTTTATTGGTACCATTTTGGGGTCAATATGACTTATATCATCACCTTTATTGTATTTTTTAGAGGAAGTGAAATAAACAGAAAAAGCATTTTAGGTCTCTTTTTTTGGGGGGAGGGGGGGGGCTTTTTATAGCATTTGCCACATGGCCACAGAATTAGTGATACATAAAAGGGCTCAATTTAGAACCAAAACCAGTAAATGAAGCCCCCTTTAAAAATAATGCTTTATTTAGATACTACATGTACTTAAAAAACCCTACTTGCAATATATATATCGTCATCATCTTCCTCCATAATACCGTGATCGTTAGTCATATGAGCACGTGTGCTAATAACGCACTAAAGGTGATGTCCCAGATGCCAAATAGCGCCTCGGTGACTAAACTCTCCATCAACAGTTTGTTTTTCAGTGGAATTGCAGAGATAACGGGTCACATTGAAGGCGGAAATAAATCTGAAATGATGCATCTTTGTTGGCATCTTAACAGGGCTGTGCATCCATTGTAGTTCACAAAAAGCAGCTCTTCCGTGGATTCAAATAAATGATACAAAAGAAAGTGTCTCATTAATGAGGCACAACCAATGTCCGGGCCAAAGCTAAACCTAGATTCAGCGTTGAAGACAACCCGGTTCCATTCTGTAGCAGTCCAAGTTTGTAATTCACTACACTGCTTGAAACAGAGAGGATGGTGGGTGGTTGTCAAAGGCCGTACAGGTAATGGGTGCTGTGAGACCAAGTGTCCTTGCACCAAGCACCTGGAAATGGTTCTGACAGACACAGGAGTGTAATGATGGCGCCACCTTCTCTGGATGACGGATAACGAAACAGTTGGAGCTGCTCATGTTTGTCAGATGATCCTCTCTACTAGTGGTCTGTCGGGGGGTCCTGAGCCCGGTCACCTTGTGTGCCCTCACACATCCACTGGTCCCAACACCTCCTTACAGTCTCGTCAGAATGTCTCCGGTGGCAGCAATTCAATTATACGACCATCCAGCATCTCACACCCCAATAATGCGCCCCTCTCAGACTCTGGTAACGGGGTGAAATCTATTTTATTGTCTCGTAGAGGCATCTAGTGGTCAACAAGCTCTACACAAGCGGAAGAAGAGGTCACTACACGCAAGGAGCCTCTGAGAGCCTTTTATAGGCCATGGGGGGAACCAATTTTAGGTCCTCAGGTGACAAGACCGTTCATCTAATCACCCCACAACTTTAATCACTTGCATATCTGCCTGAGATGGAACTGCATGCCGAGTTTTGCAGCTAAATGACAACTTCTTCTGGGGGCCGGATTGTTTTTTGACAGAGTGTATACAATTTTTCTGGTCAGCCAATAAAGGTATCACCTCTATAATATGTTTCTCCTTTTTCTAGAGGAGTATTTAGCCAGTTTTCGGGCCGGTGCAGCACCACACGGTTTGCTCTACAGCTTACACTTTATGTGAAAGCATCCAGAAGGAAGACGGCATCCTGACAGACTATCGTTAGTGGTTAAGAGGGCAAGTAACAGAGAGGCTTCCATTTGACAGATTTTCTTAATACCAGCTCAGATATATATATACAGTATACAGTTCATAGGTTCATAACACACACAGCTTCTTCAGAACCTCTTTTTACATTACAGTCCACCATGTGTTATATATATTGGGGCGCATTGGTGCTGCTCTAAAATTGTGGCATAAGTTGCATCTTCTTTATGTCACAAATCAAGTTAGGCAAATTTACCATTGATTGATGTTATGCGTCACTAGGCACTTTTCACACCAATCCAGAAAAAGGGGATTTTAGACAGATTTATCAATTGGGCCTGTTTAAAAAGTTGAGTGGCAGAGTTTGTAGAGATCTCTCTAAACATTGGTGCCAAATGTATCAACATTGTGTGACGTTTTGATAAATTTGTTGCAAGTAACAGCAAAGTTGCCCCCAGCTAAATTGCCTTCCTAATCCTGGATAGCAACTTTAAAGAAACGATCCAGAATTTCTAAAGGGGCTTTTCCAGCGTAGGCATTCAGCGTATATCCTCAGGATATGGCAAACGATGTCTGGTAGGTTGTGATCGCTCATCCTGGACCCCACTCATGGGAAGATCCGTCATGTACATATAAGGTGACCCCCATTCTGTAACCCCTATAGATTGCAATGGAGGGGAGAGCGTGTGCAGTTAGTGTACCTGTCTGTTTAGTCTCACTGGGCATTTCGGATCACATCCTGGTTACATTTTGCAACCTTCTTTCCCAAGTTGCTAATTCCAGTGCACATACACTACCGTTCGCATTCTGCTTTAAGAGCGATCTATTTCTCAGCGCCAGCTTTTGATGGCTTGAAGCTGGCATGCAATCTCATTAAACAGGCCTCATTTTAATGTGGCCGCTCCAGCTGGCCATGACACAAGAGCGGAGCTTTCATTTCTAATGTGTTTACCAAATTCTCACTGATGCTCTAATTCTTTCCCCAGAAGTTGTGTCGCCAAAATTGCATATTTGTAATTGTCCGCAGCAAAGAGAAGTCATACAGGATGTGCCGGGCTGTGGGATACAGGAAGCTCTGTAAATGCACTCACAATGGTGACGCTCCATGTCACAGAACACAGTGTACAGGACATGTCATTATACAGAAGTCCGCAGCCTCAAGTTATCTGTGCTTTACAGACTTTTATTAATAGGTCTGATGACTTAAGTCCAAGGAAAAGTGTCAGGAAAAGAGGATCTAGCGCTGCAGAATAGCAGGACTTTCCCTGTTGTCATTCAAGTGCATTTAATTAATGAATGGAATTGGTTTTGTAAATGTTCTAGGGGTTTTTCCTAATCTTGGGATGAGTGACGCGCTATCCGGAATATTCCAGGAAGATATTGCTTCCTGCACTGTATCTTGGTGTGGCTGTTTACAGTTTTTACTTAACGGCAAGGGTGTGTACATATCATAGATGCAGTCAGAACAATGTCCCTGGGTACCTGGAGTACATTTTATTATAGCCGATATTCTGCAAATGGAGCATAGCAATCAAGGGGATATCCCATAGTGATGCAATTCTGATGGGGGTCTGATTTGTTAGACCCCCACCAATCCTGAGAACTTCTTGTTATTGCAAGCTCGCTGTACCAACCCGCAGTGACATGCAGAATGAATGAAGCAACAGTCATGCATGTGCTGCACCACTCCATTCATTTCAATGCGGCTGACGGAAATACTGACTGCAAGCACATGACTATCTGTCAGCCCCATTGAAGATGAATAGAAGAGCACCGTGCATGCGTGATTGCCGCTTCATTCTATCTCCTCATTGCAGTGGGTTCAATGATCCTGCAGTGAGGAGGAGGAAGAGATATTGGACCCCATTCTCATGATTGGTGGGGGTCTCTGCCGTGAGATCCCCATCAATCAGATTTTTTGATCCATTTTATTTTATAGATAGATGATAAAAGTCCATTTTAGAAGTACCCCTTAAAAGTGGAAAATAATTAAATACATATACACCCAGCAGTCATAATATTGAAATCAGACACCGGTGAGGTAAAGAACATTGATTATTTCTTGACTGTGGCATTAGTCGAGGGGTGTGATATATTAGGCAGTAAGTGAACAGTCATTTCCCCAAATTGATGTGTTTGGAAGCAGGAAAAATGTGAGAGTGTATAGAACCAACTGTGGCAAGGGCCATACTGGGATGGGTAGACTACTGGGTCGGTGTACAGTAGGACGGTGCAGGAGGACGGTGACTGGGATTGCTCTGGAAAAAGGTTTGGAGATCTTTTCTTTACGAAGGCTTCTCTGGAGCAAAACGATGGTGCAACAAAGACAGCAATGCTGTCTCGCTACACAGGAAGGACTTCATCTTCCTGTCCTAGCAAACCCATCTCTGTCCAGAACAGGGGCTTTCTCTCTCAACTTCATATAGACAGCCCTTTAGCTCTCTCTTATGGCAACTGCAGGTTACAAGAACATCTCAAAAACAGCAGGTGTTGTGAGGGGTTTCCGAAATGCAGTGGTTAGTACCTACCAAAAGTAGTCCAAGGAAGGACAACCAGTGAACCAACACCAGGGCCGTGGGCGTCCAAAGCTCACTGATGTACATGGGGAGCGAAGGGTAGTCTGTTTGGTCTGACCTCATAGAAGAGCTACTGTAAAAAACGAAAAAACAAAAAAAAGTTTTGGTACCATGTTAGCCAATAGAGCAAAAAGTTCTGTGCGAAAAACTACCTAAACGTTGTGCCATACCAAGTAGACCCCTCGTGGCAGCTGCATTTCCTAACGGCAGTGGTCTCTTTCAGCGGGATTACAGACCCTGCCAAGCTTGTTCAGGAATGGTTTGAGGATCCAATGGAGTGGGTAAACATTTTCAATCCATGGAGGCCACGTCTCATCACAATTTTCAAAAGATTTTAAAAGCCAACCCAGGTCTTCACTGGCCACCTCTTTGCTGCTGTTTGCACTCTATTTGAGCTCTATCAGTTGCCTTATAGAGTTTCCTCTTTATCTGCTGTCCTGTGTTACAATCTGTTTACAGATGGGGAACATGTCCCAAGTAGCTATCCTACCCATACTGTCTTTCTCTCCCACACTTCCCATGCTGCCCTGTATAGCCCTGCTCTAATTGGCTTTCTTTTTGCTGTTTATTGACTAATTTACTTCTTTATAGAGCCACATTGGTTTTCTTCTATCACTAAGGCCTTATGCACATGGGGCAAATTGAATTGCAGATCCTGCGCTTAACACCAGCGCGGGCGATCCACTGCTCAATTTGCCCATAAATGTGCGTGGAGATGCCTCTCTCCATGCACACAAGTGGATTTTATTTGCAGACGCAACGTGCCGAAAATAAAATCGCAGCATACTCTATTTTAGAGCTGGCTATACAGGGGTGTCTTTCATTGAACTCAATGGAAGCCATCAGTCCCGCGGCACTATCACAGTGAGCACTGCAGAAGTAATGCGCGGGTAAATGTGTACCGTGCATGTGCTCCGGCACGCCAGCGGCACATCCGCAGTAGGGAAGAAATGACAGGTAAGCAGGGTCGCCGGCAGCGGGGCACCGGCAGATTCCATGCGTGCCATGTGCATGAGGCCTTAGTCTTTTATTCCTGTAAGGTATGAACCTCTCACAGTAAGTAATTAGGATGTTTTTAAACACTTCCCATTTATTGTACTGGTCAACAAATGTTTAAGTCGTGTTACTGAAATACAATTAGTAGAGATGAGCGAGCACGCTCATTTAAGGCTGATGCTCGATCGAGCGTCGGTCTTGTCGAATAACTGATTACTCAACCGAGCACCATGCGAGGGGGAGAGTGAGAGAGATCTCTCTCCCCCCTGCTCCCGCCGCTGCCCCCCGCATGGTGCTCGGTCGAGTAATCAATTACTCGACAAGACCGATGCTCGATCAAGCATCAGCCTTAAACGAGCGTGCTAGCTCATCTCTAACAATTAGTCCATTCTTATTAATTTTTATGTGCGCAATACAAATATGACAGTCAAAATGCAAAATCAGCTCTATTTTTTTTTGTAATCTGCAATAATTAATTACATCACAAAATGTATGCCAATAGTAATAGGCCTGTGGTTAAGACCTGTAAATAATCAAGTCCTAGATTACGTCTTAGATCTCCTTTCCTGTCTCTTGTACAGCTATTCGGGAGCATCTCTGTGGGGTGTCCAGCAGTAGTCAGCTAGCATGGTAGTGGACCATTTGCCCTGCTAGCTTTGTTCCACTGTTGCGATATCTTGATGAAATAGTTCACCATGTTCATCACTAACCATACCACAATTGTCTGGAAAGGAATCCAGATGGGAATGAAAGAAGTGGATCTTTGGAGACATATTGCAGCCAAGTTCCTGATACTACATCAGCATGTCCTGTACGAGTTCCTTGTAGTTTTCTGTCCTAACATTCCCCAGAAAGTTTGTAAACACATCAAAAAGCATTCCATGCTTGTTTCGCATCACCCTGCAGCTAGTTGCTGAACCTGTCATCTTTGAAGAGCTCTCAAATCTGAGGACCCACAAAAACTCCCTCATTGATCTTTGCCTTGCTGAGTCGAGGGAATTTTTCATGAAGGCGAAGTTCGGCCAATGGCTTTCACGAAGTTCTTCATCAAATCTAGTTTGATGTGAAGGGGTGGTAGCAGGATTTTGTGAGCTTTGGCCAGAGCTGGGTGCTGGATAGTCTTCTCTCCAACTACAGTATTTTGTCCATTCCTTCCGCAAGTAGTGCGGTGCCCTTGCTCGGCTATCCCACTCACATAACACATGTATATTGTATACCCCTGCTGCTGTCACATTAAAAGGGCAACTAGCTTCAAATCACCACAGAGGTGCCAGCTGTACTTGTTATACTCAATGGAATTCAGTAGCTGCTTTAGGTTCTTGTACATCTCTTTCATGTGGACAGCATGCGCTACTGGAATAGATGGAAGACGGTTAGCATTGTGCAAAAGCACAGCCTTAAGACTCAGTTTCGATGAATCTACAAATAGTCTCCATTCTTGTGGGTCATGGGGGATTTCTAAGGCATTCATGAGGCCCTCAATATCAAAAAAGAATACCAGATTACCTTCCTTTCTGAAGAAAGGCTCAAACCGTAAGGATGTTGTTACAGTCGTTGTTACAGTCCTACTGGATAAATTTAGGACCTTCTTAAGTCAGTAACTTTCAGTGCTGACCAATGTTGTTTGTGCTCTTATTTTTGAGGATATTGTCCCAGTTAATAAGCTTGAGGGCATCACTAAGCTGATCAAACATTGCCTTCCTGAAGTTTAGTATTTTTGTAGCTCCCCTATAAAACTTTCCCTTGAAGGACAAGTGGAGATGTACTCTATTATGGTCACTATTTCCCAGGTGCGCCTCAACTTGCACCCCTGTTATTCTGTTAGGTATGTTGGTTAATATTAAGTCCAGAATGGCCGTCCCTCTAGTTGGGTCCTGAATAGAGATGAGCAAGCATACTCGCTACGGGCAATTACTCAATCGAGCATTGCCCTTAGCGAGTACCTGCCCGCTCGGGAGCAAAGATTCGGCTGCCGGCGGGCGGGGGAGAGCGGGGAGGAACGGAGGGGAGATCTCTCTCTCCCTCTCTCCCCCCTGCTCCCTACTGCTGACTGCAACAACTCACCTGTCACCCGCGCCGGCAGCCGAACCTTTTCTTCCGAGCGGGCAGGTACTCGCTAAGGACAATGCTCGATCGAGTAATTGTCCTTAGCGAGTAAGCTCGCTCATCTCTAGTCCTGAACAGTTGGGTGAGGTAATTATCTGTAGTCATTGACAGAAACTTGTTACCTTTATGAGATCTGCATGTTTCAGCTTCCTAGTATATTTCTGGATAGTTAAAGTCTCCCCATAATAATAATCTATTTGTTGCAGTAATAGACTGTCAGTAGCTTCTGTTATATTTGATGTCTATAGAAAACCCCATGAGGATTTTATTATTTTCTCTCCATGTGTTTCCACCCATAGTGACTCCACATGTTCATCTCCCACCCATATATCTTCCCTTAATGTGGGCATTAAACAGAATTTTACATAAAGACAACCCCCCCCCCCCCCCTTTTCTGCTTTTTACGATATTTTCTGAATAGACTGTAACCTCTGTAAGTTTTCTGCATGTTTGCGCATCAAAAGTCCCCATAGAAGTCAATGCGCAAGCAGATGCGTGAAACACTGTATGCTGGAAAAAGAACGCACCTGGACTTCATTAACACTGCTTAGCCATTTAAATCGGTGATGTTTTTGTTTGCGCCCACTAATAAACATGGCTTCTAAGCTCCAAAAATGTGCAGCAAAATACGAGTATGCACGCGAAAAAAAGCATACTTGATTTTGCGAAAACGTAGCGCTCAGCCATGTGCAAATGCGCTTGTGTAAATACGGCCTAAGACATTTTATGCAGGCAGTATGCAGTGAATAGAACCCATTGATCTCAATGGGTTAGTTCATGTAAGCGTATTTGACGCTCTTATTTCGTTCGCCCCCAAAAATATCCATCGTACTTTATTTTCCTGCGCATTTCTATACGAAAAAAAAAAAGTTAACTTTATTTAATGAGTTGGAGCATGGTTGTGTGTTTTCTTGAACTCGCAAACATGCACGAATTGTGTGCGCAAAAAAGACAGTAAAATCTGCTCATGCACGTGCAAATACGCAACGCCCATTGCGCAAACGCATTCATAAATGTGCTTACACCTGTGTAACACTGGCCGTCAGCAAAACACCGTGATGTCGATTGCAGCGTTTTGCTGCGATTTTACTGCCATTTTCGGACCCGTGTTAGTGCCTACGACAGCGGGTTTTAGCACACCCCATCATTGTGAAGGGTGAGGGGGGGGGGTGCTAAACGTGGCAAAGTAGAGCAGACAATCGAAAATTGCGGTGCTAGAAAGCAGCACATTCGAGTGGATGTCTGCAAGGCCCCATTGACATCAATAGGAGCGCTATACCGCTATTACTGCGGCGTTCCAAACACTGCAGTAAAAAATGGATGTGTGAGAGGGGCTCAGGGTCTTACATATACAGCACTTCCAGTTCTTTATATGCCAGAGAAAACACGGATAATGTGCAAAAGTCTAAGTATTGCAACAAAACAAAGTAGCTATTTATTAACAGGCAGTCTATATTCGCTACATAGTTGTACATCAGCAAGCTGTTGTATTCTATACTCACACATGGGATATTGTGTGTGTCCACTAGATGGAGATAAAGAGCAAGACAAGTCACAATAAGTCAACCTATAAGTAAGTTCTTGTACGTAATGTGTTTGTGGCGGAGAATCATGTGCCAGTCTGCACCGCCACAGGAAACTTTATTACAAGATCACATATGCATTTGTGTCCGTCTCCACCCCAGATAATAACCATGGGCTTGTAGCATACACACGTGCAGTCTAAGGTGCCGACTCCGTGTCACATCCTGGCAGATCTGAGGAATGTACACTTGTCCGGACAACAACACCCTTATAAAACAGGAAGAGCGCATTACATTTACAAGGCATGCCATGTCTGCAGGGAAATAATGGGGCTAAGATAGAAATCCATTAAAGCAATCAAAATGGAATTAATTACAAACTAATGTGTTTTGCAGCTTGGAAAGCTCCAATTTAACTAATTTTTGAGGTCAGGCGTGGAGAGGACAAGTAGAGCTCAGGTCCTTACGAAGCCTCTTGTGTCTATGGAGCCAAAGTACAAGATCATTTGCAATGCATATTTAGCGAATGTGTTGACAGTAATAAGCTTCAGGGTCGGCCGTTGGTTGTATAAAAGGTGGCCAGACTGAAGCTCTGCATGTCATCCGGCTACAGTTAGAGAGCAATTATATGACCTGAGCGATAACTCCAAGTAAAACCCATAGACTGAGCTACGTCTATTGCAGGGTCTGAGGGGGTGCTACTTGCCACAGGGATTTTCTCTTTGGTGTTGGCCACCCATCAGTCCCTGCACTGGCCATCGTACGGTGTACCAGTTTTGCCCATAGTATTGGGAATATTGGATATTGTGTTAACCTGTTTTCACTGGTTGATGATTGGTTGCAATGCAGTGCATTCTGTAGGACTTGCCATTAGAGGGACAGCCATTCACACTTAGCGGAAAAGGTGCGGATCTGCAACTGATGTCACCCTTTCAGTAGAATGGCAGCACAAATGTGGCATTATGGTCGGTTTACTTAACCTTTCCATAGTCGTTTGGGTTTAATAATTCTTAACAGCCTCTCCAAAAAAATGATGGAACAGTTGGATGTTGGGTGATGAGAGCAAGTGTGTAGCTGATGATTTCTGTACTCGGGGCTTATTCACATGGCTGTACTTTTGGTCAGTGTGTTGTCTATTGACAATGGACTACATGTACACAGCACACAGACCTATAATAGACAATTAGGCTAGTCACATGTGATTTGCCACACAACCATAGGTGTGCGGAATACGCAGACAATAGAACCTATTGATATCAATGGGTTCACATGCACGTATTTTTTGTGTGCATTTTGGTTCTGCAAAAAAATACGCAGCATGCTCTGTGCAGGGAAAGAAGACCTACTAAACTCATTGGACCAACTGGTCATTACAGTGGCTGAGAGCTTCATTGTCTGTGCGTGCACAGAAAGTACAGTTAAATAAAGTGCTTGTGGGCAAATATGCAACGTCCATTCTGTAAAAACAGCGCAAATGTGCACGTAAATACACTTACGTTTGTGTGAATTCGCCATTGGTGTAGTGCTTACCAAGAATACATCACTGAATAAGGCCTCAATCCAATAAGCGCGTGTGAGCGGTGCACATTGTATTCTGTCCTCATCCATGATATAGACTAGATTAGGACACACTGCGATCCGTTTACACGTACCATCGGTCTGTCTAGAAACATCACGTGTGTGAATACCCCCAATGGATCGGTGTGGGGAATAAGCCCTAAATGTTATGAGCAGGGAGAGTCTCTTGACAAAGCGCTCCTTTACACACTTTTATGTTTTTTCCACTCTCAGCTCCTTTCCCCTTCTGTGTTGAGAAACCCAGACTGATGTCGCACTTGCAACCATGCATGCGAGATGATGCACCTCTGCTTAAAAATAGCATCGCTTGTATGAAATTGTGATTTTCACACTCGTGAAAAGATAGCAAGTGCTTCCCATAGACTTCAATGGGAAAAATCGCACTCACATGCACATCACAGGGCAGGGCATGTAGGTGTGATACAAATTTTTTTTATAGCTCCTATAGGAAATAATGTGAGACTCCTTCCAGGGGAGCGCCCAAAGATAGAACATGTGGCTTTTTTTTTTCTCACAACATCACTGCAAGAGAGAAATCGCTAATGTGACTAGACCCATTGAAAATAATGGGGTTCATATTCATGCCTGTTTTGGGCGTGTCGCATCGCACAAAACTCGCGGAGGATTCTCGCCCGCGTGTTAAAAATGCATCGCATGAAAACTGCAAGTTCGTGTGTTATGATGCGATAAAAAGGAGGCTCCATTTGGGAAACGGGGGCGATAAAAAAAAAAATTGCAAAACACAGAAAGATAGGGCAGGCAGTGATTTTTTTTATCACAACATCGCATGACTGAAAACAGACGTAGGAAATCATTGGTTTCGTAATTCTGCAACTTTACTCACTCTCGCATTGTGCAAAAATCGAAAGTGTGAAGGCACCCATAAAAAGCTAAGGTAAAATAGCTCTGCTTGCTTGCCACATATCACATGTATGTCCTCCCTCAGCGCTGGGATGTTATGGTATATATCAAGGCTGAACTAAGTAATCGGTCACATCTAGGATCTCCCAAGGAAGTGATTGATTCCTCGCTTAACATTACTTCACATTTCCATTCAAGAGTCGGCTGAAATAAAGCATGCACCGTACTGCCAAAATGTTAGAACACCGCTTCAATTTAGATCAAGTCTAGAAAGGACCAACATTTGTTCCAGCGCCAAATCATTTTTTGGTCTGGCACCAGATCCGCAGAAGTGCATTATAATAGAAGCTCCACCCTGATTAGATGAGAAGGGGAGTTGGTGTACAAATGCTGGGTGTAATAGTCACTTTATGAACACAGAGTCACTGAATGTTACTTTTTCTTTATACAGCATTGAAAAAGAAATGGCGAAGAACATATTGGTTGAAAAGAAAGCTTTTCTTCGGGACTCGGGGTATGAAAGTGTCGCCTACAAGCCCAGCATCCTGGATAAACTTCTCCACACTCATCCTGTGTGGCTTCAACTTGGACTGAGTGATTACAAGGTCCAAAACGTCCTCCAAGAACAGCCTCCTGGGGTATGTACACATGTACAGGTTACACTGCGTTAGGGTTACTAGGGCTCTTCAAAAGATAGATGGATTGACGGTTTGGGCAGTCATTTTGCATAAACTACTAATGGGCACTAATGTCCATTAGTACCTTATTAGTTTCATTTGCATGTAAGGCTCCCTTCACTGCATGCAGATAACAGCAGGTGGTCTGTTATCTGCATACAGCCCATTTGTTCTGCAGCGGGACTGCAGCTGAAAACAATGTTATCAGCGCTTCCGTGGAAAACACTGTGTGCGGTCCCTGCTATCACAAACGATGGATTTCATGCTCACATGAAATCAATCATTCGTCAAACAACGGTAGGATTTACACGCAGCGATTATCGCTCAAAGCCATCATTTGTACGAATTTTGAGCGATAATCATTGCACGTAAATCAGCCTTTACTGCTGGTTTAATGGGACGTGATTGGAAATGGTTTCACTGAAGGGTAAAGATTTAATGGCAAACATATGATTGATACACCATATATTGAAAAGCAGCATGCTGTCTAATAAAGACATGCAAACCGGGGTGCACACAAATCATGGGACCCCTAGGAAAACTGAAAATGGGCTCTGCCTAGTAAATCACTTCTGCAAGCCAGGGAATTTACTGACATGTGACTGTCGGCTGGTTGGATACTTCACGATGTCAGTGTACTACTTTATTAGAGGTACCGCTACTGCAAACATTAACTTCACATGTAAAGCTTTATGATAACTTATTACTATGTACCAGTTATTTGTAATATCGCAAATATGTGCAAACATGCTGTTCAAATGTTTGCTAAAATATATATTTCCATCTGTGCGCACATTTGAAAAACTGTAGTTTTTTTTTAAACCATTTAGGAGACGTACGAATTTAACATTTTGAGGAACACTTTGTTTTCCTACACCAAGCCAAGATTGCAAAGGGTATAAGAATAATAGATACCCCCGGAAATGACCCCATTTTAAAAACTACACCCCTGAATGTATTCACTGAGGGGGTCAGGAGTGTTTTGACCCCACAGTTTCTTTTCAGAAGTTAATGCAATTTAGAGGAGAAAAAATAAAATTTCATATTTTTTCAAATATGTCATTTTAAAGGCTGTTTTTTTTCTATAATACACATGAAAATGGATACCCCTAGCTCATAACACCGGGTTCACACAGCCCTATGTGGAATCCGCTTGTGGAGGCCCACAGTGGATCCCAGCTGTGGGCCTGGCTGTGGCGCTGTGTACGACCGTGTAATGTACTGTACATAACGGCCTACTCACACAGGCGGTCATGCGCAGTACACCTTTTTTTGTTTATATTTCCTACGCCGATGCTTAGCGATGACGCGGGTACTCACAGCCCGTACATAATGTAGTTGTGTAGGGGCTACGGGTATATGCGCAACCATAGAGCTCAATGGGCTCTATGTTGCAGATATCAGCGGTAAAATAGAACATGTGGTGTTCCGTTCTCTGCGAGCGGTTTACGTAATTCCAACATGCTAATGTGAGAGGATTTCTGTAATCCAATGCATTTGATTGTTCCCTGTATTACCACAAATCAAATGCATGCAGAACCTGCAGTTTCTGTCCGGTCGTGGTAGATGGCTACCTTTTTATCACGTGACTGGGGACCGCTCAACGAGGCCACCTGTCACTGCTTCAGGCTCCCAGCAGCTTTGGTTGTCGGGAGCAAGGAGATTTTACATTTCCGCGACTCCCCGGCTGCTATGAATGCGTCCGGCATATTACCAGCGGGTTCATGCGCTGAAGTTGGGAAAGGTCCGTGGTGGAGGATCGTGTCAGGGTTCAAATGCGGAGGCCTCCAGTAAGAAGTTTTATATTACCTCACCAATTGCATCTGCGCATGCGTCTCCATTTTTCCTTTGACGTGCATGCGCAGAAGACGGCAGAGGGTCCATTCCAGACCAGATCAACGTGGGATATCGCGGACGATAGGGGTTGAATAGTTTCAGCCCCCCTCATGGATGCGATCCGTGAGGGGAGCTGAAAATCTAACTTATTTTAGCTTTTTATTTACTTTAAGCCCCCAGCGCTGATCGCATGACCGGGCTGGGGGCTTCCCCCCAAGACAGTTCCGGGTTGTTGTCTACCCCCGGGAACCAACAGCATGGAGCTATCATGTCCTCAGCCCATGGGGCTTTAATCTTTAGAGGAAACATGTTTTTACGTCCCTGGGGATTAAAGCCCACGTGGGCAGGACGTAAAAACACTATGGGCTGGTCACTAAGGGGTTAATCTCCTAATACACCTGTTTAGGAATTTGAGTTTCATTTACTCTGCAATTTCAGCTAGTCCCATTGCAATGAATAGAGTGGCATTGAACATGTGACCATTCCGGAAAGCAAGAGAGAATTAGGACGGAACAATAGGGGGCAGTGTGCGAGAAGGAAACTTCTTTAGTTGCCTTTGCAATTTGTTTCTGTCTCTGTTAGTCTTTTTAACTGGATAGAAAAGTGCCAAGGACAACTCTTTTCTATCCAGCTATTACATATTGACCTTTATGGTTCCGTCAAATTTCGTCCCGCTTTCTTTCGTTATGCAATTTTCTGCATATAAGATGGATATTAGGGACGGAACCGGCACTGGTTCTGGGTTGGAGATTCTTGTTGCGAGCAGTACGTGCCGATAGCGTAGTCAGGGTAGCCACTGGTCAGTACACAGGTAGTATCGGTTGCAGTGCAATAGGAGCAAACAGGTAGCCTAGTCAGGGGGAAGCCAGTGGTCGGTCCCTCATTAGCAGTGTGAGGAGCAGGTAGGTAGTGGAGCTCGACTAAAGGCTTGGAGTACAATAATCTCGCAAGGAGAGAAAGACAGGGCCAGGTTTATATAATGTAGATAATCAAGGGACAGAGTGGAGAAACAGGAGCAGGGAACCAGGACCAAGTCATGGAGGGGAGCTATCCAAAGGGCTGGGTAGCTCAGCTGGCAGAGCTGCTGCCTGGAGTACAGGAGTTCTCAGGTTCGAGTCCCGACAGTATATTTTGTTATAGACATGCAATACTACACATACAGTGTAAATATTTCAAGACGACCACCCAAAATTGCATTGAAAGGTGGTCCCCCAGAGATATGGGACTCTTAAAGAGGTTTTGTCATTACTACTAAACCCCGTCCACTCCCTGGGCCTGGCCTAAAATAAAAAAAAGGAAGGCATACTTACCTGTCCTGGAACCCTGGGATGCAGCTCAGAGCCGCCACTGGTTTTAGCGGTGACTTTCGGGTAGAAGTGCGGTGTCCGCCAATACCGGCGGCGACTCTCAGCTGCTTCCCAGGGATCAGTATGCATAGTATATGAATGTACTTCAATATGCCATAAATCTGGCTACATAGAGTGGTGGTATGTATGTACCACTAGAGATAAGTATGTGTTCTCCCTATTCAGGCACAACATGTACATAGCGTACATACAGTTCCGCATTGTCCAGCACCTGCTACTTGCAAATGTTAACAATTTTCGTTAATACAATGGAACATTATTCCAAGTGTGAACTCCCTCTGGATGGACTTGATGCCATTCCCGGACAGCTGGGGCTGCAGCACCGAGCACTCAGTATCAGCTGCTTGCACTGCTTGTAAGGATAACAAACAGATCACCTACTCCTTCCCCGAGGTGCCCCGAGCCCTGAAGACTCCGGCATGAGGGATGATTCTGGTCTTGAACTTCAGTCGAACCTGTTAGGCGACTCGATGTGGTGGGATGAGATTGTGCTGAGCTGTTGAGGGTAAAATTGAGTTTGGCTCCCCGTCCTCCTGGAGCGGTCTGAATTGGGCTGGACTCCTGCCACACATTTCTTCTCTCAAGGAAATTTCCACCCTTTTGATAGAAATTTAGCTCCATTATTATTCATACAATTTGCTGTGTACTGAGTTTCTTCCGTTCCCACAAGTTTAACTAAGTAACTCCTGATCTATGTCAGTGTTACGTTGTTTATCTTATGACTTACACAAATCTTATTTTTTAACCCCTTTAAAGCCCACTCTGTTTGGAACGTGTGCTGTCAATAAGATTAAAAAGCCACAACTGCCTTTTTTATTATTTACTATGTAGTTAGCCCCCCAATATATATATATATTACACATATTAGTTGGCTAATATTACCTTCATTCGTTATTCCATTCAGTTTAAAACTTCTTGAGGCCTTCTCCTCGGGTGAGTCATGTGGTCTCAGTTCTGACTAGCTCACATTTACTTGGCTTCATATATATTGTCAAATTAGTTAGTTTCTCAGTTAGCATAACTCCTGTGTGATGGACCCTACCACACAAGATCTTTAGAGGGGAACACAGAAACTCCTATCACATTTACTGATGATGATCACACATCTCCTGTCACACAGTTATAATGAAGGAGATCAAAACTCATTCTTCTGACTGTATAATTATGGTCTGTAGTTTATGTAAGTAGATACAGAAGGTAATGTTAGTGTCCACCCTGCAGGAAGAGATGGTACTGGCTGTAGCTGGTTATGCCATGCTGTGCTGCTGCATCATGGGAATGTTAGCAGAGCACAGAGAAAGTGAGCATGGAGAAATCTGAGCATCAAGATGATTCTTAATAGATGATTAGCGAAGGTTCACTACTTAGGAACCAAAACAACTTGTTTGGATACGGCTTTGGAGAAGGACAAGTGGGTTGATACAACACAATTTGTTAATACAAGTGCATAAATGATAAAAATGAAACAAAGTTACATAAAAATAGGTGATATTCCATAAACATTTTGTAAACAATTCTTAAACAACGGTTACATCAATACTTACATCACCTTAAATATACTTATCTTCTTTGTGCATCAGCCTGAGAAACAACGGCGAAAAGTCAGAGAACAGGGGGCCTTTTGGGAACCACACTGGGAGAAGGCATTCCCTATCAGAGGTCCAAATGCTTCTAACTCCCCCAAACCTTCGCCTGTCCTTTATACCTAGTATTACAAATATCAATGCATCGAGTTGTGTGTTGGAAAAAGGTCACAATCTAAAGTGCCCATTCCTCAAATTGAACCAGATCAGACAAGCAACACTGGTTCCTAAAACAATGGCAGCACCGAGCTTCAAATACACATAAAGACCCATTTAGACACAACGATTATCGCTCAAAATTCGCACAAAAGCCGTCTTTTGAGCGATAATCGTTGTGTGTAACTGCACTGACATCGTGCAGTTTTCGTTAAGCCGTCGCTCATCGTTGTCTTTTATGAGTCTTATCAGGGATTCACAGCGGGATACAGCTGATATCATTGTTTCAACTGTATCCCGCTCCCTGATGACAGGCGGGGTATAAAGAACAGAGCGTCCAGCTCTGTCCTCCATACTCGGCATGAGGGCGCTCGGCTGTGTAACAGCCAGGCGCTCCGTGCAGAAAACATCTGGATGCAGAAGACAAGCGGGGACACCCTGCTTGTCTCCTATGCATCCTCTGCACGGAGCGCCCGGCTGTTATACAGCTGAGTGCTCCGTGCAGAAAACATCATGATGCAGAAGGTAAGCTGGGATACCCCGCTTGTCTTCTGCATCCTCCGCTCAGAGCACTCTGCTGTATAACAACCGGGCGCTCAGAGCGGGGAACATCTGGATGCAGAAGACAAACGGGGACACCCCGTTTGTCTTCTGCATCCTCCTCTAGCAGCGATCATCTTGCGCTGTAAATACCTTGAGCTTGAGCGACATCTTTTGAGTGATAATCCTTGTGTCTAAATGGGCCTTAAGGCTCTAGCTCAGTCTTAAGACAATGATAATAGATTTGCATTACTAATTAGACAATAGATCACATGACTATAGACAATGGTGGTAGAATTACAAGACAATTGTAATACTATGTCCAGATATTAACTTGGTTCCAGCAGGTCTATAATACTCAGTTATACAATCCTTATATTTTATACAGTGAACAATCATGGCTGTCTGAATACAAGATAGAGGACTACAAATAGCCAAATATATTTGCACCACAGACCCCTAGCAACCTGCTGCTATCTGGCCCACTCACAGTGTGAACGGAGCCGGAAGCTGACAGCTCTATACATATTGCAGTGGCCTAAGTTGGTAATGCAGGCACAGCTCCCATTGAATTCACTGTGCAGTTTGCCTGCATTACCCACCCAAGCCGCTACCATTTACATAGAGCTGTCAGCTTCCGGCTCCATTCACACTGATAGCGGGCGGGATAGCAGCTGATCGCCAGGGGTCACGAGCCGCAGAGCCCTGCCAATCAGGAGAGGTCATCCATAGCTCAGTCCCAGACAACCCCACCAATGGTTGTCCTACCAGTTCAGCCTCATTCCATGTTGCATTCCCAATTTATAACTTTCAAGGCTTTTAGACTCAAAAATCAAGCTGCTATCCGAGGCTGTGTGATAAGCTCCATTGAAAACAATGGGAGCCTCTGATGGCATTTAGCGCTGCGCTACACGCAGAAGAAAACGTCTGTGTACGGGAGGCCTAAGACTGACGGAATATGAGAGTTATAATGCAGTTTCCTGTGAGATCGGAGATGGGTCCAGCAAGCGTACAGCTAAGCTAAAGACCCTGAGATCCTGTGGGTGGTGATCCGCTCCCCAGAGCTCTTGTACTATGGTGTTACTTGGAGCCACAGCCTGGAGAGAATACCCTTTATCAGACTACTACCTTGAAGTCTGCAGCACGGACTAGTTGAATTCTAGGAGAGCCGCCAAGTGCCTGCAAACGGCAGGGCCGGGCCCTGGGATGGTCCGCACGGCGATGACGCGGAATCCGCAACCTTTCCGCAAAGTCATTGTGGAAGATCCATAGATTGGACAGCTTCCATTGAAGTCAAATCACGTGGAATCCGCCAAAAAATGGAGCATGCTGCGATTTTTCCTCCGCTTGCAGAAACCGCAATTGGTTTCTGTAAGTGTGCAGGAGGAATCGATTTCCCGTAGCATGCTATGGGCACTATTTGCTGCAGATCCGCGGTGCCCACTGTGAATTCGGCAGCAAATATCCATCCGTGGGCAGGAGCCACAAGTTGTTGGATGTAAGCGGTTGTCCTGTATTTTGTTTTGTTCATGTTAGTGCTCTTTGAAAGTATCAGAGACAAGAAACTGATAGCTTAACTGCACTGCAAAAAGACTGCAACCATTAAGTGGGGTGAGTGAGAGACTGTCACTTGTTATTTGCCTCTGCCAGGCTAAGTGCCCTTATAAGGAGACTGTAAGCCCCAAGCCTTCTACCACTATAGTAACCAGCAAGCTCTGTGCCTTATAAAGACTGTAACCAACAAGATTGTACCCATTGTGGTTGTTACCTCTACACTTTACATCACCTGCGGAGTAAATCAGTAAGCTTTGCCTAGTGTCCACCTCAGTTGGTGTGGGGTCCCGCAGCAGACACCAAGGGCCACACATAAGCACTGCCCCTCTTACAAACTGCATCATTATACAGGGAATAATCTGAATTTGCAAAAATATCCCTCCACCCACGTTATCACTTCTTAGTTAGAGACGAAGAACAAATCCAACACAACACCGAGCGCCTCGGATGGGAGATTTACTTTAGTCTTAAGGCATAACTTGTCTTTAGAGACGGAATGCCAATCGCAGAAATTGCCAATAGCATGTTATGTGAATGGACAAGCTGACGGCCGTGAGTCACCGCCGTACGGGCGCTCCGTCTTATCTTGCATTCACAAGCTGACTGGCTGCGCTCCAGGCCCAACATTCGCAGGCTCGCATGACTCTACGGAAAATGTGATTTTTATCTGCTGGTGTTTTCCTGGTATTTCTGTTTTGATTATAGTATGATTTTTTTATTACAAGTGAAGCATAGTTATGCAGTAGAGTCCGAACTTTGACTATGTCATATAGGAATGCAAGGCTTAGGGTGACTAATATCTCAGTTATTAGTCCAGTTCTATTACTTTATGACCTGCACTGATTTCACTGTCACCATAGTCCGTTTTAGGGACCTCAGAATCCACACAACAGGCCACATACGATGTACAGTAGGTTTGCACGATTTTCTGGCTTTCTTCTTAATAAATTTGACTTCTCTTCTTCGTCCTTCTCCACTTTTATTATCACTTCTTAAATGTGACGAGAAATGTCGTAATTTTCTATCCTGCTAAAAGACTGACAGAGGCAAAAACCTTGTGAAACTGAGACCAAAGAGGTCTTGTCTCACATGTTGAACCCCATGGGTCCCTCCCGGTTTCCATTCTCATGCTGTTTTCCGCATAGAAGGAAAGCAGAGATGGAATCATATTGTCAGGTGAAAATAGCCTTAAAACTGCTTTAAAGACATGTCTATATAGGGATTAAAAAAAGGAAGCAATGTAAATATTTGGGTTTGGTTACATTTCTAATGGGGGGGGGGGGGTAGTTGCTATGAAAAAAAACTTACTAATTTTCAATACTTTACATTACCAAATGTTAATTACTTTGGTCTTTCAATCATAGGAGCTCAGCTGGGGCTATAAGAGTGCTATAAGACATGCATTTCGAACATGGGGAACGGTTTACCACTAATTGCCAGACTGCACCTAGACTTGCCTTTGCATGAAGTTGCAAGTCCAGGTGCATTTCATCAATTATTAGTAAATTGCGAGTATTACTCATCCCCACTAACACTCATGTAATGGCACACTAAGGCCAGTTTCACACCAGTGTATTGAAACACGCCCATAATGCGGATGCGTAACACAAATGTGTTACAGATGACATTGCAACCGCATACCGCGGTATTTCATCATTATTTGATCTGTGTCTGGCTCTGCAAATACGGAGTAAAAATACCCTTGTCTGAAACCTGCTTTTTTGTATGTGAGTGAAGGTTAATGTAAGCTCACTGTTTAGGTTTACAAAAAATGTCAAAAATCGCAATAAAAATGTATTTAATTTATTTCCAATCCAGTGTCGGAGCTTGGCCGACGTTGAGACTTCCCTGCACAGCTCCCATCTCGGGCGAGGTCCAACATGTTTGTAATACTATGCAAAAGGGAGCTGTGATGTCGGAGCTCTCTTCTGCATAGTGTTAGAAGCATATGTTATACACCTTGTATACAGTTGTAGTATGCCTCCATATGCCACTGTATTACATAGGTAGATGTGAGATAGATGTGAGATGGATGAGAGATGGATGTGAGAGGGATAGATATGACAGGGATAGATATGACAGGGATAGATATGACAGGGATAGATATGACAGAGATAGATATGAGAGGGATAGATATGGGAGGGATAGATATGAGAGGGATAGATATGGGAGGGATAGATATGGGAGGGATAGATATGGGAGGGATAGATATGGGAGGGATAGATATGGGAGGGATAGATATGGGAGGGATAGATATGGGAGAGATAGATATGGGAGGGATAGATATGGGAGGGATAGATATGGGAGGGATAGATATGGGAGGGATAGATATGGGAGGGATAGATATGGGAGGGATAGATATGGGAGGGATAGATATGGGAGGGATAGATATGGGAGGGATAGATATGGGAGGGATAGATATGGGAGGGATAGATAGATATGAGACAGATATGAGACAGATAGATAGATAGATAGATAGATAGATAGACATCTTCCAGATGTGAAACACTCATCACTCATGTATAATTTTCAAAAAATTGCTAATAAATTTGTCCTGGCGGACCATTATTATATGTTTCTGTAGAGTAATTCCACGGAATCTATAACACGCTTTCCCACCCAAAATAAATAAGAGCTGGGGAGTGTGCGGGTTTCGGGGAAATTGGACTGGAAAGGGCTAAGTAAGTTGATAATGCTGAACATTGATTCATTAGTAAAACATCAAAGCAGTCTAGTGCTTTATTAGAAGATATTGTAAAGTATTGGTAGAATGGAATAATTGCTGGTCAATATTAAGTGAAATGCCACAAAGAAAAGTTGGGATCCCACAAGATGTTACAGACTGCAGGTATAGAGCCAGTTAGACATTAGAACTCTTAAGCATACCGCTGAATATCGTTCAATCTTCTTCTCAACAGACCTTTTTGGTGCGCAAGTCTTCAAAACTTCAGAAGAAAGTTGTTTCACTTCGGGTTCCAGAGGAGTTTGGATTTTGTATTCAAGAATTTGTGATTAGAGAAAGTTCTTACAGTAAGTGAAGCCTTTAGTTTACCCCCACACACACACACCCAAAAAAAAATCAATATTGAGAACTGATGCCTTGTTTTTCTCCTTATTTTACATCCACAATTTTTTATGGTTTTTTTTTCACTTAAATGCATGTATTTTAGACTGACAGTCAATTTCGCAATAGGGTTTGATTAAAGGTTGTGCACCATTCTGCAGCTTTCATATTGCTGTATATAGAAACTGCACTCTTACGCCCCATTTACACATGACGAACTACCGTAATTTACACAAAACAAACTGATTTGAGCAATAATTGTTCAGCATGAATGCAAAAAAATTGCTCACTTGCAATTAGCGGTTGTTTAAGCTGACTTTTCAGTCAGCTTAAAAAACCATGTTAGCTCGCTGGCTTGTCGGTCTGTGTAAATGCTCCCCACTCAGCGCCTCCCATAGGAGGTGAAGCGCTGAGCGAGAAGCCTGCGAGCCAGCAGCAAGTCCTTCTATATAAATGCTATGCACGAGCGCTGACATCAGCACTTACGCAATGGTTTAAAAGACTGTCGGCCCCTGTAAAATCGCTGCAGAGGTATTATTCCATCTCCCTTATTTGCATATTACCCAGAGGAAAATGAATGACCTTATAAGTCTCCTCACTCACCTTCTTAGTGCTGTCCCTAAGGAGAGGTGTTACCCCTCCCAACTCACGTCATAGGCCTCTCACTCGCCAAGCCAGGATCCTACTGCACACTGATGGGGGGGGGGCAAAAACCGCTGTTTGCATGCTCATTCAAATTTATATTGACATGTAAAAGGGCCTTAACCCTTTCCAATCTATTTATTTTTTCTCATCCATTCTTTCCAGCTCCAAATAAATTAGAACTGGGGAGAATGGATGAGGAAAAATACATTTTCCCTTCGCCCTCCTGAACTGACAGAGTTCAGAAGGGTGCAGGTGCTCACTGCACCGTGAGGGGAATGCAAAAGTAATACTTCCGCATTCTCCCTTCTGCCTCCCGGCTCAGCGATCATGTGACCGCTGGGGTCAGGTGGCAACGGCGGTCACATGATCGCTGGCCGGAATCACTCTGCATTACATAGCGCTAATTGAGCGCTATGTAATATGTAAAGGAGAAGGCAGAAAGGGTTAAAAACCCTTTCTGCCTTCTTCTGGGGGGTCCTTGATGAGGATGAGTGCAGGAGTGCATCTGCACCCAATGTGTCTGATGAGCGGGTGCAGTTGCACTCCTGCACTGCAGTGTTGGGCCTGTCCCGACATCGGAGCTGTGGAGGGAAATGATGATGTCGGGGCAGGCCCGATATTGGGTTGGAAAGGGTTAAGCCATCAGTCCAGCCTCAGTGACAGATCTTCTATTGATGTACAATAGTAGCGATGGACACAGCTACAAAGGAAATACAAACTTGGAAAAAGCAAAAGAGAAAGAAAGTCAATACAAAAGGCGAACACTCAAAGAAACAGAATGTAACACAATCTTTATTAACACACAAAAGGGTGGGGGAGGCACAAAACACAAACTATTTAATTAAAAACAGTAAAAAAAAAAAAAAACAACTTCATGCCAGCTAGTGTGATGCTACATCTGGTAAACCTACAGGCAAAGATTCCTATCCATGAAGTGCACAAAGATACCTGACAAATAAGCAATACCAAAGCATGCTAGTAATTGGTTGTACACATACAAAGGCTCATTAACACACAAAGACAATCTTTCAAATGATTGAAAGATTGACAGTTCTAGTGATCATTTTGCATAAAGTGCTAATGGACACTAATGCCCATTAGCACTTTAAATAGCTTCATTTGCATGTAAATAAGCCTCCAAGAACTGCTTGCAAAACACAGCAGGTGATCTGAGCTGTGCAATGTAATCAGCCACTCCTGTACAGAACACAGCTTGCAGTCTGTGCTATCTCTTCTCCTGCTGAAGGATGGATTTTAAACTTACCTAAAAATCATCGTTCAGCCGAAGAGTGAAAGATGGAGGCATTTACACACAACGATTATCGCCCAAAAGCCATTCTTGAACGAATTTGGAGCGATAATCGTTGCATGTAAATGGGGCTTAAGCCGCAATAATGAGATGAAAAAAAGCAGCAGTGCATGCTATCTAAAATAAAAGTGTCAGGGTATACTGTCTAGTAAAATCTACAAAAGTCAAAAAGTCAGTAAAATCAATTATAGACCGCATGCAATGAAATCATGTAACACCTGATCTGTGGTCCTACATCTGCTAATGATGAGGCGTGCTAAAATCTGCTGTCGGAGATTGTAAAATCACTGTGCTTTCCCGAACGCCTGTGTGAGTGAGGCCTTAGGCGATTTTACTTTCACTTTAGGCCGCAGCTCCCTGTATCCGTCAGCGGAGTTAAGCATGCCTGATCATAGATGATGCGCGCTAAATGTCAAAAATACAACAGACACCGCTCATAAATTGCGGCACTTTCGAGCGGCTGTCTGGGAAGCTCCATTGAAAATAAAGCGTTATGCTGTGATTAGCGCACTGCTGAAAATATTGCTTTATTCGCAGAAAAAAACGCCTGTGTGAGGGAGGCTTTAGGCCAGTCCTTTTCTAGTGGTCAGGGTGGGTCCTAGCAAGCAGACCCCTGCAGATCCAGTATTTATCACATGTCCAATAAATAGGTGCTAAATGGTTCTGGCTGGAATTTGTTTAATTTCCATTGACACCAAGTTTGATATTTACAGTAAAGGCGCATTTACATGCAAAGATAATATTTTAAACAACAAAAAAATTGAAAGATTTTGCCATCTATTTGCATAGAGTGTTAATGGCCATTAACACTTTATCATCTTCAGTTTCATGTAAAAGGGCCTCCAGCAGCTGTTTGGTAGAGCCCAGTGTGTGATCAATCACGCGCCAAGGTGTGCACACAGCTGCAGCGTTCTCTTTGCGTGTGGTCTATTGACAGATACTTTATCTCTCACTAGCTGAACGATGGATTTTACGTTCACCTTAAATCATCGTTCAAACAAAAACTGTGCGATGCCCGCGTTTACATGTCAGGATTATTGCTCATTTTCGATCATTTGAACGAATTTTGAGTGATAATCGTTACATGTAAATGCGCCTTAAAATACCATTATATTAATAAAGCTTTTAAAGCAACACTCCGTCAGAGATTGCATTTTATGGAAACCCTGAACCAGGTCAGCTGCGTTTGGATACAAGACGGAGGGCTCTTGCCCTGCTCTGGCCATGATCGAGTACCCCTGCTCACTGATTTCATAGTCTTCGTGTGCGGTCCGCTTTTTGATAAGCCCATAGAAAAAGTAACTGTGCCGGAAGTTACATCCTCCAGGATTCTTTCTTCGAGGCTGTCTGAGAGTTTCCTGGCACAGGTTGGTGTGATCTGCACTGTCTGGCATCTGCCCGTCTGCCATGTTAACAGAGAAGCTTTATGCTGCATTAGCTTTATACACAGTTTTCCGCCTACGAACATGCCTCACATGAGATTTTTCCTGATATGCCTCTTTTATGTCTTGTCCAAACACAACTCAATGTTGAGCAGTCATCAGAAAGAATCACACGGCCTAGTAAAGCTGTGATTCTGTAGGCCTGTAGGGAGCTGCGGGCCCCGGCGCGACCAATGTAAGGATGCCATAAAACACAAGGGTGCCTTTCCTCTGCCTTACAGTTCTTTACATTATTCCCAACTGACTGGCACTTCGAGGTCATGTAAGGTTTCCTTTTCCATCAAGATGACAGAACTTGCATACTTTTACATACTTCTACAATTCCCACAAACAATGTGGCTGCTCTGCAGATCCAAATGGAAGTGTTCCAACCCCTATTGCCAATTAGGGTTATTTGCCAGATTTACAGGCTTTCAGGTGTTTGCAAAACAAAACAATCAAACAAGAGCAATCATTTAGCTCAACGCTACAAATATAACAAGTGGTTTCTCCAAATTAAACACAAAATACCGGTTTGAACCCCTGTATGGCTTCCTGCTAACGGCCGGGTCGGATTCTGACTACAAGATCTCGCAGCAGAATCAGAGGCGGCGCCCCCAGAGACCCTATACTCACTGTCCAGATCCGCTGCCATAATTCCATCAGCGGGCATTTGCCCTAAGAACACTGCCTTTTTTTGGCTATGTGACAATTTTTGGGTTATTTTAATCTCCACGTTTCATAAGCCATACTTTTTTCTATTTCTCCATCGACACGGTCGTATGAGGCTTTTTTGTCGCATTGCAAACTGTAGTTTTTAGTGGTACCATTTCTGGGTTCATATAGTGTATTGTAATACTTTTATAAATATTTTTTTGGAAGGCAGGGAGAGAAAGCACATCAATGCTGCCATTGGTTTTTTAATGTGTTTTTTTTTTTTTACAGCGTTAATCATGCTGCATAAATGGCATAATTTTTTTTCTGTGGGTAGGAATGATAACAGTGATAGAAAAATCATATATTTTTATACAAACTGGTGCTTTTGTTTTACACAATTTTTTTATTCTATTTTTTTAGATTTTTTAAGTCCCGCTAGGGAACCAGAAAAGCTTGGGACTGACTTGGGCTTTTTTTCTGACTGAGGAGGCAGGTAGTCAGAAACCCTTGACTGACTACAAAAGACCTGCAGGAATATTTGGTGGCAGCAGTCCCTGAGGCTTCCATTTGCACAGTAAGGTGCATACTGAACACAGAAGGTCTTCATGCCCAAACTCCAAGACGTACAAATATACTGACCCAAAGGTACTAGAAAAGTCAGCTCCAGTGTTCTATGAGTAATATACATAAGCCACAAAGGTTTTGTGATTCTGTTCTGTGGAGTGATGAAACAAAACTGGAACTTTTTGGACCTATGATTCAGCAGTATGTCTGGAGGAGGATGAATGAAGCATATGCTGAAAAGAATAGTGAAACATGGCGGTGGCTCGGCGATGCTCTGGGGTTGCAATGCTTCTTCTGGTACTTAAAACCTGCAATGTGTGGAGGGCAAGATGGATTCAATCACGTATCAGGAAACTCCAGGAGAAAACGTTATGCCTTCCGTGAAGAAGTGGAAGCTTGCGCTTCATTGGACCTTCCAAAAGGACAATGGTCCCAAGAATACCTCAAAGTCCACCAAGGCTTGGTTTCAGAATACGTTGTGGAAGATTCTGGAGTGGCCGTCACAGTCGCAAAACCTGAACCCCATAGAAGATCTTTGGTGGGGTTTGAAGAAGGTGGTTGCAGCACAGAAACCCAAGCATAGTAGTGAACTGGAGACTGTTACCCATGAGAGATGGGCTAAGATTCCTCAAGAACGCAGTCAGAAGCTGCATCACATTTGCAGCAAGTCATAACAGCAGAAGGTGCTCTACTAAGGGCTAAAGACTCTTGTCATGAAGGGGTTGAGTAATTCTGGGACTGCAGTAACCATTAAAAGTGGCATTTTGTGTTGACTTTGGAGAAACCACTTGTTATATTATGTTTGTTGAGTTGTTATTCTTGTTTGATTTCATTTTTTTACGAACAGCTGAAAGTTTATAAAGTTGACAAATAGATGTAATTTGCAGTGAGGGATGAATAGTTTTGATAGCATCGGTATGTCACATTCATTAGTATGAGTAACGTGCGGACGAGGCCTGGACTTATAAACTAACTTTATAGGTTCTTCTTTTAAAACTTTTTACATCCATTTTACACAACTTTTTTGAGATTCTGCTTTTTCCCCCTTGAAGTCAGTGAGTCAATTGGAGCCTAGACCGATTTCCTCACTAGCAGAGAAGGGAAAATTGGGACATTTAAATACAAAATTTGATAAACTCCTGATCACTAACATTACACATCTGGCTGCAGTGATAAAACTAGTAAACATCCTGCGTGGAGCCTCCCCAATACTACTAGCGCCACATTTGTATGGCCAGCCAGATTGAATGGAGGATCATGTGAGTTCCTTTGTTTTGTTTTCTAACGTCTTTATTGTGCAACTCCGATCTGTTTTGACCCATTTTTCAAGGATGAGTGAATGTTTCAGGAATGAGGAAAAGGGCCATAAATTCCGGGCTCCTTATATTTAGCTGAATTGCTCTATTGGCAGAGAAATGCACTCGGCACAGTTGTTTTCAATTAGAAGAACACTGCTTTGTTTGATAGTTGCAAAACATTACTGCTTATTCTCTGCAGAAAAACACCAGGATCCGATTTAACCTCGTCTTGTTTGTGGTCTAATATGGTGTCCATTATCTTTTGACTCCCCAGCTTTTTCCTTGGAAGGATCTGGAATTAGCTTTTCGGATATTTTCAGGCTCGTTGCCTTTTACTGCATCAGCAGGTAAGATTAATTTGAATATATTACGTTTATTCTTTGTAGTGCATTCTATAAAATGCAGCTATTAAGTATTTACATGTGGCATTAATAATATAAGGGTTTATGCACATCTTTCTGTATTCTCACACAGCACTAGATATCCCATTACTCCTAATGCCCTACAAGAATGAGTATCCCAAATGACATTCATTGGCATACAGAAATTTCTCATCTATTTCTACCAATTAGTTGGGGTCCAAACTCCTGGACTTTTAAGAGCACTATCTTCTGATATGCAAATAAGGTAGATGGGACAATACTTCTGTCGATTGGAATGCTGCTTTCCAATAGGTGGCGCTGCAGAGGTTTTGTTCCATCTCCCTCTTTTGCATATTACCCAGAGGAGCATGCATGGCCTTATATGTCTCCTCACTCACTCACCTTCTAGGTGCTCTCCTTAAGGAGAAAAGATCGCATTCCTGATCTTCTGATATGTGAGGGGGTAGAAAATGTAAAAAAGTTCTTTTTCACCTGCCCATTGAAATGCTAATATTTTTGCATAAAATGTTAGAAATGCATACTTTTCAATTTAAAGAAAGCATACGATAAGAAAAGTTTCATATTTCGTTGTTTAAGGAACAATTTTAAAAAATTCAATTTTTAAAAACGGTAAGCACCAGGGATCATAGGATAGTGAGACAAACTGCACACGGGCGGGGGCAATAGTGGACCGAGAAACTCTGCCTGATATCGCGCTCGGCAATATGCGCTGTACCCGCGGATGTTAGGCTATTTTCATGCAAAAACATTGTTTCCCATTGATTTCAATGGGAAACCTCGCATCGCATTCGCATTCTCATCACACAGCATGTGAGAGCCATGCAATGTATGTTAAGTCCCATTGAAATCAATAGGCGATGCTTTCCGAGGGACACACAAAAATAGAACATGCCATGATTATTTCCTCACAGCATCTCTGTGAGGGAAAACATCACTCATGTGTTTGACTCTATTCGAAAGAACAGAGTTCATATTCTTATAAGTTTTGTGCATCTCGCATTGCACACAAAATCATGTGAAACTGGCCTTGAAGGTTAAATGGTTATCTATGACTTTTACTATTGATGACCTATCCTCAGGATAGATGATCAATAACTGGTCGACCGAGGTCTGGCTGCTTAGGATCCCTGCCAATCAGCTGATCGCCAGGCCCTCTGTCAATGTGGACAGTGTTGGAAGCAGATAGCACTGTTGATATTGTAGTGGCCCAGTTTGGTACTGCAGGCGTACCAAACCAGACTGTTACAATGTTGACAGTGCTATCTGATTGTAACGGTGTCCACTATGACAGAGGGACTGGTGATTGGCTGGGATGCCCAGTGGTGAACCCAATGCTAATCAACTATTGATGTCCTATCCTACAGATAGGTCATTAATAATAAAAGTCCCGGAGAGCCCTTAGAAATCTAAAGCTGCCAAAGACTTAAAAATTTTCTCAATCATTATTGGTAGATGTTTTGGGCATAGAATTCACTTTACTATCATCTGAGAAAAATACACAATGGTCAGTGCAAACATACTATATGCTATTTCCCACGACTGCAATAATAAGTCTCCTTGATATTATGGAAAATATCTATTAATTTGTGTCCTTTTCCTGACGAGCATCCAACTTATAAAGTAAGAGAAAGGGACTTGTTATTTGTATAGTGCCAACTTATTCCACAGCACTTTCAGGTAATTATTATTTATTACCCCCAGCAAGCTGGCTGCTCATTTTACCAACCTCGGAAGGATGGAAGGCTGAGTCAACCTTGAGCCGGCTACCTGAATCATGCGGGGGTTGAGCGTGAGCTTAGGACTGCATACTGCTGCCTTAGCACTCTGCACCACACAAGACCCCTAAAGTAGAATCATTGGTCATCATTTAGGCTTGATGCCCCTTCTCTGGGTACATCCAGTTCATTTGTATATAACTGCCTGTGCCATGGCCACTTAGACCTTGCTTTACTAACCTGATGGTTCGCATTGTAATAAATCAGAATTATTTGTAGCACCAATGAGAATTCACTGGGTAGGTAAGAAGTTGTATGGTCCAGGGTGGTTTGTGAGACCTCAGGTCCAGTAAAGCATGGAGGACACCGCCCTTCCCCCTTGTGGCTATGAAAGTCACTTTTTGTAGTAGATCTTTTTTTAAATCATTTATGCAAAATTATTTAAAGGAGAATTCAGTGTTAGTTATGAGGTAGAGGCATGTCAGAAGAGAACCCTGGTGGCCAGCAACCCAACACTGATTTCTTGAATGTAGAGGCATGCAAATAAACCATTGTAGGGCCCCTTGGATACCCCTTCAAGGATTTGCATAACATAGTGTAGATAATAATGCTCGATTTACAGTTAATCAAAATGGAGATTCTGGTTCCCTAATTAGTGGTAGAAATTAAGTGGTCATCCTTGTTCCCTCTTCCTAATAGCTGCTTCATACAAACTCTCTCATCCCTTGATATCACAGACTTGGCCCTCCCCGGGATCTTCTCTTACCCCACCAAATGAACATTTAGTGTCTCCCACTCACACACACCATTTCGGCTACTCCATTCCGCAGCTACCCATCGTTCAGTAAATTTAGTTCAAAGTATTACAATGACCTACAATGCTGCCCACAACCTGTCTTCTCCATAAATCTACGACGTGACCTTTTGCATACTTGCCCACATGTAATCCCTCAATCTTTGCTCTATTCTTGTTTATTCCTCACAGAGTCATTTATCCCATACATCCCCATACTCTGCAACTCACTACCCCAAAAAATGAGACACTCCTCCATTTTGAAAGCTTCAAAAGCAACTTGAAAACCTACTGTATATCCTTAGAAAAGGCTACAGTCTACAATAACCCTACTGCCCCTACACTACCATATGAGCAGCTTCTACCTTCACCTACTGTCTGCTTTCCCTACAATAACCCTATTGCCCCTACACTACCATATGAGCAGCTTCTACCGTTACCTACTGTCTCCTCTCCCTACAATAACCCTACTGCCACTTCACAATACTGGTGTATCTTGTCGACACCGGAAGCTAGTGGTTTGACAGCTTTTAGCAGGAGGGAACAACCCTGTCCGTCCCCTAGCTGCCGATTGGCTCGTACTGCGGCAGGGAGGACACTGAGAGCCGAGGTGTTGTGGCGACAG
This sequence comes from Eleutherodactylus coqui, assembly GCF_035609145.1. Classification (NCBI taxonomy): domain Eukaryota; kingdom Metazoa; phylum Chordata; class Amphibia; order Anura; family Eleutherodactylidae; genus Eleutherodactylus; species Eleutherodactylus coqui. Next base: position 78,399,906 of record NC_089839.1, on the reverse strand, counting down.
CAAGGAACACTCACAGCGGCGCCAGTTCACAGCAGACGACAGCAGTGATGGTGAGTGTGACAGCAGCAGTCTTCAGCAGCGCACATGAGAGCCCATCACACACGGGTCCTCCTGCCTCATCCCAGCACTTGGCCTCACATCTCGGCTCCCTGTGTGTGTGTGTGCCCAACCCTGCCGAGCCTTGTAAAAAAGGTCTTGCTTGAAGCCGTTCCCTGGTGCCAAAAAGGTTGGGGACCATTGCCCTACAATAACCCTACTTCCCCTACACTACCATATGAGCAGCTTCTACCTTCACCTACTGCTGACTTTCCTACAATAACCCTACTGCCCCTACACTACCATATGAGCAGCTTCTACCTTCACCTACTGCCGCCTTTACCTACAATAACCCTACTGCCCCTACACTACCATATGAGCAGCTTCTACCTTCACCTACTGCCGCCTTTACTTATAATAACCCTACTGCCCCTACAATACCATATGAGCAGCTTCTACCGGCACCTACTGCTGCCTTTCCTACAATAACCCTACTGCCCCTACACTACCATATGAGCAGCTTCTACCTTCACCTACTGTCTCCTCTCCATACAATAACCCTACTGCCCCTACACTACCATATGAGCAGCTTTTACCTTCACCTACTGTCTCCTCTCCATACAATAACCCTACTGCCCCTACACTACCATATAGCAGCTTCTCCCTTCACATATTGTCTCCTTTACCTACAATAACCCTACTGCCCCTACACTACCATATGAGCAGCTTCTACCTTCACCTACTGCCCCTACACTACCATATAGCAGCTTCTCCCTTCACATATTGTCTCCTTTACCTACAATAACCCTACTGCCCCTACACTACCATATGAGCAGCTTCTACCTTCACCTACTGCCCCTACACTACCATATAGCAGCTTCTCCCTTCACATATTGTCTCCTTTACCTACAATAACCCTACTGCCCCTACACTACCATATAGCAGCTTCTACTTTCACCTACTGCCATCTTTACCTACAATAACCCTACTGTCACTACACTACCATATGAGTAGCTTCTACCTTCACCTACTGTCTCCTTTCTCTACAATAACCCTACTACCCCTACACTACCATATAGCAGCTTCTACCTTCACCTACTGTCTTCCCCTTGTAGATTGTAGGGCCTTGTAGGTAGAGTTCCCTCTCCCTCTGTACTATTGTATAACTCATTCATTTATATCACTTGTTCTCTTTCTCATGTCATGTAGGTAAACCCTTCTTATATGTACGGCGCCTGGAATTCATGGCGATTTAAAATTAATAATAGCATGTTATAATCAGCGGTTTATTGTGGCTCCTGAGACAACAGAACTAAATGTCCTAAAGTGCAACCCACAAAATTGTAAAGGAATCTATTCATATGAATGGAGTTCTTAGCTATGATGTAACTTCAAAGTGTCGGAGAGATAAAAGTATTTGTGAGGGATGTGTTATGTAATGTAAAAAGTCCACCCACAATATTATGGTAATTGGCTGGAGTATTTAATGGCTCTACCTAAGAGCTTCTCTTGATGAATTGACTGCCTGTGATGCTTGCCCCGTGCTCCAAGGACCCGCTGTTATTGGTATTGCTCACTGTTACCATACTTATTTGCTGTGATAAGAATCTGCGGTTTACAACCGTAAAGTAAAAGCTATATTACGAGTTTGGGCTACGGTAAGAAATGCCTGTGACGAGGGCATGTGGTCAGTCGGATGAGGATAATGCTTGTCTGGGCTGTAGACCAAGGAAAGATGGAATAATATCAGTTCCTATGAAAGGACGTGACACGGGGTCACCTGCACCCGATGCTCCCATGTATTCATTAGGCAGAGATGGCTAATGATGTGTTTGTGCCATCACTAGTCGAAATGTGATCCAATTTTCCACCTCAAAAGGGACTTTTCCTTCACCCAGGAAGCAAGATCACAGTTTGTAGTAGTCCGACGGAACAATGAATCAGGCTATAAACTCATTGCACCTTGTACTTGAAACCTTTTTTTGTCCACTGAGAGGAAGTAGTAAATACAACCAAATGATTTGGAAAATATTATAAAAGCCTTAAGGCTAAGTCCTCCTTCTCGGATAATTTTTGTGAATAGTTTCAATCTATATGAAAACTGAAGCCACTTTGCACATAGTGTTAATTAAAAAATTTTCCTAGTGCTTTGTTTGTACAGCTCTTATAAAGACCTATGTGTTTCCATGGTAACAGACCACAAACAAACCCTCTGTAGTCTGATCCTACCATAATACTGTCTTTTATCTGTCTTCTTGCTACCCTACCAGATGGGTATTATCAAAATTTTAGACTGCTCTGTAGAACACTATTGTAACTAAGGAGATGACAGACACATGTCCAACGACTACTGGTAATGCACATGACCATATTACCGCTGTGTACCAGGTCCGCATGATACAAAGTCATAATATTATCCTCTGAAGGTTTCCATACCTCTGTGTGCCACTGTATGTTTGCACCAAGCTTTTGATCTATGAAGAGTGAAAAATTGAATTTGTCCATACAGATCTGTGTAAATTCTGCTATCTAGGTATAATACGAATACCTCATATACGTGGTGGAATTCCACTTTACAATTTGCACCATTTTAGCATTCTATTGAACTGTGGCGTGGATTTTGAAATGCACAATGTAAGGGAAAACATCTACATTGGGGCTGCTGCTACATGCAGATTTACCCCTTGACTGGTCCGTGTGCAGACCTGCATGAAAATCCACAGCGGAACTCCAAGCCTCAGAATTGTGACCCAGATGTAACTGTCAGATGTATCGTGGATCTGACCTATAAACGCCCATGTGTACATGCCTTTATATTACCGAAAAGGAGGCCTTGTCCTGTAGCCGAAGATACATCAGGACTCGTATGGTACATATACGAACACTGGGGCTTATTTATCAATATTCTCTAAAAGTTAGTACAAATTAAGACTAGACAGTCTTAAAAAGCACCAGGTTCATCACTGAATGATACATCTGTCCAATTTTAAGACTGTTTAGTCTACGTTTAGACCACCTATCTGTTGGCTTACTTCACGACAAAAAATGTTACCAAAATATGGTGCAGGTTTTGCCATGCACTTTTTTTGCACAACTCAGAGAAACAGTCTGAAAGTGTCTAAAAACACATGATAAATGTGGCGCAAAGCATGTAAGACAGCTTTTTGGTGCAACATATATAGTCAACAGTATGGTAGCAATGCCAAACAAGGGCTGAGTCCTTGTTTTTATATGGTCATCTGCACAAGGCCCAAAGCTGGGTTCACATTTTAGCATCTGTGTATTGGATGCAACACCCAGACCCCCCTGTGATTCTACTGAACCTCACGTAGATCACTATAAGGCTGGGGTCACACAGGACGTATTCCCAGCGGAAATTTCGCGGTCTGGCCACAGCGAAAAACTGCGAGATTTCCACCGGGAAAGCGCTGCTTCAAAACCCGCGGCACTTAGCCACAGGTTTTGAAGCGGTCCGGCCGCACACTTTTCCACTGCGGCCGGCACTCCCATAGAGGAAAGCGCGGCCGCAGCGTAAAAAAAAATGGACATGCTGCGACAGATTCGCCATCCCGTGTAGACGAGATTTCTGAGAAATCTCATGTACATGGCTGGCTAATCCCGGGATTAGCGGCCGCAGGCAGATCTGCCGCGGTGAAATTCTCGACGGAATTTCCACAGCAAATCAGCCCTGTGTGAACCCAGCCTAAGTTTTCTTAGTGCCCTAGGTCTGGTTCATTAGAACCGATGGCGGTGAATCGAGTGGCGCTTGCTACATCCATAATACTGAAGCTAAAATATGAAGTCAGTGGAAACCGTCCGACCTGTGGCCCCCCTGAAATGACATCGCGGACAGGCCACCAGAAAAACAGGAGATTTTTATTTTTTTTTTAAATCTGTAATGCGCATGTCCGACGGCGAGCCGTGTGAACCGTCCACAGTACAGATGACCTAGAAGAAGAGGAGTCCGCGCGGATGCCGCTTGCATGCACAAGTAAGCAGGGTCTCCCACCATGGTCACGGGTCAGATTTCGTGCCGGATTCCGCACATGGAATCCGACCTGCCCGTGGACATAAGGCCTCACCCAAGGAGCAGCAGCCAGGAGGGAGGGCACAAGGGCTTGGTGGTAACTCCATAAATTTGCCCCTTTGCATGCATATCTGCATATAAATAGTGACTGCCAGGGGGGTAACAAGAGGAAGATAGATGACATGATGCGGTTACTGATATATCTGAACTCTGGGAACAGTATCTTGGACAATAAGCTACTAAATATAAGTGATGTAGAAGTATTCCCCAAGGGCGCCATTTGTTGGGGAAGCATCTGTCCAACTACTATTCATGTGCCGCCTTGTACTGACTATTCCCCGCCGGTGATACCCTATAAAAATAAACGGCACCATCTCACTGGGCGATCAGGTTGCCCGGCATCTCAGCGCGACCTCAGAAGCTCTTCATTCATGCGGATTTCTTTCACGCTGTTGGACGTTTTCCAGGCGGCTATATACAATGATGGTTCTCGGCTGTGCGTCCCAAGTAACCTCAAATAAACTTTCCGTTTCACGCTGTGTTTAGACAAGGCCTGATACTGCAGGCGTAAAAAGCAATTTGGAGCCGGTTGCTTGCAGCGCTCGCTTTGTCTTCCTTGACCTCTCCGTCTTAAAGAGGAATGACATCATGCAGCCATGGAAGCTCTACTGAAATGTGTGCAAATAACCCAAGGGGGGCGAGCCGAGGAACTGATCATCGGGCCTCGGTACTTAGTGTATGGGACTGCTAAGCGCCACTTGTTCTGTTAAGCCGCATCGTATGTTAGAAGTACCTCGTGGGTCCTTGAATAAACCTCTGCAATGTGCATTATGTACAGAGATTCCTCTAAGGGCAGAAATCATTACCGGACCACATCATCTGCATGCAAATAAATCCGTTATTGGAGCAATAGCCATCATGGTTTTAACAGAGAACCAGTTCTTAGAAAGTGGAAATGTTTTGTTTTTCTCGTTGTTTTTTAATAGTGAGCATTTACACGGCACGATTATGGCACAAATTCCTTAGTTTGAATGAATTTTGAGCGATAATCGTCCCATGTAAATGGCTCATTAGGGCTCATTCACACAAGCATGTATACGCTGTGTACTTACGCACGCTTAATGCCTTTGAATAGAACCCATAGATTTCAATGGGCTCATTCACATTTGCGTATTTTGCTGCGTATTTCAGGTCGCATGAAAAATAAAAACGTGGTATGTCCTTTCTTTGTGCATATTTACACACCGAAATACTGTATTAAGTATACGAAGCGTGTAAACATGCTGCGCAAAAACACGTGCACTTGTGTATATACACTGCATTTTTGAGCAGCATATTTACACGACCGAAATCTGCACTACGCCTGTGTGAACGCACCCGCAGGCTTCTTACTCACTTCTGAGAGTGATATCAGGCCATGAAAGTCAGCCCGATATCACGCACGTGCGATGTACCTACGGATGCAAGGCGTTTCTGTGTCAATAAGCGCCTCCCATCACTTCAGTACAGTTGTGATCTTCCGGTGCTTTCCCATTGTTCTCAGTGGGAAACCTCACATCGTACTTGCCGGCACCTCGCACACCATGTGATGTGTTTTCTGGCCCCATTGAAAACAATGGCGATGAGTTCGGAGGAACGTGCACAGATAGAGCATGCCGCGAAAAATGTCTCATGTAGATGACTCCATTCAAAAGAATGGGGCTCATATTCATGCAGGATTTGTGCCTGGCACACCACTCAGATTTTACACGGTCTTGTGAAAGCGGCCGCACGTAGAAGCCTTTTTAGGAACATTTTTCTGAAACAGTTGCTGTATAAAAAGCCAAAGTGCTTTCACTGCTAAAGAGCGTAAAAATTGATATTTTTACGTGCAGCTTTTGCAGACCTTCTTGCAGGATGGGCTCAGTATATCAATAATGATCTTCATTTATATAGCGCCAACATATTCTTACAATGCAGGGGAAATAACACAAGACAACGGTTACATGAAGTAATCAATTGACGGAGACAGTAGGGATGAGGGTCCTGCTCCAACAAGCTTACATACTACAGATAATGGGGTGATACAGAAGGTAAAGGGGCTGGTGGTGTGCACGGTATGGGGAGGTGGGGAGTGAGGGATGCTATATACATAGACAATGGTCAGGCTGTATAGTAGCTGAATTGGTATGACTGCAAGTGCTGGTTGATTTCGGCTAGAAGGACTTGCAGTCGATAGGACAGGGAGCATGTTATCAGGCGGAGTACGGGGGGGGGGGTGGTTTAGGGGATATGGTATGCCTACCTGAAGAGGTGCGTTTTTAGAGCACGTCTGAAGTTTTGTGTGTCATTGATTGCCCGTATAGATATGGTTAGCGTGTCCCAGAGGACTGGTTCTGCTCTGGAGATGTCTTGGAGTTGGGAATGAGAGGATCGAATTAATGGGGCACTTAGTCTGATTTCGTTAGCAGAGCGGAGGGCGCAGGGTGGGTGATGGATTGAGATGAGGGAGGCAATGTAGGGCGGCACGGTGCTGTGGAGGGCTTTGTGGATGAAGGTAGTGAGTTTAAATTGTATCCTGTATTTGATGGGCAGCCAGTGCAGTCACTGGCACAAGGCAGAGGCGTCCGAGTAGCGGCTGGACAGGAAGATGAGTCTGACTGCTGCATTCAGGGTGGATTGAAGTCTAGCGTAGGGGAGGCCGATCAGCAGCGAGTTGCAGTAATTGAACCGGGAGTGGATGAGGGCAACAGTGAGCGTTTCTAGTGTGTCCGTGGTGAGAAAAGGATGGATTCTTGCGATGTTCTTGAGGTGCAGCTGACATGTTTGGTCGAGAGATTGGATATAGAGGGTAAAGGAGAGATCGGAGTCGAATATAACCCCAAGGCAGCGGCGTGCTTCCTGGGAGTTATGGTGGTGTCACATACTGAGATGGAGATGTCAGGATGAGGTCGGTAAGTAGAGGGCAGAAACAGAAGTGGCTCCTTTTTTAAGAGGTTCAGTTTTAGGTAGAGAGATGACATAGTGTTAGAGACATCAGACAGACAGTCGGTGGCGTTCTGGAGGAATGGTGCTGTTATGTCACAGGAGGTGTATAACTGGGTGTCATCAGCATAGAGATGGTACTGATAGCCAAATCTCCTAATGGTCTGTCCAATGGGGACTGTGTAGATGGAGAAGAGGAGGGGACCAAGGACCGAGCCTCGGGGGACCCCAACAGAAAAGCAGACACTGAAGGAGTGGTTGGATAGGTAGGAGGAGAACCAGGAGAGAGCAAAGCATACTGAGCAGGAATCTGGGGTCAACAGTGTCAAACGCTGTGGAGAGATCGAGGAGGATCAGTAGGGAGTAATTGCATCTCGATTTAGCCTTCAGGAGGTCATTTGACACTTTAGTCAGGGCGGTTTCAGTCGAGTGTAGGGGGCGGAAGGCGGACTGTAAGGGGTCAAGAAGAGAGTTTTCTGACAGGTAGCTTATACGGCGCGAGTAAACCAGGCGTTTCTAATAGTTTGGAGATGAAGGGGGAAGTTGGCAGCAGATGGGTCGGTAGTTGGCAGCATCAGTCGAGGCAAGAGTTGGTTTCTTCAGCAGTGGGGATATGATGGCATGTTTTATTGAGGAGGGGAAGATGGGAGAGTTTAGAGAGAGGTTGAATATAGTGGTGAGAATGTAGATAACCACCGAGGAGAGGGACCGGAGGAGGTGTGAGGGAAAAGGGTCGCTAGTGCAGATGGTGGGGCGAGCAGAGAAGAGCAATCTGGAGACTTCTTCCTCTGTCGTTGGTCTGAGTACAGACAGTGAGCAGGAGCTAGATGCGGTGCTGACAAGACTAGGGTCAGGGCTAGTCTGAGATTGGGAGGCTATTTCCTGCCGGATGTCGTTGATTTTCTTTTTGAAGTAAGCAGCCAGCTCTTCATCATTGAGATCCAGCACTTGAGAATAGGTCATCATCAATGGTTGATCGACGAGGGTCCGCTCTTTGGGATCTCCACTGTTTGCTAAGCCTGCTGTTAGTAAGGACAGCGCTGGTAGCTGATAATTCTGTTAACATTGCAGCTGCCCAATTTAGTACCACTGGCACAGCTTGCATTGAATTCAGTGGGAGCTGCGCCTGCAGTACCAACCAAAGCCATTGCAATATGGACAGAGATGTCTGCTTCCAGTGCTGTCCGCACTGACAGAGAGCCAAGTGATCAGCTAATGGCTCATCAGTAGGAAAAGTCATAGACCACAACTAAAATAACTAAAACACCTCGTGTGCTTTGTGCACCAAATACTGCTTTCCTTTCTCACAAGTAGGTCTTTAAAAATGTGTGCATAAACTGCACCAAAACTGTACTGGTGTGAACAAGGCCTAAACATTCAGGCCCAGCTATTTTACCCAAGTGCTAAGTTTCCCATTAATCTGCATGGAAACTTGTACCTGTCAGCTCTCGTTTTTAGGCCGGGGGCAGGTGAGTATATTCCAGCTGCATTCATGTGTCCATAATACGGATGAGTGTCCCAGCCTGACCGAGGGCATTTTGACCCAACGTTTTGATCAGGAGACCCGCAGTGAGGCTGGGACACCATCCATATTAAGGACACATGAATGCATCTGGAATATACTCACCTGCCACCGGCCTTATCAGTATTTGTAGTCTCCGTAAAAGCAATTTCAGATAGGTTTTATTTCAAACTCTTCATTGTGCCATTTCTCTGTTATTCCTCATGGAAATTTATGAATAAATGGACAACTGGGTGTTACCATCCCCTTGTTAAAGAGGTGCATCCCTGCACATTCAGATTAGACTCTGACAAAGTGTGCCCCATTGATAGGGGAAAGGTAACGCCCTGTTGTCAATTTATTCCTCAGTTTCCAGTAGGAGTAATGACACAACATAGAGTAATAAAAACCCATGATGTAGAATTGCTCTTTCATGGAGGATACAAGTATGTACTAATAAATACATGTCAGGAGAGGTGACTGGCCCTATTTAATTATAGTCTGTCAGTGTTGTGTTGAAATGTGCCCGGTTTCTCAGTTTACAAACAAGCTGTAGAGATGATGCCAACAGTATTAATCCTCAGGGTCGAAAAGTGAGCAAGAATTTCACCAGATGTGACTGCAAGAAGAAGCAAAAAGACAAAATGACTGTAAGAATACTACATTTAATGTATCTTTGCCAACAGGGACGTCCTTCCCTTCACCTTGAAGTTGCCTCATGCCATTGTCACAGCCAAGTCAGATGCTCAACTTGAAGATATTTCTCAACTGGGCATTGGTGAGTAAACTTAGTGCTAAATAACCCCCATTGTAAGGTCTTGGGGTGCATAGAGTCATAATAGGGCACCCATGGAAGTGCATGGGGCATTTACTGTATTTCCATATGCTTCCATCTTCTTCTTGTGCCTTCAGCAATCAATTCATTTCAGTTACAAGTTTGTCACCGATCGGCAATTCACGTTGGTTTATGTTTAACTAGGCAGTACATCAAGCGACCCTCTGGTCCCATACAAACCAAGATGGCCGCACCTCTTCGCTGATAGACTGCTGATGCATTACTAGTACAAATATACTCTATGCAAGACATTGTATGCTGCTTTGATTGTCTCGCGCCTGCCAATCAAGCCGCATGTAGTGTGTAAGACTACTAATGCACCACCAGTGCTCAGAGCCCCACCAAGCAAACAGTCATGGCCTATTCTAGGGATACAGTTGGAAAACCCATGTCGAGGACTAGATGTGGGTCTGAACATTCAATGTTAAATGCAACCATAGGATGCCAACCTTGGTTGACCGAGTTTGACCTAGCAGGGAAACTTATCACATCCAGTGAAGGGAACAGCTACCCAGTTGCATCAGATTTGAGCTTCTACTGTTCAGATTAGCCGGCCGCAGCCTGATGGTTTCTCTCTGGTGGCCGCTCCTCTTCTGTCTTGCAATAGTTTTCATGGCTTGCTAGGTAAAGCTCCCGCAGCTCTCCGTTTCCATACTGGCAATTGGATTGCGATTTGCCTCTCTTCTGTAATTGAAACTTTACCCGTATTAAAGCTAACTTTAGGAATTTACAAAAAGCAGATTTGCTGTCAACCTACTTGGCCTGCGGATGATAAACATTTGCGCGCTCCTCTTTCGTGGTCTTCTAGCTCCGTCTTGGGCCTCCTACAAGTAGGCCAGACATATGTTAGATTTCCTAACAGAGTTTCCTGTTACTCATTGTTATAAAGCCTTAAAAACACACAGCTTGTCATTTTTGTGACCACGCACGCATGCAGCTGTGTGTTTACAGGCACAGAGAGGGAAAAAAGCTGAGCAGCTAAAGATCTGGGCTGAGGCTGGAAAAAGAGGACCTGCAAACAGTACTTTTTTCTTTTGCCTCGCCTGACCTTTTTGTAGAATACTTTTTGCTTTCTGCAAGAAGCGTGAGCTTGTCCACAAATGTTACTCATAGTAGCTGTTGCTGAGCTTGGTCAGATGGGTATGCACCCTATAATATATATCATTCATATAGCATAGGTAATGGGGTTTATATGTACACAACTGCTTCTACGGTATCTAAGGGCTTGTGCACACAGGTGTGTTACGGCTCCCTACAGTCTGCTGGGCCAAGTTGTACAGAACCATATTCCAGCACCCATAGTATACGGAAATACAGAAGTGGCATGATTCATCAGATTCCATATCAGAGCGTTAATCTCCTCAAGGAGCATCACTTGTGATGAAGAATATCTCCCCCGTATAGAGGCACCATTTGGCGGCACACAGAATGGTGAAGACTGCATGCTTATAGGCTAACTATACTAGAGAGCTACACATGTAGTAAACATGAACTTGGCATTTATAACTATTACCATAGTTCTACTAGAATTAACATTTATCACCTATGCATAGAATAGGTAATAAAAGTCTGATCTTTGGGGGTCTCACCACTGGGATCCCCACCGATTCTTAGAACGGGGGTCCTGATTCTCCCTCTCTCTTTACTGCGGATGGGTATGGCAAGCCCGTGGTGATGAGAAGTAGGAGACAGGACCCCAATTTTATGGATTATGGGGTTCTCAGTGGTGAGTTCCCCACCCATCAGACTCTTATCATCCATTCTATGGACAGGTGATGAAAGTCTATTCTGGTATAACCTTCTGTAAATACAATTTTTCACCAGACTACAAAGGAAGTTCCCTTTTTTTGTTAAAGGGGTTGTACCAGAATAGACTTTTATCATCTATCCATAGGTATAATAGACTTTAAGAGACATATAAGCCCTATATATCACTTTGAGAGTTATGCTGGGCTCTTATGGCTCCTACACAGTCTTATATGCCAGTTTTAAGTGTTTTGGTGACTGTCTAGTTCGGTTCACACTAATTCTGACCGACCCAAACTTTTTTGCAAAAAGTTTGGCAGACGAGCCAAACCGAACTTTTCAAAAGTTCGCTTATCACAAATTTTCATGACTGACCAAACAGCAAACCCCGATACTTCACAATATGGATTTTTGTTTCAGGGGCAATTAAAGGGCTGCTATTTCCCATCTCTGCAATGTGAGTTGGTAGTGTGAAGTCAGCCGACTAAATATATAATCCATTATGTAGCCTACACTGATTACAAGCATGCCGGTGATGTTGTGCCTCTCAGACGATGTGGTTCGTAGTCTTGTAGTTGATCCCATTAGATTAACCTCTTTAGTTGTAAAACTACTGCTGGGGTGAAACTTATAAAAGTTTTTTGATTCTACTAATTTCACATCTGCCCCTTATATAAATGCATCTTCTATTCACACAATGATGATTCTTTTGTGCTTTTGTGTTTTTTCTTTTTCAGACTTTTGGAAGTCTTCTGTAAACATCAGACCGAAATATCCTCCACCTTCTTCCCAGCCTCTCCCCCAAGGCAGCGTCAAGAGGCAGTCACATCATCTACCTCTTATAAATGGAGTGCATTCTCTCCGCACCAGAACGCCCTCAGAACTGGAATGTAGCCAGACCAACGGAGCTCTGTGTTTCATTAATCCTCTCTTCTTAAAAGTGCACAGCCAGGACTCAGGAGGAAGCTTGAAGAGGGACAGCACAAGAGCCCAAGAAGCAAATGGCATAGAGAGGGCGAAATCACCACCTCCCAGACCCCCTCCCCCTTCGATTAACAGTCATCGCACAAGCCTTCAGCTGTCCAGAGCTGTACCGTCAGAGCCAAGCATGCCAGAAACACTTATTAATAATAGACACGGGAACTTGGACTCTCCTAAAAACGCTACCCCCATCCCTCCTCCTCGCTTGAAGAAACAGGCTACCATTAACAGGTGGCAAAGCAACGACCAGAGCCCATCGCTTAATAGTTCCTGTACATCTTCCTTTGACTCTCAGCCCGAAGAATCTCCACCCCAGAAACCAATGCAGAACATGAATGTGAGCCAGATCAGCAATTCACCCGTGCAAGGCACACTCCGCCTGCAGCGCCTGAGCGACATGAGCATCTCGACGTCATCGTCGGACTCATTCGAGTACGACCGCATGGTGCCCGCTTTTTACGAAGGCGACAGTTTGGAGGACTGCGAAGAAGAGAGCGATCAGGAGAGTATGGCGCCGCCGGTGAAGTCCAGGAAAAAAAGGGCCACGTCTTTGGGATTCTCCAAAATCGTGAAAACTCACTTACGCAAAGTGAGCGGGGTGTTCAGTTCCTTGGTGACGCCGGAGAAGAAGATGGTCAAGAAGATAGCAGCCATGGCTCGGGACAAGTGCACTTACTTTGGGTGTCTGGTACAGGATTACATCAGTTTTCTGCAGGAGAATAAGGACTGCCACGTCTCCAGCACCGATATGTTACACACCATCCGACAGTTCATGACACAGGTGAAGAATTACTTGGCACAGAGCTCCGAACTCGACCCTCCGATTGAATCCCTGATTCCAGAAGACCAGATAGGTGAGAAACGTTTGTTATTACATGATGACGGCCATACTGATTGCTCTCTATTGTAGGATTACGGCTCAGTATTAGTTATCCAACTGTGATATGGTGATACACTTTCCGTCCCAAATTCCATTTACGCCCTCATTGTAGTGCTATGCTTGTAAACACCCCATATGGGTTTACTTACCCATTAAAGGTATGGCAGAAGCAATAGCAACGGCAGGCCGGCAACAAGCATAACCGCTTGCAACGTGACTTGTGTGTTGCGTGCTATAAGTGATATAATCTTTCACGTATATTCAGGATCTTGCATGAAGCACTTGGCGTTGAATTAAACGTGTGATCATATGTGGAAAGGAACAATACTCTTGTGTATGGAGCTGCTTACCGCACTGGACATGACTATTCCATACAGGTTGTATTTGGGGTTAGGATGTGCTTAAGCAATCGAGAGGTTAATGTTTACCAGAACCGGCACCCCTTGCTACCCTTAGGAATTTCTTCGGCTTTGGCCCGTCCCATTTTTCCTTGGATGCTGCCAGGAAGGTGTCTTGCCAAGCTACTCATTGCTTGACTTCAGATTTGCAAGTAGGAAAAAACACAAAAAACCCTCCCCGGCTTGGCACAAGTAACGCTAATTAAAATGACTTTCTGCTAGTCTTTGCTTGTTTGCGTGCAACGTAACCCCTTCTATGCAGGACACGGGGATGTATAATACATGCAGGGAGGGTCATTGGAGGTCTATGGTCGGTGAATGGTGGGCATTCTTCAATAATACGTGTCAAGGGCCAACTAGTCCTGGAGATTACTTCGCTCGTTAGCTAGATCTCCTGTCATAGTTATTAATTTGTACTACTGATCGAGCCTTTATTTCTGTGGTACATTGTTTACATATAAGCACCAACCATCCTCTCTAGGAATAGCAGGTTGGAGGTATCAAGTGGCAAGCATTGATGCCCAGCGCCCGCCTAGTGTGTATATGGCTTTGGATGGTGTGTGTTGAGGAAGTGACCGCCACAAAACAATCAGATACACTTACAATGGTGCAGCTGTAAGGGATGATGGGATTCGCTTTGAATTTGTGGGGTTATGAATTATATGATTTATACTAAATCTGCAGTAAAAAAGTGCCATCTGGTGTATCTAGATTGGGGTTCCTTGGGCAAGTTGGTCTTTATGACATGTAATGCTACATTTATTTCTTTTTCATATATACTATCCTACTAAAAGTAATTGCACACCCGAGCAAGAATAAAACGTAGTATTTATTTGCATTGGCATGCTTTCTACTAATGTCTGATGCACTTCAGCTGGTATTTCCCTTCATTCATCCTGCAAATGTCGGGCAAGTTCTCTCAGAAAAAAATGGACGCCGATCACAACTCCTGACCCGATGTTCCAGTTTGTCCTAAAGATGTTCAGTAGGATTCAGGTTGGGACTCTGTGCAGCCGGTCCAATCGTAGAAAATCTATATCATCAAACCAATGTAGAACAGTTGGATGTGTGATGAAGCACGTTGTCTTGTTGGAAGTATGGCTGACCATTCCCAGAGTATTGCCACATTGTTGGCATCACATTATTGTCTAGTATGTCAGGGTTCACCTCTGTGGTCATGGTTCTTGCACTGGACCAAGACCATGCCAAGTGAAACATTCCCAGACATTCTTAACTGTTGGCTCAATATACTCAAAAGGTGTCCCCCAACGTCCTCCCCACCAGGTACGTCCATCTGATGTGAAGATGGAGTAGCATGATTCACTCCATAGAACTGTCTTCCATTGCTCAACCGTTCAATAATGGCGACGCTCCTTGCACCATTGTAGACAGACGGATGCATCGCACTTCATGATGGACGCCTTGTGGCTTTAGGCCTCATATACATTGCTGGTCTATGCCGTACAGATCTGTAAATACGATGCCCATTGCTTGCTATGAGCCCATACTAAACCACCAGTTGCCACTAACTGTATACAAAATCCATGAAGAAAGGAAGTGGTGTACGTTATCTGCCATTATGCACCATATTACAGAGCTGTGCACCATACAGCTGTGAATTGGCTATGCTCTATGGTGAGCCATATGGACACCGTATACCCCTGTGGTGGGTCCGGGCCAGATGGATGCATGGAGGAGCTGCCTGCAGTGATTGTCTCTCTAAGGCCGGATTCACACCAGCAGATGCGTATTTGCTTGCACAACTGTGTGTTTTGCTTGATGCAGTTGCGCGCGCCAAATACACCCTTGTTAATTAACCCATTGAAATCCATTTGCGCACAGAAAATAGATCCTATTGATTTCTGTGGGTTCATTCACATGCGTGTATCTGGGGTGTGTAATGTGGTCGTACAAAAAAATACGTAGCATGCTCTATTTTACTGTGCAAATGTGCAGGCAGAGAACACGTCTTGGACTCATTAAACCTATGGGCCATTCCAATACGCTCGTACGTTTCAGTCCTCCGCTCGTACATTTCAGTCATCCGCTCGTACGTTTCAGTCATCCGCTCGTACGTTTCAGTCATCCGCTCGTACATTTCAGTCCTCCGCTCTTACGTTTCAGTCATCCGCTCGTACATTTCAGTCCTCCACTCGTACATTTCAGTCATCCGCTCGTACATTTCAGTCATCCGCTCGTACGTTTCAGTCATCCGCTCGTACGTTTCAGTCATCCGCTCGTACGTTTCAGTCATCCGCTCGTACATTTCAGTCCTCCACTCGTACATTTCAGTCATCCGCTCGTACGTTTCAGTCATCCGCTCGTACATTTCGGTCATCCGCTCGTACATTTCAGTCATCCGCTCGTACGTTTCAGTCACTCGCTCGTACGTTTCAGTCATCCGCTCGTACGTTTCAGTCATCCGCTCGTACATTTCAGTCATCCGCTCGTACGTTTCGGTCAGCCGCTCGTACGTTTCAGTCACTCGCTCGTACATTTCAGTCACTCGCTCGTACGTTTCAGTCATCCGCTTGTACATTTCAGTCATCCGCTCGTACGTTTCAGTCCTCCGCTCGTACATTTCAGTCATCCGCTCGTACGTTTCAGTCATCCGCTCGTACGTTTCAGTCATCCGCTCGTACGTTTCAGTCCTCCGCTCGTACGTTTCAGTCCTCCGCTCGTACATTTCAGTCATCCGCTCGTACATTTCAGTCATCCGCTCGTACATTTCAGTCATCCGCTCGTACGTTTCAGTCCTCCGCTCGTACGTTTCAGTCATCCGCTCGTACGTTTCAGTCCTCCGCTCGTACATTTCCTCAGTCCTCCGCTCGTACATTTCAGTCATCCGCTCGTACATTTCAGTCATCCGCTCGTACGTTTCAGTCATCCGCTCGTACGTTTCAGTCATCCGCTCGTACATTTCAGTCATCCGCTCGTACATTTCAGTCATCCGCTCGTACGTTTCAGTCATCCGCTCGTACATTTCAGTCATCCGCACGTACGTTTCAGTCATCCGCTCGTACGTTTCAGTCCTCCGCTCGTACGTTTCAGTCCTCCGCTCGTATGTTTCAGTCATCCGCACGTACGTTTCAGTCATCCGCTCGTACATTTCACACAGCTTTTAGGAACATTTGTGAAAACTGTCAGGTGGAGTAAAAACAACTCAGTGACAATTCAGTGAAGGAGTGTGAGCAGCATGTGATAATGACAGACTGATAATTGTATCGTGGGTGATTGCCGTACATAGGTGTAAGCTGCATTGGTTTAACGCCCCCCTGTGGGACCTCATTAATTCTGGGGGGATTGCAGGACAAACAACTCACCAGAAGATATTCTTCCTGTTATTATTGCGGTCCCTCCGTTTACATGATACAACTGGGGTACCGCGCCGATGCCAGCGGCGTGCGATGATAGCGGGTTGTGACACGCTCTACAACATCCGGTGTGTATGAGGATAGTGGATCACGTCTAGAACATATCAGTACAATGTAGGGCGACTAGAAGGAACACTAGCTCATGTATCAGCACCGTCTATAAACGTCCCCGAACTGTCATGTAACAGCGGTACTAGCCGAGGTCAGCAGCCCATGTATGATGGAAGGCTGCTCTGATCCACCCACTAATCCTAGATACCAGACCGGCTTATATGCCTGCAGGCTGCATGACTCCATGGCCGGGAAGTCCCTCCTCTGTAGTGTGAAAGTGGCCGACTACAACACAACACTTTGTATCATGTTGGTGATGACATTCTGCTGCTGGGGGCATGCAATAGTGTTTCTTCTCACTCTGAAAACATTTACTGGTGATACATTTTGTTCTCTATGGTGTATTTATGTGTTTTGGCGTTTATCTATCTATCTGATATCTATCCATCTATCTCATATCTATCTATATCCGTTTAGTCAAGGATCAGTTCCATCATTTCCATGTTAGTGTCGGCTTTGATAGTATGAAGCCAGCACGTTCCTTGGCGGCCGGGTTTACTTTTACCGCCGACCTCTCCAGCATTATCGATGCTTCTAATGAATGAGCTCGCATTATGTGGCCGAAGTATGGGAGTCTCTGTTTCATAATTTTGTCCTCCAATGAAAACTTTGGCTTGATGCGTCTAGGACTGTTTTGTTCATGGTCTTGGTGGTCCAAGAAATTTGTAGAAGTTTCCTCCAGCACCAAAGTTTGAAGGCATCAATCTTCCTCCGGTCTGTTTTCTTCAGTGTCCAACTTTCTGATTGTGTTAAAATCCACGGTAACCTCCACCACCCCCAGAGGATTTCACTATAAACCTACGAGTGGTTTGCAGTAAAACTCCTCCTGTGTACCGGATGTTGCTGTGGGTTCACAACAGATTTCGCCCCTCTACAGCAGTCAAAATCCACAGAAGATATCAACATGCTGTGAGTTTACAGACCTCCGCTGTCCTGCGTGGAGGAGTCCAGCAGTACGTGGATTAGATTTCTCCAGGTCTCGTCCACCTTTTGTTGCATTCCACTGTAGATTTTCCTTCTGCTCATCCACACACAAAGTCTGCGGCATTTCCAGTGCGTGTGAACATATCCTAACAGTTATCACCAGGATCAGAACTAGTGTTGCTGTGTTGATCTTCTGGCAGTACAGCGCATGATGCAGCGGCGGTGTCAGATGAGGCGGCCAGCAGTGGGCAGGGTGCGTATTCACACTATACTTCCGCCGTGCTACAGCGGTACTATAGCATGACGGGCGGCTTCCATTGACGCGGCGGAAATCCCTAAGAGGCGACATTCAGGAATTTCAAAGTTGAGTTTTTCCTGAATGGCCACTTTATTAGAGACATCAGACCTTTCACGATTAAAACTTCCCTGTATGGAAATTATCCCCGTGACCCTGGAGTGCAGCATAAAATCTAGTGAGCAAGTTTTCCATGGATGAGTTTCAGTGTGAATTCATATTAGAATGGGAAAATGAAGTGATCTGAGCGACTTCTAACAAGGCCTGGTCATTGGTGCAAGACTAGCCGGGGCCAGGATTTCCAAAAATGCCAACCTTGTGGAGTTTTCTAGTGCAACAGTGTCAAGAATATACAGATAATGATGTGAACGAGGGAAAACATCCAGCAGAAGCGGATCCTGTGGATATAAGTAACTTGTCGATGAAAGGGGTCAGAAGAGGATGTCAAGAATCTATTTGACAAACAGGCCTTGTACAGTGCAGCAAATTACAGTTGTGTACAATGCTGGTGCTCCAACTGATGTGTGAGAATGAGCAGTTCATGGTTCCTTAAGGAGGTTTTCCAGGGCCAATACTACTAAAGGCCTATCCTTATGATAGGTCATCAATAGTTGATTGGCTGGGGTCCATCACTCAGGGCTGGTGGGACTGAAAAGGCTTCCTTTCATATTTTATGCCATTCCCACGAGTGCCTTTTTTTTTGGGGGGGGGGGGGGGGGTTAATAACTTCGACAACCCCTTTAAAAATGTGTCTGCTGTCCAAATGTTTGCTAGATATTAGTGAATATGTAATATGTCTGAGCACCACTTATTCAGGGTGGCTCTGGAGCTATAGCGCTGTCGGTCGGGGACAGAGTGTACCGTCCCATTGGTCTGCATGTTATGTGACTTCACGTCAGCCCTGGTAATCCAACATTAAGTGTAGCCATGAGTGAGATCCAATGTTTGCCTTTCTGCTGGGACCTGCTTACACTTCATCTGCATAACAACCCCGCATTGCTCAATCATCCAGACAGAAACTTGTGACTAATGCTAGAAACTCGATGCGGTTTTGGCAGCACAATAGTTTGTTAGGAAGCCATTGTATTAGTCGGCATGGCCGCAGCTGGAGGAGAGCGACCTGACTACGTAATATCCTGGACTTACTATTTATAACCTGAAGCACTTTCGCTTACCTCCTCAGGTATAGCAGGCCGATTGTAGTGCATGTTGTAAGCCTCCACCTTCCAGGAAACTACCTCTTTTGTGAGGCTGACAGCAAACCGGGTATTCCAGATCTTTACTAGAGCTCAGTGCCGTAGTTGCCTGTAGCGGATTGTTCTGTATATGACCGGAAGTGTCAGTATATAATACAGATCCATTCATGAACATACACTATCCATCCCACAGTAATTGCTCACCTGAGCAAGAATCAAAAGTAGTATTTATTTCCATATGTTAATACTTAGTGGGGCTCCTTTGGCCCTAATGACATTGGATACTCTCTGTGGCATACTTTCTACTAACGTCTGCTACGCTTCAACTGGTATTTCCCTTCATTCATCCTGCAAACATCTGGCAGGTTTTCTAAAAGAAGATGAATGTTATTAATATTTCCTGACCCGACGTTTCAGTTTGTCCTAAAGATGTTCAGTAGGGTTCAAGTCGGGACTCTGTACAGCCGGTCCAATCGTGGAACATTAATATCCCCAACCAACTTAGAACAGTGTTGGATGTGTGAGAAGGCACGTTGTCTTGTTGGAGGTATGGCTGGCCATTCCCAGAGTATTGCCACATTATTGTCTAGAATGTCAAGGTTTACCTCCATGCTCATGGTTCTCGTCCCTACAACCAACGACTGAGACCATGCCACATAACACATCCCTAAACCATAACGGAACCTTCGCTGTACTTACCTGTTGGCACAACACATTCATGCAGAAGGTGTCCCCAGGATCCTCCACACCCAGGTACGTCCATCTGATGTGAAGATGGAATAACGTGATTCATCCCTCCATAGAGCGCTCATCCATTGCTCTACCGTTCAATGATACCGCTGCTTCCACCATTGTAGATGCCCCCCACCAAGTATTAAAGGAGATGTCCCGCGCCGAAACGGGTTTTTTTTTTTTTTAAACCCCCCCCCCCCCGTTCGGCGCGAGACAACCCCGATGCAGGGGTTAAAAAACCCACCCGCACAGCGCTTACCTGAATCCCGGCGGTCCGGCGTCTTCATACTCACCTGCTGAAGATGGCCGCCGGGATCCTCTGCCTTCGTGGACCGCAGCTCTTCTGTGCGGTCCACTGCCGATTCCAGCCTCCTGATTGGCTGGAATCGGCACGTGACGGGGCGGAGCTACACGGAGCCGCTCTCTGGCACGAGCGGCTCCATAGAAGACTACAGAAGACCCGGACTGCGCAAGCGCGGCTAATTTGGCCATCGGAGGCCGAAAATTAGTCGGCACCATGGAGACGAGGACGCCAGCAACGGAGCAGGTAAGTATAAAACTTTTTATAACTTCTGTATGGCTCATAATTAATGCACAATGTATATTACAAAGTGCATTATTATGGCCATACAGAAGTGTATAACCCCACTTGCTGCCTCGGGACATCTCCTTTAACAGAAGTAAATAAATGCTACTTTTGATTCTCGGGGCCCTTTTACACGGAACAGTTATCATTCGAAAAATGATTGCATCATGCGAATTTGATTGATAATCGATTACTGTAAACACGGCTAAGGATTGAAAGACGAACAAGAATACACCGATCATTTAGCCGTTCACTGTTCCTGTAAATGTGAATGACCGAACGATTAATCTGCCTGTATAAACAGGACACACCAGCCAACTCTGTCACCCTCCGCTCATACATGTAGGAGGAGCCGCACTCAGACGTCCAATTACTTTTTGGTTTGATAGCGTATCCAACCAGATCTGAGGGATCCCACTTACTTATAACAGGATCTGTCAGGTTGGTATTGTGGGACTATTCATCCGCTAGAATCGTATCAAGGCCTTCTTGCGGTCTCTAATAGCTCGCCCCTCCATGGACAGAGCCTTCCAGTCTTTGTCTTGTACATTGTAATCTCCTGATCCCGGGCTGGAACGTCTTCAGAATAAATAAATCACAATAACCATCATTATTTATGAAGTTGTAGAACAAAAGTGAAAAGCCTTGTCCTCATGTATGTGATGCTAATGCCGCTCCATGAAGGACCTCAGTGTTCACTGACATCGTTGTTATTCTGTTGCTGCGCAGGATATTGTAATTCCTCTTTGTGTATAATGTAGAGGGAACGCCCGCTGAGTAGGCACCCGGCCTGAATGTCACCGTCCATGATAAATATACATGTCCTCTTCTGAAAGGACATGTACATTATACATATTAAAGCACGCTAATACTCAGGCGCCCGTTCACCCATTACGCCTTACATGTTTTCTGTCGGACAATTGATAATTGAGGACTATTGTGTACAAACAAACGACGCCGCTTCAAAAGTTGCCTTCAAGAAGAACCAGTCTCGGGCCAAATGGCTGCATGTGCTGGGCTATAAGCCAAGAAGATGCAGTGCTCTTGCTAATACACTATATGTATATAGAAGTGGAGGATCCCTTTAATGCAAGGACCTGATTATTTTTCTACATAGCCCACTATGTAACGAAGCAAATCCTTGCCGAGCATTCACCGGTCAAGTTCTTGGACATAACCATGCTTTGATCTTGACCAGGTTTCTTCTCATCGTCTGTGTATGCAGAAGGAAAGTTATTAAATAAAAGACAGTATGAGTGCATATCTCAGAGAAGAGAATCGATAAGCAACACACACACAAAAAAAAAAAATATATATATATATATATATATATATATATATTACATAAATTAGGCAAATGGATTGTAGAAATGGCAACTGTCCAGATCAGTAGATGTGGATCCACTGTGCCTCACACTGGTTTGACTTTGGGCCAGAACCAGAGGTGACACCGGTCTTCACCCTTTCACTTCATTATCTGGACTTTGCTGCGGATAACAGGCCGTTTCTTTGGAAATTGTCTAGCAATATGGCAGTTGACGCTACCATAGACCAAAGCGCAGTACCTGAATGTGAAAACAGAGGTGTAGTCAGAGCTGTTAGGTCGGGGCAGGAAGCATAACCTAAGAATGAGGAACAGTCTGCAAGTCAGGACATTCAGCGCGGTACAAACAGGCCAGGAGTCGGGGCAACCAGGAAAGTGGTCAATACAACAAGCCTAGATCCGGAGTGGAGAATGCAGAGAAGTCAGGAATAGCCATGGTCAGTAACCAAGAAATCAGCACAAATGAATAACACCTTATTCTGGGCAAAAAGACCAAAAACATAAGCACCTTCCTTAGCGGAGAGGTGCCTGATATAACCAGAGATACTCCATGATTGGCAGGCAATGAATTAGAGAGTTGTTCACTGGCCCTTTAAGAGCAAAGAGGGATAGTAAAGACGCCAGGGCTGAAAACCTGCAGAGTGGCCGGGGAGTATGCGTGCCACGGGCGCCAGCAGTGGGAGGTGAGGTAAGATGGCGGCCACAGCAACAAAGAACGGCTCCTGTCACAAACACCTTGTTCTGTTGAAGTCAGTGATAAAAGCTATAACAGGTGGGAGGTATCTGGGCTTTTCTTTTTCCCCCTACCAGTCACTCTGGTAAAAGACTATGCAAAACTGGGAACAAATAATTATTGGGAAACCTGGTGGAACCAAAGGTAAAGTACAAGTAGAAAATCCCATACAAATCAATGGGGTCAGTAATAGAAACACTTCTCCAAGGCCCCCATACACAATAGGGCAAAGTCAGCCACGGGACCAGCCGACTATCTTATGTGTGTGGGGGCCTCCTGATTCTCCCCCAACAGATGTGGGAGGAAAGAAGGATCGGAAAGGTTGATCCTTCACGCAGTCAACGCCCAATCGTCCTGTTTTCCTTGGAGATAAGCTGCCGCAAGTGTTGTCTGGCAGCGGCTTACCTCCCTTTGTCCATTAGAAACACATGAACTGGATGAAACCACTGAACCAAGCATTCTGGTATTTGGGGGAGAGAAATAGCTGTCAGTCAAATGAGGGTTAACATAGAGAAACAAAGTGAACTGTACAATAAAAGTATATTAATCCACTTATGTACATATTACATACCTGGGATACTTATATACCTGAGCTCCCCCTGCCTCATCATCAGCGCATACAGATTGGTTTCATCAGCCGTTGGTATAAGGGAATATTTAGTAGGTATTTCCACCATGGGGGCTAAATGACGGGACCATGAGGAATCTGAAGAATTCACAGTGCAGTGTTTAAATTTCTGATTCGGCAGAACAGCCAATTACAGGCCAAACCGCAGGGTGTAACTCGGACCCGCACTTCTTAGGCTGACTCATTAATGTAACCGATTGATTGGACGCAGTCATTTATCGCCAGTTCTTGGGAAATCAGTAAAGTCCACATAGTAATGTCATGGTCAGTTTTGGTATATTCATAGCTGACAGCCACATGCTTCATCGGGGATTCAGAGCAACGCCTTTGTCACAGTTGCTATACTTCAGCATTGCTTATTATATCATGCAGAGAACTCGCTTCATAGCATAGGTTTCCCTTTTTTCTAAATGAGCATCAACGGCGGTCCTGTAATACACTCTCCTACAAAAACTAATTGGACACCTGAGCAAGAACGAAAGTAGTATTTATTTCTGGTTCTTCAAAATTCAATAAAAAATATATATAAAAATATCCGTTTAGCAGACCTGAAAGCTGGCGTCTCGCAGTATGCCTTCCTAGTTCAGTTGCTGTATTGACTAAAATTCAGTAAAATGTATTCTTCGGCCGGTTTCACATCTGCGTCAGACCCTCCGGCCGCAGGTTTACCGCAGATCCGGCTGAAAATACTGGAAGATAAAGCGCTGCAGAAACTTCCTCTTCTGTCCAAAAACCAGCGCCAAAAACCAAACAGACCCCATTATGGTTAGTGGGGTCTGTTCGGCAGCATTCGGTTTCATCCCGAGACGGAACCTTTCACCCGTGGGGATTCCCCTTTCTTGCTTCCCAGATGGAGCAGGAAGGCAAAAACCCAAGTGCAGAAATGGAACTGCCCTTACCAGACAGTGTAGAGGGGTTGTACCACAATCAACTTTAAACACCAGACATGATGATAAATGGCTGATCAGTGGGGATCTCATCACTGATACCCCAGCGATCTCAAGAATGGGGGTCCCATGACCCTGTCGTCTCACTTCGGACACTGTGTGGGGTGTCGTGAGTCCGCTGGGAGGAAGGCACAGGATCCCCATTCTCAGGATCAGTGGGGATCTCAGCATGGAGACCCGCACCGATCAGACATCTATCACATATCCTATAGATAGCAGATTGAAGTTGAATGTGGTATGGCCTCCTTAATTTGCATTAGGCAAAAGGTATTCTCTCGGTGTACTACAGTAGCTCAGCTAACCTGCTATAGATGTGAACAAGGTTATGGACTGTTTCCAGTAACACCTAGCAGAATTCTGAATGCAGCTCTGAGTTATAATACCGAATGAGTACAAGATAGCTATGGGGATGCAGATACTTTTCAGCTAGTTCTGTAGCCACCTGTATTAGTAGATAAAGCCGTAACATTGTGTTGTACGGTGATCATACCATTGATGTAGCCCGATGAGCTGGCTTTGGTCTGTAAGTAAAGAGAATACATCAGAATGGGCGGCCGATATTACTATCATTTTTCCAGAGAGCGGAGCAGATATGCCAGCAGTCCTCACATTCCTCCTGAAGGGTGTTATTCCTGGACGAGTGCCGTGGTATTCCTTGATGTAAGGGCCGGCAGATAACAGGATATGGCTATTTAGGACACATATATTGAGACTAGCCAATGATGCGTAGGTTGTTGGGCTGCCGGACGTGTACATAGAGCACATTGTGGGGGCAGACAACTGTTTCTCATTGGTATTCTCTCCGGCAGCAGTGATTTGCTGTTGGATACAACAACCATAATGACTATTATATAGGTTTCATTACTGCCGTAGGATGACCATACACTGCCTGGTATAATGATTGGAGAAGGTAATAAGCATTTCCAGAATCATAAGTGATATGAAAAATAAAAAAAAGTGCCATCCTGTGATCAAGGTCTAGACGATCGCCTGTTAGTTCCCGCTGACTCTTCTGATACTCTATATTCAGTGTTTGGTCCCGCTTCTGTTTCTGGTCTCTTCATTGACCTGCTTCTATTATTTTTCCAGATGCGGTCTTGGAGAAAGCCATGCACAAATGTATCTTAAAACCACTTAAAGGCTACATCGAAAACATGCTGAAGAACTTCCGGACTGCGGATGGATCCTGGAACCAGCTGAAGGAAAACTTTTTGCTCGTGAAAAAGAGGACTCCACAAGAACTTGGGGTTTTGACCCCAACACCAGAGGCAGTCGATGTGGAAAAGATCAGAGTCAAGCTCTCCACCATGCAGAAAATGTATTCTCCCGAGAAAAAAGTCATGCTGTTACTGAGAATCTGCAAGCTCATTTATACGTGTATGGAGAATAACTCAGGTACACATCTGCCGCACAGGATCGTATTTCCCTATAGTACAGATGATATATAAAACAGGCACAGGAAGGAAATTCCAGAGACCTAAGTATCATACTACATCGCTTCCCTTATTTCATGGCCGGAGCTGTTTGTTCCTTACTTTATTTACCACCAATAGATTCAAATAAGGGAGATGGAATAATACCTCCACAGTGCCACCTATTGGAAGGCAGCATTCCTTCAAGCCAAAGTTAGACTCTTTATACAAGCCTTGTAACAATGACTGGCACTGTGGGGGTATTATTCCATCTCCCTTATTTGCATATTACCCAGAGGAGCATAACTGGCCTTTTGAGTCTCCTCACTCACCGTCCAGGTGCTATCCCTAAGGAGAAAAGATAGCGTTTCTGACCAATATATTCTGCACACTGCTACTCTGCTACATGGAGGACTTCTGGCGGCAGAACCCTCTATATCATCTGGTCTTGGCAGAAGCAATAAGAGAATGATGTATTTGCTGGTTACTCTTTACTCAACTTAATTTGTTACTTTTTATTCTCTTTATTGCTGTAATTATTTATTACAGCTAGCATTGAAAGATCTGAACCAGTAGAACCCTGTCTCGGGGCGAACACTGTTAAAAGTTTGGTTTGGCATGAACCCAACCCAAACCAAACTTTCAACAAAGTTCTACCCGAAGCAGGGTTTTACTGGTTCAGATCTCTCAACGCTTGTTGTGAACACTGGTGTATAATACTGCCTAAGATCCATAAAAGCCCCTACGACAGTGTCCCTTAACCCTTTCCAATCCACTGTCTGACGTCTGAAGACATTATGATTTAAGGCTGTACAGCTCCGATTTTGGCAGACGCCCGTCGGGGTTCTCTTACTGTATATTGCCAGTCTCTCTGCTGTTGGAGCCTATCCAGTGTGTCACCTCATGCAGTACTGGCTTTAGCCAGCATATAGCGTTGTTGTATAGCGGTAGAAAAAGAGTAATCCCCCTAGGAAAACCAGGATACAAATTGGATTGGAGAGGGTTAAGAGTGCTATGCAGGGCTGCATGGCTCTAAGACACTGTTATACACCAATTTTACGGTTTTTGGTGAACTTCTGATTTGGCTCGAACTAATTCAGACCAAATCTAACTTTTTACAAGTTTTTGACAAACTGTCCAAACCAAACTTTTCACAAGTTCGCTCATCACTAGATTGTATCTGTGAGCCCTTGTTTCCACCTATATTATAGTAATCCTGATTTCTGTGCCTCTGCAGGGAGGATGTATGGCGCAGATGACTTCTTGCCAGTACTAACTTATGTCATCGCTCAGTGCGACATGCTGGAAATTGACACTGAAATTGAGTACATGATGGAATTGCTGGACCCATCACTGCTACATGGAGAAGGTAAATAGGGCTGTGGATATTTGGGTGGATGAATGATAACCATGTTAATAATAACAACACACCCTTAAAAGCAATGTAATAATTCTCCATAGCGTCAGGTCATTTCGGACTGCATAAACTACGGGTTTATATGCCGATATCTGTTTGTTATATCTGGCGCTTTATCAAAAGTGAAGTCATCCAATATTGTCCTGCAGCCAAACACTGTGTAATGCGTAAATGATGGAGAGATTTTGTCTCCGGTAACTAGGAAAATGGTTTAGACGTAATAATATATAATACTAATATTGGTCTTCACCGCTTTCCTAAAGAGGAAGAATATGCAATAAATGCCTTTTCTCTGCCCAGTGTTATTTTTTGTACAGCATGGTTTTTCCATTGCAGAATTCCTAGGCTATTATGGTCAAGTAAAACTAAATTGTTCCATCCTGCTGAGTGCGTTGCATGTCTCAGATAACCTAGGGAGTCTCCCTGCTTCCTGAACTTGTCTACACATTGCCTACAAATAGAACGTTTTCTCTGCCACAGAGTAAATATATTCCGGGTCTGGTATCAAGAGATAAGCGGGAAGACATGGCAGGCCGAAATAAACAAGATAGAGAGTAAAACAAGTACAGCTTTTGTTGTGAATATCTGTCCTGTTCTGCATTATACAGATGTCTCAATGCTTTGATTGGACACTGTGTAATGCTTATTTTGCCCTGTGGAGGTGCTGCAGGGAAAAAGTGAACACTTACCAGGTTTCTCCACTGATTACAGCGGAACACAGAAGATAGAAAGACAGCAGGGAGACACTTTGCCTTGAAGACTGGATTTTTCCAACTCCACACTTTAGGGCACCCCAACAGGTCATGTTCTCAGGATATCCTATAGTAAGTACACCCGTGGCAATGTCTGAGGCACTGACAATAATTACATCATCTGTGTAATAATGAGGAAATCCTGAAAACTCGACCTGTTGGGGGTCTCTGAGGACTGAAGTTGGGGAAAAGTTGAATTAGGGATGGTTCAAAGCAGAGAACCCCTTTTAAACCTTTGTAAACTGTTATCTAAGCAGGTTGATTTAACAAAGTGCTAATTATGAGTTATTAAGATACATTTTGTCAGACTTTTTTCCCCCTGATAATACGGCTGTGAATTTTTGTCTCTAACATAGCTTGATTTACTTCTAGGAGGCTACTACTTGACCAGCGCCTACGGAGCTCTATCCTTAATAAAGAACTTTCAGGAGGAACAAGCGGCACGATTACTAAATTCAGAGACCAGAGATACATTGAAACAGTGGCACAAGAGGAGGACTACAAATAGGAGCATTCCATCCATTGATGACTTTCAGGTATGACCTATCACCCCTAGCAGGCCATATCCTTTTATGTATAGTGTTTGTAAATATTCCTAAATGAGTCAACTGTTTTAGAGTAAGGCCCCCTGCACACGGGTAAAAATTTGGCAGTGGGATTGCATTAGATAACGCAATCCTATGCACACAGCCGCGATGTGTCCACATGAAAATACACGCGGAAAACAAATCGCAAAGATCCGCACAGAAATGTCATTAGTATCGGGCCGGCGCCTCTCTGCGCGTGCGCCGGCTGGCCGATGGAAGACGCCAGGAGCGGGTGAGCTGATCAGAATGGAGATCGCAGGGCTATCAGAGGAGAACATTTTAGATGGGAAGGAATAACTAACCAAGGTAACACTAGCTCACATACATATATATACATACTGAGGGGGATAGCTACATAATGAATGAAAAAAGTGTCCCTTTAAGTTACCCCTTGTAGCTTTGAAGTCTCGTAATTGTAACCGTCCATGTGATTTGTGTCTTTCTCAGAACTACCTGCGGGTGGCCCTGCAGGAAGTGGACAACGGGTGTACAGGCAAGACACTTCGAGTCAAACCCTATACCACTACAGACGACGTGTGTCACATGTGTGCACAGAGGTTTAATGTAAAGGATCCAGAGAATTACGGCCTCTTCCTTTACATCGAGGACACCTGGCAGCAGCTGAGTGAAGACACCTACCCACAAAAGATCAAAGCCGAACTTCACAGTCGACCCAACCTCCAAGTCTTTCATTTTGTTTATAAGCGCATCAATAATGACCCTCAGGGGATTATCAGCTATGACAATGATGATGACAATAACAATGACAACGATGCAGATTTTTAGGACTTGTATTTGTCTTCTACGATGGCTAGTTTTGCACTCAAAGTATCACCTGTCGAGTCGAGTACGTCTTTACGAATAACGTGTCGGGCATTGCGAGCTACTGAACGCTTACACAGTGGATTCTGGTAGCCAAATTGTAGTCAATTGAAGTCCTCCATGGAATCCGCTTTTCAGTATATAGCTGCCGTGGACCGGGCGCGTCGCTGGGCTCCTTGTAAGTCTGACGAGTGTTCGGAGCAGGGGACTTGATAGAAACAGGCAACATCGGAGGCGGTGGCGATTGGCTACTCTATGCGATGTTGCCATCACCAATGGACAGTACTGAATGACAGAAGCATCGTGCCTGTGTATTTTTTAACATTTTTATTAAACGGGTTGTTTTTTTATAGTCACGGAAAAAAAGAGAGAAGATGATAGAATTAGTTGGCACTGAAAATTGGGTTTGTTCATTAAAAACACACAACTCCTCTCATACATGTCAATGTCCCGAGGGGGGAAAAACCGTGTCCTCAGTCGTACTGTTACTCTGTAATATTCTTTATGATGTATATATTATGTATTTTTCTAAGACGGTGACTCCTTGTTTTATAAGCAGCTGTTATAGTGTGTGACTTATTGTAACTCCTTTTTTGCAATGCAGACGTCCGTAAGAAGCCAACCATTTGCTCACGTGCATCACTGGTGATGTCACTAGATATTAAGGTTTACAGAGAGCCTTTCAATATTATATACGCCTCTCCGGACTGGTTACAGCTTTGTCACCATTGTTAGATGGGGCAGTAAAAATACTCCTCTTCGTCCACTATATGGCACATTCTTTAGAAATGATTCCTGGCATCCATGGGCAATATTCTTCATCACTATAACATGGTAGTAATCATAACGTAACCTAATCTCATTCCATTATTCAATTTGATGGTGAATAAGCTGTATATGGGAAAATAAAATGGTGACTAGTATATGGAGGTTGCTTAGGATTGTAGCTTCCTAATTAAAAGGATCCCTGTTTCTAGTGCAGTCACATTACAGTAGGTAAGGTCACAGATACCCGAGTGATGCAGAATAGCACCATTGTGCCTACTCAATGACATTCTTAAAGGGGTATTCCAAGTCTTAAAAATGGGTGATCAATGGGTGGGGGGTCTTCACCGGCCAATGAGCTGTTTATCGGGTCACCTAATATGCCTCTCCTTCAAAAAGCCCTCTCAGCCATTCTGCAGAGCTTAGAGGGGTCTCGGCACTGTTACCTGCAGTCCTTGTTTTTCTAGAAACAAGAATTTTCCAGAACCTATACTGATTTTGGTATGATTATCCCTGGTAGAAATGCACCTACTATTTCAGCTTTGAGGCTGTCATACAGATGTTCCTATCTAAAAGGAACCTGTACTGGAGACATCTTCCCTATAATGAGATTTAAAGCAACCGCCCATTTTCGGGACAAAATTCTATCCTTGGACTGCAGGGGGTGAGTATATTACCTATTGCTGTTGTTCTCTGCTGATGTCGTTCTCATACGCCGTTTCAGGATCCTGTCCAAAATGGCCACTGCGATTTTCTAGCTTCCGAATGCATACTGTGCACTGCTCTCTAATTGGCCAGCACTGATCATCTGAGCAGTACTGGCCAATCAGAGAGCAGGTGTAGAATGCATTAGTAGTCTAACACTGCCAATGCACTGTGTTGCAGTGGCCACCTTGGACAACTGAAAACAGGAACCAGAGCCATCAGCACAGAAGACCAACAGCAGGTAGTAAAACTCCCCATCCGGTCCCAGCACAAAACTTTGTCCAAAAACTGGATGGTAGCTTTAACCAATATGGTGTAAATACGCCCATCGTCTTCAAGTGTCATTGACATTAGTGGAAGATTGCTGGTAGAGGACAAGAAGATGTTGCATCTGCTAAAACAGATGGGCTTCTGGAATCCCTTCCCATATGACTAGATAGAATATTCTGATGAGTATCTGTGGCATTGCTTATAATCACTGGTTATATTATAGTATCAGTATTGCATAAATTGTAACTTCGGACTGCAAGTAACACTACAGGTAAAACTGCTACATTGTGTTCCTCCTAATATGAGCCCTGATGGGGCAGTGCCGGATAACAGTATTCTCTCTGTATCCTTGCACCAACCCCTCAGGCCAAGCATCGGACAGAACAGATTATATACGTTTACCTGTAGCCATCTTTTAAGACACTTGTATAAAAAAAAACCTAATATTGTCCAACAATCCAACAAGACTTCCAGTATGTCTTCAATGTGCAGAAACCTAATGTTAAGTAAGACTTAGACAGTACACACTACTTAAATGCATATAGTATCGCTGGAGTTATCTCACGGTCACCAGCATTTGTCTGACTACACTGTTGGATGCAGTGCATCACAGTATGAATATAAGGTTATTATTGGGGGAAAAAATCACAAAAAAGAACAAAAAACTGCTCTAGTTTTTCATTCTAGATATATTTCTTAGAGATTGGTCTGACGGTTTCAGGAAAACTGTTATTCTAAGTATAAATGTGCATGTGTAGTTAACATTTAATATATAAGAACATGTTATCTCTTGCTGGCTCTAGAGCATCACATCTGTATGTTGTAATGGGTATATCACATGAGTTGTCATAGGCAGTGTTCGCTTTATAAGGTGATTGAAGGGTTTTTTTGTACGTGTGTTTTGTAACTTTTTTGTATCTTGGCTGCCAAAAGGAGTCTGTTACACATCACGGCCCCTCTTCAGCCGAAGGAGACCGCAGAGGGATTACTTGCAAGTGAAATACGATGACAGGAAAATGAAGTGATGGCTGTATACGAGCTGATCAGACTGAAGCTTAGTCAGAAGGAATTGCTCCGTTTTTGAAGACTAACGTACTAAACTTCTGAATGTCATGTTTCTCCTTTTATTGTCATATATTTATGGGTGTTGATCGGGTAAAGGCTGACAATCCGGTTCCATGACAGTAAATCATCTCAGCTATGATCTGATTATGTGTGTAATATTGTTGCTTTACCAATTATATCTCGCTTTGTCCTCACCCCTTCTCACAATGAGCTATTCCTCCATACATACGGGATATGGTTGCAGGGTCAAAAGTCATAAAATGTGCCAATAAATGCTAAATAAAAGAGACCTGTATGGTTTTCCATGCATGTAGATGCTATCAGATGCTCCAGGATCACTGCTGAGTTGGATTCCCTGCACTTTTTTCCATTGTTTTCCTAACGTTGCCCTTACTCATTAGGATACTTTGGGGTGACCGTTGGGTGTTAAAGCGCTAGACAGCTGTCCCAACAATTATCACTCCTGTGCTGTGGCACAGGATCAATAATCGCTCACTGAATGGAGGTGGAGCGCATTCGAGATCTCTTCCAGGTGCCCTCCTCCATTCAGAGTGAACAGGCAGTCATTCATAGACCACGACTGCCTGTTTATGTAGGCCGATAGTCTGTTGGATTTTAGCTGAGATAAAATTAAGCACCTCCGACAAGTGAGCGATTCCAACTCCCTTTCCCTGGAGGGTCCTGTGCTTAAGGATGACTGTAATCACTCTTTAGAGCAATTAGTCGGTCATCTATTGGCCCATGTAAAAGGACCTTTAAACAGAAGTAGGTTGATGGTGGAACAAACTTTGAAAGAACAGTAGTTTGGTGAATGATTGTTTGGCAGGACACATTGTAGTCCACGTTGGTTGTTAAAGTCATTCAGATTGGCCGTACATGTTGAATCAATGGATGACAAATCTTTCTTGGAACATTTTTTTTTAAAGAAAGATCGCTCATGGAGAAAAGATCTTTCCTAAAAATGAGAGGTCTTTCTAACGACTATTGGATGACAATCTCAAACGTGATCCCACTTTTCCCAGTCAATGACACTGTGCCATTGGTGTGCTGAAATGGTCGTTTGTTGTCAAAGTTCACCTGATAAACATTCATATTGGCTGAAATGGTCCATTTTTTCATCAACTTTAGTCTAAAGTAAACTATAAGATAGCCGAAGATTTCTGTACCTCTGGGTTCTATGAGATTACAAAAAAAAGGTTGGCCTTATATCCCGACACAGCGCCTCCCTTGTCCATGGGGTGGTGTCTCGTATTGCAGTTCAGCTCCATTGAAGTCAGTGGGGATGACCTGCGGTGCCATATTCCATCAATGGACAAGAGTGGTGATGTTTCTATGCAGGGAAACTAGGAGACCCTTTTATGTAACTTTATACACCCCAAAAGTAGTCAGTTATTGCAAATTGGTGAAGCTGTACTTAACCCTTTCCAATCCAATTTGTATCCTGGTTTCCTAGGGGGCTTACTCTTTTTCTGCTGTTATACAACGGCGCTATACGCTGGCTAAAGCCAGTACTGCATGAGGTGACACATTCGATAGGCTCTGACAGTAGAGAGGCTGGCAATATACAGTAAGAGAACCCCAGCGGATGTCTGCCAACATCGGAGCTGTACAGTCTTAAATCATCATGTCTTCAGACGTCAGACAGTGGATTGGAAAGGGTTAATGGTGTCTTCATATAAACTGAAATAATAGCCTGAGTGAATGCGCTAGTAATCTCTTGCTTTCTTTTTGATCTTGTGTCACCTCTTTTATGGTTCCCAATGCAGCTGTTAACTGTCCTGAACCCCTCTGTCCTACTAGCTGCCTTCTCAGCTTTGCCTTCACTTTACTTTTATTGCCTCCATCTAGAACTTTTGTCTACTTTTCAGTGTGGTTCTGAGTTGTAAAGTCTGGAACACATCGGACTGCAAAACCAGGGGTCCTGGGGGGATGATATGATATCTGGAACTATATATGCCTAGACCCAACTACGACTACTGTAAACTGTTTCCGACTAAAATACCCCTCCCCCGCCTTCTAAGTACTGTATGTGATTTGAGCAGAATATTAGATGCACAGTATTATAAAGCTGTATTTTGAGTGACTATGATATATTTTGGTAAAATTTGAAACCAGCCGTATTCTTATACATATGTTGAGTGATATCCGACGATCCATAAATATCGATATATACCCTGCCAATTTTGCAACAAGAAAGAGTACTTACCTGTGGATTGTAGAAGTGCGTAGTCTGTCAAGAGGACTACTTCTTTGTTGTATGGTAAAAGTTAGACATCTGCTTAATATACTTTGTGTATAAATTCATATTACCTAGTGCTACCCACAAACGTACACAGCTTGTTAAACGGATACTCCCAAAATTAACTTTTATTACCTATCTATCCACAGGATGGGTGATAAAGGTCTGATTGGTTGGGATTTACCAGTCCCAAAAGCAGGGTTCCAAGTTCTCCTTGCTGTGGGATTACTGCACCCACCTGCAGTGAGAAGGAGATTGAATGCACAGTAGTGGAGCATGTGCGGTACCGCCCCATAGAAATAAGCGGCACTGTGCATGCTCGGCCACCATTCCTTTATGTGGAGGGTGCAGTAAGCCCGAAGTGATGAGAGAGAGACAAGGAGCTCTTGGGATTGATGGGGGTCTAAGCAGCGAGACCCCCAACCAATCAGACTTTTATCTCCTACCCTATGGATCGGTGATAAACGTCAACTTTGGGATTACCCCTTTAATCGTATCAGAGCTTGCTCTAGATAAACAGAATGTTTATATTCACTGGTGGTAAGCAGAGATCTTGAAAATTGACGAATTGAAGCACGAAGTCTGTCAGAAGCAGCATTGTTTTGGTGTATATAGATCAGTGCCAGCAAATGGTCAATAGAGATGAATTGTGGTAAAAATATGGGTATGACTGCTTTAACTCCCCAACCAAAGTCCTTTATGTCCAGCGATGAGGCGTTTTGTGGATGAGGTGGACAGATTTAATAAGAGCAGAGGCAATAAAACTGATTGCTCTAATGTTGTGTTGTAACAGTACTGTACTAGTCTGCTGGCCAGACCATGGCAGAGCTCTGGAGAGAAATCTTGAATTGGGTTTGCAGGTCCATCCCCTGTAATTCTGTTAGCTTGTACAAGATACTTCTATGACTTTGTGAAAGTAAACACTAATTATTTAAAATAATTTCATTGATGTAGGTCGCTTTTGAAAAAAATAAAACAGTAAAAAAAAAACTTTTTTAAAAAAGAAAGGACAAAAATTGTATTAAAATCCATCAAAATGTGTTTTCATCCTGTATGTTGGAACAAGGCGATGTGCGCTTGTAAGGTCAGCTTCGTGCAGCAGACAAGTCTTCTCTGGATTTATTTGTATTGTGAAATATATGTATTTTGCACATAATAAATGGTTATGTGGTTTGATAATATTTGTGGTCTTCTGTCATATTTTGGGGGATAATTTATGAGAAACACAAAAGTGGAGAGGCGGCCAACCCAAAAATGAAAAATACCCCCTTTGCAGTGTTGGGCTGATGGTATAAAAAACGGAAATGAGAACAATGTGTGACATAAGTGCCTCTGCCTTAGGCCAGAGTCCCACGATCGCATGTGTATTTGCGCACGCATGAGTATAGAGTTTTTGCAGAATGAACTTTTTGGCGCGCATCGGCTTATTTCACTGTAATTTTTCTGCACACTTGCCTTGACTCGCAACAAAAAATATGCATCGGCTAAAATGCCTAATTAGACAAATGAGTTCCAGATGTGTTCTTTTTCCTGCGCAATTACACAATGTTTCACACACCTAGCAAATTTTACCTGCATTTGTACATCCCCGTTGACTTCTATGGGGACTTTTGGTGCGCAGGAAAATATAGCAAGCCATTGTTGAAGGGAAAAGCCTTAAAATATGTGTGCTTTTTTAAATACTCCCATATCTCCTGACAGCATGTTGTAAAAGTGAGAACTTTTCCCCCAGGGTAAAGCAGAGAGTGGTGACGATAATTTACTCGGAGGTTCAACCGAGTCGCATATGAAAGTTTTGAGGAATGAGCTTATCTGCATGTACTTAAACTAATCACCCGCGGGGATTCCAAATTGGGAACTTATTTCCGGGAAGGGCTTTATCTTATTCCTTAACATCATATCTTTAATATAAAGAATCCCCCTAAGCACCCAGCTCTTTACACAAAGATTCGTTAGTAGACATTCAAGTGCCTCTATATTCATGGGCACTCTCTCCATGTTAACCTCCTCTTTTAGGCCGAAAGAGCAGGAGAGAAGTGTTGTTGACAGAAGGAGAAAGTTCCAGGGGTATCGGAGGGGAATGTGTATTTGTGTTTGTGCTGATAATAGAATGAGCTATTATAAGAGGTTTTAGAGTCTTGTTACCAATAAGGGAAAGTTCTAAATTAGTCCAACTAGTATAGGGATGACCCATTCCTTCGTTTGGTGCAAAACGATGGAGTGATGGTAAGAATATAGGCAAGGTACCCTCAAACCTCCCTGTTTGTGATGAAAGTATATGATAGATGCCGCTACTCTGGGCTTGTTATTGTTCCAAAGTTATCTCCTAGATAACTGAGATTGGAATTTGGCTATTATATTTTGAGGGAGTGCACAGTGGGCCAGCATACCTTAAAAGTTGGACAAAATCTGTGTGTGTCTGTGTCCCTATTCGGCATCCAGCAAACTGTCAGTCATGACAGCTTGCTGGATGCACTCAGCAGATAGCAGCGGGTTAACCTGTTAACCCGCTGTTATCCATGCAGCTGCGGCTCCCATCAGACCTGCCATTGATTTTAACTGGAGTATAAGTCAAGGGGAGATTTTCAGCCCATTTTTTGGGGCTGAAAATCTCGACTTATACCCAAGTGTATACGGTATTTAAAGCTTTTTATGGATTGTAATGGATATGAAGCGTTAATGCCTTAATAATAGAGATGAGCGAACGTACTCGTAACGAGTACTTACGCACCCGAGTACCGCCATTTTCGAGTACTTCAGTACTCGGGCGTAAAGATTCAGGGGGCGCCAGGGGGCGGGGAGAGGCGCGGCGGTGCGGGGGGGAGCAGCGGGGAACAGGGGGGAGCCCTCTCTCTCTCCCTCTCCCCCCCACTCCCCACTGCTACCCCCCGTGCCGCCACGGCGCCCCCCGAATCTTTACGCCCGAGTACTGCAGTACTCGAAAATGGCGGTACTCGGGTG
Source organism: Eleutherodactylus coqui (assembly GCF_035609145.1). Taxonomy (NCBI): domain Eukaryota; kingdom Metazoa; phylum Chordata; class Amphibia; order Anura; family Eleutherodactylidae; genus Eleutherodactylus; species Eleutherodactylus coqui. The sequence continues at coordinate 78,362,693 of NC_089839.1, read as the reverse complement.
CGCAAGTACTCGTTACGAGTACGTTCGCTCATCTCTACTTAATAACTAAATAATCTTACAGATCTAGTTATGTTATAATCTTACGGAAATATATTACAAAAAATTATACAATGCTTAATTTAATGTTCAGCACTGCACAGCGCAGACAAATAAGCATTTGGTGCATTGTTTGGTACATTTGAACACTCGTCATTATCGGAGAAAGTATAATATAACTCGATATTATGCAAGCACCAGCAAAAATAAATGACAGTATCATTTTCTATACATATGAAGGGTTATTATAATAAAATATATAACGCCGGACTGGGCCAGACTAATTTTGTAGGTCTAGTGGAAAAACAAGTATCCATATTTAACGAGCTCTTGGGGGGCGTGGCCAGCGACCAACATGGAGAGTCGCATGTGAGAGGAGCTCCCCAGGGGAAACATAAATCCGGCTAAAATCCTGGCCTTACTGTACTCAGAACACCCAAATTGGACTTCAGAATCCTGCTGAAGGAACCGGGCCATATTTAACGAGCTCTTATTTTTAGCTCCACTTAACCCTATTTTCTAAAAGCAGAAAATTTTAATAGCAAACTAATAAGCAGAATTCTGAAATCCATCCCTTAATTAACTTTTTTCAGTAATCACTTCTTATATAAAACATAAATAACCGTATTACAAAGAGATCGTGCAAATCTGAGAATAAAAACAGCAAATTCACAATCCGAAATATAAGAACAAGATGCGACTTGAAACGATTCCATCAGACGAGTGACGATCGGGAAAAAAAACCTGACTCTACCCATCGTAGCAGACTATTCCCTCATCTTTATTAACACGCAGTTATGAGCGCCATTTATGAAACTTGATTTTTTTTGCACTTTTGACCACTGTTATAGGAATTCTGGCCCACAGTGGAGTGGTATAATTAGTGTCCAAAGAAGTACAATATTTTAGGCAATATTAACATCGTATATAGGGTAATGCGACCAATCCAGGAGAGTTCATGTTTGGAGAGACGGTTTAATTCCTTTTGGAGGGAAGATAGTAGAGGCAAATAGTTAGTTGTTACTGTGTTAGGCCAGCTGCAAATGGACAAGTCAGATTCCGCATGCAGGGGTCCACAGTGGAATCTGACTACGACCGCGGCCGGCGACCGCACGTATCTTTATTGTGGACTCGCCATCGGATATGCGCAGTACAAATTTTTTTCTAAATCTGTGTTTTCCTGCACTGTCACGAAGCAGTGACCTGGGTAACATAGTATGTTAGGTCGAAAGAAGATAATGTCGATCTAGCTCTGCCTGTTTCCACTCCCCCTTCTTGATTAAGAGGAAGGCAAAAAACTCCAATGAGGCAGAAGCCAGTTTAGCCCTTTTTGGGGGGAGAAAATTCCTTTCCGATTGCATAATGGCAGTCAGAATAATCCCTGGATCAACATTTGAAAAGTTTCTACCTGACTCCCAAGACTTGCATCGACAACCCTGCTGTTTATTTAATGTCTATATCCTGCAATGTCGTAGCGCTCTAAAGGGACATCTACTCATAATCCCCTCACTTCTCTATGGATTTTGCCATCACCATGTCCTTAGGCAGAGAGTTCCACAGTTTCACTGCTCTTACAGTAAAGAACCCCCTTCTATGTTGATGATGAAACTTGCTTTCCTCTAGACGTAGCGGATGCCCTCTTGTTACCATCGCAGTCCTTATATAAACAGATCATGGGAGAGATCCTTGTATTGTCCCCTCATGTACTTATACATAGTTATTTGATCGCCCCTTAGCCGTCTTTTTTCCAGGGTAAATGATCCCAATTTTGATAGCCTCTCTGGGTATTCCAGTCCTCTCATTCCGTTTATTAATTTAGTTTCCCTTCTTTGAACCCCCTCAAGCACTGCAACATCCTTCCTGAGCAGCGGTGTCCAGAACTGTACACAGTATTCCATGTGGGGCCTGACAAGTGCCTTATATAGTGGAAGAATAAATTTCTCGGCCTTCGCCCCTATACCTCTCTTAATGTACCCGAAGACTTTATTTGCCTTTGCAGCAGCTGACTGGCATTGATTGCTCCAGTTAAATCTACAGTCAACTAGTACCCCCAGGTCTTTCTCCATATCACTTTTCCCTAGCAGTGTCATCCATTTCTCCTGCCCATGTGCACAACCTTACATTTATCAATGTCAATTGCGGATGGGCTGCGGGTCGGATAGCTTCCATTGACTTCAATGGAAGCCGTCTATGCGGACTCGGCACGAAAATAGAACATACCGTTATTTTTCCTCCGCTTGCAGAAATCGCAATTCATTTCCGCAAGTGTGTGGGCAAAAAGCATTCTTGCATAGCATGTTCCAAACGGTATTTGCTGCGGGTCCGCAGTGCAGGCGCCGACCACGGACTCCGCAATGCAAATCCGTTAGTGAAGCCGGCCTTAGAGAGTGGGTAGCACAGTTGGATCCCTAAATAGGGTATGTTGTTGAGTTGCCAATTGAATGGGAATTCTAGTTGATGTCCCTATTCAGGGTGTCCGGGATATAAATTCCCAAAGGCTAGGATTTACTAGAATTTAATTTATAATAGGAGACTTGGCTAAATCATGAGATTGAGTTGTATGCCTCTCTCAAGGGGAAATTGGGTCCGAAAAGGGTTAGGATTACATCGTCCACAAACAGTCCTATCCTATGTTGTCTAGACCCAGCCGGGACTAATATTTATGTTAGACCTGAACATCTCAGCTAGGGGTTCGATTACTAGGGAGAATAAATAATAAGGGACACTCTTGACAAGTTCCATTCGTTAACTTAAAAGTCTTGATACATGGAAGCTTAATTTTATGGAGAACATCGTTTTTTAAAATCCTCCAAAAGCAGCAATCTAAGTTAAATCAATGAATTTTGAAGTTGAATCAATGAATGGCTGTGATTGGTTCATCCAGCGCTGGCTCTGATCGGTTTTAGAGTGCAGGCTCAGCCAATCACAGCCAGCACTTCCTGGAGGCTGGGATTTTAACCCTCCAATCCAGGAAGCGCTGCCTGCTGTCTACAGAAAAGTGTTCCAGAGATTCAGGGAAGACGCACACTGGAGATGACAGCACCTGATAGGTGATGTATAATTTTTTTTTTCTGCAGCTAGGGCTTATTTTAGGGCTTTGACAGTAGGAATTCCTACTGTCAAAGTTGCTTCACATCACACAAAAAAACGCATTTTCGTGAGATACAATGCAACACAAAGGAAGGGTCCATTGGGAAACACGGGCTACAAAAAAATATGTATAGAGCATGCCGCGATTTGTATTCTTGCAATATCGCAGGCTACAAAACATTGCTTGTGTGGAAGAACCCATAGGAAAGCATGGGCTCTACATACATGCGATTTGTAGCACTGTCGCATTGCTACACACCTCCCAGCGTGGGGGCAGCCTAAAAGAACATTTCCAAGGATCTGTTTTGGGCATAATACCTGCAGAGACGATACAGTCATTTAAAGCACTCTTCAATTTCTTAAACTAAAGAATTATAGGGGTTGTCCAGTTATAATTTAACAATGGCCAAACCTTAAGATACTTCATCAATAGTAAGACTGGTGTGGTCTCCCAGGACTCCTGCTGATCAGCTCTTCTCTGGACCAGACTCGCTGTGAATGGGAACTTTACCTGTAATGCCAAGCCTGGCCACTACAGTAATAACAGAGCTGTCTGCTTCCTGCAGAAATCAGCTCAGTGCATGAATACACTGGCCTAGTGAACAGCTGTTCAGTGTGGGTCCTGGACACTGAACCCCTGCCAATCTACTATTGATGGCCTAGCCTAATGATAGGACATCAATAGTTTACAACTGGGTACCCCTTTAACTTTTCATTTATGGTTCTTCCTGCTGCTTCCATGTTGCTTTCACCTTCCCTGTAAGCAGCCAAGAAATCGCACGTGAGCAGGCTATCAAGAGCTACAACAAGTAGCTTTCACTTCATGTGCCAACCTGTCACTGGGGGCTAGTATAAGGGCATATTTGTACACACAACATGCAGAGAATAGAACCCATCGATTTCATTGACATTTCCGTATTTGAAAAAAACGCATTTCGTTAGTGCAAAAAAAGCAGAACATGTTCTATTTTTCTGCGTATTTGCACATCAAAGGTCCCCACAAAAATCAATGAGGGGTGCACAAATGCCAACAAAATATGCAAGGAGATGGGTGAAACACTGCGTATTTGTGCAGGAAAAAGAACACACCTGGAACTCATTAGCCATTTCAATCGGTGCGTCTTTGTTTGCCGCATGTAAATGAACATGTCTTGCAGGCACAAGAAGTACAGTAACATCTGAAGATGAACACGCAAAAGCACTGTTCGTTCTGCAAAAACATTATGCTCATGCGTGCGGAAATACACATACGCTCGTGTGAAGCCGGCCTAAGAGAAGGATGTCAGTTCCACAAAAGTACTTTATTAGTTACTAGTTTAGGATCCAATGGAATATTCACCAAAGTCCCCCTACCTCACAATCTGGAAAGATGATCACCTGTGACACTCCTCACCCCTCATGGACTTTGCATCTTCACAAGCCCTTTAACCCCTTCAGTGGCAGGTTTATTATTATCATGTCATGCCTCATAGGGCAGGTTTTTTAAATGAGTCAACAATGCAATTTAATCTCACAAGTATTTATTAAGCAATGCAATAATGACAGTGAAACACTTTTTTATGGGGCTTGTTGCACTGAGTATACAATAAAAACCCCAGAAGACTTCAGATGACAGCTCAGTGCTCTGCACATTTCAGCACTAGAACTGTCCATGGAAATCTTACGGGGTTTAACTGCATGGTCAGTGCAGCAAGCCCTGGAGATTTTCTGGGCGCGCCACTAAAGGGGTTAATAACATTTTTGTTTGTGTAAAAGCCCCACTGTGCTGGAACAACAGATTATCGCTATATGAAAGAAATTCACATTGTGGAGCTATGAAGTCCACTGGCTCTTCAATTATTAAAGGGGGGGATCTTGATTGGGGCATTTAATACATCAGCTGATCAAATATTGCAGTAAGACAAGATGTTTACAGACATAACTATTATCCAGCATATTTCGCAAATATTGGTCGGCTAACAATACTCTAATTCAGGCCAGATGTTGTTTCTCCAATTATTTGTACTCCTGCATAGGCCTGATTCTTGGAAATCCCTATGATGGGTGAATGAATATGTTTCACTACTATTGTTTATGTTGGCAAGTGAAATCCAGCAGTGGGGAAATAAATATTTCCAAGTGCTAACTGAATTATGTGCACTTTCCATTTTCCTGACATACAAGATTATTGCTTCACTCTAAAGGCCCTTGTACATGGCCCAGGTGCTGGGCACAAACATTTGCTTGCCCAATCTTCGGGCCGTGTAAGAGGACACTGATCATGCGACAACAAGCAAATGCTTGTCCAGTGGTTGATTGTTGATTTTCAGCAAGCCTGTTGGTTGGCTGTACAGCATCCCCAAGGAGAAGTACTACCCGCCTACGGAGAAGAGCAATCCTACTACGATCAGTCGTCCTCGTAGCAACGATTACTAATTGACATACTTGTCTACTGGCAATAGTTACAGTGGGCTGAGAATGGAAAAAAGAATACATCTGGAACTCAGGTTAAAGAGCCATTTAAATAAGGGCATGTTTCTGTACTGCGCACAAATGAACATGCCCTGCGTGCACAAAAATTACAGTAAAATGCACCAATGTGCATGCAAAAAAGTGTTGGGCTAGTTAAATGTAGACATGTTCCACCTTTGGCCTATAAAAAGGCTCTTAAAGGCTCCTAGTGTGTATTGATCTCTTCTTCCGCTTGTGTGGAGCTTGTTGACCACTAAACGCCTCTACGATGCAGAGAAGAGCTTTCATGCAGTTAACAGAGAGGGGGGCATTATTGGGATGCGAAAAGCTAGATGGTCATATTGACGACTGGCCAGCCACATGGGCCGTTCTGACTAGACTGTTAGAAGGTGTTGGGGCAAATGGATGTGTGAGGGCACACAAGGCAACCAGGCTCAGGATGCCCTTGAAAGACTAGCACAAGCCGCTCCAACTGTTTCATTGTCCGCCACCCAGAGACAGGTGCCATCCCCACCTATATCACATCTTGTATAGAGCCTCCATGCCCTCTTGTATCACATCTTGTATCCAAGCTAGAGGCGGTTTAACAGGGTACTAGAGCCTCCATGCTCACCCATTTCACATCTTATATCCAAGCTAGAAGCGGTACAAAAGGGTACTAGAGCCTCCATGCCCGCCTGTATCACATCTTGTATCCAACCTAGAGGCGGTACAATAGGTTACTAGAGCCTCCATGCCCGCCCATATCACATCCTGTATCCAAGCTAGAGGAGGTACAACAAGGTACTAAAGCCTCTATGCTCGCCCGTATCACATCTTGTAATGAAGCTAGAGGAGATACAACAGGGTACTAGAGCCTCTATGCTTATCCATATCAAATCTTGTATCCAAGCTACAGTCGGTTCAACAGGGTACTAGAGCCTCCATGCCTGGCCGTATCACATCTTGTATCCAAGCTAGAGGAGGTACAACAGAGTACTAGAGCCTCCATGCCTGGCCGTATCACATCTTGTATCCAAGCTAGAGGAGGTACAACAGAGTACTAGAGCCTCCATGCCCGCCTGTATCACATCCTACATGCAAGCTAGAGGCGGTACAACAAAGAGCTAGAACCTCCATGTCTGCCCATATCTCATCTTGTGTCCAACCTAGAGGCGGTACAACAGGGTACTAGAACCTTCAAGCCTACCCGTATCAGATCTTGTATCCAGGCTAGAGGCGGTACAACAGGGCACTAGAGCCTCTATGTTCGTCCATATCACATCTTGTATCCAGGGTAGAGGCGGTACAACAGGGTACTAGGGGTCGTACTTCAAGGGATCAGTTTTCCGAAATAAATGGTCTTTTTGCTTTGATAATCACTTATACCAATGTTACAATCACACAGAGATAGTGTTGATTCGATGCTGATAACTTCTAGGGGAGGGATCGTCTTTGACAATGAGTGTATATAACAGCAATTTATAGCAGCAAACAAGTCAGTAAAATAATACAAATAAATGTTTAAAAATGAATACATGTGCGCCCCCCCCCCCCTCCATATTACGCTTTGCCTAAATTTCAGTATATCAATTTTTTAACACCGATGAAAATGTAACAAAACCTACAGAAATTACAAGTATTAGCAAATAGTGTGTAGAAATACAAGAGGTATAAAAGGGATCTTCTTGATTTCTGGGTACAGTCTGTGTCACCAGGACCGGCCTGTGTATTAGCAGAACCATTGGTGGAACTGGTGATCAGGGAGCTGCAGCATAGTACACAAGTGTCCCTAGACATGGGATCCCTTAGAACTGTGAACTGATAACATTTGTGTCCATAGCGCCACCTAGTGTTTATTTCTTGAGTTTTTTCCTATTTGAGACCCCCTAACAGCTGTTTCGTAGAGGATTCTGCTTAAGGGCCGAGTGCAGCACAGAATCAAAACACGAAGAACATTTTTGAATCAAATAGTAACTTTTAGACTTTTATGAGTTTTTGTGCTGCAAAATTCAAATAATGAAGAGATGAATTGTAGCAAAACAACTTGTATGAATCTGGAATCCGGGTCATTAATAGTGGTCATTTACCGTCTATTGTGGACAGTTGGCAACATGGAAGCAGCATGTAGCTCCCCGTACAGTACAGAGTACAGCGCCCCTCCGCACACCTACTGTAGGTGGGGTCATCCACATTACTAAAGAGGTTGTTCCCATTTATAAATAGGATCTACCATAAATGTTCGATTAAGGCTGGTATAGCGCTACTTTTTTGCACTAAGAACTAGGCTTTTTTATGTGGGTGTCGGTGTATTTTACTGTACTTTTTGTGCTCGCAGACGGTACCCAACCACACCCGATTTTTAGCCTAATTAGTTCTAGATGTGTTTTTTTTCTCACGGAATTGAACAACACATTGTGCATCCCGTTGTGCATTGTGAGCGCTCCATAGACTTTTTGAGGATCTTGGATGTGCAAATGCGCACAAACGTAAAGCGTGCTTCACACGGGCATATTTGCATGCGCCAAATTTGTGTATGCAATGCGCAGAAAAGAGAACCCGTAGCATTTCATGCAGGATGCTCTACTTTTGTCTGCATTTGCGCAGCAGAAGTCCCCATAGAAGTCGGTCAATGCACAATAGGATGCACAGTATGCTGCACAATTCCATGAGAAAAAGAACACATATGCAGTATGCAGCAAATACGTATGTATCATGTGTATTGTAAACACCCATAGTCTATAGTGGGCGTATTATGCACCAAAACAAGAAATGCTACAATAAACCCACAAGTCTGAATGTCCCAATGTAAGGTCAGGCTCACACTATTATGTACGATGTAAACGCATACAATACGTGGTAAATAGCGGCAATTCAAACACATTTATTTTCACTGTTTCCGCTCACTTGCATATATTTATAGCATATAATACACTCGTAACAAAGAACACAGTGCATTCTATTTTAGGCTAGCTTCACACAGGCGAGTGCGATATCGGAGAAGTTGTGGTCTTCGATGGTACCATTTAATGTTCCATATATTGTATTGGAAAACTTTCAAAAACTTTGAAGTCAATTGAAATGGAAAACAATACAATTGCACAAGTTTTTTTTTTTTTGGGGGGGGAGGGGGGTGTTCTGATGCATTCATGATGAAGTAAAATTGATGTCAGTTTTTTTAATGTAGTACTGCTTAAAAAAAACACCTTTCAAAAAATTGGTTTCTGTTGCCATCTGTTGGCCTCCATAACTTTTCATCATTGGGGCTGCGTAAGGGGTTGTTTTTTGCGGGTCAACTTGTAGTTTCTATAGATTCCATTTCAGGCACATCTGACTTTTTGATTGCTTTTTAGTCCAATTTTGGCATTAGGTATATTTTTGTCCAATGGCATTCATGATGCGGGATTAATAACATGATATTTCAATAATTTGGACTTTTACTGACGCAGTGATACCACCTTTTACATTTTTTTGTTTAATTTTTCACGTGATGACTAGGTAAAGTTGTTTTTTTTTACTTTTTAAAAATTAAGGTTTTTTATTTTCCTTTTTTTTTTACATTTCTCTTAAGACCTCACAGGTGACTTGAACTTGTAATAGTTTGCTCGCTTGTACAGTATAATGCAATACTATAGAAAGCCACTGGCAGCAGCATCACGTTTGCTAATAATCTGTACCGGCCGGACTTTGGACAGAAGTCCACAGAGTATATATTGTATATTCTGAACGGTCCCTATTTTGTGCAGTGTAAGTTACTTCCCCTCACCCAATAGATAGCTGCTTCATGCCTGCAAATAATTTGTATTGGCTTGAACAACGTCTGAAGCCGCTGACACACACTATGTGTATTTGCTGTTTCCCTGTTTGGGATTTATTTTTGCTTTATATTCACAAATACCACCACCACCTACTATGCTGCAATCACAAGGCAGCACAATATGTGAGAACAGAAGGCTACAGAGTATATATTGTACATTTTGAACTGTCCCTGTTTTCTACAGCGTAAATTATTTCCCCTTACCCCGCAGGTGGCTGAGTAATGTCTGCAAAAAATTTGTATTGGCCGGACTTGCGACTTTGAACAACATCTGAGGCCATAAACAGAGAACTGCAATATTCCCCACACCAAAGCGTAGTTTGTCAATCTACTTTACTGCTATATACTTTGGCAGTAGCAAAAATATACCATCTCCCAATGTACAGACCAAGTTTCGTATAGAGATATAAATGTGATGCAGCCAACACTGTTGGGGAAGGTGATGCAAGCCCCCAATGAAATTAGTGCCCATATGCAAGATGGAAGACACATTTGGTGACATCATCAAGGTGCCCTGGCTGCTGATTGGCTTTATTCGGAGCTCTTTACCAAGTATTTTAGGAAATTCGATTTTTCAGCGATTTTCCTGCCAGACTGGTCACAACACTAATCAATGAGTAGTACTTAGTGTGAGTTATGGGGCACTTGTGCATCCTGTATATAGTATAGCATCATATCAGGCATGTTCATAATTGTACTCCGAGCATGCTTGGAGCATGAAAAATATGCTTTGCCTGGTCCTCATTGTCTTGAGTATCTCTGGAGCACATGCCGAAATTTAACAGTGCTACAAATCGCATGTATGTGGAGCCCATGCTTTCCAATGGGTTTTTCCACCAGAACAATGTTTTGCAGGTTGCGACATTGCAAGACTACAAAATCACAGCATGCTCTATACAGCCGCAATTGGCGATTTTTGTAGCCCATGTCTCCCTATGGAGCTTCCCTATGTGTTGCATCGCATTACACGTTTTTTGTGCGGTGCAATGCAACTTTTACAGGAGGAAATCCTACTGTAAAAGTACTAAAATAAGCCCTAGCTGCAGAACCCCCCCCCCCCAACCCTCATACCCCCCCCCACATACATCACCTAAGAAGCGCTGTCAGCTGCGACACGTCTTCTCCCCAGTCCCATGGCCATTGTCTTCAGGCATTTCTCCCTGGTCAGGGATTTGTAAATCCCTACCTCTAGGAAGCGCTGCCTGAAGACAACGGCTGTGGAATCGGAGAGAAGACGTGCCGGAGCTGACACCGCAGGTGATGTATGTGGTTTTTTTTCTGCAGCTAGGGCTTATTTTAGGGTGGGGTGGGGCTTATATATAAAGCCCCACCCCCACCCCCTTAAAAATCCTTGCACGTGGGGCTACAAAGTCGCACAACTTTGTAGGACCATATGCAACTTTGTAGCTACACAAAATAGGTTTTTCCAATTTTACACAATAACATTTTTTACATTGTTGCATTCAAAGTCCCATAACTTTTTATTTTTCCATGGTTGAAGCTCTGTGAGGGCTTCTTCTTTGTGTGACAAGATAGAGTTTTTATTGGTACTATTGGGGTACATATGACTTTTTGCATCACTTCTATAGCGTTTTTTTGGGAGGAAAAATAAACAAAATAAGCATTTTGCCTGTTTTTTGGGGGGCGGGAGGTGGGGGGTTCCGGCTTTTACCGTGCAAGATACATAGCATGTTCAATGTATTGTACAGGTCATTACGGATATGATGATACAGTTTTTTTTTATAGTTTTTTTTCATATACAAAAGTGTGCAAAAGTATTTTTTTGTTTTGTTTTTACACTATTTTATTTTTTATATTTTTTATGACTTGAACCCAAAAAGCTCTGATCACTATGATAATGCATTGCAGTACTTCTGTACTGCAATGCATTATCGCTTACAATAACAATCACAGGCCATGCCAGGCCCAGACACCAGTGTCTGGTGCCTAGTGGCCATGGAGACCCATCGGGCCTCTGCGATTACATAGTGGAAGATGATGTCACAGAGGGACATCATTAGCTCCCTCTGTGAACTCTTTACATGCCACACTCTAAATTGATCGCGGAATGTAAGGAGTCAATCCATGCAGAAATCCGTGTTCTCACTGATGCAGCGGTAGGCCGGCTGTCAATCACTGCCAGTCCCACTGCGGGATGGTGCGGGCTCAGAAGCTAAGCCTGTGCTATCTACGGGATGGGACTTTACGTCCTGATGCATTAACTACCGCCTTGCCAGGATGTAAAGTTACATACTGTGGCATTAAGAGGTTACAAATTAGAACTCATACCATAAAAACAAGTCCCCATATGGCTATGTCAACAAATTATGGCTCTAGCAATGCAACATTGAAAATCGTTTGGTGCTTAAGTAAGGTGACCAGATTCTCCCAGGGTCAAAGCGGGATAAAGGGGTGTGGTCAGGGGCGGGGCTTACCACAACTCATTATTTTACCTCTGTTGTTATAAAATGTACAGGGCCGGTTCAAAAAAAAAAAATTAGGAGAACATTTTATATGCAATCCCACATCCAAACACAGTCAAAATCCGCATCATTGGTGCGGATTTCGACTGGAAATCAGTCGCGCACCCGCATCTGATTTCATCCTATGCGGTGCTCCTCCGTAGGCTTCCTGCTGTCAGCGCTCCCCAGTTGATGGTTCCCAGCGGCCGGGTCAGGTGCAGCGCTGATGGTCGGGTGAGGCCACTACAGACCGCCGGGAACCAGAAGCTGGGGAGCACTGGCAGCAGTGAGGCCTACGGAGGAGGTGGAGGGAGCGCTGCATAGTATGAAATTAGCTGCAGATATGTGACTGATTTCCATTCAAAATCCGCACCAATGGTACAGATTTTGACTGTTTTTTGCAGAAATGTTGTGGAATTTGCCGCAGAAATTTTCGCTGCGGACATTTCACACCATTTCCACGACATGTGAACATACCTTAAGTCATCTAGAGGTATGCTGCCACATGCAGAGTGGCCTCAGTAGTAATAGTAAACCATACAGTGGCCTCAGTAGTAATAGTGACCCCCACAGTGGCCTCAGTAGTAATAGTGACCCCCATTGTCCCCTTAGTAGTAATAGTGTTCCCCACAGTGGCCTCAGTAGTAATAGTGACCCCCACAGTAGCTCCGGTAGTAATTGTGACCTCCACAGTGGCCTCAGTAGTAATAGTGACCCTCCATAGTGGCCTCAGTAGTAATAGTGACCCCCTACAGTGGCCTCTGTAGTAATAGTGTCCCCCACAGTAGCCCCAGTACTAATATTGTCCTTCACTGTGGCCTCAGTAGTAATAGTGACCCCCACAGTGGCCACAGTAGTAATAGTGCCCCCCACAGTCACCCCAGTAATAATAGTGACCCCCACAGTATCCCCAGTAGTAATATTGTCCCCCACAGTGGCCTCAGTAGTAATAGTGACCCCCACAGTGGCCCCAGTAGTAATCGTGACCCCCATTGTGGCCTCAGTAGTAATAGTGACCCCTACAGTGGCCTCTGTAGTAATAGTGTCCCCCACAGTAGCCACAGTACTATTATTTTCCTCCACTGTGGCCTCAGTAGTAATAGTGACCCCGACAGTGGCCACAGTAGTAATAGTGACCCCCACAGTAGCCCCAGTAGTAATAGTGGCCCCCACAGTGGCCTCAGTAGTAAGTGACCCCCACAGTAGAGCCAGTAGTAATACTGTCCCCCACAGTGGCCTCAGTAGTAATAGTGACCCCCCATAGTGGCCTCAGTAGTAATAGTGACCCCCACTGTGGCCTCAGTAGTAATAGTGACCCCCACAGTGGCCTCAGTAGTAATAGTGACCTTCACAGTGGCCTCATTAGTAATAGTATCTCCCACAGTGGCCTCAGTAGTAATAGTGACCCCTACAGTGGCCCCAGTAGTAATAGTAACCCCCACAATGGCCTCAGTAGTAATACTATTACTACTGGGGCTAATATATGGGGCACTATTAGGCCGCCTGCACACGGGTGGATTCACATTGTGGAATCCGAAGCAGACGTCCGCCTACAGATTCCACAGCAAATACTGCCCATATGCATGCTATGGAAAAATGCTTTTCCATGTCAATGAGCAGAAATCAATTTTCCGCTCGCGGAGGAAAAATCTCAGCATGCTCAATTCCAGCGCAGATTCTATGCAGACGGCTCCCATTGATGGAAGCCGTCAAATCTGCACCCCTTCCGCAATTATTATTGACTTCAATGGAAGCCGTCCGTGTAGAATCTGCGAAAAAATGGAGCATGCTGCGAGTTTCCCTCCGCAATTGGTTTCCGCAAGTGCACGGGAATAATTAATTTGCCATAGCATGCTATTGGCGATATTTGTTGCTGATCCGCGGTTTGGACGCCCCCGATGGATTCCGCAGCAAATATTCATCCGTGAGCAGGAGGCCTAAGGCACAAAATAGGCCGGTCACTAAAGGGTTATAAAGTAACTATGTTGTATACATACAACAATACTTATTAACAGCTGTCAGAATCGACCATTATTGGTCATAACACACTGGCCCCAGCTACAGAGAATCACGGCCTTTCTATCACCATGACAACGACAGACCTGCCAGCACCCAACATGGCAGCGAGTGTTTTGCCAGTGCTCTGGCGTCACTTCCGGACTTTCGTTCTGTGTTTGCCTGACTTCCGGTGGTGCTTCCCGGCGTTCTGCTGGTCCAGAGAGAGGATGACCTCGCTGAGGGCCTTCACCTGCGACGATCTCTTTCGGTTCAACAACATGTGAGACGAGGGCCGGGGCTGCACGGACATGTCTGACCTTCTCTGTGCTGCTTACTGCTCAGTACAAGTGTCCCGAGGCCTGCAGTGTGACCAGTGCTCTGCCGCTGGCTGAGGAGAAAGTCACTACTTATACAGGGGGCCAAACTATAAAGAATGAAGAAAAGGAATAATATTACCAGTTAGTAAAAATATGGAATGAACAGGATATGAATGTACTTTATAGTGGAATGAGTAGTATATGAATGAACTTTAATAGTGGAATGAACAGGATATGAATGATTTTGACAGTGGAATGAACAGGATACGCATGTACTATTATAGTGGAATGAACGGGCCAAGAATGTACTTTTACAGTGGAAAGAACAGATATTCCATAAAGTATATGCCCAGTTATTTGTCTGTCTAATGCAGACAGTGAATGAACAGGCTGTATGTGTAGCTTATAGTGGAATGAACAGATACTCCAAATAAGCAGATCCTTAATCATTTTGCTTTAGCATAATACATGTGGAATGAACAGGATATAAGTGTAGTTTATAGGGGAATGAATATATATTTCACTACCGTAAAAGGCCCAAAAGATTCCTATGCAAGATAGCTGTGGAATGAGAAGTATATATGTATAGGTTATAGTGGAATGAACAGATATACCATCCAAGTGGATGCATAATTACTTTCTTGTCTGTAATAGATGTGAATGAATGGGGTATAAGTACTTTATAGTGGAATGAACAGATATTGCACAAAAGTAATGAACAAGTTGTATATGTAGATTATAATGGAATGAACAGATATTCCATTTAAGCAGATGCCTATTAATATTTCCTTGTGTAATAGATGTTGAATGAACAGGATATAGGTGTAGCTTATAGTGTAATGAACGGATATTCCACATGAGCGGATACATAATTTTCCTGTGCGCAATAGACATGGAATGAACAGAGTATACATGTACTTTATAGTGGAATGAACAAATATTGCAAATAAACAGATGCCTAAATTGTCCTGTGCATAACAAACATGGAATGAATGGATAGGGTGTCTGTGTAGTTTATAGTGTAATAACCCGATATTCCACAGCAGTATATCCTATATCCTATACTTGATTCTTGTGGAATGAACGAGATATAAATTTCTAGTGGAATTTACACACATTCCTTATAAATGGATGCCTTACGGTCTTCCTATAATTGATAGATGTGGAATGAACAGGATGTGTTTATTCCACTACAGACTACATATATGTTCCACATAAATGTATGGATCCTGTTCATTCCACAATAATTGGGTACAGGAAAATGATTGGGTATCTGCTTATGTGTAATATGTGTTCATTCCACTATGAACTACACACATCCTCTTCATTCCACATCTCTCTTGCACAGGAAAATTATTAGGAGTCTGTTTTGGGGGAATATCTGTTCATTCCAGTATAAATTACACACATAGCCTGTTCATTCCGTGTCTATTAAGCACAGGAAAATGATTAGTCATTTGCTTATTTAGAATATTTTTTTCATTCTGGTATAAATTACTGTACACATTTATCCTGTTCATTCCAAATGTATCCTGCATAAGAAATGTACTAGGCATCGAATGATTTGGAATATTTGTTCATTCCCATGTAAATAGTGTGCATATATATTTTTTATACCTTTCTTTACATTTTCACTAATTGCTAATCATTCTTTTTCTTCATTCCTTTTTTAAAATTCTTTTTAGTATGTCCCATATAAGGCAGCTGTACAGGGTGTCTTACCAATACGCTACCTGGTAAAGGGAACCTGTCAACGGCTATGAGCACCATAAATAAGATTTATGGTGTTTTGTAGGGCAGCTTCGAGGAGTCTGGGGAGGGTTTTTAAAATATTTTTAATAGTTACCCACCTCCTAGGCACCCCTGGAAGCCGGCGCGGGCACCATAACTTCATTTATGCTGCTCATAGCCGGTGACAGGTTCCCTTTAAGACTGAAGCTGATCCCTCGATCAGTTGGTCGCCATGAGTCTGGAGTACAAGTACGTCTTTGCAAGCCATTTCACTAGTTGTAATCCATGATACGGTGGGACTTGCCATAGTAGGAGCCTCTCTGATAGCATCTCTGGCTAATAGAGGGGACCTCCACGTGACGGTCATAGGCCCTAGAGGCTTCCACGAGGTCACCTCTTTAAAGGGGTTGTCTGGATGTAAAATGAAATATATTTTTTAACAATTGATTCAAATCTGTTAAAAAAAAGTAAAAAATTAAAGTAGCAGTACTTACCCATCCTCTCCCTCACCGTCCTCCAAGTCACTGTTCAGGAACGGCTACCACCTGACCACTGCAACCAATCAGAGGTGGCAGACATCGCGTGCCTTTCCCTGACATCATCGCTCAGACACTGGGAGCAATGATGCCAGGAGTTCGGCACCTTGACTGGTGGTAGCCTAAATAAAGACCAAGAGGTCAACGGGGCTGCAGAGTTGGATCACCCAGGAGGAGGGCAGGTAAGTACTACTAGCTTATTCTTAACAGATTTGGATCCATTGTTAAAAATCATCAAATTTGGCAGTGAGCCCTTACCGACTGGAGCCGTCTCTATACTAGACCCCATTCATATGTGTGCCTGCAGTTCCGTTGTGTTTCTGTAGTTCGATTCCGTCCTCGCCCGTGCCGGACCTGAGTGTTGCCGAATGAACCCCCGTTGACTATAATGGTGTCTCTCTTGCCATAATTTCCTAGTTGTAATAGCTAAGCATGCTGAGATGTTTAGTCTAGGACCTTCTGCCGGATCTACGCCGAAGGGCTTCAAACAGAGTCTACAATGCAGATATGAGTGGGACGATTCATGATTTTCCGTTGTAGGGAAACTGTACTACTGAGCCTAAAACCAGCTGCTTGGTAGACTGTGAGAAGCGAGAGCTGATAGCCTTCAATCCGAAATAGGACAGGACCGCTCTAAGAGTATGACCGCCCCGAGCAGATACCATGTAATTTTTAAAGCAGCGAATCAGCCCCGTTTTGGCGGTAAAGCGGGTTCATACAGTAGATGCAGAATATATCGCTCTACTAACTATGTAGTTAATCTACTCCAGACACACAGACGTCCATATGTTAGGGCCCGGCCTCACTGTCTTGTGCACCATCCGTTTCACGTACAGAGTGCAGCGGTGTGTCCTGGCCTGACCGTGGGTCTCCGGACCCGAACTCAGGGCATCATACGTGCGTATCATGCTCTAAGTTCAGGTCAGGCCAGGCACTCCATGCGTGAAATGCGTGGTGCACAAGACAGTGAGGCCGGGCCTTATACAGGCTACACCACTAAGAACGATCTTGTCTGGAATGGAGCTTTCAGCCGCACCCTGGAGACATGGCCATATTGTGGGCTGGGTTCATGCTTGAGAACATAACCCATTATTTCGCCAGGGATTATTGCTTTATGGAGGCACATTAGGTGCAAGAACATCTCAATAAGGGGGAGGCATTCATGAAAAAAAAAGTCAAAAACTTTTGCACAAGTGGGGCTTTGCACCAAAAATTGCGATGTTTTGTTTCTCTCTGATGAAGACAGAACTGATGGAACCCAAGAACGGAATCATTCACTGTTATTAGTGAAGCGGAAACCACTTTAGTGTTGATCTTCCAAGGATCCTGTTTGTTCCTGCTATATTTGGGGTATAGACTAGTTTCGACGACTACGCAGTTTATCCTCCACATATAGCGCAAACTAATGGAATCCTTGTAAAACCATCAACAAAGTGGTTTCCGTTTTACTAATAGTGACTGGTTCTGTTCTTTTCCATCCAGGGGTTCCGTCACAGTTCTCATTTGGCACCTGTGACGGAACCCCATAGAGTAGTAAAGACAAAGTGCTGGGAATGCTCCCTCTCTAGTCATATGGAAGTTGCTGCTATTGGGTGACTGTCCTGCATTGCTGCTGTCATCTGGGTTCACACATTGTGGGGTGAGAAATGAAATCGCCAATAGCAAGCTAGTTTAGAGAGGATGTTCTTGTGGCCTGTGACCACATACTTGGGCTGCTCCTCCCCCCTCCGCTATGCTTTACATTGCAGCACTGCTCAGGCTGGATGCTGGAAGCACAAGGTCAAGGCACAGTAAAGTTATGACTTTATCATATTGGCATATCTTGTTCCTTGTTTATTATATTTAGTATTTGTGCTTTTTAAGCACCTAATTAACTGTTCTTTTTTTCTTCTTCCACAGAAATTTGGATCCCCTCACAGAAACTGTATCCTTTTGTGTAGCCAGCTGTGTTCTTGATACGTAACAACACTGTCAGAGTACAATGAAAGTCACTTCTATTGTTTCATATCGCCTTAACAGAAGCCCTAGTATGGGATCCCTTTTTACTTACAGTATCTGGCACACTGGCCGGAATATTTCATTGTTGCCGAGGCGCCTGGTGGAGAACTTATGGGTTACAGTAAGTACTGTTAATTAGCATAATGTACTCAGTATGTCTGATGTGGGTATGTATGTCAAAAGCGAGGGGCATACAGTGTTGCAGCATACGTTTTTTAAGAATAACTGCTCTGTTGTAAAGCTTTGGACGTGTCAGAGGTTTTTATCGGTGGTCCGATTGCTGAGACCACCGCTGATCACCGATTGGTGTGCCTCTTCGACTGTGTCCATTACTTTTGTGCTGTTTTCAGCTGCTGGAGACAGGCTCATAGATGTCTTCCAGAGATTCTTATGAGCCAGCCTTCCGCTTCTGGAGACCGTGTTTGGTGAGCACTGCAGCCCCTTCACAATGATCAAAACTTTTGACATGTCTCTATGAGCAGTCAAACTTTACAAAAGTGCAGATACTCTCTTAAGGCTCTGTTCATTCTGCCGGTGGAGGCTCAGCTGCCAAATTTATTGGCATTGTCACCGTAACGGCATAGACTTGTATGTCTGATCTTACGGCATAGCATGACTTCATGTGTAATGTTTCTGAAGAGCTGTCTGAAAACTGTTATAATGTTGCATTTTGTCGCAGTAATGGGGAAAGCTGAAGGATCGGTGGCCAGAGAGGAGTGGCACGGGCACGTCACCGCGCTCTCTGTTGCGCCTGAATTTCGGCGTCTTGGTTTGGCTGCTAAACTCATGGAGCTGCTTGAAGAACTATCTGAGAGGTAACAAGTAGAGATGAGCGAGAGTAGTGCCTTATGCGAGTACCTGCCCGCTCGTCCCAAAAGATTCGGGGGCTGGGGGGGGAGATCTCTCGCTCACTCCCACAACTCAACGCTCCTCCCCGCCGGCACCCGAATCTTTAGAGTCGAGCGGGCAGGTATTCGCATAAGGCACTACTCGCTCGAGTAGTTTGCCTTAGCAAGTACGCTCACTCATCTCTAGTAACAAGCCGTCTTTGTACTTCGTTCTGGGTCTAATGCCTTGTGCTAATGCCGTCTCCTCATATCCAGGAAAGGGGGCTTCTTCGTGGATCTTTTCGTTAGGGTATCCAATCAAGTTGCGGTGAACATGTACAAGCAGCTGGGGTACAGTGTGTACAGGACTGTCATAGAGTACTATTCTGCCAGCAACGGGGAGCCGGATGAAGATGCGTATGGTAAGTGGCTAAGTGGGTTTATTTTTCCGCCAACATAGCTGTATGAGGGCGTGTTTTCTGCATAGTGAACTATAGTTTTTATTGGTACCATTTTGGGGTACATGTGGCTTTTTATCAATTCTTTTGTATTTTGGGACGCAAAAAGGAACAAACAAAGCAATTTTGCCCTTTTTTTTTTATGTTGCCTTTTTTTGCCGTGCAGAAATGCACAAAAAAGGTTTTTTTTCTTTGCCCCATTTTTGTTTCCCAAAAATATAATTATAATTAACATTGTTTATATCAGGGACATGAAAGATAACAGCTATGATAAAGCATTGCAGGACCTCTGTACTGCAGCGCCTTATATCACTTACAATAGCGATCATAGCCGGGCAAGCAAAGACTCCAGTATCTGTGGCTATGGCAACCCATCTGCCCTCAGCATTTACATTGAGGGGGTCTGATGACATCACAGAGGGAGCACACTCCCTCTGTTGACCCTTTACATGCCGTGATCTACATAAATTCAGCATGTAGGAGATTAACGGTGAACATCGCTGTTCTCATGTATCCCCCCTGTTGCAGCGGGAGGCCGGCTATTGGTAACCCTTGGATCCTACTGCGGGATGGTGCGGGCTCAGCTCCTGATCCCACGCCATTCACATGATGTAAGCTCTGGTCGTCTGTTTTCACCCCCTCCCCTTTTAAAATATATGCGTTAAAATACAGTCTTACAATTACAAATGGTCCTTTGAAGTCAACCATAATGCTAATGTGGCCCTCCGTGAAAATGTGTTTGACACCCCTGGTCTAGAGAGTAGCTCTGTTGGGACAGAGTCTATGATGGAGTCTGCAGAGAGACTATTCCCTGCTTACCGCTGATGCTGGGACATGACCGCTCTACAAGGGAGTTAAATGTCTATTATGGAAAACCAATGCTTATTCCAGTAATATAGTATAATCCTGTTCATTTTTCCTTGCAGACATGAGAAAAGCGCTTTCTAGAGACACAGAGAAAAAGTCCATCATCCCTCTACCGCACCCAGTCCGGCCGGAAGACATTGAATAACCTTAGCTGTGGTTCTTGGGCAAAGCAGTGAAACTGATAGCTGTGTATTCTGTATATATAGCCAGACTCCTCCTACAGCGTTCTATATAAACTGCCAAAAACGTTACGCCGCGTTCTCTGAAAATCCTTTACCCCAGTATGTCATTAAACTTCATGTATAAAGGAAAAAAGACAAAGCAACACAATATATGAAGAACGCACACCCAAAATAGGAAAACAAATATGTATCTTATTACCAAACCCTACAAAGAGAACATAAGAACAAAACTGCCCACACAATGCGGGGCAGACATCCCTGTGCAATCAAGAAATGATATAACAAATGATCCACTAAGACTAGTAATATAAAGGCTAATTCCCAAATATAGGACTGCATATATCGCATGAGTGTCTGTGAAATAAACAACAAAATAAAGACTGCACTTCAATGAAAAATCATATGAATAAAGCACAAAAATGCAACAGATTAGGATAAATTAAGTGCAAATACCAGCAAATACATAAATAATAAAAAAGGAACAAAATGACATCTACCCTGTTCCCCTGAAAATAAGACATACCCTGAAAATAAGACATAGCATGATTTTCCAGAATTTTTGAGGATGCAAAATGATTTTTCAGGCTGTTTGAGGATGCTTGAAATATAAGCCCTACTCGAAAATTAAGCCCTGCTAACTGTTAATTTAAATAGTGTCCAGGCAGCTATACATGTAAAAAAGTTAAACCTTTTTGAACAAAAATTAATATAAGACACTGTCTTATTTTCGGGGAAACACGGTAATATAAAGAAATCTAAATGTTTACCAAACCACATGATAAGGGGTAGGGAAAACAGAATATGGCCAAAGTAAACAAAGAAAATCGCACATTGACTGTTAGGCCGACTGCACACGACCAGGTCTGATTCCGCGAGCAGAATCCGACCCTGTTCTCGGCCGACCTCCGCGTGTATTTGTCATCTTGTTTCTTTTTCTGTACTGCGGATGGATGCGGTGGCTCGCCAACAGACATGTGCAGTACAGGGTTTTGTTGTTTTTTTTAAATCCCTGCTTTTCCCTTGTCATCACCTAGCGATGGTGCGGAATCTTCGACCTGTCCACAGTGTCATCAATTGCAGAAGGGCCACAGGTCAGACTGCTTCCACTGACTTCAATGGGAAACTGTTCAAAATAGAGCATGCCGCGATTAAAAAAACAAAAAAAAAACTTTTTTTGTTCTTTTTTTACCTCTGCGAGCAGAAAATCATAATAGATTTTCGCTCATGTGCAGGAAAAAGCACTTTTCCATAACATGCTATGGGCTGTATTTGCCGTGGAACCCGGAGGCGGACACCCACTGCGGATTCCGCAATGCCAATCCGGTCGTCTACAGCTGGCCTAAGTCTGCTTTTGCTCACTTGCCATTTTTGTGGTCATTTGGTATTTTGGCTTATAAAACAGCCTGAATAATCACTGAGGTTCTACACTGTATCTTATCAGCAAAGCAAAGAATCATTTCTCTGCCTTCCAGATACCCACCCGGTCTGTTTAAGTAAATCAGTGTTACCAAACTCCTCCAAAAGTGCGCCACACACAGATTTAGGGTGGATTCACATGTCCTACTTATGAATAATGGAATATGCTGTGGAATGTCTCTGGATTTGAAGTGGGGTGAAAATATTAATAGCAGGGGGTAACTCTTGCCCAAGAACCTTTTGTATATATCGTCTCGGTCTGCCGGGCAGCTGTAATAATGAACAGATTTATAATGCAATATGCTTCTTTGTATAGGAGATGATGATGCTGTTAAAAGCTGATGTATAATAATGTATGGAATAAATGTACCGCTGTTCTAGAGACAACAGTAATGTTGTTTTATGGGGTGAGCCGGGTGTTTGATGAGGCTTAAAAATAGAGACTTTCTACAATTTGTGAAATTATGTTTGTCAAGGAGTCAGCTCATCCATAGGGCTGTTTTTAAAAGAAAATGCCTGTTGAAATACAGTATAATGAAATACTATAGTATTGCAGTATTCTGTAATGGCGATTAAGGCCCTTTAGGGGGACTAAAAAAAATCAAAAGGTAAAATCAAGCAAAATATTTAATTTGAAAAAAAATATTAAAAGTTTGAAAAAAAAAAAACTTTTGTCCTTATTTCTAACAAACTATTAAAAAAAACATTTAGTATCACAGTGTCTATAAAAGTTTGATTAAAGTAATGCATATTTTATATTGGGTGGTGAGTGCTGTCAGAATAAATAATACACAAATACGGGATTGGACGTCTTTGGTCACCCCATCTCCAAGGAAAAAATTTAATAAAAAGCAATCAAAAAGTCATACATGTCCTAAAATGGTATCATTAGAAACCACAGGTCATACAGCTGCTTTGGAAATATCAAAAAGTTATAGTGGTCAGAAGATAACTATTTTTTTTCTCCATTTAGAAATTTTCAAAAGTTTTTCTGTACAAAAGTTTTTTTTCTAGACCTCAAGCATAAATTAGACCATAATTTACATAAATCAAAACATTGTGGTACGCTCCTCATAAAAGTAAGTGCTCCCTGCAGCAAGAATTTAAAGGGTTTGCCCAACAACCCATTTGAATGTCTAGAACTAAAGAGAGGTTAGTGCAGTGGAGGGTCCTATCTACAAGAGGCCGCCTTGACGTGACAGATGGGCTCTCACATTTTGATCAAAATGTGCATGGAGAATCTCAAATCCTTTGTTCAGTTAGTCACTATGACAATAATGTCATTTATATCCAGATAGTCAATGCTTGGAGTAGTGCTTTAGCTGCTTGCTTGTAATGTTGCAGCCATGGTGGATGTGCACCTTCGTATTTCACTTGTTTGTAAGAAATTCTGACAATCTGTTTTATTGCCGCCTTTGCATGTATGGATTGATGGTTGCCTCCATATTTGGTATCCACCCATCAAGCCCAAGACTTTTAATTATAGTTGGATCCCACTTTTCCTAAATGCAATTGGAGGATTGGGAAGGGGGGTTGTCTGGTGTCTCCCTTCCCTGTGGAAAGGGGGTTCATGTGCCACCTATTCATTCTTAATTGAGGCTACATGGGCAGGGGAAGCTGGCTGTCTAAATAGCTCTGATACAGTCATTTACTTATATTGGACCAAAACACATGGACCAGTTGCACTTATGTTTTCTTGATGCCATAAAGCAGTGTTTCCCAACTCCAGTCCCCAGGGACCCCCAACAGGTCATGTTTTCTGGATTTCCGCAGTATTGCACTGATGTAATTATTATCAGTGCCTGAAACATTGCCACAGGTGTTCTTACCATAGGAGATCCTGAAAACATGACCTTTTGGGGGTCTCTGAGGACTGAAGTTGGGAAACACTGCCTTAAAGGCAACCTGTCCTATAAACTTAATTTATGGTGCTAAGGGGTCCAAAGATGTGCCTTTAATACGTTAATACACTCCCTCGGTCCTTGCATCAGACTTTTTCCTGCAGTCAGTGTGCGCACACTGACTACAGAGAGGAGCGCACTGCATTGACTACCCGCCTAGTTCCAGGGCTGACAGTGCGAGAATGGAGCTCCAGCTATGTATAAAGCCATCCCTGTCCTCTAAACCAGTGTTCCCCAACTCCAGTCCTCAGGGACCGCCAACAGGTCATGTTTTCAGGATTTCCTCAGTATTGCAGAGGTGATGTAATTATTGTCAGTGCCTCAGACATTGCAACAAGTGTTCTTACTATAGGAGATCCTGAAAATATGACCTGTTGGTGGTCCCTGAGGACTGGAGTTGGGGACCCCTGCTCTAAACTCCAAACCTTAGTTTATGGTATTATAGGTTATGACAGACTCCCTTTTAACATTAGGGTCTGTCTGCAAATCACCCCTTTACGATGCTTTATTTTGGGGTGTTGCCTGCAGGAGAGTACTAGCCATGACACAGACTGAGACTTTTGTCTGAGGCTACACACACACACATAGCCAGCTTAAAGTTGACTCAGCCTGCCATCCTTCTGAGGTTGGTAAAATTAATACCCAGATTGCTGAGGGGTAAAAGGTGACTGTGGAAGGCAATGGCAAACCACCCCCCAAAAATAGTTTGCCAAGAAAATGTCACAATCTGACGTCACCCTAGGAGTCAGTCATGACCCAGTGCTTGCACCAGAGGACTTTACCTTACATGCACACAGGCTGACAAAAAAAAGTTGTGCCCAAGATTTTGTACTTTTCCATATCCTGTTTGGGGAAGGGAAAGGCCATTTCATTCTGGTTCCAAGTAATGCTGCAAGCTACAGGGCTGTACACAGCACTTCACAAGTACTGTACAACTGGACGTACCTTGCCAGAGGACCAATTTGTTGTCCCTGACCATACCACTAGGGCTGTTTTATTACCCTAGTGAGCCCAATGCATGGGTATTAAAAGTTGACCCTGCCTCTATCTCCAAACGTTTTTGTGGTGTAAAAAAACCAAAAACCCTGAATACTCGCCTAATCCAGCAAACTACCTTTCAGTCCCCATTCGCTCCAGGTCCAGCTAGCAAGTGTCTGTCTAAGCATGTAACGGCTGTGGCCAATCACCAACTGTAATGGGTGCTGAGACCAGTGGTTAAGTGCAGCGGTCAGACAGACCCATGACCACTGAACCCAACAGTGAGCAGAGACTGCGAGGGCTTATGTGGTGGGGCACCTGGGAGGTGAGTAGAACTTGGTTTATTATTTTTTTTATGTTACTCATTCAACTGTATTCACATCCTGAGAATGTGGATATACTTGAAAGCAGTGTGCTGCCTGGGGCCCCGGTGCAAATGCACTATTGGTTAAAGGGGGTGAGGCTGCCAACATTCATATATTAAACAGGTCTGTCTAAGGCCTCCCTCACAGGCATTTACAGAAACGCAGCATTTTGCTAGAGGTTTTAGCACAGCTGAAAACGCACCCAAGAAAGCTTTAAAAAAGTTAAAAAATACAATACTCACCTTGCAGGTGCTGTCTGGGTGCCTCCTGCTGCTCTCCGGATCTCCTGCCATGCTTCCCTGCACTTGTTAGCACTGACAGAGCATATCTTGCTGGTTACAGGTCTGAAGCCCCCGCCTCCAGCAAGTGATTGCTCTGATTGGCTGAGACAGCGCTTGACAAACCAGTCAAAGCAATCTCTTGCTGAAGATGGGGATTTTAATCCCTGTTACAAGCAATAGATGCTTTGTCAAGTGTAGGAAAGCCTGCCTAGCGCTGTGGAGACACAGGAGGGACCCGGACAGCGTCTGCTGAGTATTTTTTTTATTTTTTCATGTAGTGTAGCTAGGGCTGATTTTTTTCAGGGTAGGGCCTATATTTCAAGCCCCACCCACCCAATATCACCCTTGTAATCCTCCTGAATGCGAGGCGTCTTCGCATGGAAACAGCCTCGCAATCCTGCAGGACTGAAGGAATTCCATATAGCGAGGAGGGAGATGGAGGCGGCGCTACAGGAGATCTTCTAGAGATCACCCCATATTTGGAAAGATACGGGGCAGGTGCCCCCAGGGCTTCCCCAAGAGGAGGTTCTCAGTGATTCCCCTCTAGCTGAGGGGATCTCCTCATATTTGACAATAGGGGGTGGAGCCCCATATATAGGGAGATCTCTAGGAGATTGCCTGTAGCTCCACCCCCTCTCATTATGGGGGTTTCCTTCAGCCCCCCCGGAGTGCAAGGCTGTTTCGCAATCTTCTCCAATTGATTTCAATGCTGCCGAAGGCCCCATTGAAAAAAAAAAATGGGCGATAGCGCTAAAAGAAAGAAAAACATGCTGCAATTAGATTTGTGCAGGAAAACATCGCAAATGTGAATGAACCCATTCAAAAGAATGGTTCACAGAGGCAGTACAGGTCCAACACCAAATTGCCAGACTTACTAATTGGACCTACAAACTATTGAGTCTAAAATTTAACTTTTATTAGAATTAGTTAAAATTATGAAGAAAAGAAACACCTACACACATGTAACAACGAGGAGTGATAGAAATACCCCCAGTGGGCTCCTCAGGGGCCAAAAAAGTAGATAACCCAGTCTAGATATACTGGGTGGTGGCTGATTCGATAATTACAGACGCACAGGAATTATTCCGATTTCAGATCCTAAACAATAGCTGCAATAATATCACCCTAAAAGTAGGGGTAATAGCCTGCTTGCTCTCGTAATATCCTGTGCTAATTTGCTTGGTTGAAGGATTCCAAGACACTAACTATTAGCGAGCCAAGGCTGTTACACCTCAGGCACGAACTAAAGATGTGACCTATTACATAGGATGCAATCAGAGCCGTCTGTTTTGCAAAGTATAAGGCTAAGGAGATCATCAGGGCTGACATGCCGCCGTTTTGTTACTTTGTTTTGTTTTCAGTTTTGTACTATTACTACGCTTATTATTGATGAGCACTATATCTAGGCTCTTTTTAGCGTAGTTAGGCTAGGTTATCTCATCCTACTTAGCAAATATCAGCTTAGTGGATCTAGACTGGGTTATCTACTTCTTTTTTGGCCCCTGAGGAGCCCACTGGTTGGGTGAAACACGTTGGGCATTGACTAGGTTTCTGTCATCTCGTTGATCTCAATGACAGTTAAACATAACCTATACAATCTAAAGTATTGACAAAAAATGTTTTTGACTATTTAGTCATTACCTTCAGGGTGGCGATTTGCTGTATAGCAAAACAGTAACTGATCTGGAAAAAGTAACCAGATTTTTTATGTTTCTCTTCTCAATAGGGGTATTTCTATCACTCCTCGTTGAGTTACATGTGGGTAGGTGTTAGTTTTCTTCATAATTTTAACAAATTCTAATAAAAGTTAAATTTTAAAATCAATAGTTCGTAGATCCAATTAGTAAGTCATTCAAAAGAATGGGTTTCATATTTATGAGTCTCGCAACACACAAATCTCATGCAATTTTCTCGCCAGTGTGATGGACCCCTATGTTACTAAAGTTCTTAAAGGGAACCTGTCATCACTTCTAAACATGGTAAACCACCTGCAGAACACAGCAGCAGAGCTAAACTTGTTTCGTTATGCCACTTGAATAAAGCATACCTGTAAAATTACTGCTTTCACTTTCCCTCGCGGCATGCAAATGATAGCTTTCTGGTCCGGTGGGCGGGCTGGGCTGTCTGTGATGCCTCCTCTGCATCATATCACCCACGGAGCAATCCCATCCTTCAGGAAGTGAGAGGGCTGGCAGCACAGATCAGTACCCTGAATCTGCCCACAAAAGGGCCAAATGCTCTGCACATGCGCCGATCCGTGTTCTCCATGTGCAACAACAAAATAGATTATACCTACCCGATAATCGGGTTTCCAGTAGTCTCCACGACAGCACCAATTGAGATTGCCTCCTCCTGATAGGACAGGAACATACTGAGAGGTTAAAAGCTTTCCCCCTTCCCCACTTTCCTCAGTGGATTCTAACGAATTGCCGGGGTAGGAGCTTAAATTAAATTCTTTCCCTAACTGGGATTTTTTTTTTTGAGGGGAAATTATATTCTATAATTTCTTTACTATGTTCTTAGGGGGGGGGGGGGGGGGGGGGAATGTACGGGTGCTGTCGTAGAGACTCCTGGAAACCCGATTATCGGGTAGGTATAATCTATTTTTTCCCCAGTCGTCTCCACGACAGCACCAATTGAGATGTACCAACTAAAGTTTATTAGGGTGGGATTACTGCCGAGAGGACTTTGCGGCCGAAGGCCATGTCCTCGTCCTGCTGCACTTTTACCCTATAATGTTTAATGAACGTGTGGGTTTTTTTCCAGTCTGCGGCCTTGCATATCTGCTCGACCGAAGCTGAGCTATGTTCGGCCCATGAGGATGCTACTGCCCTTGTAGAATGGGCTTTAAGAGCTAAGGGGATTTCCTTCCCGAGGGCCTTATAGGACTCTATGATGGCCAGGCGGATCCACCTGGCTACGGAGTTTTTTGCCGCTTTGTTCCCTTTATTTGGGCCACTGAACTGGACGAACAGGTTGTCGTCCCGCCTCCAGTGGCTTGTCGCATCTATGTAGCCTAGGTCTGCTCTCCTAACGTCCAGGCAGCTTAGGGTTTTTTCTTCCTCGTTTTTAGGTTTACTGAGGGAATTCTTATGTCTTGGGACCTATGAAAATGTGATACCACTTTTGGCATAAACGCCGGGTCCGTTTTAAATACTAATTTGGTGTCCGAGATTTTCAGGAACGGGTGGCGAATGGACAAAGCCTGAAGCTCGCTAACCCGCCTTGCGGACGTGATGGCTACTAGGAAAACGGTCTTGATCATAAGCATTTTTATCGGTAGTGCTTCGATCGGCTCGAATGGTTCCGCTGTCATGGCCCTTAGGGCCCAATTAAGGTTCCAGTCTGGAACAAGGTTTATGGGTCTAGGTCATAATCTAGCTGCTGCTGTCAGGAACCTGTTGACCCATCTATTGTCCGCGAACTTTGTGTTGCATATGGCGCTAAGGGCTGCGACCTGGACCTTCAGGGTACTTGGAGAGAGGCCAATCTGTAGGCCCTCCTATAAGAACTCTAAGATCAAAGGGATGTCTGGGATAGAATCCCCGGAATCCCTTTCCTGTCTCCATGAGGAAAACCTTCTCCAAACCTTCTGGTAGATAAGGTGGG
The DNA here is from genome assembly GCF_035609145.1 of Eleutherodactylus coqui. Classification (NCBI taxonomy): domain Eukaryota; kingdom Metazoa; phylum Chordata; class Amphibia; order Anura; family Eleutherodactylidae; genus Eleutherodactylus; species Eleutherodactylus coqui. The sequence goes on along the minus strand of NC_089839.1, from coordinate 78,333,394 downwards.
TCGTCTTTTTTCTGCTGGACATTAACGTTTCTACCACTCTCTCTGAGAATCCCTTCCTCCTTAGTGAGGATTCCTCAAGAGCCATGCTGTTAAGTGGAGTCTGTCTAAGCCTGGGTGGTTCAGTGGCCCCTGTGATAGCAGATCTGTCCAGGTAGGAAAGGTGACTGGGTCCTGGACGCTCAACGTTGTCAGAAGAACGAACCAACTTCTCTTGGGCCAGAAGGGGGTCACCAGGATTAGCGTGCATACCTGGGTTCTGAAATGTTGTAAGACTCTGGGGATCAGCGGTATCGGAGGAAAAGCGTACGCCAGCCCCTCTCCCCAGTCCTGGCCTAGGGCGTCTATTGCTGTAGGACGATCTCCTGGCCGGAGGGAGAAGAAATTGCCTACTTTGGCGGTCTCCCTGGTTGCAAACAGGTCCAATTGTGGGATCCCCCACCGGTTGGTCAGGGTTCTGAATGCTTCCAGGGAGAGAGACCATTCTCCTGGGTCTATTTGCCTCCTGCTGAGAAAATCCGCTTTTTGGTTTAGCGTCCCCTTTAAGTGTGTTGCCGTGATCGAAAGGATCCAGTCCTCTGTCCAGTGGAAAATTTTCTGCAAAATGTTTTGCAGGGCAGGAGACCTTGTGCCCCCCTGGTGCCGAATATGGGCAACTGTGGTGGTATTGTCCGACAGTATCTTTATATGCTGGTTCCGTAGCGAGTTTCCTAACTGCTGTAGGACCCGCCATACGGCCTGTAGCTCTCTGCAATTGGAGGATTGTTCTTTTATCCTTTGAGACCACGGGCCCTGAAAGAACTGGTTCCCCACATGCGCTCCCCATCCCCAGGCGCTTGCGTCCGTTGTGATGTGCGTGGCTGGGTTTTGTAGCCAATTAACCCCTTTCTGGAGGTTCGCTGGGGATGTCTTCACTGTGTTTGGGATATACATTTTTGTCCCTAGCGAGGACTGCTTTTTGTCCCACGTGGATAGGATGGAGGCCTGCAGAGCTCTGGTGTGAGCCTAGGCCCATGCTACTCCGGGAATGCATGACGTCAGGCTTTCCAGGAGAGACATGGCTTCCCGAATTGTGCATGATCGTTTCTGTAGGAAGGATTTGACCAGCCTTCGGATTTTTTTGTATTTTTTCCTCGGGCAGGCAGGAGCATTGTAATTCTGAGTTGAGCTTTATGCCCAAAAACGTCTTCTTCCTGTCAGGGTCTAAGCTGGATTTTTCCCAGTTTATGATCCATCCTAGAGACTGGAGGAGTTCTAGCACTATCTCTAGGTGTTTCGTTAGTAGTTTCCTGGACTCTGCTATTATCAAAATATCGTCCAGGTAGGGTATTATTAGGATCGACTTTTTCCTCAGGTAGGCGGCTACCTCTGCCATAATTTTGGTAAAAATTCTGGGTGCTGAGGAGATCCCGAAAGGCAGGCATCTGAATTGGTGGTGCTCTATTCCTTTGCCCATATCCACTGCGAACCTTAGGTATCTTTGGGACCCCTCGTGGATCGGTACGTGGAAATAAGCGTCCTTCAGATCGATGGATGCCATGTAGGCCCCTTTGGGAATCAACTTTATCGTTGAGGAGATGGACTCCATTTTGAATTTTCTGTACTTGACGCAGGTGTTCAGAGGTTTCAGATTCACTATCATCCGCTGTTTCCCGCAGGGTTTTCTTACTAGGAAGAGCTTGGAATAATGGCCCCGGGTTTCCTCGTTTCGCGGTACGGGGGATATTGCGTTTAGATGTTGCAGGTCCCGAACGCTTTGCCTTAGTAAGTGTAACTGTTGCCCTGAGCCTCCTGTGAGAACAAATTTCCTTCTGGGGAGGGACACCAGTTCTATCCGGTATCCATGCTGTAAGGTCTTTGGGATCCATGGGCCTTCGCAAATTGTGGCCCATTGATCCACAAAGTTCCCCAGCCTTGCCCCTACGGAGCTGGCGTCAGGATCTCTGCTTGGGCTCCCCCTGGTGGGGGTTAAAGAGGATATTTCTTCCTCTGCCCCCCTTGGGTTAACTCCAGCGGCCTGTCTTGCCCTTGCCTCGGTAGACCTTGGGCTGTTGCACTGGGGTTCGGAAGAAGGTCTTCCCTCTCAGCGGCTTTTCTTCCGGGAATCCCCTCTTTTTGTCGGCCGCCTTCTCCAGGATCTTGTCTAGGTCTGGTCCGAACAAAAACTGACTGTAGAACGGGAGGGCGCATAGCTTATTTTTAGAGGTTAGGTCGCCTGACCACGATTTCAGCCATAACACTTTTCTGGCTGAGTTAGATCGGGCTGTAGCTTTTGCCGAGAGTTTAACCGTTTCGGCCGCGGCATCCGCTAGTAAATTTTGTTGCCATACGCAGGATAGGAAGAGAATTTAGGATCTGTTCCCTTGGCGTCTTATTGGTTAAGTGTAGCTCCAGCTGTTCTAGCCATACCCCCAGAGTGCGCGCCACGCAAGTGGCTGCGATCCCTGGCCTAAGTATGTGTGCCGCTGCCTCCCATGATTTCTTTTAATTGTGCGGCGTCCTCAAAGGGCAGGCTCGTCCTCCTAGCTACTTTGGCCACTGGGACGTCTACCTTGGGTATCTCTTCCCAGCTTGCGCAAACTTCCTCCTCGAATGGGTACCTTCTTTTTACACCTCTAGCGGAGAAGGAACCTGCGTCTGGTTTCTTCCACTCCTTTTGGATAATTTTAATGATATTTTTGTGGACAGGGAAGGTATGTTTACGCCTCTCCCCTAGTCCCCCAATATCTCATCTTGTAAGGTGCGTGGTTCTCTGGGCTCTTCCATTTTTAGTGTAGCCCTGACTGACTTAATCAATTCCGTTAAGTCGTCCTGATGGAATAGGTATCTTTTGTAGTCCTCATCGTCTGAAGACTCCTCGGCCGCCTGTTCCTCTTGCTCCGATCCCATAGAACTCGGAATAGAGTCGGAAGGCTCATCGGGAACATACGCCTTTTTCTGGCGTTTAGCTGGCGGCGCCAGCTGTGACGTTAGGGCTGATCGAACCTCCTCTTTCACCAGCTTCCTAACGTCCTCCATGAATCCCCTCGATTCCTCTGACTAGCCTAGCTACGCACGCCTTGCATAGAGGCCTCTGGTACGTAGCTGGCAGTCTCGTCCCGCACTCCACGCATTTTTTTAAATTTTCTTCTGGGGGGGGGGGGGGGGGGGGGGGGTCTTTTTTATCCCCCTGACAAAAAGGAAAAGTATTTTTTGCAGGTAAATATGCAATTTTCCCATGTACAATACATTGGATTTTGCATTTGTATTTTTTGCCGCACTGGCTACTTACGGCCGCTGAGGCTGAGGTTTCAGCTATCTCTGGGGCTGGAGCACTCATTATTATACCGGTGCTGCAGACACCCTGCGACCTGTAGTGCTGGTCCACCTTCTGGCTTCTCTCAGGTTCCTTTATTTTTAATTTTCGCGCTCCTGTGCTAAGCCCCGCCCCTCCGTGCACCTCCTGGTGCGCCCGCGATGACGTCATCGCGCTGGACACGTGACACCCCGCCCCCCGCCGTCAAGGGGCTTCCTGGAGCACCGCGCTGTAACTCTGCAGGGAGGAGGAGGGGGACTGAGGCTCCCGCTTTGTACCCCCCATGGGCCGCCGCGGGAGGAACCTGGCCCGGGGGCTACCACCCCATGTGGCGTCCCGGGAGTCGTCTGGCTAGGAAGGGAGGACAGGATGATCCACTGCCCTCCGATCCGCCTGTGAGTAGCTTCTGGCTGGCTTCTCCACCAGCCCCTCTCAGAGATCCTGCCTCCTGGCAGGACAGGAAGACACTGAGGAAAGTGGGGGAGCTTTTAACCTCTCAGTATGTTCCTGTCCTATCAGGAGGAGGCAATCTCAATTGGTGCTGTCGTGGAGACGACTGGGGAAATGCAAGTTTTTCATCCATTGTGCGGTAATTATTAGTCTTGTGGATTCTGTTATCCGTTGAAACCCTTCTGCTTTTAAATTCAGTTAAGGGGGTGAATAAGGCGCTTATGAACTGAACGGCGTTAGGCATGTTCTCTAGGATTGGTACTTTCCTCATGTTTTTAATCTATTGAATTACATTGTAGATGTTTATTTATTCTGTTCTGGAGTTCATCATGTTGTCCCGAGTACCAGCTTGGCGTTTCCCCCATGCACTGCTGATTGATCACAAATGGACACCTGCCTACTAGTAATGTGAATTCTTACCGCATCTTCTCCTGGCTCCTGCAGTTCCCCGGGTCACATCACCTCCAGCTGGCTGGATCCTCTTCTGTGACGTTACATCCATTCACAGGCATTCTCCTTCCTGCAGGTCAGTGTACCCGGTCATTAGTGAAGTAGCGTTCACTGCCTAGCATGGAATGCTGACTCCTATGTCGGGCTATTGCCGAGATTGCGCATGTGCACGGTCTCGCAACAATAGTATATAAACACTCATGCGGAGACAGCATGCATGCGCAGTCTCAGCAATAGCTCGGTATTCCCTGATAGGCAGTAAACGCTATGTCACTAGTGACATGATGTTCACGAACCTGCAGGAAGGAGACTGCAGAGAACGGATGTTCCAAAACAGTAAGAAGAGGATCCGGCCAGCTGGAGGTGAGGTGACTTGGGGGAGTGCAGGAGCCAGGAGATCGGCGGGGAAAAGATGCAGTACGAAGACTGATCGGGGAGGAAGTATTGATTTTTATCTTTATGAACACACACCTAGGTGGTTTCTTTTAAAGAGGTTCTGAGACTTAAGGCTATTCATGCTCTTTAATGGAGGCAGTCCACATAGAATCCACAGTAAAATAGAGCATGCTGCAGTTTTTCCTCTGCTCACGAAATACACTATTCATATGCGCTAGTGTGAGCGAGAAAGCAACTTTGCATGTTTTTCGATGTCCACGTTTTGTCACGGATTCCACAATTGGAATCTGCCTGTGTGAAACCATCCTAAGGTTGCCTTCCCTGAATGCAAAATATTTTATATACTTTTGTGTCACCAACCTTCAATGTGGATATGTCCTAAATGTCTGGTAGGAGAGAGCTGCTTCACAAGCAACCACTGCTCCATCAGTGTCAGTCTGCAAAACATTCTCCTAACAGATCACAGTTCCAGACCCCACCTATCAGACATTTATGGCATATCCTATGCTCATCCAACATAGGAAAACCCATTTGAGATCTCCCTAAATGGCAATTGTTTTTGTTGCTCCCTGATAAAGGAACACATGTAGAGAAATCCAACTTATTTCAAGTGTTTTATTTTTCCATAGTAGGTTTTAACAGCTTAATAACAAATTGATCTGTCTGAGCTATGTACAAGGAAATACAAAAGGGCAGTAAAAAAAAGCAAGACCAGCAATATCCTATACATCTGTGCGTCAGGAAGCGCTCTCATCCACGTCTTTATCAGGATCTTGTTCATCATCGTCCTCCAAATCATCATCTTTCTGCTGCTTCTTCCAGAGTTTGGCCATAGCAAGCAGTTTAAGATTGGGCTGATTAGCTGCATCTTCTGGAAATATGTAGTCATAGTATTCCTCCCATCCAGCATCAGACTAGAAAGAATGAATACATTACAATTAGGAACACTAGTTGGTGAGCAGTGGTCTACAGATGGCAGACGTTACAGAATGACTTGTCTGGCCAGTCTGCCTCTGTATACCTCGTTTTCAATGTATTGGAAAGCATCGTAAAACTATATTTTGCAATAACAAGGGTATTGCACAAAAAGTGTATATACTTATAACCATGGGAGTCAATAGCATATATATGCAACCTTCGAGATGATTTTAGGAGTTTCACAAGCCCAATTATCGAGACTGACATTTATCTGGCCTTTACATGAGCCAATTCAGACTATGGGGAATGAACGATTGTTTATCCCCCATGCACTTCTTATGGCTGTTGGCATAAGCGGAAGTCTTACCCCATCTTCTGCTTGGAGTTTTCTTCTTTTCTTGACTCTCTCTGGCATCAGCTTAACCACCCTCTGTTGTGTGGAGTCATTTCCAAACTCCTGTTCGAAGCTGCTCCAAGACTCCAGTAGCATCAGCCTCTCTTCCTTCTCCTCACAATTCCTTAATGTCTTATTTGCTTCTTCATAGATCTGTCTGCATTTCACCAATGTATCATCGCTTCCAGTAGTTAACTCAAACTGTGCAAGGCTTATCCAGACCTACGAAAACAGAGCAATGGTTGACGGCAAAGGATAATGGAATGCAAAAATTTTGCAAATTACCCTTTTGGTGTAAATCGCTTACAAAAAATGTAAATAAAAGATATTATTGAACCTGCATGGTGAAAGCCATTATTAAAAGAAAAAAAAGCAAGTGCCAAAATTGCTGTTTATTTATCCTGCTTCCCACAAAACTTAATAGAAAGTAATCAAAAAGTCATGTATACCCTATAATGGTACCAATGAAACTTACGGTCCCCGTCCTGCACTTGCACAGCACCGTCAGAAAAATAAAAATAATATGGGTCTTCATATACGCAGTGTTATACCATCTATAATATTAACCCCAGCGCTGCTTTGGCTGAATATTTTAATAATTTTTTTTGATAGTCTTGTGTAACAGATAAGGCGCTGCACAGAAACTACAATGCAGATGTGAACAGACCCAGATGTGTACATATCACCAGTACCTTGACGTGCTGCGTTCTCTGCAGAAGTCTCCTGTACAGATTTCTCGTCTTCTCAAATTCTTCTTGTTCTATTTCAAAATCAATGTAAGATTTCCAGAGAACCTGCAGGTGCAAAATCATCAAGAATATAGGAGCAGCATTCTAAGTAACCAACTTCTGATTAACTAACTTCTAACATTCTAAGTAACTAACTGATTTCACACCCTCGGCTGGACATAACGGATGCCATTAGGTGTGCACTTTTTGCACCATAGCTGAACAGAAAAACCCTGCATGCAACATTTTCTGTCTGGCATCAAAACGGATGTGCAGAATGCCTTGAACTGTCCCATTGAAAACTACACTATCAGTTCTGACATTAGTTCCCCTTTGGCATTTCATTACTACCTGTGGCGTATTGTTTACCATGTAACTAATACTGGAGAATACTTTGCCACCCACACCGAGCAGCAGTGCGCTTGCTTGTCCACCACTCCATTCATTTCAAGGGGACTGTTGGAAGTAGCCAGTTTAACGGCTCAGCTAGTTTCAGCAGTCCCATGAAAATTTTTGGAGCGGTGGTTGAGCAGATGCAATGTCGTTGCACTTATTGTCACGCAGAGGTACATGGGTCCTCCGTCCTGACAGTCAGGTAGTTATCCCCCATGGATAGGGAGCAACTTGATATTACAGTATAGCTCTAAGCAAAGAACGGTCTCATAATCCATTCCAAAACAGATCCAAACAAGGTTTTAACCCCTTCACGACCAAGGACGTACCGGTACGTCCTGTGGCCGCAGGGTATGTATGAAAAGAGGTTGCGATGCAACCGCTCTTCATACAGTGCGGGCATCAGCTGTTTATAACAGCTGACACCCGCGGGCAATAGCCGCGAGCGGCCGCGCGGCTGTTCGCGGCTATTAACTATTTAAATGCCGCTGTCAATTCTGACAGCGGCATTTAAATCCCCCGAACGATGTTTGGGGGTCCTGCCCGGCCCCCCCACGGTGAGATCGGGGGGAGCCGTGCAGGTGTCATGGCAGCTGGGGGCCTAATGAAAGGCCCCAGGGCTGCCTATCAAGCCATCCACACAGGGTGACTTGATAGACTGCCTGTCAAAAAGCAGTATGACGTAATGCTATAGCATTATGTCATACTGCAGGAGCGATCAAAGCATCGCATCTTAAAATCCCCCAGGGGGACTTCAAAGTAATGTAAAAAAAAAAAAAAAAAGTTGTAAAAGTTTAAATCACCCCCCTTTTGCCATATCCATTATTAAAAAATCTAAATAATTAAAAAGATGTATTTGGTATCACCGCGTCCGTAAAAGTCCGAACTATCAAAGTAGCACATTATTTTTTCCGCACGGTGAACGTCGTCCGAAAAAAAAAATAAAGAACGCCAGAAATGCACTTTTTTAGTTACCATGTCTCCCAGAAAAAACGCAATAAAAAGCGATCAAAAAGTCGTATGTATTCCAAAATGGTACTATCAGAAACTACAGGACATCCCGCCAAAAATGAGACCTTGTGCAACTATGTCGACAGAAAAATAAAAAAAGTTAGCGCGCGCACAAAATGACCGCAGAAAATAATTGAAAAAAATTTCATGTCTTTGAGAAAAAAAATAAAAAATAAAAAAAAAAAAAAAAAAAAAAAAAAAGAGTATAGTAAAAAAAAAACAAAACTATACAAGTTTGGTATCGTAGTAATCGTACCGACCCATACAAAAAAGTTAGGTCGTTTTTGTTGCCATTTGTGTGCCGTAGAAACAAGACGTACTAAAAGATGGCGAAATGTCGTTTATTTTTTCATTTTACTCCACTTAGAATTTTTAAAAGTTTTTCAGTACATTATATGATACTTTAAATAGCACCACTGAAAAATACAACTCGTCCCGCAAAAAACAAGCCCTCATACAGCGACGTCGATGGATAAATAAAGGAGTTACGATTTTCTTTAAAGGTGGGGGGGGAGGAAAAAACGAAAATGGAAAAAGAAAAATGGCCGTGTCATTAAGGGGTTAAAGAGACCCTGCAGGCCTGGAGAAACAAAGATGGCCACGCCGCTTCTCTGACTACCTGATGCACACTGTATTAGTATGCATCAGGAGTATACATGCTACTCTGATTGGTCAGCACTGCTCACATGGGCAGCACTCGTCAATCAAACTAGGTGTAGTGTCTTAGACTAATGAGGCATACTAGTGCAGGGTATACATCAGGTAGTCCAAGAGGCTGGTATGGCCCATCTTTGTTTCCCTGGGCCCGGAGAGTCACTAACATTTTTGAGGTAGCAATGGTCCAGTACTAACGTGTGTCATGGTGGATCAGCCTGCTGTCCACAGCACTGTGCATTACGTATGCCCCATAGAAAATACTTCCCCATTAGTACCTAAATTACATTCTATGCACATGGGATTGAGTACAAATACTTGACTATCTTCAGTGGTGCCATTGAAACGAATGGAGCAGTAGTATGAATGACCATCGCTCCATTCATTAGGGTATACACAGGACGCTCATTCTTATCAGACACTTATCCCCTTTCCTGTGTACAGGCGAAATGTTCTTTTTGTGAGACCACCTCTGCCTTTAATGAAACTTTATGGCCATATCAGAAATCACAGACAATGTCCTGAGACATAAGTGTGAGCCCAATGACCTCTTCAGCCACTATCTAGCTTATATGCAAAGCAAATAAGGAAAATCAACTTACTTCAGGCATATCAAGTCGTGGCTGTCCAATAGCCAATTCATGTACGGCACGGGCCCTCTCAACGTCACCCAGAATGGTCTCTAGTTCTGCAAACTTAATCCACGTGGTGCAGTTTTCTGGAGCAAATTCCAGAAACTTCTCATAGAGTTTCCTGCATCGGTCAAACTCTCGAAGCTGCAGCTCCAGCTCTATGTAACCCTTAAATAGCTTGTGCTTGGGACACTTTCCAATGGAGGTTCCCTAAAAGGTAATTGGAACGGTTGTCAGTTATATATGGCACGTACACATGACCGAATGCAAAGCAAATACAAATTTCTCTCCTTGCTGCTCTCAGAATGGGAATAAAACAAAATATGCAGTATCAGTTTTGTCCAAAGGGTTTATTTAACCGGGGATTCCAACATGCCCGAGATGGAAATACCAGGATTTGCTGTGGTCACTAGTGGGCAGGATTACAGACACAGCAGAACAGTCAGTTGAATCGATTTCTGACCCATCCACAGGGGCGAACTGAGGGACCCCTAATTCCGGTGATAACTTTGAACCTCAGTTGTGGGACCCACATCTATCAGACATTAATGGTAGATCCAGTGTGAGAGATTGGAATACCCCTCTAAGAAATAACACCAGGGCAGCATTTACATTATTATATAGATCCCAGCAAATTCATGTCCTCCCCATTACTATGCCTTCCCATTTTCTGCACTATGCCTGCCAGAAAGCTGCTCTGGGCAACCGCCAGGGACAACAGATGTAATATTTAACTTTTTTCAGCAAAATTTGCTTTTAATAGTGGCATCTCTCACCGTTGTATTACCACCCAAGTGTCAAACCGGATTCTGATTACAACCACCAATTTGCTGACTTGATGGATAGCTGTGCGAGTACTTTATTACATACTGCAGGGTAACACTTTAGAGCGGCGTCCTTATACAATAATCAGAGCACTAGTAATCAATATAAAATAAAACCAGGATCCTGCATGTAGTTTCATACATATCTGCCGACATAGAAGGGCAGTATGTTGCAGCAAAACAGAGCAGGGGTTGTAGTGTTCCCCCACGACATCTATGTTAATGAAAGAAGAGGATGGTAGGAAGAAGCCATCTGAAAATAACCTGTAGGTGTGTGATCCCTCATTAATAGATACATTTTATAGAGGTACATGCATAAAAAAAAAAAAACAAATATTAACAGGAAATTAATTCTTTAAGAATAACGTTTTACAAACTTTTAGCATATCATGGTGACATATCAGGAGTTTTGATTGGTGGGGTCCAGGTGCTCAGACCCCCACCAACTGCTAAAGCGAATGAGTAGAAGCCCTCATCTAAGTGCTGTCCCTGTTCGGCTGCTTCTGTCACTGCTTGGAGCAACGCATGTGCTCCACAGAAACCCTATTGAGTCCGTACACCACTAGCAGTGACAGCCAGAAGGGCACGGCACTCAGCTGAGAGCTTCAGCCCGCTCCAGCAATTAGTAGGGGTCTCAGCACTCAACCCCACTGATATGTCAGAAGTTTGTAAAAAGTTAACTACCCTTTAAAATGACATTTGAGCCTTGGAGCACCTTGGAGCCAAGTTATATAAGTTTTCTGATTTTATGCAAATAAGGTGTAATCACTGTATGAATAAAGAGTTCTAGAACTTTCTAACATACATTGTGTTTCAATGCCTCACCATTTTCAAGATCCATGCTTGCTGTCAGTGAATGAGACTATTTGTGGGCAAATCCTAAGACTGAAAACCCATGCAGAGTTAGGCTTGTTCTCACATCAGAAGTGGACACAATTATTTCAAGGTTAGGAGATGCTCTGTGACCTCAATACATCAGCAAATACAAAAATCTCACCGATCATTTGCTACAATATATAAATCTGCGGTCCTTAAAGGGGCTGTACCATAATCTAAAACTATTCTCCATCCATCGGATAGGGAAAACTATGAGCAATGGGGGTCTGACTATTGGAACACCACTGCTGCTGCATTCATTGCAATTAAAGATTGCAGAGTGCTTATCAACCTCCAGTGGGGTCACTAGAATGAATGGAGCACCGGCGTGTATGTGCAACCCCTGCTTCATTCACGTGGGGATTGTTGAGACCCAAGCGGTGGGAGCCCCACCGATCAAGTTATTTTAGATTTTGGTACAACCCCTTTGAATGTAAACAAGATGGTTCCCATTCACTGACAGCAAACAGACATTCTGAAAAAGGTGAGAAATTAAAACTCAAAATGTATATATCTTCATTTATACAGTGACTAAGCTTTATTTCCACCAAACCCCTCAAGCATTACATCAGGGAACTGTGCTATGAGCAGGAAAAACCTGTGTACACAGAATGACATACACCACTATACTTACTAAAGCTTTTCGAGCAAACGGAAGATTCTTCTGTCGGATTTCAAACTGAGCGTACATCAACCACATTTTAGCGAAAGTAAACTGAAAGACAAAAATATAAAAGAATGAAAAAGTGACTTTATGCAAAGTGGAAGCTGAAAATACTACAGCCTAATGCCAATTTGTTGTCCAGGGTGTATTGGTCTTTATATTATTGCATGTAGGATATTCTGATGCTAAGGGATTTTGCTAACAAATCTGAAAGCAATGAAAAAAGGAGGCTGACGGGGGCTACTTTATATAAGTTATGACACAGAACAGGAAACCAATCTTATGTGCGCTCAGACTTACACTGGCTGATGTGCTAGGAACTCCTATTGTAAGCTTTCTTCCTTGAATAATTTTACATCTTAAGCACACAGATATACACAATTATCTATAGCCAACGGTCTGCACTAGTTATCAGAATGAAGCACAAAAAGGACCATCCAGAATTGTACATAAATCACTTTATTAAGATGATAGTGCATTTCAATATCGAACCAGCAGCGGTCATGCCAGGTACTTGTTCTCCTTGTGGAGATCAAGCTGGGGTAAAGAGTCTAACTTGCAATGCTTCCTGGGAAAAATGCATCCAAATTAGCTCTCCTCCAGAAGGAAGAAAGCAGTCTCCTTAGTGCCACCTATAGGTAGCTTTCCTGTAAGTCAATGTCCTACCCGTTAAAGAGCCTTAAAATATGACTAGGGATATCAGCCAACCCAAAGAGACTCATCAGCAGACAGCGGTTTCAGAGTTTTTGCTCCACATCAGTACAGAGTAGGGTTGTGTTTGGCTGGGTGAGAAGCCTCGGACGCAGCTCTGTACTGGTTCTCCTTAGAGAGATCCAGTGAGCATAGGGAGTCTTACAGGAAAATTTACTGATCAGGAGCAAAGACTGCAAAATAATGCCATTTACAGATGGATCTCCCTTGTTTGGCCAATATCCTTAAGTCATGTTTCAAGGCTCATAGAAAACCCTGCACACCCAGGATGTAAATGTATGACCTGGGGTGAAGGGGTTAAATAGGTCAGATGCTGATATAAGGCCTATTTCCATGCAAAGACAATCTTTCAAATGATTGAAATACTGACGGCTTTAGCGATCGTTTTGCATAAAGTGTTAATGGACATTAATATCCATTAACACTTTATCAGCTTAATTTGCGTGTAAAAGGGCCACCGGGAGCTGTATGCAGAGCATGTGGTCTGAGCTCTGCACACAGCTCCACTGTTCTCACATGGACTGTCAGAAGAATACAATGTAATCTCTGACTGTGTGTGGTCCGTTATCTCTCTCCTGCTGAATGATGGATTTTAAGCTCACCTTAAAATCATCGTTCAGCCGAAGAGTGAACAATGGCAGCGTTTACACGCAACAATGATTGCTCATATGCCATCGTTTGAACGAATTTTGAGCGATAATTGTTTTGTGTAAGCAGGCCTTTCTAGGGTAGGTACCTACAGATGAAGACTCTTTCGTGCCCTCTGGAGGAGAGCCAATTCGCATACCCAAAACTTAGTGAGACAGATCTCCATTGTAGCATACGTTGAAATACAATTACCAAGTCCAGTATGTAACATATAATAAATGGCTACTTTATTACAAACCCTTGTCCTTTTACAATTTGAGCTTCTTCGTATTACAATTTGAGCTTCTTCGTATGGAAATTAAGTATATGACCCCGGGAAGCAGCATAAAATCAGATACGCAAGTTTTCCCCTGTAGCAGCTTCAGTGTGAATAAACATAATAATGGAAAAAAAAACAAAAAACAAAAAAAAACAAGTGATCTGAGCGACTTCCAACAAGGCCTGGCATCAGTACTAGACTAGTTGGGGCCAGTATATCAGATATGGCCAACCTTGTGGAGTATTCTCATGCGACGGTATGGAGAATATACTGAGAATGGTGTGATCGAGGGAAAACATCCAGCAAAAGGGGCTCCTGTGGCTGTAAATAAGTGGTCGATGTAAGGGGTCAGAGGAGAATGTCAAGATAGCTTTGATGAACATTTGATATGCAATCAAGTAAATTACAGCCAAATACAACGCTGGTGCTTGAACCAAGGTGTCCACACACACGTAATTCAATGGTCCTATTATAGCCCACCTGTGCTAAGACCACTAGTTCCAGTGCCATTGCTGTCTAGTAGAAACAGAATGGCGAGACTCCATTGGGTAAAAGAGCACAAATATTGTATTACTGGGCAGTTGGAAACCCTGGCCCGGTCAGATGAATGCAGGTTTCTGCCGCACCATGCTGATGGAGGGTCAAAATTTGGTGTAAGCACCAGGAACTGATGATCACTTCCTACCAAGTGTCAACAGCTCAGACTGCTGGAGGTAAAATATTAGTGTGGGGAATGTTCTCTTGGCACCCCCCGAGTCTGCCGGCACCTATGGATGGACGCCACAACTAACTGCTGTAGCCCTTAAGGCCAAATGGAGTCCAACATGCTACTAGAAAGGTGTTGCTAATGAAGTGGCAAGTCAGTGCATCTCCAAACAGACCAAACAATTTCTAGTTCACTTTGACGACCCAGTAAGAACAGTGATAATAAAATTCCTTTACCTTTTTGTGAGGTATTAGCTCTAAGCAAGCCTGATATACTTGTCTGGTCCTTTCCGGATCCTGTAAAACACAATGAACAAGGCTGAACACATGACATAGTTGATAAGTACTTTCGTCCAACAGATGATGAAGGGAAAGGATGAGACAACTCTGACGGATGCCGATGGAAGAGTCTACAGAAGGATGAAGAGCATCAGATGACAAGATAGTGGGAGACAAAAGGTTTTTTCCCCCCAAAATCAGAGCGAAATAAAGCTTTTGTGTGCCGCCATCTATCTCCTCATCTGAATTCCTTCATCCTTCTGGGGAACCTTGAAGGAGTACCAGACAGTCTCATACTTTCCATTGGACTGCCTAGATTTATGGTTTACAGTAACTGCCTGGATGGACCTCTGAGTGAGACAACATGACTGGAAGCTCTTCCACATCTTGATCAGAGTGAACAACAAGCGCAGTCTGAAGTTGTGCCTGTAGTTGCACAATTTAACCAGGGGAGCGCAGATCCACTCATTTTCCTTGCTTTCAAGGGGTTTACTGGGCTATTTCTATTGATGACCTACCCCCAGCATAGGTCATCAACAGTTGATTGGCTGGGGTTCGCAGCTCAAGACCCTGGTTGATCAGCTGTTTGGGCACCCGCTGTCTGTGCCAAAACAGTGTTTGGAGCTGAAGCAGATAACTCTGATCACTGTGTAGTGGACGACACTGGTAATTGCAGGTCCATGTCCCATTAAAATCAATAAGAGCTGCGCCTGCAATTACCAGCGGCAGCCACAGTAGTCAGAGCCATCTGCTTTAGCTCTGTACAGCGTATTTTTGGAGCCGACCATGCACCCGAACCACCATGGATCCCGAGTGGCAGACCCAAGATGTTCAACTATTAATGAACTATTGTGAGAATAGGTCATCAATAGAAATAGCCCCGAAAACCTCATCTACATGATACATATTGAGCTCAGAAGTCACTATCGGGCAGCGCCTCGTCTCCTTTTTCCCTCCATCCACAGCTTCCAGCTATTGCTAATTTCCACATACCTTTGCCTCCAGCTCCTCATACAAGGCATAATTTATCCATAAGTAGATATATCTCTTCCAGTGCCTTTTCTCTTTAGTAGGTGGAACATTGGCTATTGCCCGTTCGTACACTTCTCGGACAGTGTCAGCATCGGTATCGCTTTCCACCAACCGCAAGTAGTCAAACCAGGCATCGTAATTATGGGGATTGGCCTTGAAGAAAAAATATATATATATACAATTTTTAGATAGGGCAATAAAATGCAGAAAAGAGAAGTTTCATGACATGAAGCTGAAGTTGAAAATAAAATCCATCATTTCTTACCTTGACTTCTTCCTCATATTGAAACCTCCTCTTATTCACAATGATATCTTCAATTCCTCGCCGGTCACCATACTTTTTTTCAAATATTGTATAGTTTTTAAACAGCTCTTGGGCTTGCTGCTTGGAGATCCTGTCCAGGGCGTATTTGTATATGACACGGACCCGTTCTGACTGGATAATGAGGCAGAAAACATATATATGATTGAAACATGCAAGCAGGTATATACTTTATGTGTTACTCAGACAAATTAGTGACAACTATCTTCCCCATATCTGAATATACCACGCAGAAAATAAAATCTACTGGGACAAAACTCATTGCCACAACGCAAAACATGTGGAATTAAAAAGTATTTGTAAAGTATCAGAATGTTAAGACTTTTCACACTTTGCTGACAGTTTAAGTAAAAATTGAAAAGAAATAGAATGGAGAAATATGGAAAGTATATTCTCTTTAAGGCTTCACTCCTCCAAAACTGTGCAGTGGGAACACAGCCTTCTAGATGTCCTGAGTGTAGGGTTAGACTCAAAATTTATAAAACTCATAGTCTATATGAAATCATATACTGCCACCTTGTGGATAAAGCGAGTATAACGATAAAAGTGACAGGACAAAAAAAAAATAATTTTTTTAATGAACTTTACAGAAGTTCACAAATTTATGTTTCTTATTTGAAACGTACCAGAGTTAAAAGTAAAAAAAAAATAACTGTTGAAAAGCAACCCAGTCTTCATTGGCTGCTACCTCATAGTTTTCATCTCACTACGGTAATTCAATTTTCCCCATGTAGATTTTTCTATTTTTTTGTTGCCCTGCTGCTTGCAATCCATTTACAGGTGGAGGACATGTCCTAAGGAGCCATTCTGCAAGTACTTTATGGGCCAGGACTTCTTCTCCCACACTTCCCATGCTGCCTTGCATAGCCCTGCTCCAATCAGCTGCAAGGCAGCTCTGAGTGCTTGCTCCTCTGTTGCATGAAGTAACTACTTCCCTGTTACTAGAGAAGTCAACTGCCTAATGGCAATCAATGGATTGCAGTTGTGCTGGAAGGGACACCCTTCCCCTAGTGGAAGCAACTTCTAAGTTGATTTTCAGTGGTAAAACAAAAAAATGCAAGTATATTACGAGATTGATTATATATAATAGGCTGTTAGATGAGCAGAAGTTGTGTGAAAGTTATTGGCCACTTAAGCACTTTACATTATGAACCTTTTTAATGAACATGATGTATCTTCCGTAAAGGTGTATGAGCTTTATACTGTACAGGGAGGGGTCTTTTAGGTCCAAATCTCAAGAATCTGACAAATGGCATGTTCCTTCAGACTCTAGTCTCCCCTATAGGCACTGCTGCTCAGGACCGTGCCGCTATGCATCACCCTATACCGTTATATACAATTCAGATGTCAGTGGTAAATTGGAAAAATGTAACTGGGAAATTTAAGATAATAAATCACCTCTTTTTGATTCTCCTCAAATTTGGCAAATGCTACATACAGATTCTCATCCATGTGATCCTCCCCAAAAAACTCCACCGCACGCTCATAAACCTTCCTCGCATGAGCTATATAACCGTGCTTTTCTTCAAAACGGGCATACTTGATCCAGTTCTTTACATCAGGGTGTACAATGACAAGTGCAAAAATGTTAAGGGAAATCTGCACGTAAAAGGAGAAGTCTAGCAAAGAACACAAAGGGAGAAATTAACCAAGGCCGGCATTTGACATGCTGGTCTGAATGCAAACTGTACCTGAGTAGAATGCAGTAGGCTCATTAAGGCCACCTGCACACGGGCAGATTTGCATTGCAGAACCCAGGGCGGGCATCTGCCTTCAAGTTCCACAGCAAATACCGTGCATAGCATGCTATGGAAAAGTGTTTCTTCCTGCACATGAGCGGAAACCAATGAGGAGGAAAAAATAAATTAAAAAAAAAAAATCACAGCATGCTCTATTTTTGAGCAGATACCGCACGGCCGGCTTCCATTGGTAGGTGATGACGCAGGAAATAAAAAAAAAATCTGTACTGTGCATGTCCAATGGCGAGCCGTGTGGACCATCCACAGTACAGATAAAGAGAAAGAAAGACAGGTACGTGTGGATGCCGCTGCTGCCAGGACCAGATTCCGCTGCGGATTCCAGCTCTGCAGTGTGCAGGCAGCCCAAGAGGCACTAGTTGTCAGCTTCATACCAGTCCCTAATACCCTGTGATGTAAATATACATCACAAAGGGGGAAGGGGTTAACATACTTAACAGCCAGCTACTCTACACCAATCAGCATTGCAAGTATTGTTCCTAGTAATAGTAGCTGGCTGAGAATAGCCAGGCTGCCTTCACAAAGTTCCTCCCAAACACCCTTTCAGCTGGGTGCCAGGGATGCTATACGATGGCTGTGTGAGCTATATAGCGAGAGCTTCTCGCATTAGAAAGGATATATCGCTCATATATGGAGCGGGCTCTGTCCACCTCCTTGTACCGAAGCTCAAAATTGATGTAGGAATGCCATGCTTGTTCTTCAGGCTGCCACTCCATCCAGCGTTCAAACACTTGCCTTGTTCCGGCCACGTTGCCCAGCATCTCCTCCATGTAGGTGTATTTATACCTATACAATGAAACATGAAATGTGCTGCACTAACGTTCCATGTCAAAAACTGGCTCTGCGCTGTTAGTTTTCTGGGTTAGTTTGCTTACCAGAACTGGTTGACTCTGGGAAGAATGGTGATAGCTCTATCCCAGATGTTACGTGAATGGTTCACCTGGCGATTCTTCATCTCCATCTCGGCGTACTTGAGCCATAATGTAATATTCCTGTGATCCACATCTAAGGCACGTTCGTATATAGATCGCGCTCTGCGGAGACAAAATAACGTAAATCCTCTGCAAACAGAGAAAGAGTAAAAGGAAAAAAAATAAAAAAAATAGGACGACAACCATGACACTCGGGAAACAGAACCAATTACGACCAATTATGTAATTACAGACAACATACATAGAATACGGGTCCTGACAGAGAAGGAATGTCAACAAAACAGCATTCTGCTTAACAAAGCAGCATAAAGGAACACTCCAGTGCAAACACATTCTTCCATCCGTGCCCTCACCCCCTCATTGATTGTCACATTCTGGAGGTCTCCTATGTATATTGCACCCACTTCCATGCAGCGCAGCCTCTGGTCTGACAGTTATCATGCACCTTCTGGAGTTTTAGATTTCTCCCTCATCCTCCATGCTGTGCTAGCAATCCTATGATACATCATATCTGCCTTCTCTTAGCTCACAGCCAAGCACCCGGACTACAAGCTAGACTAAGGCCCAGTAATGACTACCATAAAAAGGTGTATTGGTGGTGATTAAAGGTTTCTTTCTGGGTTATTTTTTCTATCTAGTTTTGCGCCCCTGTGTCCAGAACTATCTGAAAGTAATATATGTATCATGGTATACAGCCGCTTTGGTGCTCTGGCATCTGACAGGGGACATCATCAAGTCATAAAGCCTGGCGACGTCTTGTAAACCTGTCACATAGGCGTGCATTGTAGAAGCCCCTGGCAGGTTTACGGGATGTCAATGACGACATCCCTGTCGGGCCTTCTATTGGCCACAGCAGTCACATGGGTAAACAACCCACATAACCACTGCCTCTAATATAAACAGAAGACTGGAGAGAGATGAGCAGCAGCCAGAGGAGAGTACTGCGGTTATAAATATAGAGTGCAGTTCCCCACAGCCACAAATTATTTAGAACGTCCCTTTAAGCTGTTCAGGGACAATTAGGAAAGCCCTCGTACTTTAAATGTCCATGGCCATCTTCAGGAACCTGAGCTCATGGAGCTTCCCCAATGATGTTATTCTGTGCACTTACCTTTGAACCTCTTTTAGACTTTCCTCCCATTGTGCATACTTTATCCAGTTACTAATGACTGTTCTGTTTTTTCTTATGTTATCTTCAAAGGTCTGAAAGTGAATATTAGAAATATCAGAGCTTCTGCATTATATCATACAAAAGATATAGTCAATGTGCAGTGATGAACTTAAAGGGAACCCGTCACCACCATCTCACCCCTAAAACGAAGGCCGGTTTCACATCTGCGCATTTTCCGCCACAGATCCGGTTGAAAATACTGGAAGGAAAAGTGCTGAATGCAGCGCTTTTTCTTCCGTCTAAAAGGCTGGGGTAGCTGAGCGGAAAACAGGCAGACCCCAT
Source organism: Eleutherodactylus coqui (assembly GCF_035609145.1). NCBI lineage: Eukaryota > Metazoa > Chordata > Amphibia > Anura > Eleutherodactylidae > Eleutherodactylus > Eleutherodactylus coqui. Next base: position 78,313,614 of record NC_089839.1, on the reverse strand, counting down.
TATACTCAAAAGGGTCCGCCCAGCTCTGTTCAATTCCATCCACAGATGGAGCCGCTCGGATGCAGAGATTGCCTTTTCCTGGTTCCCGAGCAGAATCCCTGCTGCAGATGTAACAGCCCCCCCTTCCCTTACTTTCACTGGCCGGTGGCATCATTTGCTTTTAATGCCCCCTTTTTACCTATAGAGCTTGTGTACCTCTGCAATTAGGTACCAAAGTTATAGCTTGCTGTGAGCCCTTCTCTTTTGATACACAGCTTGTCATATCTCTGTTGCACAATATACCCCATTAATACAGAGAAAGGGATGTGGTAAGCTCGGCAGCCCATAAATCAGCGTGACTCTTCTTGGCAGGTGACTCCTCCACTCATTTGCATACGGCAAGCTATAACTTTGGCAACTAATTGTGGAGGTATAAAAGCTTGTTAGAAAAAGCGATGCCATTAGAAGGGATTGATTGTTCCCTAGCAGCCAGTGAAATGGTGGCGACAGGTTCCCTTTACATGAAGTGATCGTCGCTCAGTTTATCGCTGGCTTGTGCAAAAATGAAGAATTGTTCAGTGTAAACACTGCCGGCGGCTGAGGAGTGAACCAATAATTTGCTTATCGTTCACTTTAGCCAGGCATAAAAGTCAAAACAATGAACGCCACAATAAAGAGGCAGTCAGTCATCAATGAACGACTGCCTGTTTACTCTGCATGGAAGCAGGCGGCCGGTATATGGACACACACAGCAGTGCTTCTGCTGGAATTGGCCGTTTAAACCCTTAAAGGGGTTGTCTCGCGAAAATCAAGTGGGGTTATACACTTCTGTATGGCCATATTAATGCACTTTTTAATATACATTGTGCATTAAATATGAGCCATACAGAAGTTATTCACTTACCTGCTCCGTTGCTAGCGTCCCCGTCTCCATGGCTCCGTCTAATTTCGGGGTCTTCTTGCTTTTTTAGACGCGCTTGTGTAGTCCGGTCTTCTGCTCTCAGCACGAGCCGCTTCAGCCTGCTAGCCGCTACAGCTCTTCTGCGCATGCGCAGATGAGCTGTCACTTCTCGGGAGCGCGCTTGAGCGGCCATTCTGCTACCATTCTCTGTTAGAGAAAGGTGCAGAAACTTGAGCAGCCCAGCCGAGAAGCCCAGCCCAGCAGCCCTGCCTAGAAGCCGCCCAGCCCTGCCGAGAAGCCGCCCATGTAAGTGAGGGGTCGGGGTTTTTTTTGTGTGCGTTGGCGGGACTGTATAGACCGCCGGGCCCCGGAGCCTGCCGCCGGGCCCCGGAGCCTTCGTCTGTTGTCAGGGGCCTGCCGCTGGGCCCCGGGGTCTAGCGCGGGGGAGCCGGGGCCTAGCGCCGGTTACCTGCTGCCTGGCGGTGGGTGACTGTGGCCCAAGAGCGTGTGCCGTGGTCGGCCGCATGCAATCCCGGGGTCCGGTCGGCGGCTACGGGGCGTCTGGTTGTCAGGGAGACACAGCTGGTAGCGTCTCGGGAGCGCGCACGTTGGGCTGAAGCAACCGCGGTGCACCTTGGGAAAAGAGCCGGCGGCCATCTTTGGGAAACTTTTTATAAGTTGCTGAAACGCTGGAACTAAGTAGAAACCGGCTATAAAAGTCATTTACACGGGTGATTAGTAATGTATGCTTAATAAGGGGGACTGGGCAAAAAAAAAAATGTCACTGCTTCCTCGAGACAACCCCTTTAAATGTTGCAATCCATATTGACCATGAGAGCTGATCGGGGGGACGGGGTCACTGGTAACAGAATTTAACATAAATCTTGTATAAAGGTCCATTTACACTGGACGAGTGTCAGGCAAACGAAGCCCGACATTAGTCCTTGTGTCTCCACGCTTCCGTGCTCCTGCACCAGAGCTAGCAGAGCTGGCTGGGTCATGGAGCAGCCATCAGGGGGGCAGTGCAGGAGATTTCTCTCCTCTAGCTCCCCAGCCCCCCTCCATTAAGATAAGACAGTGGCCGTTCACTACTGAATGGACGCTGTTTAAACTGCACAATGAGCTTCATTGCTCATCTTTTATGCAGCATAAGAGATCAGCAATGAGTTCATCGTTCAGTAGTGAACGGCTGCTGTGTTATCTCAATGAAGGGGGGCAAGGGAACGAGAGGAGAGAAATCTCCTGCACTGCCCCACCCCCCTGCTGGCCGCTCCGTGAACCAGCCTGCTCTGCTAGCTCCCGCACAGGAGCGAGGAAAACCCAGTGAGGAGTGTTGGGCATCGTTTGCCCGACATTCGTCCTGTATATAAATATATATACCAATCTGCTCAGCTCCTCATGCTCTATAGCCTGCGGCTTGTAGTTCGGACGGTGCAACAGGTTCCTTTAACCCTTTATAGATTCTTCCAGGTGAGTGAATTATACCCCACGTCTAGCATTTCCTCACTTATTAGCATACAGACGAGCATGGGCGCCCTTTAAAGGGGTTCTGTCACTAAAAAAGAAAAATGCTATACTTCTCTATTCCTCCCCCATCAGTCTACTTACCAGATCTTCACCTCCCTTATCTTCTCCTGTCTCCTGCAGTCCAGGGGCTCACTTCACCTCCAGCTGCCTGATTCTTCTCCTTCCTGTGAGGTTACGTACATTAGGTTGGCAGTCTGCCAATGTATGTTACAGCTCACAGGTCAGCAGGAGGACTGCCTATCTTCTTCAGAGATTGCTCATGCGAGCTGTCTCTGAAATAGATTACAATTCCTTCCTAGGCAGTGAAGCTACAGCACAGGGACCTGACCTTCACTGACCCAGCAGGAAGGTATTTGAGATATGCAGCCCTTATAACAAGCTTGGCCCAGCCTGCAGTGAGCTGACCTGGGGCGCTGGAGAAGCTCAACCAAGAGAAGATGTGATAAGGAGACAGACAGGGAAGGGATAGGTAAGTTTAGATAATTTTTTTTTAATGACAAAACCCCTTTAAGGAACAAGCTATGAGCTGTACCACTCAGTACTTACTTTTCTCTTCCTTAACTTGTAGTCATTAAGTTCCTCTTCATCTGTGATCTTCTGCTTGGGAGGAGGTGGCAATAACTCAAGTTCTCTCTCCTTGGCTTCTCGGAGTAGCTGCTCGGCTGTTATCTGAACTTCAGCCGGGGCTTTATTCTTGACCTGTGAAGACAAAGGAAGTGTTTACAGCATCATACAGACTCTTTCACCTACGTTATCTGAAACAAGGTCACTTTCTTGGTTGCCTTACAACGGCACATCGCAGACATTCTTGTCAGAAGGGCTACAAGTAGCAGCTCAGATTCTAAACCACTATTATACAGACAGATGAAACCTTCGCCGTACATCGATGCAGACATCTGACAGTAAGCATCACATTATACTAGTCTACAGGTGATGCCAGCAGCAAAACGCTGGAGAAACCGACCTGACTGATACTCCTGGAGTTGCACAATATATTTAATAGTCGTCATATGTGATTTCCACTGACTTCTACATAAAAGTTGTAGTCTCAGGCCGCCGCTACATAACTTATCAGACTCTCCAACTAAGGTCCATGCGAATGTCACAGACACAAGACAATTAAAGGTGCTGTTCCAAGATTAAAGGGGTATTCTGGAGAAGTTTTCATGCATCCACTGGATAGGTGAAAACTGATCGATCAGACTGCTGGGACCCTGCCAATCCTGAAAAGTGGCTACCTGTGCCCCCCTAGTTCTCACTGCAGGGTTGCTTTTACCATTCACCGTAATGTCACAATGAATGGAACTCAGACGACTCATGCACGGCCAGCACCCCATTCATGACAATGGGGGTGATGGAAATAACAGACGGCTATCTCCATCAGGAGTCCCCGTGGTCACATCCTCACCAATCTATCAGTTTTCCCCTATCCAGTGGAAAGGGTGAAAACTTGAAAAAAACAACTTTTAGTCTCCAGAGTATCCCAAAACACTGGAATTATTCTTAAAATATGCTTGTGTGTAGAACTTCTGTTATGGCGCCCCTTGTGTAGGTTTTCTTTTTAACTCCCTCTCAAAACATCCCGTTAATGTGTTTATTGCTGCCAGCACAGGAATCATGCGGCCGCCCCTGATCCAGGCAGTGGGAATGAGCTACTACTGAGCATGTGAGACCGCGAACATCGAATACACGAGGGCGTATGGGCATCATATAGTTACCCCTCTGAATGCCACCATGTAATGCTACACATTAGCCGCTGTAGGGGACGCCATGGAAATCAGCTGCTCACCCAGACTTCCAGAAGGGTGACTGTGGATTCTAAAATATGGCTGCCGGAAGCAAGATAAGACTGGCCCCTTTAAAGGGACTCAGACTCCTAAAGCGCCAACCTGTTATTTGGGGGTAGTGTCAGGTTCTCAATGGGGATGTCATTAGGAGTGGAGCCACTCTCCGGAGACGTCATGCTGGCTGCTCCCGCAGGTCGGTACATCATCCACACCGATGCACGCGCAGTACGGCGATGTGTACCAGATGAGGCTTCTGGTGATGTACCAGGTTTGCAGGATGTGCATCAAGCCAAGAGCGGGAGCGTCCAGCATGGCTTCTCCACAGAGCAGCCCTGCAACAGAGTTAACCCCTTCACGCCAGAGGGCGTACATCTACACCCTCGGATAATAGCAGGGGAGCTTGTTCCATACACAGCAGGTGCCGGCGGGGTTTGACAGATGACACTTGGCCACATCAGCTGCGATCAGAGGTAACTCTAATCATGGCCGCTATCTATTTATATGTGGCTATCCATTCTGAAAGCAGCCTTTACATTGCCCAACAGAGAAAGGAGGCGCCCTCCATATCCCAAACGCCCCCCCACCCCCTCACAAATAGATTGGGTGTCGTGGATGCCTGGGGCCTTGTGAATGCTCCCAGGGCTGCCATGTATCTCTGCCTATTAAGCCATGCCTGTTGTCTGTGTTGTATTGTTTTCATTAAAACCCTGCCCCCCCTGCTATAACATAACTAACCAGTATATACTGTACTCACCTCTCAATGTGTCCTGCAGCGCTGCCCCGAGTCTCCCTTCTCAGGTAACATTTAAAGGTTGGCCCAGCCAGTTTATGGGAGGTCACAGGTGCTGCAGCCAATGACAGATCAGTGCTTGGGCTGTCATTGGCTGCAGCACTTGTGACGTCCCATAAACTAGGAGGGACTGCAGCCTGGAAACTAAGGGACTCAAAAGACGGAGCACCGGGGAGGGGTCAGTATAAGCTGGTTACTTAGGTTGTAGCGCGGGGAACGGGGTTTTAATAAAAGAAAAAAATATATATAAATATATATACAAAACCTTTTTACCACAATGGCTGCAAAAATATCATATACTGCAGTACATAAGTATTGCACTATATCGTATAAGCAGCCACATGATTGCAGCTTCAAGTCCTTTATGGGGACCTCTGTGAAGTCAGCACCCCATCTTTCAGAAAAGTTCATTTTAAAAATAGTTCTAGCGAATTAAGCAAAAAAAAATAAATAAATAAATAAAAATCAACAAATGTATCTCTGCGGTGCTAACTTCCAAAAATGATATTACTAAATCAGCGAGAACTTTGTAAATATGGGTACTAGAGCTTCGAGCATTAAGAGTTTTCTTCAGAACTCCTGAGGTGCTACCCAGAAACCTTATAAAATTGCAGGATCTCACAAAAATGTATTTACACATAATTGAAATTTTTTGATGCGGCATCTGAAAATCTGCGAGAACTTTGTAAATATTGCTTCTAGAGCTTCGAGCATTAAAGCCTCATGTCCATGGGGACAGATCTGCAGCGGGTCACCCGCACGCGTGATCCGCGCCCAATAGGGATGCATTGGACACCCGCAGGTAGTTAAATACCTGCGGATGTCATCTTCCCCTGAGGCGTGGATTGCGTGTGCGGGAAAACACCCGCAGCATGCTTCATTTTAGTGCGGGTCTCCCGCAGGCTTCTATTGAAGCCGTCCGGATCCGCGGCACACCCGCAGCTGAATTCCTGCTCTCCGGCGCGGGAGAGCAGGAGTTCAAAAAACAAAAAAGAGTGCACGGTGCCGGCATGCCGAGCACATCCACTGGGCCGCAGAAAGAAGATCCGGCCGCGACGGAGGGAAGAACCGCATCATCCGGATAGGTAAGTAAATCTTCTTTTTAGGCCTCATGTCCGCGGGGCAGGAGGGAGCCGCTGCGGGATTCTGCATGAAGAATCCGCGGCGGGCCTGATTTTCCCCGTGGACATGAGGCCTAAGGCTAGGGTCACACAGGGCGGATTTGCCGCGGTTTTGCCGCAGCAGATCCGCCCGCGGCCGCTAATCCCGGGATTAGCCAGCCATGTGGATGAGATTTCTCAGAAATCTCGTCCACACGGGACGGCTAATCCACTGCGGTAAATCCGGTTGAAACCGCGGCTGCTTCCAAAGAAGCAGCATGTCCATTCTTCGCTGCGGCCGCGCTCTCCTCTATGGGAGCGCCGGCCGCTTCAAAGCCGCCGCGGTTCTCCCGGCGGTAATCTCGTGGTTTTTGCTGCGGCCAAACCGCGAGATTTCCGACGAAAATCCGCCCTGTGTGACCCTAGCCTAAGAGTTTCCTTCAGAACTCCCGAGGTGCTGCCCAGAACCCGTATAAAAGCTCTTGAGAGATGGGGCGCCGACTTCACAGGGGTTTCATGGGGCCTAAAAAACAAACTACATTTTTTTAAATTCGTACAAGTTGAAACAACCCTGCTCCCATCCGTAGGGCTCACTCACAGACACATCTGCACTGTGTATTACACACACAATGTGCGCATGATGCACAACGCATAGAACCCGTTTATTTCAATGCGTTTGTTCACATGCACGCATTTGGGTAAAAAAAAAACCACACACCCTGCTGTATTTGGTGCGCATCGGACAGTGCAAGGGCCCATTGATGGGCTCGCACAGATTAGCCCAGCACGCACAGAGAGCCTGCGTATTTGTGGCGCCTGCATGCACATCAGTGATCTTGGACGTACGTATTTTTGCGCACATCGATTTGGTTACACAAGTACATTCGGCTGCAATATGGCGGTGGAAGCTCTGTTCAGGCGCACAAATATGCTGCGTGTTTCTGCAAAAGAAACGCACCTCCTCCCGTGTAAAGCCGACCGTAATAGAAACACACACACACACACACACGTGGCATCGCCGCCTCTATCACACTCCGAGCTATTTATCCCACACGAACGCCATCAGAAAAAAATACGCTGCGCCAGAATTGGTGCTTTTTGGTCGCTTCGCCTCCAAAAAAAATTATACAAATTTGATGGACCCCCGAAGTGTTCTAGGCAGAAACTAATCACCCCACAAATAACAAGTCCACAGGGGTGACAGGAGGCGGCTCCCAGGGCATGCTGGGAGTTGTAGTCTCACAGTAGGGGTCATTACTCTACATTTATGATTATATATGGCGGCCATTATTAACACATTCACTGCCCAAAAATTACGCCGGTGGATTAATTATGCTGTCCTTTCCCCCTGACTACTGACCTTGGCTACTTTGGGGATCCTCTGCTTCCCCGCCGCCGTGGACGCCATGGTTTCCGCTGTCCTACACACCACACAGCTGACAGAAGCACCGTGCGCTCGCAGACGTTACGTAACCACGTGCTGACGTCAGAGCGTACAACTACAGCGTGCGTATTCCCGTCACTAGAGGTGAAGGTCACGTGCTTTTGTCACACACTACGTGTGTGCGTGATACAGCGTCTCCGAGAAAATGGCTGCTGGTTCTGTGGCACAAGAAGGCTACAACACGGCCATGTTCTCGGAGACCGAAACAGAGACAGTGTAAGCAAATGACTTGAACCTAGTGACGTCAGGGCCTCCTGGGTTCCTATAGCAACCAAACAGCGCGTCCCTTAGTATCAATAGTATTTAGAATTGATAGCGTCGCTGTGCTTTTCTTAATAGTAAACCCGGGTGAAGAGCCAGGTAAGAGCGGAGGAGGGGGTGTTGGGGGAAAACAATGGCTTTCAAGTCCCGTTAGGTGAGAATGATTCCACTGTTATGTCAGATCAGCAGCACGCACCATCTACAGCAATATACAGTATGGGATCGGGGGAGCAAGGGTAGGAGATGCTGTGGGGCCCTACAATTACGGGCTCCTTCACACTGACGTGTGCGTTTTTGTGCACGCAACATATTTGTGCCATAAACGAGGCTTTTCTGTGCATGTATTGGCGTATATTAATTTTGGCGCTCGTAGAGCATTGTTTTTTGCACATGGGACAAAGCCACGCCCCGATTCAAGTAGTGTAATGCGCTCTTTTTCCCACGGACATGCGTGGTGTATTGCGCATCTCATTGCGTATTGCGCACCCCTCCATAGACTTCTGTGGGAACCTTTGGTGCGCAAGAATAGCAAAACATGCTGAGTTATTTTCTGCGCACGTTGCATTTGCACACAAGAAAAAGGAGTGTCAATGACCCCCGTGGGTTCTATTCTCTGCGTGTTACTTGCGGAAATTTTGCGCACGTAAAAACGCACTCAAATACGCCTGTGAGAAGGAGCCCTAAAGTGCACATCTCCATCTAAGGGTCTCATTCCAGGTCTTGCTATAGATCCCCGCAGTTACTTGTTGCACCCCTACTAGTTATTTGACACTTCTGAACACTTTAGATGTTTCATCCATTTTATACCACCAGTTAGTTGGCTTATTCTTTGTGCCACAGATTGGTGTAAGTTTTGGCGCACAATGTCGCATTTAGGCCACATCCTCTTTCTACAAAGGAATACCCCTTTTGTTGGAAGGGGTGAAAAAAAGTGTTCAAAAGTGTCTAAAACACATCCTAAATATGCGTGAGTCTTCAGAATGAATGATGCCAGCTTTGCACGCACATCGGCGTATTTTACTGTACTTTTTGCGCCTACATATTCATTTGCACGCAGCCAACAAAGACGCACCGATTGAAAAGGCTAATGAGTTCCAGATGTGTTCTCTTTGCACAGTCTTTCACGCATCTCCTTGCGTATTGTGCGCACACTTGCACATCCCCATTGACTTCTATGGGAACCTTTAGTGCTCAAATACACAGAAAAATAGAACATGTTCTATTTTTTTTGCGCACGTAAAATACAGAAGTGTGAACAAACCCATTGGAATTGTTGGGTTCTAATCGCTGCGTATTGCACATGTAAATTTTGCGTGTGCATATACGCCCGTGTGAAGCCAGCATTAGGCCTGTGTCAAGCAAACGTACAATATGCAGTGAATAGAAGCCATTGATGTCAACATGTCCGTGCACATAAGCGTATTTTGCGCGCCCATTTCATTCGCACAAAAGATATGCAGCATGCTCTATTTTACTGCCATTTGTGCACGAAGCGCGTACATACGCCAAAATAAGCAATGCACATTGCGCAAATATGCTGGTTTATTTGCTTTCCCTCTAGCTCTTCCGTCATGGAGCAGCAAACTGCCCATAAAAATGCACTGAAACTGAAGACCTTTAGTTCCAATCCGTTACTCAATTTTCCATCTCCATTCTGTTTTTTTTCACGTCTGCGCTTTTGTTTCCAGTTTAAAAAAATAACAAAAATGGATTCCTTTCTTTTTTTACATTGTAGTCAGTAGCAGATGGAAAATTAACAGAAAGCACAGCTTTCATCCATTTTTCCTTTTTGTTTTTCTATTAGGTTTTACTTCTGAGCATCTACAGAAGTCAGGAGACAATGAAGCCAAGACCAAAACGGATCAGTTTAAAACGCAGAAAAAACGGAAATGAACGGAAAACATACTTTCTGTTTCTTTGAAGGATCCGTTTTAAAGGGCTTCAAAAAAAAATGGGAAAACTGCATTCCGTTCACTCCCATTTTGTACATTTCCACTTTTTATAAAACAGGATCCGCCCTCAAAAAAAACCTCACTATTTTGAACTCAGCCTAAATTTGCACTGGCTTACTACCAGGATTAGTACATCTGCCCCATGTGTTATGTCGCTGTTTGCATGATGACATGTTTGTACTATGAGAAAGATTACAGTGGTACTAAACTTTTCAAAAACTTCTAATGTGGTAGTGACACGTCAGAAGTTTTGATCGTTGGAGGTCCGGGTGCTGAGACCCTCACTGATCACTAAAACGAATGGGCAGAAGTGAGTGTTGTGCCCATTCAACTTTTTCTGTCCCTTTTTAGAGAGGCGTATGGACTCCATAGAAAGTCTATTGGTGATGCCAGCTGAATGGACATAGCACTCAGATGAGTGCTTCTGCACATTTATTTTAGGGATCGGTGGAGGGGGGTGGGAGATCTTAACACCCGCACCACCACCGATTAAAACTTTTAGTTATACTTTAAAGTATATTTACGTATATTAGGGACAAATGTATTTAGGATGTTCTGTACAATCAAGCTTCTACACAGGTTCTCTTATACTTGGTCCTAGGGCTTTTTTCCTCCAGTGATGTAGTGCAATGCCATGGGAAATTGATGTAAAAACTTATCCTATAGTTTTCTATGGGCTTCAAGGAATCTGACATGTTAACCCAGCCTAAAAATCCTATATTTTACCTTTCCTTTCATCTAGTCCTATTCCAGGTTGTCAGCTATAGTCATATAACTAAAGCTGAACTAAAGTTGGAGGAAAAGCTACATAGCCGCTACTTGTCTCAGTGGTGTCATCATTTATATTTCCTGCTATTCCTTTATATTCATGTCTTTCCACAGTCTTGAATGCTACCTATTTAACCCCTCAAGGGCCAAGCACAGAAAATTTACCGTGCTTGGTCTTGAGCTTTAATCCCATCCAATAGTAAAAAATAACGACACAGGAATAAAAGCTCCTTCTCCTGCAATCTAGCAGGAACAGGTTGTGTACTCGGCTGTTATTCACAACCAAGGACCTGGAGGAGAAGGAAGAAGCGTTTTTTTTAAAAGGTTTTCTCCTTTACAAGCTACATAGCACTGAATGAGCATTAGGGCTCCTACCCACTTGCGTTCTTGTAACACTGCGTTAACGCTGCATTTTTTTAACGCTATTGTCAATGGGACTTTCTAATATTAAAAATGCATCGCACAAAAAGCGCAAAGCACAAATTTGCGATGCGTTTTTAACATTAGAAAGTCCCATTGACATTCGCATTAAAAAAATGCAGCGTTAAAAAAATGCAAGTGGGTAGGAACCCTTATGTAGTGATGAGAGAAAGCGGAAGTGTCACTTCCGCTATTCGACCTAGTGATCACGTGACTGCAGGGTGCTACTTGCCTCAGCAGAGCTGCAGGGTCATAGCAGACCCAGATCAACTCTGTTAGTGACTACTGTCACTATAGGGGAATCTTTTTCCCTATAACTCGAGCTCCTAAGGATGCCCCAGCTACAGTGGAAAAGTGTGAAATTTAAAAAAAAAAAAAGAAATTTGAATGACCTCCAGAGGTCTTATATGACATCATGGGGGACATGGATGTTAAAAAAAATAGTTACAAAATAATTTTTTTTAAAAACATATAAAAAAGAGAACGACCCACCGCTGACGTTGACCTAAACCTTCGCCATATGCGCCCTATAATCTGAGACTATACAAATTATATATCAAAACATCTGAAACAAAATGAACTCATTTCTGTACTTTATTTTAGTGTAAATATAGTAATTTAAAAAATTTACAACTATAAATATAAAAAATGTTTTTCCTCCTTTCGCATTTTACCCTCAATAAAACTAAAAAACAAAAAAAAAGTCAGTTAAAAATATATAAAAATAAGCCCTATATGTCACGGGGAAAAAGATGCAGCAAAAATAATTTTGGTAAATAAAGAAAACAAAATAGAGTAGTGAAACCACATGGGTAAATCCCTTAAAAGTGTCTGGTCCTTTTGGGCAGGAACACCCTGATTCTTAAGGGGTTAAATCAATCCATGATATATCAAAGTGATGTTGTATCTCTTATTCTGTGTTCTCCAGATACCTTTCGCAGCATAATGACTCTTCTGACGTCAGAAAGCGGTACATCTGAAGTAGTGACTGTCCGGAGGGCAGATTCCCTGGACGTCCGTGGCATCTCCAAGCTGAAAGCTGCCTCCACTCAGCAAGTCTTTGGAAATGTAAATGTGATATACATACTGTAAGTACACCCCGCCATGTTAGGTTGGTCTTTACTCTCCTCCTTTATTTCATCTGTCCATCTCTTTCCTGACAATTATGGGGTAATTATCTCCATGCAGTACAACAGGATATACATCATACGGTGGGTGGTCTGTACTTGCGAGCCCAATATTAGCCAGATTGTATGTGTGGCCCCCCACCACGTACCCTGGCAGTATCAGCTGATCACATTGATGACATCCTTGTCAGATGGAGTTGTTCAGTTCTGACAGTAAGACCGTCTTCACACCGGCGTAAGCACATTGATTTGTGCAGTGGGCGTTGCGTTTTTGCACACAGCTGTGTGTGTTTTACTGTATTTTTTGCACACACATGTCTTGCATATTTGCGTTCTCAAAAAAAAAACAAGCAAGCATGGATCGTTGATTTCGATGGGCAACAGGATCGGGTGTTGAAATTCAACATCTCTGATCCTTCTTTCCCCGACTTCATCTATTGGGTTAAAGTTGAACGACCCACAAACACATTAGCAAGTCGCCTAGCCCCATTGTGGCCATAAAGGGAAGATTTATTGGTGAGAAGGATGTCTTTTGTAATCCAATGGCAGATTAAAGGGAGTGCATCATCAGAAAATAACCTATTGTATAGACAGTTTTTATGTTTAAACTTGTTTTTTCCACGAAAAAGAAGAAAATAGCGCTCTGTGTATAGAACAAGGTAAGCATACGAGAAAATATGTGGATCAGTTAAATGCATATATTGTGGTGCACAACACTTGTCAAATCTTCTCGCATGCCAGATATCCCTGTTGTCTGTGGATGGAGTGCAGCCCTGCTGCTGTCACCGCTTAGCTGTTCACTCAAGGAGCCAATGGATTCAGTGCAGAGAGGAAAAGAAAGAGCAGGCTGACCGGCGCTGGCTCACCCAGAGCTGTTAGATGTAATGAGCCCCTGGCTGACGCAGTGCCCGATTAGGAGCACAAAACGTTGTCCAGTTGTAATCTTTCACACGGGCTACAAAATCATCGCTACAAAACGCATGTATGTGAAGCCCATGGTTTCCAATGGGTTCTTTCACATGAGAGATGTTTTGTAGCCCGAAAGAACCCATTGGAAACCATGAGCTTCACCTACATGTGTTTTGTAGCGATGGTTTTGTTGGGAGATTTTGCAGCCCATGTTAAAGAGGCCTAAATTTGTAATCCTACTAAATAAAAAGGACTTTCTGCTCCTTATATCTGACAATTCTGGATGAGCCAGTACCGATCAGCCTGCATTTCCTCTTATTCTTTGCAAAAAAAATATTTTTAACAATTTTTGATGATTTTTTTTTACATTTTCCATGTCCCCATGTATAGCAGACAATAATCCTAATATCGTACAGCTTTACATAATAACATATAGTAACATAGTATGCAAGGCTGAAAAAAGACAAATGTCCATCCAGTTCAACCTGTTTCCATTTCCCCCCGTTGATCCAGAGGAAGGCAAAAAAAAAAAAAGGAAAACTAAATTTATCCCATTTTGGGGGAAAAAATTCCTTCTCTATTCCATAATGGCAGTCAGAGTAATCCCTGGATCAACATTTGAAAGTTCCTGCCTGAGTCCAAGCCCCAAATCCACAACCCCGCTGGTCACCTAATGTCTATATCCTGTAATATCATAGCGCTCCAAAAAGACATCTAGTCCCCTCTTAAACATCTCCATTGAGAAGAACCCCCTTTTGTGTTGGTGGTGAAACCTGCTTTCTTCTAGACGTAGCGGATGCCCCCTTGTTACCATCGTAGTCCTAGGTATAAACAGATCATGGGAGAGGTCCTTGTATTGTTCCCTAATGTATTTATACATAGTTATTTGATCACCCCTTAACCGTCTTTTTTCTAGAGTAAATAATCCCAATTTTGATAGCCTCTCTGGGTATTCCAGTCCCTTCATTCCATGTATTAGTTTAGTTGCTCTTCTTTGTACCCCCTCAAGCACTGTAACATCTTTCCTGAGCAACGGTGACCAGAACTGTGCGCAGTATTCCATGTGAGGCCTGACTAGTGCCTTGTATAATGGAAGGATAATGTTCTCGTCCCTCGCCCCTATACCTCTCTTAATGCACCCCAAGACATCATATGCCTTTGCAGCAGCTGACTGGCATTGGTTACTCCAGTTTAGTCTATAACCCACTAGTACCCCCAGGTCTTTTTCCATCTCACTTTTCCCTAGCAGTACCCCATTTAGTGTATATTGGTGACATCCGTTTCTCCTGCTCATGTGCATAACCTTACATTTATTAACTTCATTTGCCATTTTTCTGCCCAAGCCCCCAGCTTATCTAGGTCCGTTTGTAGCCGTACATTGTCCGCCGTTGCATTGATTATATTGTATAATTTTGTATCATCTGCAAATACTGATATTTTTCTGTGCAGCCCCTCTATCAGCTTGTTGATAAATATATTGAACAGAATGGAGCCTAGTACTGAATCCTGTGGCATCCCGCTAGCGATGGTGGCCCAATCAGAGTATGAATCATTTATTACCACCCACTGCTTCCTATCTCCGAGCCAGTTCTTTATCCAGATACACCCAGACTGAGTCGTCTCATTTTATATATTAAGCTATTATTATTATCTGGCACAGTGTCAAATGCTTTAGAAAAATCCAGATATACAAGATCAATAGCCTCTCCCAGGTCCAGCCTAGATCTTACTTCATTGTAGAAGCTGATCAGATTGGTCTGACATGATTGACCCCTCATTAACCCATGCTGGTAAGGAGTTATACCGTTGTTTTCCTTGATGTATTCTAGGATGGGATCTCTCAGAAACCCCTCAAATATTTTTCCAATTATTGAAGTGAGACTTACCGGCCTGTAGTTACCAGGCTCTCTCACTGACCCCTTTTTGTATATTGGAATCACATTGGCAATACGCCAATCCAGTGGTACAAGCCTGGTCTCCATGACAAAACTGCAGTGTGTGAATAGAGCTTAACACTAATTTTTATGAGATATTAAAAGGGTCTTCCTATCACAAACATTTAATATCTGTTCAGTAGGAATCTGAGCGCTGGGGCATTCACAAACTGTCAGAACAGGGGTCCACTGACACTTTCCACATTCATGAATGGGGAGTGAGAGAAATAGTTATGGCCATGATAATGAGATGACTACTAAGAAGTTTTCTCTACAGATCAGGAAGACTATTGTGAGGCTTAGTGGTCAGTGTGAAATCTGTAAAGTATTAGGATTAGGAGAAATCTATTAGACATCGGATGTTTTTGCACACTTGAAAAACGCTGTGAATAGACACGCAGGGAAAAAACTCAAGAAGGACTAAATACGCAGTAAATACGTGCAGGTTCGGTCTGTGAAAATGCTGCGTATTTCACAGACTGAGGGCTTATTCAGACGACCGTATTTACGCAAGTAATTCTGCACGTTTAACAGTTGAGCAGAAAACGCGACCATGTGAACCATTCGATTACAACTTAATTCAGACGAACGTGTTTTTTCCACTCAAAATATTCACGCGATACAAAATAGGACCTGCTCAATCTTTTTTGTCTGTCTTTTTTATATGGTGCATGAGAAGATAGGTCTTGCCCTATCTTTCGCCGTATTACGCAACAAGCTCCCACAGACTTCTACGGCAGCTGAAAAAAAAAGGGAGGGATTTACCTTGTGTACAATGCTGGGAAAAAAAAGACAGGGCGTCCTAATTAGGCATTAATTGTCATTCTGAGTATTTTATTCCAATCGTTGCTTGCCATCGCTGCAGCTTGTTTTTTTAACATAAGCGAAGCAGCGCCGGTGTGAATGGCTTTGAAACACCAATTAAGATTGAGAGTCGATCTTGGCATAAATTGTCATTCATGTGAATATACGGTGCGTACAGGCGAACGTATAAATGCATACGGTCGTGTGAAGGAGCCCTGAAACTGCATATGCACATGCAAATGAGCCCTTAAACAGCTGTTGACTGAATACTCATTCAGCTGACAGCTATGGCTCCCGACTACCCTCATACACAATACATGCAGGGTGAGCCGACCGTGCCTGTGTTTTTGATTAAAAGAGGGGAGTTATCTCCTGCTGGAGCAAAGCATCAGTCACGTTGAAAACCAACTTACCCATTTGTTCCCTCCCCTGACATCTGCCATCAGGTGAAAGTTGGGTACCCACCATACACATTACATAGCTGTCTGGTCCAGCCAAAAGGGCTAGGTCCGAACTACTTTTATGAAATGTGTATACGACCTTAATAGAGATGAGCGAACGTACTCGTCCGAGCTTGATACTCATTCGAGTATTAGCGTGTTCGAGATGCTCGTTACTCGTAACGAGTACCACGCAATGTTCGAGTTACTTTCACTTTCCTCTCTGAGACGTTAGCGCGCTTTTCTGGCCAATTGAAAGACAGGAAGGCATTACAACTTCCCCCTGTGACGTTCAAGCCCTATACCACCCCCCTGCTGTGAGTGGCTGGGGAGATCAGATGTCACCCGAGTATATAAATCGGCCCCTCCTGCGGCTCGCCACAGATGCGTTCTGACATAGAGATGGGAAAGTGCTGTTGGTGCCGGAGCTGCTATAGGGAGAGTGTTAGGAGTTAGTGTAGGCTTCAAGAACCCCAACGGTCCTTCTTAGGGCCACATCTAACCGTGTGCAGTAGTGTGGAGGCTGCTGTTAGCAGTGTTGCACAGTTTGTTTTTTTTGCTATATCGCCGTGCAGAGCATTGCGCCCTGCAGTAATACTACAGGGACAGAAGTGGTGGTTAGGCAGGGAGAGTGTTAGGAGTTAGTGTAGGCTTCAAGAACCCCAACGGTCCTTCTTAGGGCCACATCTAACCGTGTACAGTAGTGTGGAGGCTGCTTTTAGCAGTGTTGCACATTTTTTTTTTTTTGGTATATCGCCGTGCAGAGCATTGCGCCCTGCAGTAATACTCCAGGGACAGAATTGTGTAGGCAGGGCCAGAAGACATATTAGATTGAATATACGCAGTGGTCCTTTTGAAAAAAAGATTTAAAAAAATCTATTTGGCCTGCCTGTCACTCTGCTCAGTGTTCTGGGTCCGTGTCTGCTGGGGGTACTATTTCTCAAAATAAATACGCAGGCAGCTAAGTGTTACAGCAGGCTTGCGCCAAAATATTTCCTGGCTCTGAAATCACCGCTCTGTTGCACTTAATAACAGTGCAACACTGCAGTTCCGTCACACACATCAGGGACAGAATTGTGTAGGCAGGGCCAGAAGACATATTAGATTGAATATACGCAGTGGTCTTTTTGAAAAAAGGATTTAAAAAAAATCTATTTGGCCTGCCTGTCACTCTGCTCAGTGTTCTGGGTCCGTGTCTGCTGGGGGTACTATTTCTCAAAATAAATACGCAGGCAGCTAAGTGTTACAGCAGGCTTGCGCCAAATTATTTCCGGTCGTTCCGTAAGCGAACTCAGCCTCCAACCACAGGCCAATAAGCGGCACATTTAATTACAGTGTTGTGTTTCTTCATTCCTGGTAATACAGCATGCTGAGGGGTAGGGGTAGGCCTAGAGGACGTGGGCGCGGCCAAGGACGTGGAGGCCCTAGTCCGGGTGTGGGCACAGGCCGAGCTCCTGATCCAGGTGTATCGCAGCCGACTGCTGCGGGATTAGGAGAGAGGCACGTTTCTGGCGTCCCCACATTCATAGCACATTTAATGGGTCCACGCGGTAGACCTTTATTAGAAAATGAGCAGTGTGAGCAGGTCCTGTCGTGGATGGCAGAAAGTGCTTCCAGCAACCTATCGTCCACCCAGAGTTCTGCGCCGTCCACTGCTGCAACTCAGAATCCTCTGGCTGCTGCTCCTCCTTCCTCCCAGCCTCCTCACTCCATGAAAATGAGACATTCTGAGGAGCGGGCAGACTCCCAGGAACTGTTCTCGGGCCCCTGCTCAGATTGGGCAGCAGTGGTTCCTCTCCCACCAGAGGAGTTTATCGTCACTGATGCCCAACCATTGGAAAGTTCCCGGGGTCCGGGGGATGAGGCTGGGGACTTCCGGCAACTGTGTCAAGACCTTTCAGTGGGTGAGGAGGCCGATGACGATGAGACACAGTTGTCTATCAGTGAGGTAGTAGTAAGGGCATTAAGTCCAAGGGAGGAGCGCACAGAGGATTCTGAGGAAGAGCAGCCGGACGATGAGGTGACTGACCCCACCTGGTTTGCTACGCCTACTGAGGACAGGTCTTCAGAGGGGGAGGCAAGGGCAGCAGCAGGGCAGGTTGCAAGAGGCAGTGCGGTGTCCAGGGGTAGAGGCAGGGCCAGACCGAATAATCCACCAACTGTTTCCCAAAGCGCCCCCTCGCGCCATGCCACCCTGCAGAGGCTGAGGTGCTCAAAGGTCTGGCAGTTTTTCACTGAGAGTGCAGACGACCGACGAACAGTGGTGTGCAACCTTTGTCGCGACAAGATCAGCCGGGGAGCCACCACCACCAGCCTCACCACCACCAGCATGCGCAGACATATGATGGCCAAGCACCCCACAAGGTGGGACAAAGGCCATTCACCGCCTCCAGTTTGCACCGCTGCCTCTCCCCTTGTGCCCCAACCTGCCACTGAGATCCAACCCCGCTCTGAGGACACAGGCACTACCGTCTCCTGGCCTGCACCCACACCCTCACCTCCGCTGTCCTCGGCCCCATCCACCAATGTCTCTCAGCGCAACGTCCAGCCGTCGCTAGCGCAAGTGTTTGAGCGCAAGCGCAAGTACGCCGCCACGCACCCACACGCTCAAGCGTTAAACGTGCACGTAGCCAAATTTATCAGCCTGGAGATGCTGCCGTATAGGGTTGTGGAAATGGAGTCCTTCAAAAGTATGATGGCGGCGGCGGCCCCACGATACTCAGTTCCCAGTCGCCACTATTTTTCCCGATGTGCCGTCCCAGCCCTGCACGACCACGTCTCCCGCAACATTGTACGCGCCCTCACCAACGCGGTTACTGCCAAGGTCCACTTAACAACGGACACGTGGACAAGCACAGGCGGGCAGGGCCACTATATCTCCCTGACGGCACATTGGGTGAATTTAGTGGAGGCTGGGACAGAGTCAGAGCCTGGGACCGCTCACGTCCTTCCCACCCCCAGAATTGCGGGCCCCAGCTCGGTGGTGGTATCTGCGGCGGTATAGGCTTCCTCCACTAAAGCACCCTCCTCCTCCTCCTCCAACGCAACCTCTGTCTCGCAATCAAGATGTGTCAGCAGCAGCAGCACGACGCCAGCAGTCAGTGTCGCGCGTCATGGCAGCACAGCGGTGGGCAAGCGTCAGCAGGCCGTGCTGAAACTACTCAGCTTAGGAGATAGGAGGCACACGGCCCACGAACTGCTGCAGGGTCTGTCAGAGCAGACCGACCGCTGGCTTGCGCCGCTGATCCTCCAACTGGGCATGGTCGTGTGTGACAACGGCCGTAACCTGGTGGCGGCTCTGCAGCTCGGCAGCCTCACGCACGTGCCATGCCTGGCCCACGTCTTTATTTTGGTGGTTCAGCGCTTTCTGAAAAGCTACCCACGGTTGTCAGACCTGCTCGGAAAGGTGCGCCGGCTCTGCGCACATTTCCGCAAGTCCCACACGGACGCTGCTACCCTGCGTACCCTGCAACATCGGTTTAATCTGCCAGTGCACCGACTGCTGTGCGGCGTGCCCACACGGTGGAACTCTACGCTCCACATGTTGGCCAGGCTCTATGAGCAGCGTAGAGCTATAGTGGAATACCAACTCCAACATGGGCGGCGCAGTGGGAGTCAGCCTCCTCAATTATTTTCAGAAGAGTGGGCCTGGTTGGCAGACATCTGCCAGGTCCTTCGAAACTTTGAGGAGTCTACCCAGGTGGTGAGCGGCGATGCTGCAATCATTAGCGTCACCATTCCTCTTTTATGCCTCTTGAGAAGTTCCCTGCAAACCATAAAGGCAGAGGCTTTGCACTCGGAAACAGAGCCGGGAGAAGACAGTATGTCGCTGGATAGTCAGAGCACCCTCCTGTCTATATCTCAGCACAGTGAGGAGGAGGAGGAGGAAGATGAGGAGGAGGGGGAAGACACAGCTTGGCCCACTGGTGAGGGTACACATGCTGCTGGCCTGTCATCCTTTCAGCGTGTATGGCCTGAGGAGGAGGAGGAGGAGGAGGAGGAGGAGGATCCTGAAAGTGATCTTCCTAGTGAGGACAGCCATGTGTTGCGTACAGGTACCCTGGCACACATGGCTGACTTCATGTTAGGATGCCTTTCTCGTGACCCTCGCGTTACACGCATTCTGGCCACTAGGGATTACTGGGTGTACACACTGCTCGACCCACGGTATAAGGAGAACCTTTCCACTCTCATACCCGAAGAGGAAAGGGGTTCGAGAGTGTTGCTATACCACAGGACCCTGGCGGACAAACTGATGGTAAAATTCCCATACGACAGCGCTAGTGGCCGAAGGCGCAGTTCCGAGGGCCTGGTAGCAGGGGAGGCGCGGAGATCAGGCAGCATGTACAGCTCAGGCAGGCCAACACTCTTTAAGGCCCTTGACAGCTTTATGGCTCCCCAGCAAGACTGTGTCACCGCTCCCCAGTCACGGCTGATTCGGCGGGAGCACTGTAAAAGGATGGTGAGGGAGTACGTAGCCGATCACACGACCGTCCTCCGTGACGCCTCTGCTCCCTACAACTACTGGGTGTCAAAGCTGGACACGTGGCCTGAACTCGCGCTGTATGCCCTGGAGGTGCTTGCTTGTCCTGCGGCTAGCGTCTTGTCAGAGAGGGTGTTTAGTGCGGCTGGGGGAATCATCACGGATAAGCGTAGCCGCTTGTCAACCGATAGTGCCGACAGGCTAACACTCATCAAGATGAACAAAGCCTGGACAGCAGCGATACGTAAGCAATAGGTAGGCTGCACCCACGGATGGAAGCATCGTTCTCTATCACAATCCAAAACGGGGACGTTTTCGCTTCATCAATCTGTGTATAATATTCCTCCTCCTCCTCCTGCTCCTCCTCCTGAAACCTCACATAATCATGCCGAACGGGCAATTTTTCTTAGGCCCACAAGGCTCAGTCATATAATTTTTGTAAACAATTTTTATACGTTTCAATGCTCATTAAAGCGTTGAAACTTTCACCTCCACCAATTTTTATTTTAACTGGGCTGCCTCCTGGCCTAGTTACCAATTAAGCCACATTAACCAAAGCGATTAATGGGTTTCACCTGCCCTCTTGGTTGGCCATGGCCAATTTTTCGGATGTACATTAGTACTGTTGATACAGCAATTTTTGTGGGCCCTCGCCTACAGTGTAATCAAATGAATTTTTAGCCCACCTGCATTACAGCTGA
Source organism: Eleutherodactylus coqui (assembly GCF_035609145.1). Classification (NCBI taxonomy): domain Eukaryota; kingdom Metazoa; phylum Chordata; class Amphibia; order Anura; family Eleutherodactylidae; genus Eleutherodactylus; species Eleutherodactylus coqui. Next base: position 78,292,287 of record NC_089839.1, on the reverse strand, counting down.
CGTTACATCCGCTGTGTTGGGCAATGCAATGGGATATTTTTATGTACCGCCGGTGGGTTCCAGGGAACCACCCATGCTGTGGGTCCACAGGGAATTATAAATGCATCTGTTTCCACTTCTAAAGAACCCCAGTCTGACTGGGGCATGCAGTGTGGGCCGAAGCCCACCTGCATTAAACATGACATTACTACCTTAGCTGTGATGGGCAATGCAATGGGATATTTTTATGTACCGCCGGTGGGTTCCAGGGAGCTACCCATGCTGTGGGTGCACACGGAATTCCCATTGCGGAGTTGTACCTGCCTGTGACTATATATAAAAAACCGCGGTCTGACTGGGGCATGCAGACACCTTGACAGTATGAATAGTGTGTGGCACATAGGTTCCCCATTGCTATGCCCACGTGTGCAGCTCCAGATAGAGGTGGCACAGGATTGGATTTCTCATTGCTTCTGTACAGCATTGCGGGCTATCGCCCCGCCCCTTTTAAAGAGGGTCGCTGCCCAGCCGTGCCAACCCTCTGCAGTGTGTGCCTGCTTTTCCTGTGGCAGACGCACTTATAAATAGACATGAGGGTGGCGTGGCATGAGGGCAGCTAAAGGCTGGGCAGGGACAGTTTGGTGTGCGCTGTGGACACTGGGTCGTGCGGGGGGGGGGGGGGGGGAGTTGGGCAGCATGTAACCCAGGAGAAGTGGCAGCGGAGTGTCATGCAGGCAGTGATTGTGCTTTGTTGGAGGTAGTGTGGTGCTTAGCTAAGGTATGCATTGCTAATGAGGGCTTTTCAGATGTTAAAATTGTTGGGGGGGCCCACTCTTGCTGCTATTGTGGCTTAATAGTGGGACCTGTGAACTTCATATGCAGCCCAACATGTAGCCCCTCGCCTGCCCTATCCGTTTCTGTGTCGTTCTAATCACTTTCTGGAATTGCCCCGATTTTCACAAATGAAAACCTTAGCGAGCATCGGCTATATACAAAAATGCTCGAGTCACCCATTGACTTCAATGGGGTTCGTTACTCGAAACGAACCCTCGAGCATCGCGAAAAATTCGTCTCGAGTAACGAGCACCCGAGCATTTTGGTGCTCGCTCATCTCTAGACCTTAACCTTTAACTGTGGATGGGATTTATTTGTTCCACTTCTGTGGACGGGGGTCTGACAGTCTCCTATATATTGTGGGGTTGAATGTTTTGCACAATAATGAGCTGGATGTTTACAATAACTTGTTTTTATTAGTCTTCAGGTTATAAAAACACGTAGAAATAATCAACTTTTATTGATATGAGGGGGGGGGGGGGGGACACACGATTCCTGGGAATCTAGAAGCGGGAGAGGTCTGTGAGACGTCAAGAGTTAACAGTTAAGACTCTAGTGATATTAAATGGCAAAGGACAGGAAGTCTGGTAGGTGATTAACCACTGCCTGTCCTATGATATTTAACAAGTTACTATCAGATATATATACTGGGTGACAATGATGAGGCAGAGATCCACACCATAAAACCTTCATGTCCTTCATCAGCATCACAGATTTGTAAAAGTACCATTTACACTAAAATGTTGCTGCGTTTTCTGCTGCACCTCTTTGTCAGTCCAGTCTACTGTAACGCTGTGTCCACGGTTTAGTGTAATGGTGCGGTCAGTCCACGGTCTAGTGTAATGGTGCGGTCAGTCCACGGTTTAGTGTAATGGTGCGGTCAGTCCACGGTCTAGTGTAATGGTGCGGTCAGTCCACGGTCTAGTGTAATGGTGCGGTCAGTCCACGGTCTAGTGTAATGGTGCGGTCAGTCCACGGTCTAGTGTAATGGTGCGGTCAGTCCACGGTCTAGTGTAATGGTGCGGTCAGTCCACGGTCTAGTGTAATGGTGCGGTCAGTCCACGGTCTAGTGTAATGGTGCGGTCAGTCCACAGTCTAGTGTAATGGTGCGGGTAGTCCACGGTCTAGTGTAATGGTGCGGTCAGTCCACGGTCAAGTGTAATGGTGCGGTCAGTCCACGGTCTAGTGTAATGGTGCGGTCAGTCCACGTCTAGTGTAATGGTGCGGTCAGTCCACGTCTAGTGTAATGGTGCGGTCACTTCATGGTCTAGTGTAATGGTGCCGTGAGTCCACGTCTAATGTAATGGTGCGGTCAGTCCACGGTCTAGTGTAATGGTGCGGTCAGTCCACGTCTAGTGTAATGGTGCGGTCATGCCACGGTCTAGTGTAATGGTGCGGTCAGTCCACGGTCTAGTGTAATGGTGCGGTCAGTCCGCGGTCTAGTGTAATGGTGCGGTCAGTCCACGGTCTAGTGTAATGGTGCGGTCAGTCCACGTCTAGTGTAATGGTGTGGTCAGTCCAAGGTCTAGTGTAATGGTGCGGTCAGTCCAGTGTACTGTAATGTTGTGTTTAGTCCACTGTCTAGTGTAATGATGCGGTCAGTGCACGGTCTAGTGTAATGATGCGGTCAGTCCACGGTGTAGTGTAATGATGCGGTCAGTCCACGGTCTAATGTAATGATGCGGTCAGTCCACGGTCTAGTGTAATGGTGAGGTCAGTCCAGTCTAGTGTAAAGGTGCAGTCTGTCCACGGTTTAATGCAGTTTTTCCTAACCTTGGGGCACCCCCGGGAAAAATGTTTTACTGCTGGGCACCCCTACCAAAAAAGTTGCGTGGCTTATCACAATATATGATTTTACCTTCGATTTTAAGGGCATGCGGTGGCCTTTAGTGAGCGTAGCACCATTGGCCACTTCCGCATAACCAGGTGCCCGGTGAAGGAGGTGTCAAGAGCGTGAAGACTTCGTAGGTGAGAGGGAATGCAGTCTATTCTGAAATCAGCTGCGGAAGCGCAGCTGATTTCGAGTCAAGATCCACACCAGTAGCAAAAAATCTGCAGCATTTCCGCTATATGTAAATATACCCTAAGGCCTCATGTCCACGGGGAAAATCAGATCCGCTGCAGATTCTACATGTAGAATCTGCAGCGGGTCCCTCCTGCCCCGCGGACATGAGCGCCGAAAATAAGAATTTAAAAGTATTTACCATCCGGCGCGGGCGGAGAAGATCAGCTGTTCCTCACGGCCGGATCTTCATTTTCGGCCGGCGGATGAATTCCTGACGCCGGCGGCACGTCGCCGGCACGTCGCCGACGTGCCGCGCGCATGCGCCGGGCACATCCGCCGAGCCGAAGCAAGGAAGATGCGGCCGTGAGGAACAGCTGATCTTCTCCGCCCGCGCCGGATGGTAAATACTTTAAATTCCTATTTTAGGTCTCCCGCGGATCCGGACGGCTTCCATAGGCTTCAATAGAAGCCCGCGGGAGCCGTCCCCGCGGGAGACCCGCACGAAAATGGAGCATGGTCCGGATTTTTCCATGCTCCATTTTTTTTAAAATCCCTTTTATTGACGATCCGCGGGTATTTATCTACCCGCGGGTGGTCAATGCATCCCTATGGGATGCGGATCCGCATGCGGGAGATCCGCTGCGGATCTTAAATCATATTTTGCCCGTGGACATGAGCCCTAAGTGTGGTATAGGGACTAGTATAGGGCCTGGTTACTTGGGGCACGTGTCCCCACCCATAGGGCCTGATTGCGTCTCCACACATAGGTCCTAGTTTCCCCAGTCCATAAGGTATGGTTGCTGGAGACCTGCACCGCCGCCCATAGGGCCCAGTTGCAGGTGGCATGTGCCCCTGCTTATAAAGCCCTGTTACTGGGGACCAATTTTCTCTATTCATAGGGCCCACTTTCTCCCACCCATAAGGCTTGCTGGGGGCCTGGGTTCTAGCTCCAACGGTAGGGCATGAATGCCGCGCCCAAAGATACTGATTGTGGGGTTCTGCACCCAGACCCATAGGGCTTAGTTGCCTCTGCCTAAAATGTCTAATGTGCCTATTCAGGTGCCGTCTTCAGGATGATGTCATCACTGACAGCCAATGAAAGCGCTGGCCAGGAAAGTTTGTATATGACAAACTTTAGCAGCATGTCAGCGCTATAACAGGCAGTGTCTCTGTTCCACTCTCCTGTCAGTGGGAGATCGGAGAACAATGTGTAAAACACGAAACATTATCCCCACAGTAACCCCTACTATTACATTAGTATGGGTGCTTGTATAGAATAGGGTTAATTTTTAACCATTTATCTGGAAATAAATTACATTTATGATAGTACATTCACACGCAGCCAATTTTGGTGCAGATCTGTACCAAATTCTGCAGCAAGGTTTGCGCCTTGTATTTCAGTGTAAATCCACACTATTTGGTACGAACTTTTGACATTAATCCGCAGCGGATTTCACTCTTTCAAACATCAGGGTGAAGTTTGTTGCAAATAAATGTCAAAATCTGCACGAGTGCTGTAATACAGAATTTTAGGCAGAATTTCTGCAGCGATTCAGGTATGTGTGGACGTCCCCTTGAATTAATTCATTACATTAATTAGTTATTACATTAATCATCAATGCCATGTATATTTATTGGAAATTATAAATATAAATGAAAATGAAAAACAATATACTTCAAAATTTTCTAAAATGAATGTTACTTTAGTAAGTCCTCTAAATTGCGTAGAAACTAATGACATTTTTCAGATGTGCTTTCAAAGTAAAGTAAAGAAGTGGAAATATATATCTGCTAAAAATTTAGCTTTTGTTTTAGTGCAAAATTGTTATTTATGTTTTATTTCTTTATTAAATTACTTACTACTAAAAATTCTATTTTCTTCAGTGAAAAGTCCAACTTGGCCGTGACCATCAGTGATGAGAACAATGTCGTTGCTAATGCTGCTTTCCTGGACTATCCAAGCTGGGATGTCACAGACCAAGCAGAATGGGAAGATTGGATGTATAAACACTACGAAGAGACTGACCAATGCACAGTGAGTATAATCATAGAGTGTGATGGAAACATGAAATAATTTACTCGGCCGTGTTGGTATAGTATATTCGGTACGCGGTTTTGCGCACAAAATACGCTTTACCAGTCTGCAATAGGCTCCCATGCTGCATATCACACAAATCACACAAAATACGCACACAATGAAGATCACAGCGTGTTCTATCTTGTACTAGGTTGTACTCCATTGCAAATGATCATTACCTTGTTGTGGTGCTGGAGCTTGAGCACCTCAATGATGCCATGAGCGAAACCGTGAAGGGGCACCCAAGACGGAAAGGTCAAGATGGAGAGGTCAGACTAAATACGATCCCTGGGGAAGGTAATGGCAACCCACCCCAGTATTCTTGCCATGAAAACTAAATGGATCAGTACAACCAAAGATATGTCAGTATACCATCGGAAGATGGGACTCCCAGTTCAGAAGATGGTCAAAATGCTACTGGGGAGGAACAGAGGATAAGTTCAACTAGCCCCAGTTGTGATGACGCAGCTAGCAGATTGGAATGCTAAGGTGGGTAGTCACATGACACATGGGATTAGAGGCAAGTATGGTCTAGGACAACAAAATGAAGCGGGACATAGGCTGATAGAATTTTGCTAGGACAACTCACTGTGCATAATAAACACTCTTTTTCAACAACCTAAAAGACGGCTTTATGCATGGACTTCACTAGATGGTCAACATCAAAATCAGATTGACTACATCCTTTGCAGCCAACGGTGGCGGACATCCATCCAGTCGGTGAAAACAAGACCTGGAGCTGACTGTAGTTCAGATCACGAACTTCTTGTTGCACAGTTTAGAATCAGACTAAAGAGAATAAAGAAGACACACAGATCAATTAGATGTGATCTCACTAATATTCCTAATGAATATGCAGTGGAGGTGAGGAATAGATTTAGGGGACTGGATTTAACAGATAGAATCCAAGAAGAACTTTGGACAGAAGTTTGCAACATTGTTCAGGAGGCGGCAACAAAGAAAGTCCCAAAGAAAAAGAAAACCAAGAAGGCAAGATGGTTGTCTGCTGAGACACTGGAAGTAGCCCAAGAAAGAAGGAAAGCAAAAGGAAACAGCGATAGGCGGAGATATGCCCAATTAAATGCACAATTCCAGAGGTTAGTCAGAAGGGATAAGGAACTATTTCTAAACAAGCAATGCATGGAAGTTGAAGAAGACAATAGAATAGGAAGGACAAAAACAAACTCTTCCAGAAAATTAGAAACATAGGAGGTAAATTTCAGGCAAAAATGGGCCTGATCAAAAACAAAGATGGCAAGGATCTAACAGAAGCGAAAGAGATCAAGAGAAGGTGGCAAGAATATATGGAAGATCTGTATAGGAAGGATAATAATATCAAGGATAGCTATGACGGTGTGGTGAGTGAATTAGAACCAGACATCCTGAGGAGTGAGGTTGAATGGGCCTTAAGAAGCATTGCTAATAACAAGGCAGCAGGAGACGACAGTATCACAAGTGAACTGTTTAAAATCTTGAAAGATGATGCTGTCAATGTAATGCATGCCATATGCCAGCAAACATGGAAAACACAAGAATGACCATCAGATTGGAAAACGTCCACTTATATCCCCGTACCAAAAAAGGGAAACACTAAAGAATGCTCTAACTATCGCACAGTGGCCCTTATCTCACATGCCATTAAAGTAATGCTCAAGATCCTACAAGGTAGAATCCAGCAATTCATGGAGCGTGAGTTGCCAGTTGTACAAGCCGGGTTCAGAAAAGGCAGAGGAACTAGAGACTAAATTGAAAATATACGCTGGAAAATGGAGGCAGGCAGGGAATTTCAGAAAATCATCTATTTCTGATTTATTGGTTATTCTAAAGCCTTTGACTGTGGGGATCATAATAAACTGTGGCAAGTTCTTGGTGGTATGAGGATACCAAGTCACCTTGTATGCCTCCTGAGGAATCTGTATAATGACCAAGTAGCAACGGTAAGAACAGACCATGGAACAACAGATTGGGAAAGGAGTACGGCAGGGGTGTATACTCTCACCCTACCTATTCACCTTGTATGCAGAACACATCAATCGACGAGCGGGGCTTGATGAATCTAAGGCTGGAGTTAAGATCGTTGGAAGAATCGTAGATATGCAAATGATCCAACTTTGATGGCTAAAAGCGAGGAGGAGCTGAGGAGCCTTATTACCAAGGTGAAAGAAGAAAGTGCAAAAGCTGGGTTGCAGTTAAACATCAAAAAAATAAGATTATGGCAACCAGATTGATTGACAACTGGCAAGTAGAGGGAGAAAACGTGGAGGCAGTGACAGACTTCATATATCTAGGCACAAAGATTACTGCAGACGCGGACTGCAGCCAGGAAATCAAAAGACTCTTACTTCTTGGGAGGAGAACAATGACCAATCTCAATAAAATCGTTAAGAGCAGAGACATCACACTGACAACGAAGGTCCACATAGTTAAAGCAGTGGTATTCCCCATAGTAACCTATGGATGTGAGAGCTGGACCAAAAGGAAGGCTGAGCAAAGGAAAATAGAACTGCAGTGTTGGAGGAAGATGCTGAGAGTGCCTTGGACCGCAAGAAGGTCAAACCAGTCCATACTCCAGGAAATAAAGCCAGACTGCTCACTGGAGGGAAGGATATTAAAGGCAAAACTAAAGTACTTTGGCCACATAATGAGAAGACAGGATACCTTGGAGAAGATGCTGATGTTGGGGAAACTGGAAGGCAAAAAGAAGAGGGGCCGACCAAGGGCAAGATGGATGGATGATATCCTCCAGGTGACGGACTGGACCTTGGTGGAGTTGGGGGTGGTGACAGCCGACAGGAAGCTCTGGTGTGGGCTAGTCCACGAGGTCACAAAGAGGCAGAAGCGACTGAACGAATAAACGACAGCAATAGGTTGTAAGCCTGCATGGTGAAATCCATGTACCATGTGGCCTGAGACCCTGTATTTAATCATTTGTGCTGGAATAAGCACTAAGCAGCCCCCCCCCCCCCACCACCAGTATAAGGAGGGTTTGTGAGTGGTTGTTCATCAGTGTCCAGCACATGTCTTACTTGCTCCTCCGTTTAGCAGTCTGTCTGTCTGTTGAGGGTTAAGTGGTGTATATACATCTGTATATATGCCTATGTGTATATCAGTAAGTATATGGCTATTTTCTGTGATATTTTTTGTCTGTATATATTTCCTTTCTGTGATTTTATCATGCAAAAAAGAAGCAATTTATCAACGCAATCCAGAAACGCAGCATCTTCTCTGGGCCAAAACCTATTTAAAATGGACTGAGCCAAAATGGAAACTGTTTTGTGGTCAGATGAATCAAAATTTTAAATTTTTTTTGGAAACCATGGATGCCGTGTCCTGCAGACTCAAAAGGAGAGGGACCTTCGAGCTTGTTATCAGCGCATAGTTCAAAAGCCTTCATCTCTGATGGTATGGGGTTGCATTAGTGCCTATGGCATGGGCAGCTTACACATCCTGAAAGACACCATCAATGCTGAGCAGTATATAGAGGTTTTAGAACAACATATACTCCCATCCAGACGTCTCTTTCAGGAAAGGCCTTGCATATTTCAGCAAGACAATGCTAAACCACATACTGCATCTACCACAACAGCATGACCATGCAGAAGAAGAGTCCGGATGCTGAACTGGCCGCCTGCAGTCCAGACCTTTCACCACTTGAAAACATTTGGCACATTATGAAACGCAAAATCCGGCAAACACAACCCAGGATTGTTGAGCAGCGAGAATCCTACAATCAGACAAGACTGGGGCAACATTCCTCTCCCAAAACTCCAGCAACTGATCTCCTCACTTCCCAGACATTTACAGACTGTTGTAAAAAGTAAAGTGAATGCTACACAATGGCAGACATGGCCCTGGCACAACATTTGTGAGATGTATTGCTGCCATCAATTTCTAAATGAGAAAATTTTTAAAAAAATGAAATGGAAAAATGTCTCACAATCAGACTCTGCCTTCTACTTTAGAAAAAAATTCTTACTTTGCAGCATTTTTCAACTTCTGCCTAAGGCCCCCCTCACACATGCATTGCTGTAAGCCGGTTCTTAGCACTCCTCATCATTGATGAGGAGCGCTAAACACTCAAAAGTAGAACAGACTTTGCTCAAAAAAATTGCGGCGCTGAAAGGTGCTGAGATTGATCGTCTGCTGAGCGGCTTCCATTGGAAACAATGGAAGCGTTATATACTGCGTTAAGCAGTGTTGAAAGCGCGGCGTTAATCGCGGTAAAAGGCAGCTGTGTGAGGGAGGCCTAAAACATTTGCACAGTACTGCATATACTGTAAGTATACATGAAAACCTCTCCAAAAGACAGCTGCTTTGAAAAGACCGCCCGCTTATCCATACCAGATTTCCTGTGATTTTCAGTTCCACCATATCTCATACATTCTATCTTCTTTGAGAAGACTACTCCTCTAAAAGACTACTCTCCAATACGGATTTTAGGGATCGTCTCAGAGAAGATTCCTTATATTTATAGCAAAAATGTTTTGGCTTACACTGTAGTGTTACAATTCATTAAATTCTGAGAATTGTAACAATTGCCAAGTCCAAATGTGCAAAAAGATCAGCCCTAAATGATAAAACAATTCCTCTTTAACCTTAATATACAATCTGATGATGAGTAAATTCCTATCTTATTACATTATAATGACCGTAGTAAAAACCCACATAGGAATGATCCTTAATTTTTTTTGCAGAGTGCAAAGCTATAATTACTAATATTAAAGGGATTGTCTCACAATTGACTTCTATCACTTATCCATAGGATAGCTGATAAAAATCTGATCAGTGGGGGTCTCACTGCTAAGAACCCAATGATCCTGAGAATGGGGGTCCCGTGTCCCCCTCTCCTCCTCACTGCAGGATCACTGCATCCCCCACAGTGAGGGGATCACACATGCGCAGCGCTGCTCTATTCATCACCAATGGTACTGCCAGAGATAACTGAGCGCTTGTACTCAGCTATTTCTCTCAGCCCCATTGAATGCATTGAGTGATGCCGCACATGCACAACCACTGCTCCATTCAATCTCCACGTCAGTGCGGTGGGTGCAGTAAGCCCGCAGTGATAAGAAGAGGGGGACACAGCACCCCCATTCTTGAGATTATTCTGGGTATCAGTGGTGAGTATTTTGATGCAGATAAAAAAGAAGTTGAGCCCAGGTGTTCACTCCTAAATCGGGGGGCACTAACTATGTATAAAGCATTGGACCAGTATTTTTTTGCATGTTTTCCTCATGACCGCCATTGTACCAGCAAATTCTCCAACTCCCTACACCAGGTCAGAGGAGTCACTCCTTGTAAGAAGGCTGTCTAAAGTGCAGTACATAACCCGAATTATTACGTTGACATTCTTTATGAACTTTCTAGAAATTACTAAAATATTGTCCGATTTTGCAGACATGAACCTGTCCATGAAATAACACTTTTTATATATGCCCCTTATTGCTTTTTACTGGTTTGTTGCTTAAGAAATGAATACAGATGCTGTATAGGGCCATCTTATCTGTCACTGTCTTATTTATAACACATTTTGTATCTTTCAGCCATTGAACACCTTATTTTTACATCTTTTTGTGTCAAAAGATGAATTTTCCTTACAGAGCATCAAAGAGATCATGAGGTGAGACAAATGATTTATTTACTGTATTTTTTATGAGACATCACTGTTTTCAGTTCATGGGTACTATACTTCTATATTACACATTCACTTGAATGTGAACATGCTGCAGTTCCTGCACAGCAGCGCTCTTGACCATGCAAAACTTAAAAGGGGATGAAGCACTACACCACTGCCATGACCCCTTCATTATCACAACCCGTGTGGGTCCCAGAGATCGGACCACCACCTATCATAAATTTTTGTCATATCCTAGTGATATACCTTCACTTTACTACATAGGAATGCCCAATAAATGTATTCCTGGGGCAGATTGTTTTAATGCCCCATGTGTAGCCGACAGGTGCTTTTTTTGCTATTTGCATCAGACAGTGTGAAACTGGCTTTAGGGGGGCAATTGCAATGCACCTTTGTCCCTCATAGAGGAAATTAGTGACATTATAAACAGCTGCTTTTCTTGTCTGTGCCTGGTTTCAGCTTTAGTTATGTCGAAGTTGATGTATGTAAAATATGCAAACATCTTAGGTGCTAAACCCTAACCTATAGCATAATGGTAATGCTTGTAGCGAAGCATCTGAAGATGCTGATTCTGAAGCAAAAAGAAGAAAATGAGATGGGACTTCATCCAAATATCAAGATGACTAAGATCATGACTGTCGCCAACAAGGAAGTCCACAGAAAGTTCAATAATGAAGAAATCAAAGTTGTTAATAGTTTCGTATTCCTTGGATCCTCATCAATCAAAGTGGTAGCTCAACAGGTGAGATAAAGTGTTGATGAGCACTGGGGCTTACGGCCATGATGAGCATGGACCCAATGTGGAAGTGCAAGGATGTCTCAGTCACTATCAAACGAAGGTTTAATCACAGCAGCATATGACTGTGAGACGCGGACATTGAGGATAGCAGACAGAAGAAAAATTGATGCTTTTGAGTTGTGGTCTTGGAGAAAGCTTCTGCGAATTCCCTGGACTGCTAGGGTCAGCAACAAAGCTGTCCTGGACCGTATGGACTCAGAGGTGTCCCTAGAATGTAAGATCACGAGACAGAGATGGACTTACTTTGGACACGGATAAATTCGCTGGTAGAAGAGATACTACTTGGATGGTCAGTGGTAAAAGAAAACAGAGAAGACAAAAGACATGCTGGCTGGACATCATCAAGAAGAGCATGGGAATGGACATCAAGCAATCAAAAGTAGCCGTAGAGAATAGAGAAGCATGGAGAAGACTGGCCTACAGAGTATCCAAGAGTCGTACACGACTGAATGGATAGAATTTAATGCCCCTAGCTGTAATCATTAGGGCCGATTTAACTCCTTCATTATATATCTTCTTTAGAAGATGTACACAGCTCCTAAGTTACCCCTCCTTCTCATGAGCTCTGCCCACTTGGCCAGCCAGGCCTCTGTACAAAAGACAACCTGGCATCTTGTTGTCAAAGAAATTGGATGCCGAGCGGCCACTGACTCCACTGTGCCGAGAGTTGGAGCATCTTTCCCTACTAGCTCCCGCTGCTCTCCAGACACCACGCAATAAGCAGCAGGTACAGGAGGAACCAGAACACTGCACACACTGGGGAAACGGGCAAGCTTAGCCTAGGATGGCTGCCCACTCTTACATTTGCTTTCTACACCCCATAGTTAGTTTTCAGCTATAATTGCAAGCACAACTGAAAATGGCACCACAGGTTCATCTTTTACCCTATGGGAAGCTGCCTTGGTAGTCATCAGTCCTATAATGCATTTTTTATGATTTGTCAACCTATATAATTGGTATTGCACATGAAAAAGTATGCAGCCATAAAAAGAAGCATGGTAAGCAGAACCATCCAATGTCTAAGCGCCCTCTTATGATAAGCTGCATTTTTCCGCTTGCTTTTTAATTTCAAGTCATTTCATATTCAGTCACCATTTTAAATTACATTCCTTGCAAGATCTATCAACAGCTGTTAAAATAAAAAATTTAGTCAGGAAGGATGTCCTCTTGTCTAGGTACACCTGCAGAACGTCAGAGATTTTGTAGGATTATAGTCAAGTGTACAATTAACCAATTAGACCAAACAGGTGATAATGATCATGATTTTCATATGTAGGTTGAAATACAGTCATTAACTTAACAGAAACAGTAGTTTCTATTTAAGTTAAAAACTTAAAACTGGGTACAGTGAAGCACGGTGGACAGCGGTACAATAATGAGTGTCTGCAGGCAGCAGTGAAGCATGGTGGAGAGCGGTACAATAATGAGTGTCTGCAGGCAGCAGTGAAGCACGGTGGACAGCGGTACAATAATGAGTGTCTGCAGGCAGCAGTGAAGCATGGTGGAGAGCAGTACAATAATGAGTGTCTGCAGGCAGCAGTGAAGCATGGTGGACAGCGGTACAATAATGAGTGTCTGCAGGCAGCAGTGAAGCATGGTGGAGAGTGGTACAATAATGAGTGTCTGCAGGCAGCAGTGAAGCATGGTGGAGAGCGGTACAATAATGAGTGTCTGCAGGCAGCAGTGAAGCATGGTGGAGAGCGGTACAATAATGAGTGTCTGCAGGCAGCAGTGAAGCACGGTGGACAGCGGTACAATAATGAGTGTCTGCAGGCAGCAGTGAAGCATGGTGGAGAGCGGTACAATAATGAGTGTCTGCAGGCAGCAGTGAAGCACGGTGGACAGCGGTACAATAATGAGTGTCTGCAGGCAGCAGTGAAGCATGGTGGAGAGCAGTACAATAATGAGTGTCTGCAGGCAGCAGTGAAGCATGGTGGACAGCGGTACAATAATGAGTGTCTGCAGGCAGCAGTGAAGCATGGTGGAGAGTGGTACAATAATGAGTGTCTGCAGGCAGCAGTGAAGCATGGTGGAGAGCGGTACAATAATGAGTGTCTGCAGGCAGCAGTGAAGCATGGTGGAGAGCGGTACAATAATGAGTGTCTGCAGGCAGCAGTGAAGCACGGTGGACAGCGGTACAATAATGAGTGTCTGCAGGCAGCAGTGAAGCATGGTGGAGAGCAGTACAATAATGAGTGTCTGCAGGCAGCAGTGAAGCATGGTGGACAGCGGTACAATAATGAGTGTCTGCAGGCAGCAGTGAAGCATGGTGGAGAGTGGTACAATAATGAGTGTCTGCAGGCAGCAGTGAAACATGGTGGAGAGCGGTACAATAATGAGTGTCTGCAGGCAGCAGTGAAGCATGGTGGAGAGCGGTACAATAATGAGTGTCTGCAGGCAGCAGTGAAGCATGGTGGAGAGTGGTACAATAATGAGTGTCTGCAGGCAGCAGTGAAGCACGGTGAACAGCGGTACAATAATGAGTGTCTGCAGGCAGCAGTGAAGCATGGTGGAGAGCGGTACAATAATGAGTGTCTGCAGGCAGCAGTGAAGCATGGTGGAGAGTGGTACAATAATGAGTGTCTGCAGGCAGCAGTGAAGCACGGTGAACAGCGGTACAATAATAAGTGTCTGCAGGCAGCAGTGAAGCACGGTGAACAGCGGTACAATAATGAGTGTCTGCAAGCAGCAGTGAAGCATGGTGGAGAGGAGTACAATAATGAGTGTATGCAAGCAGCAGTGAAGCATAGTGGAGAGCGGTACAATAATGAGTGTCTGCAGGCAGCAGTGAAGCATGGTGGAGAGCGGTACAATAATCAGTGTCTGCAGCGAACAGGGAAACGTGAAGGTGCCTTGCAAATTTGTGGCTGCGTTTCATCAAATTGAGTTGGGTATTTGGTCAGGAGTAGAGATGAGTGAATGTACTCGGTAAGGCCGATTTTGCAATCAAGCACCGCGATTTTCAAGTACTTCACTACTCGGGTGAAAAGTACCCGGGGGTGCTGTGGGGCGGGGCGCGGCGTGGTGGAGCGGGGGGTAGCAGCGCGGAACAGGTGGGAGCTCTCTCTCACTCTCCTCCCCACTCCCCTCTGCAACCCCCTGCTCACCCACAGCGCCCCCGAGTACTTTTCACCCGAGTAGTGAAGTACTCAAAAATCGCGGTGCTCGATTGCGAAATCGGCCTTACCGAGTACGTTCGCTCATCTCTAGTCAGGAGTAATGATGTCCTTAATGCTGAGAAATACAGACAACTACTTATCCATCATGTAATACCATTAGGGAGGCCTCTGGCTAGCTCCAAATTTATTCTGCAGCAGGATTACAACCCAAACATCCTTCCTACACATTAAGAACTATCTTCAGCATAAAGAAGAACAAGGAGTCCTGGAAGTGATAATACAGCCCCACAGATACCTGATCTCAACATCATCATCCAGTCTGGGATTACATAAAGAGACAGAAGGATTTGAGCAAGACTACATCCACAGAAGACCTGTGCTTAGTATTCAAAGATGCTGGAACAACCTCCCTTCCTATTTCCTTCAAAAACTGTGTGCAAGTGTACCTAGAAGAACCAATGTTGTTTTAAAGACAAAGGCTGGTCACACCAAATATTGATGTGATTTAGATCTCTTTTTTTGTTAATTCGCTTGGCATGTTGTTAATTAACAAAAGTAAACTATTAGCACTTCTGTTTTTGAAAGCTTTCTTACTTTGCAGCATTGTTTTGCGCACCTGCTTAAAACTTTTGCACGGTACTATATATCTTCACCTAATTCTCTACAGCGTCTCATAATTCACCTTTTTTGTAATCTCCATGTGTACACACTTAACAGAGTGCATTGTTCTGCTTCTGCATATTGCGAGGCCTCAGAGAGGAACATCTGTTGTAATGTTTACTTTTGCATCGCATTTAGAGCGCGTCTTTCCATCATTTATTAAATCACATTTTATTTTGAAGTTTAGTCTTCTTGGAAAAAGCGAACATTGTCAATATAATTCATATGTAAATATCATGCATTTTCCAGTGACATGAGAGCGGCTCTTAAGGTTAACTCATGTATTCCCAGATTTACTGCTGCAATATTGCAATAGGTAATTGTGATGCATACTAATATATGGAATGATCAAAAACTTGGCACAATACTAGTACTGTAATACTACATTTGTCATGCAGCATTACATGGGGTAAATATGTACCTGCAACTTCCCTGGTGACACCATCTGATCCCCACAGGTTGCTGCCGCTGGACCTATGGCAATGAGGTGAACACTAGGGTTGCAGCATTTATAGGAATTGGGTTGTGGTGATGACACCTTTAAGATATCTTGAATTATGCAAAGGGGTGCTGATAAGTATTGAACCTTACCCAGAAAAAATGGAGCTTGGAAGCTGAAACTGATGCACTATTCTACATATTCCCCCAGGATGTCAATGCACTTATGACGTCTCTCCTGCAGCTTTTTAAGTCGCGGCAAATAGAATTCTTCCAACTGCTGGTCAAACCACTCATTTGCAGCATTACTTACCTCCAATACACTCCCAAACTGTTGTACCTTCAGGTGTTTTTTGAGATTGGGGAACAGATGGTAGTCAGACGGAGCCAGGTCGGGCGAATAGGGTGGAATGGGGCATCAGTTGAAAGCCTAAGGAGGTCATTTTTGCAATACTGGCACCTGCTGTGTGTGACGGGGCATTGTCATGCAACAAGATGACACCTTTGGAGAGCTTTCCTCAATGTTTTTTCTTCATATTTAACCTCAGCTTTGTCAATAACAAACAGTAATATGTTGTATTGATGGTTGAACCCTGTGGGAGGTAGTCCACGAGCAGAGCTCCCTTCTTATCCCCAAAAATGGTTGCCATTTGTTTCTGTGCTGAACTTGCACACATAACGTTTTTGGCCTGGGGAACCACAGTGCCTCCATTCATTAGAGTGTTCCTTTGTCTCTGGATCATAACAGTAGATTCAAGGCTCATCACCAGTTTGTCCAGGAAATCTGACTCATTTCTTGAAAAATGCTCCAAAACAGCCACCAATGCCTCCACACGTCTCCTCTTGGGATCCACTTGGCTGTAAGCTTTCTCGTTCCCAAGTGGTTGTGGATAATGGCACCAACTCTTACATGATATCCTCGGATATGTAGCAGTACTTTTGGCTGATGCAGTCCTCCATGATCATGTCATTGGTGGCTTTCACATTTACAGGCAAGGAGACGGAGACAGGCCTTCCACTGGTTTCTCACTTTCAACACCAAAATGGTCCGTTTTAAAATTTACAACCCAACGTTTAACTTTGCATATGAAGGGCAACTGTCACCCAAAGTCTGTGACATTTCATCATGGATCTGCTTTGCAGCTTTCCCTTGTAGAAGCAGGAACTTGATTATGGTCCTG
Organism: Eleutherodactylus coqui; assembly: GCF_035609145.1. Taxonomy (NCBI): domain Eukaryota; kingdom Metazoa; phylum Chordata; class Amphibia; order Anura; family Eleutherodactylidae; genus Eleutherodactylus; species Eleutherodactylus coqui. The sequence goes on along the minus strand of NC_089839.1, from coordinate 78,275,560 downwards.
ATTATGGTCCTACTGAACGTCTTTGGAGATGCTGCCATGTTCACTTTGGGCCAGAAAAAAAAGCTAAATTAAAATCACAGGTTGTTGATTTTTGCATCATTGGATATAGAAAAATAGACAAGTACACCCTGCAGTTTACAGCTTCCTAACTCAATTTTTTTGGGGGGTAAGGCTTAATACTTATCAGCACTCCCCTTGTAAGTTTCCATATTGGTCTATTCACATATAAAATTGGTGATCCACTACATTTTATTACTCCATGACAATGATATCTTGGCATGGATGTGGGACACAGAGAAATGTTAGATTTTAAATTAGGACTTTAAAGGAAACCCCAGGAAAACTTTTTATCATTCCTCCATAGTGCAGTTGATAGAAAGAATATTGAGACAGCCAACATACTGACCGATTGCTACATTGATGTGATATCGACTTTGCTCCTGTCCCCCATTGTCCTGCATGACCTTCGTCGTGACTAGTTGAACCTTCCAGCATCAGTTGTGTGGAGCGGAAGTGGCGTTTTCTATTCCTTCCTATGAGATCCAATTATTGCTCAAACGAGCGAAATTGAGCAATAATCGCTCAGTTTTAATGTGAGCCAACGACTGAATGACAGACGACAATCATGCGGTTCTCACTCGTCGTTCAGTTTCAGCTGGCATAAAAATCGGCGCCGTGTTGTGCACTCGTTGGGCAGTTTAAGCACTGATTGTTCAGTGTTTCACATAGGAATATGAACAATTAGCGAACGAGAACGGCAAAATTCTCAACGAGAATCATGCAGTCTAAACACGTTGCCCGAGCGCAGACAACACCGGTCTTTGTCACACGCCACTGTGACACCGGCCCTATAGGAATGAATAGAAGTAGTGACTTGTGCTCTACTAGAGGATTCAGCAAGTTACAGGGAGGTACCGGAGTGGAGATGTCATCACATCAATATGGTGGTTGGTAAGTTTGTTATTTGCCTCAATATGCTCTGCATGGCAATTGTGTAGCAGAGAAATGATAATAGGTTTACTTGGAGTGGCCCTTTAAGGCCTCATGAGTTTGGACATATCAATAATCAATAGTAGTGCATACTATACCCTCAGAAATTACAATGTATTCCAGTTATGCAAAGTTGCTGTTAAAGGAATGGTCAAATGTTATTTAGAGACAGACACAATTGTGTTTGTAGCTCTAAAAACCATCACCTTCTCCTGGCACTTCAGAAGTGTATATTTCCAGGTTGTCTCTGGATACGTCCTGTAGGCAGTGCAGTACTACAGGCCGGGCTTCCTTAACAGAAATGAGCAGGGGCATCTTTTTTCTATTCAGCTCTCAGTACTGAATTGCTGACCAATAGCAGAGCAACGCTTTTTGGGGATACCTTTCATTTCTGCAATTTTTGAAAATTAACAAGACAACCGGCATACCCCTTTAACCCTTTCCAATCCAATTTGTATCCTGGTTTTCCTAGGGGGCTTACTCTTTTTCTGCTGTTATACAACAGCGCTATATGCTGGCTAAAGCCAGTACTGCATGAGGTGACACGTTGGATAGGCTCCGACAGCAGAGAGGCTGGCAATATACAGTAAGAGAACCCTGTCGGATGTCTTTTAACATCAGAGCTGTACAGCCTTAAATCGTAATGTCTTCAGAGGTCAGACAGTGGATTGGAAAGGGTTAATGCCAGCAATACTTCTGAAATGCACAATTTTGTGCGCAGAAGCCAAAGTCCTGGTTCCATGGACTTACCATAATCAGCAGTTTAAAAGCTGCAGAAATGTTCTGAACCACAAGCCTGAGAATGGAATGTTGCACATGTTGTAGGCATAATGTTCTTTCTCATGGAATCTGTGACTCTTGCCTTTTTTGCACCTAGGTACTCGATTTCACATGGAGGCATACACAGGATTTTAGTGTTATAGCCCATACTACAATATGCTGTGTTCAATCGGTTACTGTATGCATACAGTTTGCCTCCTCTAGGAGTAGTAGAGAGTCACTGGGAAGCCGCACACAGCTAGGACCTGACCGCTGCACTTATCGTTATGTACAGCTCCTAATACTTTGCTGCTTTCTCTTTCCGCAGAGCTGCATTTAATGCGGTTGCAGATCTACATTTCGTATGTCTCATCACTCCACACAAAGTTACTTTGCGTAAGTTTGAACAATTATTTTAATATTAGATTTAGCCACCATTTCTAAGGGCTCATGTCCTCGGGGAAAATGCATTTTAAAAAATCTGCGCGAGTCTCCCACTCGTGCGATCTGTGCCCATAGGGAATCATTGGGCACCTGCAAGTAATGAAATACCTGCAGTACACACAGTACTTAGGACCAGTTAAGGCTCATTCAGACTGCCGTAGGTGCAACCACACTCGTCTGCACGGAGCGTAGATATGCCTGAATAAGGGGAAGATCTTCGCCGGCTTTTCAAATCGCGTGCCAGAGCGCAGGAATTTGAAAAAAGAGGCTTGAAGATAGATGCTGCCAGATCTCTGCCGCATGTGGTATCTGCTACATGCGGGGAAGGGTAGATCCTCATCCTCAGGGCTCAGTCACACGTGCGTTTTTTGGTCCGATTTGCAGACACGCTTGTGATCTGCAGATATATAGACCCAATGCTTAGCAATGGGATCGGGCACATGGCCGTTTTTTATGTGGATGTGCCGATAATTACATGACACAACGATTCGCAGAACGCATGTAACTGCGTTATGCGCAAATCGGTGTCCTTGTATATGCGCTCACTGGGCCGGCGGCAGCAGCGCCAACCCCATTGAGAACATATACTAAAGATTGTAACAGCTGTGGCAGAGAAGAACAATGTTCTCCCATTGAAGTCAATGGAGCTGGCAATACAGCCGGCTCCATTGAAAGCCATGGGTTGCCGGCAAGCACTGTATTAATTTTCGGGGAAGGGCTTAAAATATAAGCCCTTCCCTGAAAACCATGCAAAAAAGTGTAAAAAATTTTAAAAATGTATATGTAAAAAAAATATATACTCACCTTTTTGCAGCTGCCGGAGTTCAGCCGCGTCCAGCCGACTCTTCTCCTGAACTGCTTTCTGTAGTATTCAACAGGTGGGGATTTAAAATCCCCGCCTGCTGAATGGGCTGCCTCTGATTGGTCACAGCCCTCACCCATTCATGAATTCATGAATGGGTGAGTGAGTGCTGCCTCTGATTGGCTGATCACTGTGACCAGTCAGAGGCAGCTCTCAGCTGTCAATCAATAATATATCTATGACATGGTATTCAAACTATATAACATAAAAAATGGCTTTGGAAAAAAAAACTGCATCCCAGCCATTGAAATGGCTCCCTAATGAGTATAGCTCAATTATGCAGTGTTTCACACATCTCCTAGCATTGCATTACGTGCACATCTGCACATCCCCATTGACTTCTGTAGGGACTTTTGGTGCACAAGTGCTCAGGAAAGTAGAGCATGTTTTTTTTTGTGCAACTGAAATGCACAGGAAATATGCGCATGTGAATGAGCCCTTTGAAATCAATGGCTGTGTATTCAAATTGTGTGCATGCAAGTACGTCTGTGTGAATCTGGCCTTAGAGGTGGAATCAACACTGAAAAATGCATGTCAGATGTCACCTTTGGAGCATATCCTCCCTGTACAGTGTCTAATTATTCACAGGAGCGTATATTGGCTGCCGTTTTCACGGCCGGACGATATACCCTACCATCTGACCTGTCTATCCCCTTCCCTCCCCCTCACTGGCTTTCTGCCTCTCTCCTCCCCTCCAGCTGTTTGCAATGGGAGAGGGTGCTTGCGGAGCTAAGCCCCCCCCTCCCTGCCCCTTGTCCACAGCCAAAAATGGGACTGGGCGGAGCCCCTGTATCGCCCCCTCCCATTGCAAACAGCTGGAGGGGATGAGAGCGGCAGAAAGCCGGCGAAGGGGAGAGAAGGGGGAAGACAGCTCAGATGATGGCGTATATCGGCTGGCCGTTAAAACGGCAGCCGATATACGTTCCTGTGAATAAGCCCTAATGTAGGGACTGTGAGTCAGCCATGCATTATGGGAGATTTCAGTGCTCTGAAGCCTACAGACCTGTGAATGCAGTTCTGCGCTGGAATACTGGTTGTGAGCGAGGATCACTACAAGAGAAGCAATGCAGTATATCTATATTTTTATGCATTTTCTCTATATATACGCTATAAGAGAACCTATCAATATTTATATTCCTCATAAAATAACAATCCTGGAGAATCATAGAAGTTTATATTGTACCATTTCTCTGTTATTCCCACTGAAAACGTATGACTAATTGGACTCCTGTGTGTTACCGTTGCTTGTGATTAAAATGTCTAAATGGGAAGATGGAACAATGGCTCTACAGCACCACCTATTGGAAGGCAGCATTCCTGCAAGTCAATGTCAGACCTTTTTCTACCTTCCAATAGGTGGCGCTGCAGAGGTATTGTTCCATCTTCCTATTTACATATTTCCCATACATGGCCTTATAAATCTCCTCACACCTACTAGGTGCTCTCCCAAAGGCGCCTTTACACTTGCGATAATATCGCACGATGTGAGAGTGAGTGAAAATGCAGCATTATGAAACCAATGATTTTCAACAGTTTAATTACCATTTGCGATGTTCTCACTCATGCCATGTAGAGTTTAAAAAATGGCAGCATGTCCTATCTTTCTGCTTTTTGTGGTATTTTTTTTCTATCCCATGTTTTCCTATGGAGCCTCGTTTTTTTATAATGCACGAACATGAGATTTTCGTGCGATGCGTTTTTAACATTAGAAACTCCTACCGACTTTTTTTTAATATAAATTCTAATAAATTTGGGGGTGGGCACAGAAAGAAAAAAGGGAAATTTGCTTATCCGGATCGACACCCGGGAGGCATGTGGAAAAAGAAAACAAAAAAAACGTTTCCCTGCGAACAAGCTACTATGCAAACGCCTACTGACTTTTAATGCGAGAAAATCGCCTGAACAGAAGAATTGCGATTTTCTGGCAGCAGAATCACGATTGCCAGTGTGAAGGAGTCCTGAGGAGAAGAAATACTCTTCCTGACTAGAGGTGAGCGAGTATACTCACTAAGGCACATTACTCGAGCGAATAGTGCCTTAGCCGAGTATCTCCCCGCTCGTCTCTAAAGAGGGGGGGGCGGCGCGGGTGACAGGTGAGTTGCGGGGAAAGCGGGGGGGGGGGGGGGAGAGATCTTCCCTCCGTTCCTCCCCGCTCTCCCCCGCCGCTCCCCGGACCCCCGCCGGCCCCCGAATCTTTAGAGACGAGCGGGGAGATACTCGGCTAAGGCACTATTCGCTTGAGTAATGTGCCTTAGCGAGTATACTTGCTCATCTCTGTGCAGAATGTCCAAACATCCAAGGGGATGTGTCTTTATTTGCTCACAATCGAAAAATACAGCGACATTTCGACTTTGTCCAGCTCACTGAACATCAGATATTCCATGTTATAAAGCATAGTGCACCTATCACAAATCATCACATACTATTATAGACAACATAAAACCCCTGACATAGATGCCTCTCGCCTCCTCCAGTCTGGACTGCTCTTCTCCTCCTCATGCCGCCATGCAACCGCTTTCCGGCGTCCAAGGTAATCCACTGCGCATGTGCAGATGTGTAATTAGCCTAGGCTGGTATGCCCCCTATTCATTGCATTGTACCGGCATCTGATCATAAAAGAGACCGCAAGAACATCCGCTATCAACTCCCAACATTGTCAAGGGAACAGCAGGTGTCTCGTCTATGGATATTTCAATCTACTGTGCATGCACAAGATCACAGACCTGGTGTGAGAGTTCGGGGTCACCTCTCTCACCATTCATGTCACATATGAGCCACAAAGCTCATAGGAAACCCCTCTCATGAGCGTATATATAATGTCAAGACGCAGAGCCTTCTAACTAGGTCTATATCATCAATGAATATGGTACCCATAATTATAATCCATTGCAACACATCAGCACTGTATATGCATAGCTTGCCCTCCAATGGCCTCTGTTAGTAATAATTGGAGATGAGTGAGCATACTCATTAAGGCGATTTACTCGAGAGAGCATCACCTTTTTCGAGTACCTGCTGGCTCGTCCCTGAAGATTCGGGGGGGGGGGGGGGGGCTGCGCGGGGCGGCAGAGGGGAGCAGGGTGCAGAGTGAGAGAGATCTCTCTCTCACAGGAGAATATTCCCAATTTTCAGCATATCGCATGGGATAACAGGAGAGCAATCCACCCGGATTCATACGAACCTGTGGAGACATCAGGAAAAATATCCATTAATAAAAACTGTTCATGAATATACAACATATAATAATACATAAGAAGATATACATAAACAGTGACGCAGACGCTGAAGGCAACAAAATCCACATTGTTAGCTTTTTGCTAAGTTTTTTTTTTGCTAGGTGCGCTAAAAAAAAAAAAAAAATCCTATATAAAAGGGAAGATATTGTATTTAGTGTTGAGACCATTAGGAGTCAGCGTGTCAAGATCGTGTATCTGCTTCGCTTCCTTCTTTTCCAGAAGATGTATACAATCACCCCCTCCTGATGTTAATAGGCACATGATCAATTACCCTATATTTAAGCTGGGATATACCATGTCCCTTCTCAATAAAATGTTTAGGGACAGGGAGATCCTTTTTACGAGCCCTGATCGTGCTCTTATGTTTCGTGATCGTATCTCCATTGTGGTCTCCCCCACATAGAGGAGACAACAAGGGCAAGAAATCACGTAAATAACAAAACTCGATTTACAAGTGTATCTAGCCCTAATACTGAAGGTTTGTCCAATGTATTCATACATTTCCAGGAGGAGTAATAGAGGAACAGTAAAATACAGAATTCTAAGGAAAGATTCTCCAGGATTTATATTTAATGGAGGATGCAAATTGCTGTTTGTTTGCATTGCCTGCTCTTTTAATGCCAACGTTCTTGATTAGTTTGTTAAGAAGAATAGACTGATTCCGTCTTGTGTTTACTCTCGCAGCTCCCGCCTTGGCGTCTGTATTTGAACCAGTCAGGAATGTTCCAGGATCCAAGTTTGCTGAGAAGTTTTCGATGTACATTTGTCACAGACACAAACATTGTCCCCAGCTCCACATCCGGAAGGCCAGGTATCTTTATCATTGTCTAGAACAAATATGGTTTTGGTTTTTGGCCTTTTTTGCAGCGTGCGGGCGAGAGTTACGTGGCCTTTTTTGCAGTGTGCTGCAATGATTTTAGTTACATATAGACGGGAACAGAGTTTGGGCAAATGCTCATTAGATGAATTAGCCATTTAAATTGGTGCGTCCTTTTTCACCGTACACAAACAAACATGCCTTGCGGGCGCAAGAAGTACAGTAAAAAAACCGCTGATACATGCGCAAGAAAGCCTCGTTCATTATGCAAAAAAGGTTGCACTGCAGCATGCACAAATGTGCATATGCTCGTGTGAAGGAGGTGGCAGGCTAGGACTTCATGGCAACTGCAGCCACAACACAGGTTGCACATGCAAAGATGACAGTGTATCCCTGTGATATCTTAGGGTGGTTTCACATGGGCAAGAAATTCATGCAAGATTCCCCCACAATGGTTTCAGCAGTAATAGTGACCCCCTCAGTGGCCTAAGTAGTAATAGTGTCTCCCACAGTGGCCTCAGTAGTAATAGTGTCCCCCACAGTGGCCTCAGTGGTAATAGGGTCCCCCACAGTGGTCTCAGTAGTAATAGTGCATCCCACAGTGTTCTCAGTGGGTATAGTGTCCCCCACAGTGGCCTTAGTGGTAATAGTGTCCTCCACAGTGGTCTCAGTAGTAATAGTGCATCCCACAGTGGCCTCAGTGGTTATAGTGCCCCCCACAGTGGCCTTAGTGGCAATAGTGTCCCCCACAGTGGTCTCAGTAGTAATAGTGTCCCCCACAGTGGTCTCAGTAGTAATAGTGCATCCCACAGTGGCCTCAGTGGTTATAGTGCCCCCTACAGTGGCCTTAGTGGCAATAGTGTCCCCCACAGTGGTCTCAGTAGTAATAGTGTCCCCCACAGTGGTCTCAGTAGTAATAGTGCCTCCCACAGTGGCCCCAGTAATAATAATGACCTCCACAGTAGCCTCAGTAGTAATAGAGATGCCCACAGTGGCCTCAGTAGTGATAGCTTCTCCCACAGTGGCCCCAGTAATAATACTGTCCCCCACAGTTGCCTCAGTAGTAACAGTGACCTCCCACGGTAGTCTCAATAGTAATAGTGTCCCCACATTGGTCTCATAGTAATAGTGACCCCCTGAGAATCATATACTTACCTCCTCCTTGTCATCGGAGTGCGCTACTTCTCTTCTTTGCTATGAATGCACACACTGATGGCAGTATGTGCATCTGAACTCCTCCTCCACTGACCTCACCTCTTGCGGAACTAAGGAGGAGAGGTTGGGAGGAAGATCCCGGGTGCACACACTGACATCAGTATGTTCACCTGCAGCAGCCCTGCAGAGTGGTTACCAGCCAGGGAGCCATCGGCGAGCGTGCCAGCAAAGAGGGCTCTGCGTGCCATAGGTTCACCACCACGGATCTATGATCTATAATATATATCGCAATAAAAACAGACTTTAATTGTTTTCACTGTCTGTAATCTGACTAGTAAATGTTGCTGCTTTATTATCTCAGTTGGAGACTTTCTTGAGGAACAAACGGGTCAACACTTAGAGGGGTTTCCAGGCCTAAACTATTGATCTGCAGGGATCTTCCACTTGAGACACTCACTAATTCACTGATCATCTTGCCATATGTAGCTGAAAACACACAGCATGGCAGTGGCCCGGGGTGGTATTACAGACAAAGTTTCCATCCAAGTGAGTTTATACTTCTGATATGAGCAGAGATCCCAATGATAAACTTTTTCCCACTCAGTTTACATATCACTGACTAGAGGTATAAATGTGAGGTTCTTGGCGCACAATTTATTCCAATTGTGCGAGCCCATCTGCCACGTCACGGCGACCTCATTCAGATGGGTCCCTACACTAAGACTAGATTTGTAGAAGAGGAGATACTCAGACGTGGCATGTGTCACTTCTCCATGTGGTTCATGTTGTCCTCTGTCAGAGCACAGAATCACATTGTCCTCTATATGCATCAATATGATGCAGAACCTTCTAATAACTGATCTAGTTTGCAGTTGTTACACTGCACACATTGTATCTATACACTTCTAGGTGGCTTTTATTCTACATTATGTATGTCATTCCGGCAGGAGCCTTGCTGTATGCTACCTTATATGATAACACCAATGGACAGATAATACTGATGTGAGTGACTATACAGGTAAAGTATCACACTGCAATGGTAAAGCGATCCCTGAGAATATATAACTAGCTGCTAGATAACCCATCACTAGAGCTGCTCTAACTGGTTATCCTCATCTATGATCAGGAGCATCTTTACACTGTGCGCCCCCTGCAGGCCAGATCAGCACTCAGGGTTCTGTAGGGTCACAGTGAGGATATAAGAAGGTTAGAGCGCCTGTAGTGATCAGCTATGTATCTGCTATATAAATGCTACTTACATATAACCAGAGAATCCCTATAAAGCCGACCAATTACACTGGAGATCTCCTGTTCTACATATACAGTGTCAGTATAGGGACCCATCTGAATAAGGAGCCCTGGAGGGCCCGATGGGAAGAGAAATGTCATTTACATCCTGCTCTGCTTATTTAGTGACAATACTGAGTGTAATTGGAAGGCCTTGTCCATTGCAGCTTGACCTGTATTCTGCGTCTTCTGTACGGTCAGTCACATCAGGGTCAGAACTTATCACATAATACAGTCACATAAACATTAACAGGATACAATAAGAAGCTGATACTGAAGATACTACTATTATCTCAAGCAATTAACAATATGTTATACTTTATTATATATACTGTGTACATATATACAATGACATTCACATTACATTAATTACATTGAAGTACGTCACATATACACATATGCATATAATATCCATACAGGCATAAATATACATATTACCAATGCAAACAATATGTGCATTAAATATATAACATGAATACATTTGTGGGCATCAATCATATATACAGATATTGATGTGCTAACGCAGTACATGGAAACATTAACAGGATAAAGAAATATATCACAAACACATATAAATTACAGAATTAAAAGTACATAGATGTATATGCATATATCAATATATATATACTTACAGTCACACAGATGTGAAGGCAGCCTAACTCATGGGAGAGATGCTTTTGTTATCATTATACTGCATACATATAATATACATGGACATCAGTATATCCAAACTTTATATAAGAATAAACAGGCATAACACCAAAAAGTAAAGTACAAATATCATATGTATAAACACTGTGTGCACATTATGTGTAGATTATGTATAAATATATATAAAACATGTGGACATTTATAATATGTACAGACATTGCAGTATTAATAATAAATACGCAAACACTATATACAAAAATGTTATGTACATTGCATATGATATTACCAACAGGAGTATAAATTACATATTTGGACATTGCAGAATATATATACACTATTATATACATACAGATGCTGACACTATATACAAACAGAACATATGTTAATCATTAGCGTTACAACCTATCCTGAATACTCATATGTTTACGCCTTAAGCTGTAGGTTACTGACAAGTTACTATTCAGACATGTGATTTCTAAGACACAAAAAGAGCAAAACTACCAGCAGACAACTTGTACTACAGTTTACACCCGTGCCCACAGCCATGATGCTTAAAAAGCATTTTCATACCTGTCCGGAGTCCTTGTGGGTCTTCTCTGTCCACGGCTGGAGCTTCTTTCTTCTGCACTGCGGATGCTTTCTGTGCTGGCCAATGTGCGCGCGTATATGTAGTGCATTTATAAAAATTAAAAAAAATCTCCTTTCCCGTGGATCCGCGGGACGGCTTCTATTGACTCCAATGAAAGCCGTCAGTGTGAGATCCACAGAAAAATGGAGCATGTTGCGATTTTTTTTTTCCTGCACGTGCGATCGGCATGCTGAGAAAAAATGACATCCGCATGCTTTTAATTTTTTTGTGGACGCTAATGTATCCCTATGGGCGGCTTCATTTGCGGATCACCCATGTTGGTGCTGCAAATCAAATCCGCCCATTGACATTGAGCCTAAAGAATGCAAGAGGGGTTGTAGCTCGCCTTCTTATTAACAGGAGGAGTGAAGCTGCTCTCAGAAGAAGGCAGCAAAAGAGTTTTCCAATGTGAATGAAGCGTGGGGGTAAATAGAACATTGCACATACAAGCATATAATATTAAACACGTTAACTGTTTAGCTGCTGCTTATACTAGCAGGGTGCTATATTTTGCCCAGTCTAGGAGACTTAATACATATGTCCCCTTATGCATTGTAAGTATTTAGCTACTGCTTATACTAGCAGGGTGCTATATCTTGTCCCGGCTAGGAGACTTAATACATATGTCCCCTTATTCATTGTAAGTATTCAGCTGCTGCTTATACTAGCAGGGTGCTATATCTTGTCCAGGCTAGGAGACTTAATACATATGTCCCCTTATACATTGTAAGTGTTTAGCTACTGCTTATACTAGCAGGGTGCTATATCTTGCCCCGGCTAGGAGACTTAATACATATGTCCCCTTATTCATTATAAGTATTTAGCTGCTGCTTATACTAGCAGGGTGCTTTATCTTGTCCCGGCTAGGAGACTTAATACATATGTCCCCTTATGCATTATAAGTCTTTAGCTGCTGCTTATACTAGCATGGTGCTATATAATAAATATATGCTTTGTATTATGCTCTCAGGGATTTATATCATTATGTGGGGATCTTTTTTATGCAATGTGTTTTTATACTTGTGTGTATTTTTGTGTTTTTCACATTATTATACTCACCTGGCTTCCCATGATTACTATTATGAAGGTCTTATGGAACTCATCTTGTCCTTTGGCTCCTGCCATGTTCTCTTGGCGTCACTTGCTGTCGGCTCTATATCAACAAGATAATTTGGTATTTGTGACTTGGAAGCTGTGATCGCTGTGAAATATCTATAATAGGGGCAGCGCTGACATGTAACCATAGAAAGCAAGAGAAGACCTCTATATCCTAAGAGATAAAGACCCAGTATCGGACTTACCAGTGAGGAGCCTGCTGGCAGCAAATGCCCTCCATAGGGGATAAGCGCTCGCTCACCCGGGCGGATTTGCACAACATATTACTTGCACAAATTTTGCATGCATAATACTCAGCAAATAGGACCCATTGCTTTCCATTTCATGCAATGTGTGATCGCGTGAAAAATCCACAGCATGACCTTTCTTGGTGTCATTTGTGCACCACAAGAGCCTATTGAAATCAGCGTGTGCAACATTTGTGTGCGCAAACATGTGGCAAATACATGGCGAGGCCGGCAATATAAGCGGCATCAGTGCAATTCAGTCACACAAACACGAGGTGTATTTGTGTGGCTGAAATGCCCTTACGCCCGTGTGAATGAGCCCTAAACACAGGGCAACTATAGATCTTCTAGTAGAGCGTCCAGTATAGTTCTCCATCATATGTCTACTAGTACTGAATGGGGAGAAGAACATCACCCACCAATAACTGACTGCACACAACTGACAACTATCAAACTGATGACCAGCAATCCTATTGGTGGTCGCCTCCTGACGTTACTATGGCAACAGGAACAGCTTACAATTTATAAGGAAATACCTCTATGTCATGAAACTGCATTTTCCTACATTTTTATATGTAGATTACATTGAAAACCTAACGGTACACACAACTATCTATACTTGATACATACATTTGATGTATATATATATGTACATTTACTATCTGTAAAGGATTGTTATTATGATGTCTATTTTCCATAAAGAGTAAAAATATCAGGTAATTGGTAGTTCACAGTTCAAATAAAATATATTACTAAATCTATATCCTATACATAATACTGTATTTCATGTAAAGATACAGCACAGTGCACCTCCTCCCCCTCCATGCAGACTCTAGTCTCCTGTTCCCATCTACTTACTGTATTGTTGGATGATGAAGCGATGTATCACTTCTTCTGGTCTCAGATGTGTCTCCACCTCTTCAGAGTCAGTGCTGTTGCTCAGCTGGCAGAGAGAGTGATGTCATACCACTTATGGCAGATGTCTTGGTTACGATGAGGTCACAACACTGGAGTTCTGCAACTGCTTAAAGTGGTATTACAGTAATATAAAGTTATTCATAGGATAGCGCAGAACTATAGTTATAATTAGAGATGAGCGAACCTACTCAGCCACGCCCCTTTTTCGCCCGAGCACCGTGATTTTCGAGTAAGGAAAAGATTCGGGGGGCGCCGTGGGTGAGTGGGGGGGGGGGAGAGAGGGTTCCCCCCTGTTCTACGCTGCTACCCCCCCGCTCCGCCACGCCTCCCCCCGGCGCCCCCCGAATCTTTTCACACGAGTACTGAAGTACTCGAAAATCGCGGTGCTCGATCGAGTAATTACTCGAAATGAGCAGATTCGCTCATCTCTAGTTATAATCATAATTATCCCCCCCTCCTGCAAATTAGGTTTGTCAGATTTACAGACTTTCAGCTGTTTGCAGAAAGCAATCAAATAAAAACAATTTAAATAAATCTACACGACTGATATAAAAGTGGTTTCTCCAAATTGTCTAAGAAGTATTCAGCCCCTCCGTGACGAGCGTCTTCACGCTGTATTTACACCTGTGATAATACTCCGGGGGTTCTGTGTTGTTGCACAGTGTGCAGATCCTGCGTGTTTAACCCCTTAACGACTGCCGATACTCCTTTTGATGGCCTGTATGGACAGTCTATGTATGAAGAGAGATCGCGGGGCGAACTCTTTTCATACAGCGCTGGCGCCAGCTATTTATTACAGCTGACAACCGTGGGTAATAGCTGCAATCAGCCGTGCAGCAAATTGCAGCTATTAACCCTTTAAATGCCGCTGTCAATTCTGACAGCGGCATTTAAATCCCCGAACATTGTTTGGGGGTCCCGTACGGCCCCCCCGCATAAGATCGCAGAAGCTGTACAAGTGTCATGGCAGCCGGGGTCCTTCTGAAAGGACATCTCACAAAAAAATGAGCCCTCGCACAACTACGTCAACAGAAAAATAAAAAAGTAATTGCACGCAGAAGATGGTGGCTGAAAATAGTTTTAAAAAGCTAAATGTCTTTGAAAAAAATTAAAGTAGTACAGTAAAAAAAAAAACTATACAAGTTTGGTATTGTAGTAATCGTACCGACCCATAGAATAAAGTTATTATGTCATTTTTGTTGCAGTTTGTGTGTCGTAGAAACAAGACGCAGTGAAAGTCGGAATGTCGTTTTTTTTGTTTTAAATAAGTGTTTATTCGGACGAAAAGGCATGTAACAATAGTCAAGTCATAGGTGCATCACATACATTGGTACAATCAATACGTATACATACTTTTTGATGCGCCCACTTTCCCACTCCACTACCTCGCCTCCGTGGAGTTCGTTGCTGGCCCGCCTCCGCCCAACCTTTTTCTTTTAACTAACAAAATTCAATCCCACCTCAAGGTAGGGGTCCGCGAGGTGGAATAGAGAGAAACACAGAGAGAAACGAAAAAGAGTTAAACAAGAAGACTCCAGGGAGCCCGTAGGGGGTTTGGGGGGGATGGGGTATGGGTGATCTGGGAAATAGGTTGTGCCCACATGTTAGAGAGCGATTTGCGTGAGCCTATCGGTCTGGTTAGGCATCTCCACGGGTGAGTGGGTTCCGGTATCATCATATTTGATATCCCCTGCGCCAGAGGAGGAGCAATGTGGCCCATTCTGCTCGCGAGAGGCTGTCAGGATACTGAGTGCTTACGATGCATTAGTCGTCCTGGAAATCCAGTCCCCAAGACCAGGGGATGACCTAAAGTCTAGCCATGGCCTCCATGTTGCGTAGAACTTCTCAACCGTAGCATCCTCCTCTGCCCTCATCTCCTCGAATCTGGCCAGCGTATTCACTGCCTCGACCCAGTGGGTCTTAGTGGGGCTCGCGGTGTCTCGCCAGAGCCTTGGGATTATCTGTCTTACCGCCAGAATGAAGAATCTCAATAGACCCTTTCTCACCTGGGCGATAGGTCCCCGGAACATGGACAGTAGGGCCAGCTCGGGCAAGAACACCACGCCTGCCCCAGATAGGTTATTGTATAACTCCTCCACATCCTTCCATAGTGCCGCCACTGGGGGGCAATCCCACCAAATATGCACCATATTTCCCTGCCCGCTCAGACATCTCCAGCACTGGGGGGAGGATTGGGGAAACATTTTGTGCAGTCTGTCCGGCGTGGTATACCAGTGGGACAGGACCTTATAGTTTAGCTCGTGCAACTTGGAATGCACTGTTGCCTTGTGCGTTAGAATGAAGGACCTCTGCCATTGTTCTGCAGAGAAGCTTTTCCCCAGCTCACCCTCCCACGTCCCGGTAAACGTCGGGGGTTCGTCCCCCATCTCACGATCCAGCATTAACCTGTACAGTAATGAAATAAGATGCCCAGCAGGTTCAGGGGCCATGCATAACGCCTCAAAGGGTGTGAGGGCTTTAGCTAGATTCAAACCGGGTGTCAGGGAGACCAGCGATCCCCTCAGTTGTAGGTATACTATCCATGCTCCCGGTGGAGTTCTTGACTCCGCGAAGAACTCCGCTAAGGGTTTAATCCCCCTTTGGCTTGTCACATCTCTCAGACGTGGAACCTGTATCGCTGGGGTCAGCAGCAAGGTTCTGTTCGTCATGAAAGCCTTGAATTGGGGGTTAGCTAAGATTGGAGTAAGGGGGCCCGGAATTGTGACCAACCCGTCTCTTCTAGCAAAGCCCGACCATGCCTCCCCCAGAAGCCTCAGCAGGGGTGACACTCCTGGAACGTCTCTGATCAGACCGCCCGGGACCCAAAATATCCCCTGGGTCAGGCCTGGGTCCGAGTCAAGTTCCATTTCGACCCAAAGTTTGGACTCGCTATGTTTGAGGAGGTTGAGGACACACCTCGCTATGTTGGCCTTGTAGTATAGGGTGAAGTCCGGTAAACCTAGACCTCCGCTATCCTTGGTCCTAACCAGCGTGCTCTGCTTTAGTCGGGGCCTACGCCCTCGCCAGACAAATTTGGTGATTAGGGAGCGTATGTGCATCAGATATTGTCTATGCAGTCGGATGGGGAGGGCCTGACATAGATAAAGGAACCTTGGGAGCGACACACTATCTTGACCGTATTAATTCTACCACTCCAGGACAAGAACAGGGGGCTCCAGTTGTTCAAGTCCTTTTTTAGGTTCTCTAGGAATGGTTTGTAATTTAAGTTGAATGTGTGCGAGGGGTCAACTGGGAGCTGAATGCCCAAGTATTTTATGGCTTTGCTTTGCCATTTAAATGGGAACTGCTTTTTCAACCTAAGTTCCTCTGCCTGGGGGATAGAAACGTTCAGTATCTCTGTCTTCTGGAGGTTAATTTTAAAGTTACTTATATCACTGAACCTATCAAATTCCCTTAAAAGGACCGGGATACCAACACTTGGGCAGGAAAGGTATATCAGGAGGTCGTCAGCGAACAGGGACAACTTGTATTCCGCGTGTCCAACCTTGACGCCCCTAATGGATTCGTTCCCCCTGATGGCATTAGCCAACGACTCCATAGTTAAGATATAGAGGAAGGGTGACAGCGGGCACCCCTGTCTGGTTCCGTTATGGATGGGGAAGGGATCTGATAGCACCCCATTAACCCTTACCCTGGCTGTTGGGTCCTTATACAGGGCCATTATCCTCTCTCTCATTCGGGGTCCCAGGCCCACGTGTCGCAGGGTGGCCTCTAAGAAACTCCATCTTACTCTGTCGAAGGCCTTTTCGGCATCGACAGCCATGAGACAGAGGGAATGTCGTTTTTTTAAATTTTACTTTACTTAGAATTTTTTTAAAGCGCATTACAGAATCCTGAAAACCTCCGATTTACGAGTGCAATATAGGCTGATTTATCAGACCTGTTAATACAACCTTATGCCCCATTTACATGGGACGATGGTCGGGTAAACGATCTGCACGAGCATATGACCTCACCAGTAGTTGTTCGCGCTCGTGCAGAACGTTTAAACAGGCAGATCATGACATTGTATGGTAAACACGGAGGGGGCGGGTTAGATGCAGCGAGAAAGAAGCAAAGGGCAATGATTATTATTCTGGTTGAAACTGAGCGAAAAATGAAAAGTAAACTAATAGTGCGCGATAGCTGCGCATGTGGATGCGATGATTTGGCGAATTTTCTTTCCTTTGAACAAATTTTGAGCGATAACCGGCCTGTGAAAATGGAGCATTAGTACTTAGAGCAGCGTCTGGCTGCCAGCTGTATCTCTAAGAGCATTCAGTGCCTTGTTATCTTTCTGTTTATACAAGGCAATAATGTCTTCTCTTAGGCCGCCTGCAGACGGGCGGAAATTCCGCGGCGGGATTCCCCGCAGAATTTCCATCCCAGGACACCTGCATAGGATTGCATTACAGCACGCAATCCTATGGAGACGGCCGCGGTTTGTCTGCGCGAAATCACGGGCAGAAAACAAACCACAGCATACTCTAATTCTGTGCGGGGCTCACGTCACTCACCGGCCATTGGCTCCGCTCTGTGCATGCGCCAGCTGCCCGGCAGCCAGCACATGAAAGAGCTGGAGCTGCGGGAGTAGGTGAGTGACGCACTGCTCTCTGCAGGTGCTCGGGTCGGGTCCCACTGCGAGAATTCTCACAGCCGGATCTGACCCGGCCGTCTGCAGGCAGCCTTACAGGGATTTTCCAGGGAAATACTAATGAAGATCTTTCCTCAGGATACATTATCAATAGTTGATCATCTGGGGTCTGTCACTCGGGACTCCAGCTGATCAGCTGATTGGGCGCACACTGTCATAGCCGCTACACAAGGGGGTACAGAGCGGAGGCTGGTACGCCAAACTCAGTGTAGTGGGTGACCTTAGTAACTGCAGCTGCAGCTCTCATTAGAATCTCTCTCTCTCTCTCTCTCTCTCTTTATCTCTCTCTCATCTCTCTCTCTCTTTATCTCTCTATCTCTCTCTTTATCTCTCTATTTCTCTCTCACTATCTCTCTCTCTCCCTCTCACTATCTCTCTCCCTATCTCTCTCTCTCTCACTATCTCTCTCCCTATCTCTCTCTCACTCTCACTATCTCTCTCACTATCTCGCTCTCTCTCTCTCACTATCTCTCTCTCTCTCACTATCTCTCTCATATCTCTCTATCTCTCTCTCACTATCTCTCTCATATCTCTCTATCTTACTATCTCTCTCATATCTCTCTATCTTATTATCTATCTCTCTCATATCTCTCTCTCACTATCTCTCTCTTACTATCTTTCTCTCTCACTATCTCTCTCACTCTCACTATCTCTCTCTCTCACTATCTCTCTCTCACTATCTCTCTCTCATATCTCTCTATCTCTCTCTCACTATCTTTCTCTCTCACTATCTCTCTCTCTCACTATCTCTCTCACTATCTCTCTCTCATATCTCTCTATCTTACTATCTCTCTCTCATATCTCTCTATCTTACTATCTGTTTGATAAAAAGCGCTGTCAAACGCTGTTCCGTGCAATCAAAAACGCTGCTGGAAATTGCGGTAAAAATGCCATGATTCTTAGCTGCGTTTTCTGAATAGATAAGAGATAGATAGATAGAGAGAGAGAGAGATATGAGAGAGAGAGATATGAGTTATAGATACATAGATATGAGATAGCTAGCTCTTCTCGAGCAACTGCCTTCTCGTCCAAGCAGGCTGAGGGGGGCGGCGGGGGAGAGCGAAGGGGAGCAGGGTGGAGAGTGAGAGAGATCTCTCTTCCCCCCCCCCCCCCCCCGCCACCCCCGCCGTCCCCCCGAGCCTGCTCGGATGAGAAGGCAGTTGCTCGAGAAGAGCGATGCTCGCTTAAGTAACTGCCTTATCCGAGCGTGCTCGCTCATCTCTAATAGAGATGAGAGAGATAGACAGATTGATAAATAGATATGGGAAATATAGACATGCGAGAGATAGATTTTAGATAGATAGATAGATAGATATAGATAAGTATGAGATAGATAGATATGAGACAGATAGATAGATAGATAGATAGATAGATAGATAGATAGATAGATAGATAGATAGATAGATAGATATGAGAGCGATAAATGGTTACATGATAGATAGATTGATAGATAATAGACGGATTTGAGACAGATATATGGGTATGAGATAGATAAATAGATAGATATGAGAGAGAGATAGATAGATGTGAATGAGAGATAGATATGCAAGAGATAGATATGAAAGAGATAGATATGAGATAGATAGATAGATGATAGATATGTGATAGATACATATGAAAGATAGATAAATATGATATAGATAGATTGATAAATAAATATGAGAGATAGATATGAATGAGAAATATGAGTTATAGATACATAGATATGAGAGAGAGGTAGATAGATAGATAGATATGAGAAAGAGATAGATATGAGAGAGATAAATAGATAGATTGATTAATAGATATGAAAGATATAGATAGATATATGAGAGATAGATATGAGATAGATAGATAGCTTGATATGAAATAGATAGATAGATGTGAGAGATAGATAGATAGAGATATTGATAGATAATAGATAGACGGATATGAGACAGTTAGATGGATATAGGATGGATAGATCGATAGATAGATAAGAATGAGAGATAGATAGATAGATAGATAGATATGTGATAGATAGATAGATGATAGATATGTGATAGATAGATAGATAGATAGATAAGTATATGATTCTCAAGGGGCCACTATTACTACTGAGGCCACTGTGGGGGATCATTATTACTATTGTGCCTACTGTGGGGATTACTATCACTACTGAGGTTACTGTGAGAGGTCACTATCACTACTGAGGTTACTGTGAGAGGTCACTATTACTATTCATGCTTGAAAAAGACTCCTTTGGAATCGAAATGTTGCATGTTAACTATGGAGGAATAAAAGAACGTTTTATTTGCACCTTCTATGCTGTCACCGCTACCTATTTTCTGTGGATGAAGTGGACCCTGGGAATGGATCCTTTGGTGACTGGGCATCATAAACCTGTCCTACCATATTATGGTGAGGAAGCTGTGCTGCTGGCAAACCTCTGTTTATTACTACTGGGGCTACTGTGGGGGGTCACTATTATTACTGGGGCCGATATAGTGAGTAAGTATTACTTTTGAGGCTGCTCTGCACATGGCAGCATACCTCAAGCTGACTTAGGGTATGTTTACACGTGGCGGAAATGCTGTGGAATATCCACAGTGGCAACTTTTGTAGCATATTACGCATCCAAAATGCAGTCAAAATATGAACCGTTGGAAGGCAGCCTCGTATCCACAGCTGATTTCATACTATGCGGTGCTCCCCTTCTCCTTAGGCTTCCTGCTGTTAGCACTCCCCGGCTACCGATTCCTAGCGGCCTGGTCAGGTATGGCACCGCTGGTCAGGTGAGGCCACTACAGACCACTGGGAACTGGAAGCCGGGGAGTGCTGACAGTGTGAAACCTTCGGCGGAGGTGAGGGGCAGCGCCGCATAGTATGAAATCAGCTGTGGATACAAGGCTGATTTCCAGTCAAAATCTGCCCCAATGGCACTCCAGTGCTCCAGCTAGGGAAAAAATACATGGTGTTCCTCCTGTTTACTTTGAAACAGCCTTGTCCATTTTAGAACGATGGAGGTAAACTCCTACGTTGTGATAAGCCCCGCCCCCTGACGTGTTGGCACTTTGTAATGAATAAGTAGGTTTGGGGTTGCAGTTTGGGCACTTGATCTCTAAAAGGTTCGCCATTACTGATATGGATCATTGTGCCTTTTAAACTTCCATAAACGACAGCCATTTCTTTGTAAAGTTTTCACCACATGAGGTCGCTGTAGTCCTTTCAATAATGAATCCTGTCAGCACCGCGTTACATGGAAGGGGACCGAGCAAATACGTGTCTGATATAATGAGACGGGATCATGTCAATACAAATGGGTGTAAATGAGTTGCTACAGTTAGTATTAATGGTTTATCTATATTTCTCCCTAGAAAAGGATTCAGGGAAACCACGTGTGAAGTTTTTTAGACAAAGTCATTTAATAGATTTAATCATTTATCTTGGCTAACTAAGAAGAGTTTCATTCTTATGAATGCCATCCTAACTTTATACAAAAAAAGTTTGTTTCCCTCACTGCCTCTCGCTGCCTTTCAATCTATCAATATGGACACGTTTTGTTCATAGAAAGCGTTGTGACTTATTAAATTACTTCCATCTTCTTCAGTCATTCTTAGGAATTAGAAAGTGAAAGAAAGCATAGCAGTACTGGAATTTTGATTCTCCAGGACAATACTGTGCGAAAATAGGGATGGCAAATAACTAGTTAATTTCTCCAGTATATAAATTCCTAAAAAATCAAGGCAGGCTTCACACGGGTGTATTTGTGCGCATATATGCGTGCTCAGAATCTGCGTGTGCAATATGTACTGAATAGAACCCATTGATTTCAATGGGTTCTTTCACATTTCCGTATTCTGCATATTAGTGCGTTTAGAATTCAATGAATGGCTTAGTGCTGCCTGTGATTTGCTGAGCGCTCAGCCAATCACATACAAGCCTTTTCAGCAGGTGTGGATTTTGAATTCCTGCCTGCTGAAAGAGATTCAAAGCAGTGCAGGGAGAAGACCTGGCTGGACACGTCTGAACCCAGCAGCTGCGGAGAGGTGAGTATATATATTTTTTATTTTAACACATTCTAGGGATGATTTTTTAAGGAAGGGCTTATATTTAAAACCCTTCCCCGAAAATCACTGCAGGGCTTGCCGGCATCCCATTGCTTTCAATGGGACTCTAGAAGCGTCGGTCCCATTGAAAGCAATGGAAGAACATCGCAATCCTCTGCCACAGCTGTGGCACGGGATTCTTTACTCCCCGCAGGGAGTACCCTTGTCACTGAACACAGTGACAGTGCTGTCACAGTGTTCAGCGACAAGGGGACTCCCCGCTGGGGAATATTGACATGCACCACGGACATATGGTGCACGTATGTCCTATGTTTTACAGGTATGTGCGTTTGTACGCCTGTAAAACACGGACATGTGAACACACCATAGGGAACGAATGGTTCTAATAGACACTTGGTTTTATGCGCACATAAACACGCCGGTGTGAAAGCACCCTTAGTCAGTTCTCTTTCATGTATATCTTGCAGACTAAACGCTATATCTTTCTCCGATCTGTAGACATTAACACTGTTTTGCTTACTTAGGGTAGAAGATCACGACGACCTCATACCAATTTTTATGTGCCACAATGATACCCTGAAAGCCACTTACGGGGAATATTTTCTGGCAGAACTTATCAAGGCGCAGGATGAGCACAACCATGCTGTTGTTTGTGAGGTTTGTGAGTTTTATTCTATGTTTCATGACTCGATGGTAGGATGCACGTCCCCTTACACTTACCAGAGACGGGAAGATACGTTGTCGATGGAAGCAGATATTTCTTATTGTTTCTCGTCATACATTGCAAGACAATTTGCCATGGTTTCCTACCATTGATGTGGTTCATGTGTATTTTTGTGCCTATATTTTTCCAGTGGTTGCCTAAATAATGTGACTGTAGCAATTTATCAGTATTGGGCCGCTTTCACACGCGCGGCAAAATCGCGTGATTTTCTTGCAATGCGATAGTGCTACAAATCGCATGTATGTGAGGCCCAAACTTTCCAATGGGTTCCTTCACATTAGCAATGTTTTGTAGGCTGCTGCTTGCAGGGTTAAAAATTGCAGCATGCTGAATATTGCTGCGATTGGCTATGTTTTATAGCCCATGTTTCTCTATGGAGCCTTCTAGAGATGAGCGAACGTACTCGTAATGAGTACTTACGCACCCGAGTACCGCCATTTTTGAGTACTTCAGTACTCGCGCGTAAAGATTCGGGGGGCGCCGGGGGGCGGGGAGAGGCGCGGCGGTGCGGGGGGTAGCAGCGGGGAACAGGGGGGAGCCCTCTCTCTCTCCCTCTCCCCCCCACTCCCCGCTGCAACCCCCCGTGCCGCCACGGCGCCCCCCGAATTTTTTCGCCCGAGTACGGAAGTACTCGAAAATCGCGGTACTCGGGCGAAAAAGGGGCGGGGCCGAGCACGTTCGCTCATCTCTAGAGCCTTCCTTTGTGTTGCAACACACAAAATCGCATTTTTTGTGCGATGCAACTTTTACAGTAGGAAGCCCTACTGTTTGTCCCTAAAATAAGCCCTAGCTACATTAAAAAAAATCAAAAAACAATACATCTCCTAACAGGCGCTGTCCGCTCTGCCGCACTTCTCCTTCCGCAGCTCCAGCACACTTGCCTGCAGTCTTTAGATGACGCTTCCTGCTCATTGGGTTCATAAATCCCGCCTCTGACAAGCGCTGGCTCTTTTTGGTCCTCGACCACCTGCAGCGCTTGATGAACCAGTCACAGGCATTCAATGCGATGACTGTGATTGGTTCATCAAGCACTGCAGTGATTCGCTGAGCCACGGCGTTCAGGAATCAATCAGAGCCAGCGCTTCCTGGAGGCGGAGAACCCTAGACCAGGAAGCGCTAACTGAAGACTTCAAAGAAGTTCCGGAGCTGCAGAGGAGACGTGTGGCGGAGCTGACAGCGCTTTTTAGGTAACCTATTGTTTTTTTGTTTTTTTTTTATTTAGCCAGGGCTTATATTTCAAGCCTCCCCGAAAATCCTGGCAAAAGAGTGCTACAAAGATGCGCGGCTTTGTAGCAACACAAAATTGCGATATCGCCACGAGAAAATGCAGCAATATCGCACAAAACATAAATGCGATATCACTGCGATTTTCTCGCGGGGATATCACTGTCGCGCATGTGAAAGGCGCCTTAGGCCGGTGTCAGATTGACGTATTTTGGGTGTTGGTTGCTGTTTTGCATCTGTAATACAGAAGTGCGTCCCGGCCTGACCACAGGTCTCCTGGCCTGTACTCTGAGCATCATGGCAATGTTTAAGTCAGGCCGGGACGCACTTCCCTATTACATATGCAAAACGGTGGCCAAAATACAGCAATGTGTCACCGGCCTTAACCAAGAAAATAATTAAACCATATCAAGTAATTCTTAGTGACTTATGAAACAGTAACATCATGCAGAAACTGTAATTTCAGTGCAACATACATTGCCACAAATCATAATTTAGGCTGCATTAACATGAGCGAGTTCTGAAAATCTGACCTACAGCCTACTCGTAGCATACTCACACGAGCGTATATCAGCCAGCTTTTTCACAGCCGGCCGATATACGCTACCATGTGATGCACGGGCTCAGTGTATATGCCGTAGAGCGGAGAGAGACAGCTTAGCTCTGCTAACCTGTCTCCCCCTTCTCTCCCCTCGCCGGCTTACCCCCTTTCTCCTCCCTTTGGTCTGTTTGCAAGAGGAGGGAGCAGGGGTGGAGCTAAACTCTCTCCCCACCCTTCGTCCGCAGTCATCAATAGGAGGGGGCAGAAGATAGCAGAGCGTAGGTCTGCTTCCGAACCCGCCGCCTCCCATTGCAAACAGCGGCAAGGGACGGAGAGGAGAATAGAAGGGGGAGGAAGTTTAGCAGTCACGCTGCTAAACTTCCTTTCAACTCCCTTCTCCGGCCGCTGTCATTGGCTCCCATAGGAGTCTATGGCAGCGGCTGTAGCTAGGCCAGGAAGATACTTCCAGGACTATGCTTCCTGCCTGGCATAAAAGCACTTCTAACCCTTAGGCCTCCTTCCCACGAACGGATTTCCGCCGCGTAATTCGCGGCGAAAATCCGCTGCGTTGCACGCAGCTATTAGGTTCTATTGAACCTAATAGCTCCATGCTCACGATGCGTAATTCCACCGCGGAATTACGCACCGCGATTTCTCCCGTCCTCACCCGCAGCATGCTCTATTTTCTGCGGGTGAGGACGGGCTGTACGCACTGACGGCTTCCATTGCAGTCAATGGAAGCCGTCCATTCACGCTATCTCCCGCTGTAACCAGCGGGAGATAGCGTGAAAAAACGCTTTCCCGCCCACCGCCGAGCGTCATATGACGCCAAATGACGCGGTCCGGCCGCGTCACGTGACACGGCTGGTGACGCGAGAGCGGTGGGCGGTGACGAGCGGTGACGAGCGGTGACGCGGCGGTGGTGGGCGGGGAAGCGATTTCACGCTATCTCCCGCAGGTAAGTATAGGGGCTCTGGGGGGCGCCGTGACGGGCTTCACAGCGGAATATTACGCTGCGGAGCCCGTCACGCTCGTGGGAAGGAGGCCTTAGGCCTCATGTCCACTGGGTAAATGGAATTGCGGATTCCGCAGCGGATTTTGCCCATAGGGAATCATTGCCATCCGCGGGTCCATTAAATAGATTTTTGCACCCGTGGATGGCATTTTAAAAGAATTGCATTTTTCATGTGCGGGAGAAAAAACGCGGCATGCCGCGGAATCCGCGCGGATCGGCAACATTGCTGTCACATTGATAGCAATGTGTGCGGATATCTGCATGCAAAAAAATGCCATTTATAGCAAATCTGCGCGGAAATCCGCGGCAGATTCTGCGCGGATTGTATTTTTTGAGTGGACATGAGGCCTTAGGAATGTGTGATCTGATGCATTGGAATCCAATGCACCAGACGGTAGCGTATATCGGCTGGCCGTGAAAACGGTGGCCGATATACGCTCCTGTGAATAAGCTCTTAGGCTGCTTTTACATGGTTGTGAAAATCCTGCAAAATTTGTGCGTTGCGGAAAAAAATCCTGGCATGTCCTATCTTTGGGCGTTCCTTCGGAGCGCATCGCCCATTGTTTCCAATGGCACAGGAAAACATATTGTGTCGGAGGATCGCAACCTCCCTGAAAAACGCCTCACATCCACCGGTACATCGCACAGGCACAACTGCGATATCAGGCTGAGTTTCCCAGCCTGGTATCGCGCTTGGCCATGTGTAAGAAGCCTTGCAGCTATTTTGTCATCTGCATTAGATAACTACTAGTCTAATTTTACATGTGCGATTGCGATATCAGGCAGTGAAACTCAGCCTGAAAGTGCACTCGCCAGCATGCGATGTCCCCGCGGATGTCAGGCGTTTTTGTGTTAAAACCGCCTCGCATTACTTCGGAGAAATAGATTATAGCCGCGGAAGAGGATCGCAGAGTGTTTCCCATTGTTTTTTGGGCGATGCTGTTTTGCATCTGCTAAAAACTAAGCAACTCCGACAAGTGAGCGATTCTTGTCCGCTTGCGCTATCGGATCTAGTGTGTACACAAGGCAGCGGCCTCCTATAATTGTTCATTTAGGTAATTGCGTTATGGTGACTATCGACTCTTGTAAAAACACCCTTAGTGCCCGACAGTTGTCTGTCCCATGTAAGAGTACTCTAATAAAGTGGCCCTAAATGGCGGTGTGGTTTCCTGCCCTCTGCCACCCGCTACCCTAAGGCCTCATGTCCACAGGCTTAAAATCCACAGCATTTCTCCTGCACACGGATCCGCGCCCCATAGGGATGCATTGGACACCTGCAGGTAGTTAAATACCTGCGGATGTCATTTTTCCCATCAGGCGCGGATCCGCATGTGGGAAAACAAAAAGGGCATGCTCCACTTTAGTGCGGGTCTCCCACAGGGATGGCTCCCGCAGGCTTCTATTGAAGCCTATGGAAGCCGTCCGGATCCGCGGGAGACCCGTACCAGAATTAAACTCACCTGCTCCGGACTATGCGGATCTTCCTTCCTTCGCGGCTGGATCTTCTTTCTTTGGCCCGGTGCATGCGCGTGGCACGGCGCCGGCGTGCTAAGCACATCCGCCAGGCCGAAGAAAGAACATCCGGCCGCGAAGGAAGGAAGATCCGCATCGTCCCGAGCAGGTGAGTTTATTCTTCTTTTTAGGCCTCATGTCCGCGGGGCCGAAGGGACCTGCTACGGATTCTACATGAAGAATCCGCGGCCGGCCTGATTTTCCCCGTGGACATGAGGCCTTAATCTAAATCCAGCAGCAGCCTGTATTCCTCCAATGAGACACAAAGTATCCTAAACAGTCTGTACTGAATGTAGCTATTTTTTGGTTTGCTATATGACCAATATTGAGATTAGGATTATTTAGACACTTCCCCAATCTATTACTAGTGTAGGTGCACAAGTCCATATAGCCATTTGTATTGTAGTTCTTCTCCAAATCTGGCTACCTATTTGTGACAACCATATGTGTTCTGCATATTGGTTTGCAGCTAATTATAACTGACAATGAGCCATTAGTGTAATAGCTTACTGCAAACAGCAACACAATAAATAATAGATTCATGTCACCAGCCTCCAGAATTGGAATAGACAGAAAGAGACATTTCAGGCACTAGCTTCTCACCAGCACTGCTGTAGATTGCATAGAAGGGCCCATGTGAGCCAAGTATGATGCCAGTTTTCCCTGCCGAGTATACGGTTGGCATGTCTTCTTTTCACATATGGTAGATGGATTGGTTAATCAGCCTCTGCTGAGCATTGGCCCCCAAATTACAGGGCAGCAACGCCTCAGCTTTTGTTCAGTCTCCGAGGCAGGACAAAAACAATCACTCAGCCTTTAGGAGAGGAAAGTTAACCTGTTTGTATTGGATTTCCTCTTTCTTTATAGCAGCTGTACATCCCATTTAAGCCGATAATGAGACAGGACTTGGGGCACATTCACACCATTCTTTCTAGATTTCGGCTATATTTTACAGCAGCAACAAGATGCAAAGCTCTGTTCACAAATGTCGGGTTTGACACAAATAGCTGAAATCTACCTCAAATCCAATGACAATCCGCATCCTATTCATGCAAATGAGATTTCGGTAGCCCCATTTATATGTTAAAGAACATTTCAGCATGGATTTTTGGCTGCTTGGTAGAAATAAATCTGCCACAGAGATAAATATCGTGCTACCTATGACACAGAAAACACCAGGAGTTGAGGCCATTTTACACAGAACTATTCAAACAAGTGGAAATTAATGATAATCGCAGCCAACGATCAAACGACTGATAAATTGTTCACTTTTCATTCAGCACTCATTTTATAAAAATCTATGTCAGCTCGTTCACTAATTGTTCTGTTTAAACACGGATTGTTCAGTGATTCTTATTCACTTAGGCCTCTTTAACATGAGCATCAAAAAATCCCATTTAAAAGAACCTACGGGCTCTTTCTAACAAACGATCTTTTGACACGCCTAAAAAATCCTGCGTCTAAAGATTTCTCTCCATCAAAAAATAGGACTTTTTACGGCACAATGCCGGCGGCTTCATAAATTCCTATGGGAGACTAGGCAAGCTGGCTAGCAAAGGGAGAAGGAGGGAGTTCAGCACTGCAGGGATAAAGGCAGTCCCTGCAGAGATAAAGGGAATCCCCCGTGTGGGAATTCCCTTTACCCCTGCATGGATGCCCTTCATCCCTGTGGGGATTCCCTTCATTGTTCTAGTGGTGGAGAGATTTCAGGGTGTCCTCAGCGTGGCTATCCTTTGTTCACGTGATTTAACACTCTGATAGCCACTAATTTTTAGCACGGCTAAAAATTTAAAGTGGTCATTTAAAGTGTACCAGCATTTTCATTCTGCAGCGCTCATGCTCCGTTGGCTGTTTTTGGCTCCTCACAGCAGCTGAAGAAACTAAGGGTACCATTTTGATGTCATCACAACCTGGGGTTTGTGAAGGCCCATGGTTGCCATGTATTTCTGCCATGTATTAATGGAATGCCAACAGACATACAATATACTTCAATACTGAAGTATTGCAGTATATTATACAAGTGATCAAACGATCGCAAGTTCAAGTCCGTTTAGGAGACAAAAAAAAAGTGAAGATAAGTGAAAAAAAGTTTTTCTCAATAATTACAAAAATAACCTATATTAAAAGTTTAAAAAAAGCCTTTCCTGTTTCTATATTTATAATAAGAAAAACTCCAAAAAAAACACAATTGTTATTGCTGTATCTGTAAAAGTCTGTTCTGTTAAAATAATGCATTACCTATCCCGTACTAGGAACACCGTCAGTAAAGACAAAATGCACACTGTCAGAATAGCGCTTCTTTGGTCACCCCATCTCCAAGAATAAAATGAATCAAAGGCGTGTGTCAAAAAGTCACATCTACCTCAAAATGGTCACAGTAGAAACCACAGTTTATCCTGAAAAAAACAAGTTTTCACACAGCTGCATCAACAGAAAAGTAAAGACGTTATGGGTGTCAGAAGATGGCAGCAGAAAAGTTATGTTTTTAAAAGATATTTTAAAAAGTAATGCAGCAAAAAAAATTCTAATTGCCTGTAATCATACTAACCCACAGTTGTCGTGCCAATTTGACTGCGGTATGTATACATGCCGTACAAAGGAGACCCCCCAAAATAACGCAATTGTGTCTTTTTCCATTTCACACATTTAGAAATTTTTTAAAGTTGGTCAGTGCACTCTGAGGTACAATAAACGGCACCATATGTTTGTTTTTGAACGGAGGGAGGAGAAAGCAAACAAATGAAAAGGCAAAAAATGGCCATATCCTCAAGGGGGTAACATAAAATGCAGCAAACCTGTCGTTCATCATTTTAATGTATTTTCTTCCTTCATTGACTGCAATGAGATTTTTTTCAATGAAATACATTTAGTACAATCTTTCAAGCTTGACTGTTTCCATCACTACCATAGGCATTGCATGGTTCAGCAGCGCGTGTCCTCCACCTTCACTCCATTCAAACTACTCACAGTGTAAGAATGAACAGGGACTGGGGACCGTTGTTCTAGTAATCAGTGGGGGTCCAGTGGGGAGACCCTCAACAAGCTTACATTGATCACATGTCCTGTAGAAACATTTACTAGAACTACTTCACTAAATAGGACCTAACACCAGCGGATCTTCATTTTATTTTTAATGACAAATAGTTATCCCCCACAAAAAAATTCGAACTGTAACTAATAAAAAAAATGTTAAAAAAAATTTATAAAAAGTAGAGATGAGCGAATGTACTCGGTAAGGCCGATTTCGCAATCGAGCACCGCGATTTTCGAGCACTTCACTACAAAAGTACTTGGGGGTGCTGTGGGTGAGCGGGGGGTTGCAGAGGGGAGTGGGGGGGAGAGGGAGAGAGCTCCCACCTGTTCCGCGCTGCTCCCCCCCGCTCCACCACGCCCCCCCCCCCGCCACACAGCGCCCCCGAGTACTTTTCACCCGAGTAGTGAAGTACTCGAAAATCGCGGTGCTCAATTGCGAAATCGGCCTTACTGAGTACAATCGCTCATCTCTACTAAAAAGACTTTACACACCGCACGCAAATAGGCTGACTCATCTGTGAAGTCAGCACCACCATCTCTGCCACGCTGAGAGTTACCCACATCCTTTTCCCAGCGGCATATAATAAAAAAAATACAAGATCTGACTAGTTATCACAAGATCTCACGAATGTGAATATAGAGTGCTGTTCAATTAGAATTAACCCTTTCCAATGCACTGTCTGACGTCCAAAGACATTCTGATTGAAGGCTCTACAGCTACGATGTCAGAAGACGTCCGGCAGGGTATTCTTACTGTATATTATTGGCCTCTCTGTTGTCGGGGGCCTCTCCAGCATGTCACATACCGCAGTACTGGCTCTGGCCAGCAGATGGCGCCATTGTATAATGGCAGAAAGAGAAAGGCCCCTAGGAAACCCTGAATCAAAAATTGGATTGCAAAGGGTTAATATATTATCATTTCAATTTAGTGTCACTCTTTTGGTTTTCAGCTTTGAAATCTTGTGATAATTAGGAATAACTGTCTCAAGTTTTTTGCATTCTATGCCACCGGGGTTTATAAAAAAAAAAACATGCGTGGAGCTGGGCATCAAATATAAAAAAAGCCTACAGGCTTTTTCTTGTGCTACACTTTGACCTGTGATGGATGATTTTGGTCTCATTAGATTTGTCACATCCTCACCACCGCCGTAAATTCATGAAATTTGAGTTTGATGCATTGAGTGATGGGTCAGGCCAGGTCAAAGTTCCTATGTTAAGTCTAGCAGCGCTGTTGTGAATTAGCAAATCCCATTGCTAGGGAGAATCAGGGCTCCTTTACACTAACTAGGGCGATGTCGGGTCGTGAATCACAGCCCAATATCACCCTCTCAATCCATGTGGAAACCCCTGGATGTGAGGCATTTGCACATGGAGATAGCCTCGCATCCCTGCAGGGCTGGAGGAATCCCCTGCAGCAGATGTCACAGCTGCAGCAGGGGATTGCGATGTTCTCCCATTGTTTTAAATGGGTCAGGCGCTGATGCCGCCGGCCTAATTGAAAACAATGGACGATATTGCAAAAAGAAAGGACATGCTGCAGGGGAGGAAGGAAACTCCTGCCACAGCTGTGGCAGAAGTCCGCGGCATTCTCCCTATGTT
Source organism: Eleutherodactylus coqui (assembly GCF_035609145.1). NCBI lineage: Eukaryota > Metazoa > Chordata > Amphibia > Anura > Eleutherodactylidae > Eleutherodactylus > Eleutherodactylus coqui. The sequence continues at coordinate 78,244,140 of NC_089839.1, read as the reverse complement.
TTTAATGGGGCTAGCGCTGCTGCCGCTGGCCCCATTGAAACCACTTGCGATATGCCGGCGTCTTTCTTGCGCTGCGAGGCGAGAGTTTTCTCGTGCTCTCACAGCGCAAGAAAGAAAAAATCGCAAGTGTGCGTCCACCCTTAAGGACATTTAGGCCCCCTTCACACGAGCATTTACAGGTGCCTCAGCGCAACCTACTTGCGCACTGAACGAGGCTTTTTTACAAGTGTATCAGTGTATTTTAGGCCCCTGCACATGACTTTATGCACATTTCTGCACGCCTTGGCACAAGTTTTTTTGCGCATGAAATGAGGCTTTTTTGTGTGCAAATCGGTGTACTTTACGATAGTTTTCCCGCCTCTGGGCTTGGTTATTTGCAAGCGATAAACAAAGATGCAGCAATTAAAATGGATAATTTAGTCTAATCAGTTCCAGATGTTTTCTTTTTCCACTTGCATTATGCAACATATCTGTGCATAATTGTGCATAAATTGGGGCACTCCTCCTTCTACCCAACGGGACCTTTGGTGTGCAAATGCACAGGTAACTAGAGCATGCTGCATCTTTTTTGCGCGACTGAAATGCCCCGGAAAATATGCACATATGAATGAACCCATTGAAATCGATGGGTTCCAGTTGTTCCTGCATGTTGTGTGCACATTTTGCGCACAGGAATACGACCATGTGAAGTGGGCCTTAAAGAGCTGCTGGAGGGTGCACCCATGAGCTATTGTAAACAATTGCGCAGAATATGCCATATAGTTGCATATAGAAGTAGTAAAGGTTAACTCGGCATTTAAAGGGGTTGTCCAGTTTGATATTCACTTTTTAAATTTAGAGTCAAATCACTTAAAACAATAAAACAAAATAAGTACTCACCCTCTTGAGTCCCAGCGACCCATCTCTGCAGCCCCATGATTCTCCTGATCTTTTTTGATAGCGGAAGGTAGCCCAATCTCCTTGCATCAGCGCTCACTTCCTGAGCGGCATGATGCTAGGCGTTCGGAACGGTGGTGCTGTGGCCTCTGATTGGCAGGCAGCAGTCATGTGACTTCCACTAGTACAACAGAGACTGGGGGAATCGCAGGGCTGCAGTACTGGATCATCGGGGTTCAGGAGAGTAAATTGCACAATACAGGATGCCCTTGTAATGGAAAATGTAGTCAACTTCAAAAATATATGCTAATGTATAGTAACAGGACGCATGGCAAAAAAGACACTTTTTGGACATATATCAGACCAACTATAGGCTATCACTGAATTTGCAGCCCAAATTACGGCATGCCTTACATTGGTTTTGTACTGTGCCTAAATTACATCTTGGCAAATTGTGTATATTTAGAATAGTGTTAAATCCTCAGCTACAGAAATGATGACACCAAAGTGAAGTGCCTGGAGATAATGTTCCATTTGTCCCTCTGTACAGGACCAAGGCTATGCTGTGGGATTCATGAGTGTATGTTCTGAGGTCAATGTCCAGTTATTGCAAGATTCATTTGATCTGGCGCCTTTCCATGGTTTGTGTAAACCGCATCCGGATGATGTTCTTCAAAGAACAGACGAACCAGGTTCTGAAATAGGTATGACCTGCTAGATCGCCATGAGAAACATTGAAGGAAAATGTATTAAATCATTAATGCCGCTTTTATGTCGTACAAAAGTTTGGAGTAAAAAGTTTGAAAATTTGGCGCACATCATTATTTGCTCGCCCACTCCCATTGCTCGCTGCGGGGAGGGGGCAGGAGTTTAGCTCCGCCCCCCCATCCAGCCCACTCCCGGAGTGGAGGAGAGAGGCAGAGAGCCTGTGAGAGGGAGGGAAGGGGGAACAATGCTCAGATGGAAGCGTATATCGGCCGGCCGTGAAAACGGCAGCTGATATACACTCGTGTAAATAAGCCGTCAAAGCCAGACTGACACATACATTTAGCTTGGTTTGCTAATTTTTATGAAGGAGGGAGGGCAAGAAAAAAAAACTGAAAGAAATCCAACACAATTCCTTGAGTGCTTTACATGAGCCGTAACGCATTGATATATCAATATGAGGGTTTTCTCTTTTATTTTCAAGATGTATTTTTTAATAGCGCCACTCTATACTTATAATGTATTGTATAACTTTTACTAAATATTTTTGGGAGGGGGATGGAAAAAACTTCCACAAATTCCATCATTGTTTTGGGGTTTTGTTTTTACAGCATTCGCCATTTGGTAAAAATAAAACAATAACTTTTTAAATCTGCATTAGCACTATTACTGCGATACCAAGTTTATTGAGATTTTTTTATTTTTTATTACTTTTAAACAATAAAAGCATGATTTTTTTTAAAGAAAACCAATTGAATCTGCATCGTTGCATTCTAAGATCCATAACATTTTTATTTTTCTGGTAACAAAGCTGTGTGAGAGCTTGCTTTTTGCAGGATGAGTTTTAGTGTTTATTGGTACAATTTTGATGTACATGTGACTTTTGGATTGCTTTTTATTGCACATTTTGGAGGCAAACAAAAGGAAAATAGCAATTTTGGCATTACTTTCTGAAATAATTTTTATTGCGTACCACGCACAATAAATAGCAAAACATTTTCATGTTTTTTGAAATATTTTGGGGTATTTTAACTATTTGAAAAGGTTTTTTTGTAGCGAAAAATATAATTTTTTTGTTAAACTGGATTTTTTTTCTTTCAATTAAACTTTATTGAGCTTACGACAGCAGCTTATTAGACTCTGATGGAGAGGGTCTCATAGGCTGAGTTACATAGCAGACATGGAGGCCTTTGTCATGCTCTCGGCTGCCATAGGAACTCATTGGTAACTTCCGATCAGTTTGTCGGGTTCCAGTGGGTGATAGAAGGAGCCTCTTTTCCCTGTCAGCTGTTTACATCCTGCAGTTGCTATTGATTGTGGCATGTAAGAGGTTAAACTGACAGGATCTATGGTTTTCATGCCACTAAGGCCTCCTTCACATGCGCGACATAGCCACGCAATTTTCAATGGTTTTCGACCATTTGCGATGGTTTGTAGGATGCGACATTGCTAGTCCAAAACCTCCCTGGTTACGCAATATGCACCCAACTAGTGAGGTTTTGTAGCCCATGTTTCTCTATGGAGCCTTCCTCTCTGTTGCATCGCATTGCATAAAAATGCGGTTTTCATGTGATGCGATGCAACTTTGACAGTAGAAAATCCTACTGTCAAAGCCATGAACTAAGCCCTGGCTACAGGAGAAAAAAAAGAATACATCACCTTAGAAGCGCTGTCCGGCACCACTTCAGCTTCCTCCCGATCCCTGGCACTGTTTTTTTTTCATCTCTTCTGGCCGCGGATTGGAAAATCCCCCCCCCCCCCTTCCTGGAAGCACTGCCTCTGATTGGCTGATGCTTAGCCAATTAGAGCTAGCACTCAATGGCTGTGATTGGTTTATCGAGCACTGTATCTGATTGGCTAAGTGTTTTCAATCCCCGGCCTGAAGAGATGAAAAACAGTGCCAGCTCCGAACAGCACTTCTAAGCTGATGTATTCTTTTTTTTTTCTGCGGCTAGAGCTTATTTTCGGGTTGGGGCTTATATTTCAAGCCTCCCCCTCCCCCGAAAATCCTTGCAAATGGTGCTACAAAGTCACGTGACTTTGTAGCAACACTTGCGACTTTGTAGTGCTACAAAATTGCAATATTGCTGCGAGAATACGCAATAATATTGCACAGACTAGCGATGCGATGTCGCGCGATTTTCTCTCGGCGATGCTGTGTTGCCCGTGTAAAGGAGGCCTAAAGTTACAGCAGGAGCCTGGCTATCAGCAGTCAGTCAAGTCACTGCCTTAAAAAGATGTATATGTAGCCTGAAAGTCCATTAATGAAGTCAGTATAATAGCGTATTGGGCGTCACTAAGGTGTTAGAAAGGAGATATTTGGTGCATTTGTCACCCATTGACTTCAGTGCTAAAAACACCATAATGTATTTAGTAAAAAAAAGTATAGTGAGGATTAATTCGAATTTATGGACTTTGACATTAACTTGACACCCTTAAAAATGAATAAAATACACGTAACCTGGCCAGTGAGAAATCTGGGTTTTATTGTGTAGCATTTAAAGTTTACGAATAGGAATAGCAGTGACCACAAGCCTAAAACTTTACATGAGAACTGGGTGAAATAGCTTCTTAGACAGTCTCTGGAGTTTTGTATTAATTTGTCTTGTTTGCCTTTTTGACACCAGATTGTACTTTGCTTTCCAATTTTCTTCCATCAAACAATGGCCGTGTATCCTTACATTAGCCAAAACTTGTACACTCAGGCCCAGCTGCACACCACTAGTGCTTCAGTGTCTATGCCAGGTCTAATCACTCATTTCCACCAGACACCAGCTGCACAACATCCGTGCTACACAAACACTGCCAACCCAGTCTCTCACATTTCTCTTTTCCCTCAAAGCCAGGAAACTTCTAAAATATCTCATTGGAAATTAGTAGTAAAATTGACAGGTTGTCGGAAAACATTGGAGCACTTCAACACATTTCATTCGCCGCTGTGGATGCTCCAGCTCTATCATTGGAATGCTGCTATAGACTGACTCTCTGCCAATCACTGGACCTCTATTGGAAATGCTATATTCTGTACCAAGAAAAAATATTTGATTTAGAAAGTAACTAGCACAATAAGTTTGTTGGTTACTTTCTAAATTTATCCATTGTCACTCTATAAGTAATTAATTCATGTTAATAATATTATAGGGGTCAGAAACGCTGTCTTTTCTCCTTAGGGAAAGCACCTAGACGATGAGTGAGGAGACTCAAAAGGTCCTTCATGCTCCTCTGGGTAATATGCAAATAAGGCCGCCTACACATGGCCAGGTCGGATCCCGCTGCGAGAATTTTCGCAGTGGGATGCGACCCGTGCCTTGGTATTGAGCTTATACTCACCCATCCGACGTCTTCTCTCTCTGCACTGCGATGTGCCGGCGCGTCAGCTGTGACGTTTCTGCGCGAGCCTCTGTGAGGCTCGCAAGGAAATAGGACATGCCACAATTTGTTTACTGCGCGAGTTTTCACACAGTCAAATTGCAGATGTCTGCATAGGTTTGCTTTATCTAGTGCAATCCTATGGCAGCATGCACGGGCGGAAATTCTGCGGGAAATCCCGCAGCTGAATTTCCGCCCTTGTGCAGGAGGCCTAAGAGAGATGGAATAATACCTCCACAGTGCCACCTATTGGAAGGTAGCATTCATTCAAGCCAAAGTCAGACTCTTTATACAAGCCTTGTAACAATAACTGGGAATTAAAGCAAAGCCAGACTCCATGCACAGACGGCTGTTTCCTCCCCTGACCTCTCCTCAGTGAAGGAGGAGGTCAGGGGAGGAGTCACTATTACTACTGGAGCCGACATAGGGGACACTATTACTAATGGAGCCACTGTGGAAGACACTATTGACACTGGGACTGATATAAGGGACACTATTACTACTGAGGTCATTGTGGGGGTCACTATTATAGGGAACAATAATACTACTAGGGCCGTTATAGGGGGCACTATTACTGCTGAGGCTACTTTTGCTACCTCAAGCAGACTTAGGGTATATTTACACGTGGTGGAAATTTCTGTGGCAAAGTACCCAGCATTTCGGCATCCAAAAAACAGTCAAAATTTGCACAGTTGGAGACCGGAAGCCAGGGAGTACTTACAGCGGGAAGCCTTTGGAAGAGGTGAAGGGGAGCACCACATAGTATGAAATCAGCTGCATATCCGCAGCTGATTGCCAGTCAAAATCCGCACCAACTGTACGGATTTTAACTGTTTTTTTGGAGGCAAAAATGCTACAAAATTTGCTGCAGGCATTCCGCAGCATTTTCGCCATGTAAACGTAACCTAAGTCAGCTTGAGGTATGCTGCCACATGCAGAGTGGCCTCAGTAATAATAGTGTCTCTTATATAGGCCTCAGTAGTAATAGTGACCCCCACAGTGGCTTCTGTAGTAATAGTGTCCCTTATGTCGGCCCCAGTAGTAAAAGTTACCCCCACAGTGGATTTAGTAGTAGTAATGTCCCCTATTTCGGCCCCAGTAGTAACAGTGCCCCCTATATCAGACACAGTAGTAATAGTGATCCTTTTATTGGCCCCAATAGTAATAGTGACCTCCACTGTGGCTTCAGTAGTAATAGTGACCCCCACAGTGGCCTCAATAGTAATACTATTACTGCTGGGGCTGATATAGGGGACATTTTTACTAATAGTATCCCCTATATTGGCCCCAGTAGAAACAGTGATGCCACAGTAACTCTAGTAGTAATAGAGCCCCCCAGAAACGCATGTACTTACCTCCTCCTGGTCTTTAGAGCACCACTGCTTTTCTTCTGGGCACTGCTGTGGGTGAGAGTGTATGCACCCAGACGCCTCCTCCCTTCTCCTCTCCTCCTGCGGAACTAAGGAGGAGAGGTCAGGGGAGGATGATCACGGGTGCACACACTGCCATCAGTGTGTGCCTCCTACAGCAGCACCACAGGGTGATTACCAGCCGGGAAGCCGTGGCACCCCAGCTGGGAATCACCTTCATAGTTACCCCTCGTCTCAAAACAAAAGCAGGATAGACATCTAAAAAATGGGAGAAGTGGCTGTCCCGCTTGGGACCGTAGGGAAAGCGAGACACAGGGTCCCAAAGCAGGACTATCCCGCCTAAATCGGGACATCTGGTCACTTTAGTAGTCATTCAGATTGTTTTTCATTGCACAAAAAAACAGAACCTATTTGTCCTGTAAAAAAAATGAAATCAATGGAGGCGAATACAGAAGAAATACGGAGGCAATTTCATCTATAATATGTCCGTATTAGGGATATGTTATGATGTAAAAGCAGCCTTAAACATAGAGAATGAATGAAACATAGAGAATGAATGCGATTAGTATTACATATGCTGAATCTTAGCAATGTAAATACTCATATATGTGCATAAAGATCAAGGAAATAGTTTGTCCTGATACAATCCTTTAGGCCTCATGTCCATGGGCAAAATATGATTTAGGATCCGCAGCGGATCACCCGCATGCGGATTTGCATCCCATAGGGATGCATTGACCACCCGTGGGTAGATAAATACCCGCGGATGGTCAATAAAAGTGATTTTTTTTAAAATGGAGCATGAAAAAAAATGGACATGCTCCATTTTCGTGCGGGTCTCCCGCGGGGATGGCTCCCGCGGGCTTCTATTGAAGCCTATGGAAGCCGTCCGGATCCGCCGGAGACCAAAATCAGAATATACTCACCTGCTCTGGATCTTCCCTTCTTCGCGGCTTCATCTTCTCTCCGTCGCGGCCGGATCTTTTTTCTTCGGGCCAGCGCATGCGCGCGGCACGCAACCGATGTGCCGTGCACATCCGCCTGGCCGAAGAAAGAAGATCCTGCCGCGACGGAGAGAAGATGAAGTCGCGACGAAGGGAAGATCCGGAGCGTGCGAGAGGTGAGTTAATTCTCCTTTTCAGCGCTCATGTCCGCGGGGCAGGAGGGACCCGCTACGGATTCTCCATGGAGAATCCGTAGCGGGCCTGATTTTCCCCGTGGACATGAGGCCTTAGAGATTTAGGTATATTTAGAGTAATATTCCCCTCTGGAATACAAGGATGCCGTATATTCACCATGAAATACTCTTTAACCCCTTAGTGATCGGCCAATAATGATCTGCCTCCATACAACATGGGTGCCGTCTGTTTCTTACACCCGACAACCGCCAGCAACTGCTCCGATAAGCTGTGCAGCTCATTGGACCTGTTAACGCTTTAAGTGCTGCTGCCAATTCTGACAGCGGCATTTAAACCCCTCAAACAATGTTCGGGACTTAGATACAGCCCAACGCAATGAGATGGCAGGGAGCCGTGTGGGTGTCATGGCAGCTGGCGTCCTTCAGAAACTCTGCAGAGCTGTCATAGCAGAATGCTTATCAAGCCATGCTCATGGGGTAGCTTGATAGCCTGCCTGCCGGATCACAGTATGATGTAATGCTGTGGCATTACATCATACTGCAGAAGCGATCAAAGCATCACGAGTTGTTGTCCCCTCCCTACTTTTTTCTAACCCCCCCCAAAAAAAAAAATTAGGATCAATAAAGTTTTACTAATTATTCAAAAGAAAAAAAAAGAAGCCATAAAAGTAAAAAAAAACTTTTGCCATATGTATATTAAAATAAAGTAATGCATTATTTACTCTGCATGTTGAACTTCGCCATAAAAAAAATAATGCCAAAGATGCGGTTTTTTGGTCACCTTGAAGAAAAAATTAAATAAAAAGCAATCAAAAAATCATATGTATTTCAAAATGGTACCGACGCTAACCACAGGGCGCCCTGCAAAAAACGAACCCTCTCACAGCTATGTTGACTGAAAAATACAACTCATTGTAAATGTGCAGGAAAATAGAGCATACTTTGTTTTTAATTGTGCAAATAAGCGCAAGTACGCCCGTGTGATGCCAATGTCAAATGGGGATATTTGGGTATGCAATATGCAGAGAATAGAATCCATTGATTTTACATGTGATATTGGGTCCGTGTGCTGTCTGTGAAATACACGGACAGCACATGGGCAGGAAAAAGCTTTGTTTGAATCAGCCCTTCCGCTATGCTGACTGTAGAATTAGGGCTACTAGAAGTCTGCAGTCTGTTGCCCTTTTGTTTCTTGTAAAAAACAACAAAAGCAAGAAAAACAATGAAAATGAAGTATAAGCTTGATGACCCATTGTCATTGGGGATGAGGGTTGGTTAGGATCTGTTACCATAACACCAGTGGGCATCTCCTTAGAGGCCATATTGTCACTAAGGGTAAAGTTTGTGCTCATGTTTGGTGGATTCATGGAAATGTATAAGCAGACACTTACTAATGTTTAGTGAAGTCACGTGTTAGTGAAATCAGGGCTGACTTTTCTCAACCATTGCCCGGCACATAATACAGTCTGTCTAAAATAGCAGAGAATAGGAATGCCTCAAGATTAGGGAATTACACTGTATGTAAATATGTTCCAATAGGTGGTGTGGGTGTGTGTGGGGGGGGGGGGGCTATTGGTGCTTAGTCAGAGTGGAGATATACTAACAGTAGTCCTCGCCCTGGAAGACATGGCTCCTCCGTGCATTGTAGTAATTCCAGTTCTATCCATTCAGTCCTGTCCGACTCTTGGATACTCTGTAGGCCGGTCCTCCCCATGCTTCTCTATTCTTTACAGCTGCTTTCAATTGCCTGATGTCCATGCTCAGGCCCTACTTGATGATGTCCAGCCAACATATTTTTTCTTCCCTGTTTCCTTTTACCACTGACCATTCAAGTAGCATCTGTTCTACCAGCAAATTCACCCTCATTATGTGTCCAAAGTAAGTCAGTTTCTGTCTCATGATCTTGCCTTCCCGGGGACACCTCTGGGTTGATACGGTCCAGGACAGCTTTGTTGGTGACCTTAGCTGTCCAGGGAATTCGTAGAAATTTTCTCCAAGACGACAACTCGAAAGCATCAATTTTTGACCTTGTATGTGGACTTCCTTGTTGGCAGCGGTCATGATCTTTGTCTTATTGATGTTTAGGTAAAGTCTCTTCTCACTTTCTTCTTTTAGCTTCAGGATTAGCATCTTCAGATGCTTTGCTGTCTCTGCTACCAGGGTTGTATCGTCTGCATAGCTTAGATTACTGATAGTAGTACGTATGATTTTAAAAGGCACCAAAAAAGCTTAATTTCCCCAGAAGTAGAAAAACTGAGTACTAGCCATCTACATCTGACATTACTGGCTGATCATGTGGCCTTTTTGAAGGCCAATAACAAGAGACTCTTATTGTTTTCACTGCTTGTAATCTGACTAGTAAATGTTGCTGCTCTATCATCTTGGAGACTGGGTTTTCTAGGCCTAAACTATTGATCCGCAGGGGTCTTCCACCCGAGACACTCACTGATTGTCTGATCATCTTGCCATATGTAGCTGAAAACACACAACATGGCAGGGGCCCGGGGTGGTATTACAGACAAAGTTTCCATCCAAGTGAGTTTATACTTCTGATATGAGCAGAGATCCCAATGATAAACTTTTTCCCATACAGTTTACATATCACTGACTAGAGGTATAAATGTGAGGTTCTTGGCGCACATTTTATTGCAATTGTGCGAGCCCATCTGCCACGTCACGGCGACCTCATTCAGATGGGTCCCTACACTAAGACTAGATTTGTAGAAGAGGAGATACTCAGATGTGGCATGTGTCACTTCTTCATGTGGCTCATGTCATCCTCTGTCAGAGCACAGAATCACATTGTCCTCTATATGCATCAATATGATGCAGAACCTTCTAATAACTGATCTAGTTTGCAGTTGTTACACTGCACTCATTGTATCTATACACTTCAAGGTGGCTTTTATTCTACATTATGTGCGTCATTCCAGCAGGAGCCTTGCTGTATGCTACCTTATATGATAACACCAATGGACAGATAATACTGATGTGAGTGACTATACAGGTAAAGTATCACACTGCAATGGTAAAGCGATCCCTGAGAATATATAACTAGCTGCTAGATAACCCGTCACTAGAGCTGCTCTAACCTGTTATCCTCATCTGTGGTCAGGAGCCATCTTTACACTGTGCGCCCCCTGCAGGCCAGATCCAGAGATCAGTGCTCAGGGTTCTGTAGGGTCACAGTGAGGATATAAGAAGGTTAGAGCGCCTGTAGTGATCAGCTATGTATCTGCTATGTAAATGCTACTTACATATAACCAGAGAATCCCTATAAAGCCGACCAATTACACTGGAGATCTCCTGTTCTACATATACAGTGTCAGTATAGGGACCCATCTGAATAAGAAGCCCTGGAGGGCCCGATGGGAAGAGAAATGTCATTTACATCCTGCTCTGCTTATTTAGTGACAATACTGAGTGTAATTGGAAGGCTTTGTCCATTGCAGCTTGTCCTGTATTCTGCTTCTTCTGTACGGTCAGTCACATCAGGGTCAGAACTTATCACATAATACAGTCACATACACATAAACAGGATGCAATAAGAAGCTGATACTGAAGATACTACTATTATCTCAAGCAATTAACAATACATTATGCTTTATTATATATACTGTGTACATAAATACAATGACATTCACATTACATTAATTACATTGAAGTACATCACATATACACATATTCATATAATATCCATACAGGCATAAATATACATATTACCAATGCAAACAATATGTGCATTAAATATATAACATGAATACATTTGTGGGCATCAATCATATATACAGATATTGATGTGCTAACGCAATACACAGAAACATTAACAGGATATAGAAACATATCATATACATGTATATATTATAGAATTAATAGTACACAAACATTAACAGGATATAGAAATATATCACATACACATATATATTACAGAATTAATAGTACACAGATGTATATGTATATATAGATACATTTTCACTTATATATACTCACAGTCTTCAGATGTGAAGGCAGCCTAACTCATGGGAGAGATGCTTTTGTTATCATTATACTTCATATATATTATACACATGAACATCATTATATCCAAACTTTATATAAGAAAAAAACAGGCATAACACCAAAAAGTAAAGTACAAATATTATATGTATAAACACTGTGTGCACATTATGTGTAGATTATGTATAAATATATATATAAAACATGTGGACATTTATAATATGTACAGATATTGCAATATTAATAATAAATACACAAACACTATATACAAAAATATGTTATGTACATTGCATATATTACCAACATGCATATAAATTACATATGTGGACATTGCAGAATATATATACACTATTATATACATACAGATGCTGACACTATATACAAACAGAACATATGAGTATTCACAATAGGTTGTAATGCTAATGATGAACATATGTTACGCCTTAAGGTGTAGGTTACTAACGAGTTACTATTCAGACATGTGATTTCTAAGAAACAAAAAGAACGGCTTAAAAACATTTTCTTACCTGTCCGGAGCCGGTGCGGGTCTTCTCTGTCCACAGCCGAATCTTCTTTCTTCTGCATTACCGATGCGCTCGGTGCACCGGCCAACATAGGCACAGTGTTTTTTTCTAAATCTCCTGCTTTCCCGCGGATCCGCAGCATGTCCGCTGTGTCAGCTGTGGGTGTGCCGTGGATAGGACGGCTTCTGTTGACTTCAATAGAAGCAGTCAGTGCGAGATCCGCAGAAAAATGGAGCATTCTGCAATTTTTCCTGCACGTGTGATCTGCATGCTGGGAAAAAATGCATGCTGGGAAAAAATGCATGCTGGGAAAAAAATGCATGCTGGGAAAAAATTCATGCTTTTAATTATTTTGCGGACCCTTATGTATCCCTATGGGTGGCTTGATTTATGGATCTCCCACGTGGGTGCCGCAAATTAAATCTGCCGTGGACATTGGGCCTAAAGAATGCAAGGGGGGTTGTAGCTCGCCTTCTTATCAATGGCAGGAGTGAAGCTGCTCTCAGAAGAAGGCAGCAAAAGAGTTTTCCAATGTGAATGAAGTGTAGGGGTAAATAGAAGAACATTGCACATACAAGCATATAATATTAAACAGGTTAACAATTTAGCTGCTGCTTATACTAGCAGGGTGCTATATCTTGCCCAGGCTAGGAGACTTAACACATATGTCCCCTTATTCATTTTAACTATTTAGCTGCTGCTTATACTAGCAGGGTGCTATATCTTGTCCAGGCTAGGAGACTTAATACATATGTCCCCTTATCCATTGTAACTATTTAGCTGCTGCTTATACTAGCAGGGTACTATTTCTTGTCCCGGCTAGGAGACTTAATACATATGTCCCCTTATCCATTGTAACTATTTAGCTGCTGCTTATACTAGCAGGGTGCTATTTCTTGTCCCAGCTAGGAGACTTAATACATATGTCCCCTTATCACTTTTAACTATTTAGCTGCTGCTTATACTAGCAGGGTGCTATATCTTGCAAAGGCTAGGAGACTTATTAAATATGTCCCCTTATCACTTTTAACTATGCAGCTGCTGCTTATACCAGCAGGGTGCTATATAATAAATATATGCTTTGTATTATGCTCTCTGGGATTTATATCATTATGTGGGGATCTTTTTTATGTAATGTGTTTTTATACTTGTGTGTATTTCTGTGTTTTTCACATTATTATACTTACCTGGCTTCCCATGATCACTATTATGAAGGTCTTATGGAACTCATCTTGTCCTTTGGCACCTGCCATGTTCTCTTGGCGTCACTTGCTGTCGGCTCTAGATCAACAACATAATTTGATATTTGTGTAAAAAATCTTTACACTCATAGGAGGATGAACCAGGAATAAAATGGTGGCTGGTATACAATGTAAATGACATTACACTGACACCTACTTGGAGTTAGTAATGGTGGTCTATTGTCAGTTATATTGCCTACCAGCTACCACTTTATTCATTGCTCACCCTCCTCCTATGAGCGCAGAGAGTTTTTACATGTATATTTTGTTTTGTATAAAACTCTTTCTTGGAGTTTTGGCCGATCTGCAGCTCTCCATCCCATCTATCTGTATGCAGCTCTCCATTCCATCTATCTGGATGTGGCTCTCCATCCCATCTATCTGGATGCGGCTCTCCATCCCATCTATCTGGATGCGGCTCTCCATCCCATCTATCTTGGAGTTTTGGCCGATCTGCAGCTCTCCATCCCATCTATCTGGATGCGGCTCTCCATCCCATCTATCTGGATGCGGCTCTCCATCCCATCTATCTGGATGCGGCTCTCCATCCCATCTATCTGGATGCGGCTCTCCATCCCATCTATCTGGATGCGGCTCTCCATCCCATCTATCTGGATGCGGCTCTCCATCCCATCTATCTGGATGCGGCTCTCCATCCCATCTATCTGGATGCGGCTCTCCATCCCATCTATCTGGATGCGGCTCTCCGTTCCATCTATCTGGATGCGGCTCTCCATTCCATCTATCTGGATGCGGCTCTCCATTCCATCTATCTTGGAGTTTTGGCTGATCTGCAGCTCTCCATCCCATCTATCTGGATGCGTCTCTCTATTCCATCTATCTGGATGCGGCTCTCCATCCCATCTATCTGGATGCGGCTCTCCATCCCATCTATCTGGATGCGGCTCTCCATCCCATCTATCTGGATGCGGCTCTCCATCCCATCTATCTGGATGTGGCTCTCCATTCCATCTATCTGGATGCGGCTTTCCATTCCATCTATCTGGATGCGGCTCTCCATCCCATCTATCTGGATGCGGCTCTCCATCCCATCTATCTTGGAGTTTTGGCTGATCTGCAGCTCTCCATCCCATCTATTTGGATGCGGCTCTCCATCCCATCTATCTGGATGCGGCTCTCCATCCCATCTATCTTGGAGTTTTGACTGATCTGCAGCTCTTCATCCCATCTATCTGGATGCGGATCTCTATATCCCATCTATCTGGATGCGGCTCTCCATCCCATCTATCTTGTAGTTTTGGCCGATCTGCAGCTCTCCATCCCATCTATCTGGATGCGGCTCTCTATATCCTATCTATCTGGATGCGGCTCTCCATCCCATCTATCTGGATGCGGCTCTCCATCCCATGTATCTGGATGCGGCTCTCCATCCCATCTATCTTGTAGTTTTGGCCGATCTGCAGCTCTCCATCCCATCTATCTGGATGCGGCTCCAGCATAGGAGGTTCTCTACTGACAGAACGATTACCGGTGTGACACTTGGTCCATCAGCCCAGGTCTTCACACCAGGGGAGGCCTTCCATCTATCTATTTAGTTTCCTTGTTGATCTACATCATGTTTGGGAGGCGCTTTCCTAAATATTCCCTTTAATTTGGTATTTGTGACTTGGAGGCTGTGATTGCTGTGAAATATCTATAATGAAGGCTGCGGTGACATGTAACCATAGAAAGCAAGAGAAGACCTCTATATCCTCAGGGATAAAGACCCAGAATCGGACTTACCAGTGAGGAGCCTGCGGGCAGCAAATGCCCCCATAGGGGATAAGCGCTTGCTCACCCGGGCGGATTTGCACAACATATTACGTACACAAATGTTACATGCATAATACTCAGCAAATAGGACCCATTGATTTCAATTTCATGCAATCTGCGATCGCGTGAAAAATCCGCAGCATGACCTTTCTTGGTGTCATTTGTGCACCGCAAGAGTCTATTGAAATCAATGCAGACAACATTTGTGTGCGCAAACATGTGGCAAATACATGACGAGGCCGGCAAAATAAGCGGCATCAGTGCAATTCGGTCACGCAAACACGCAGCGTATTTCTGTGGCTGAAATGCCCTTACGCCCGTGTGAATGAGCCCTAAACACAGGACAACTATAGATCTTCTACTAGAGCTTCCAGTATAGTTCTCCATCATATGTCTACTAGTACTGAATGGGGAGAAGAACATCACCCACCAATAACTGACTGCACACAACTGACAACTTTCAAATCGACGACCAGCAATCCTATTGGTGGTCGCCTACTGACGTTACCATGGCAACAGGAACAACTCAAGATTTATAAGGAAATACTTCTATGAAATCAGATGGCATTTCCTACATTTTTAGATGTAGATTACATTGACTACCTAAAAGGTACACACAACTATCCATACTTCATATATATATATATATATATATATATATATATATATATATATATATATATATATATACATACACACATACATACATTTACTATCTATATAGGATTGTTATTCTGACGCCTATTTTCCATAAACAGTACAAAATATCAGGTAATTGGTAGTTTTGATATCAAATAAAATATATTACTAAATCTATATCCTATATATGATACTGCATTTCATGCAACGATACAGCACAGTGCACCTCCTCCCCCTCCATGCAGACTCTAGTCTCCTGTTCCCATCTACTTACTATATTGTTGGATGATGAAGCGATGTATCACTTCTTCTGGTCTCAGATGTGTCTCCACCTCTTCAGAGTCAGTGCTGTTGCTCAGGTGGCAGAGAGAGTCTGATGACATACCACTTATGGCAGATGTCTTGGTTACGATGAGGTCACAACACTGGAGCTCTACAACTGCTTAAAGTGGTATTACAGTAATATAAAGTTATTCATAGGAAAGGGCAGAACTATAGTTACAGTCATAATTATCCCCCCCCCCCCCCCCCCCCCTGCAAATTAGGTTTGTCAGATTTACAGACTTTCAGCTGTTTGCAAAAAGCAATCAAATAAAAACAATTTAAATAAATCTACACGACTGATATAAAAGTGGTTTCTCCAAATTGTCTGAGAAGTGTTCAGCCCCTCTGTGACGAGCGTCTTCAGGCTGTATTTACACCAGCAGTAATAATCCGGGGGTTCTGTGTTGTTGCGCTGTGCGCAGAACCTGCGTGTTTGGGGCACCGATTACTTTCATTGGATTCGTTGTAATCAGCGATGTTTCGCTCGTACCAATACAGTGAGGGTCAAAAATCGCAGTTTGTCCTGTTTTTGGGTGATTTGTCTGCAAGGATCGCCCTTTATTCTGTAGGGGAGACAAAAATACTGCATCACACTCATATGCAAATGCAGTTTTCATGCGAGTTCGTTTAATTTTTTTCCATTTTTTACTATCAAAGGCACGTTCATTTTTTTCCTGAGTGAAAAACATGTTGAGTGATGCAAATCACACATTTTTAAAGGGGAAGCGCATTGCAGAATCCTGCAAATCTCCGGTTTACGAGTGCGATGTAGGGCTGATTTATCACACTTGTTAATACATCCTTATGCCCTTTTTATATGGGACGATGGTCGGCTAAACGATCTGCACGAGCATGTGACCTCACCGCTAGTTGTTCACACTCCTGCAGAACGTTTAGACAGGCAGATCATCACATTCTATGGTAAACACTGAGCGAGCTGCGGGGGGGGGGGGGGGGGGGGGGGTTAGACGCAGCGAGAAGTAAGCAAACAGCAATGATTATTATGCTGGTTGAAACTGAGTGAAAAACGAAAAGCAAACGAATAGTGCACGATGGCTGCGCATTTAGACGCAACGATTATGGCGCAGTTTCTTTCCTTTGAACTAATTTTGCGTGATAATCGTCCAGTGTAAGTGGAGCGTTAGTACTTAGAGCAGCGTCGGGCTGCCAGCTGTATCTCTAGGGGCATTCAGCGTCTCGTTATCTTTCTGTTTATACAAGGCAATAATCTCTCCTCTTACAGGGGTTTTCCAGGGAAATACTAATGAAGATCTATCTTCGGGATAGATTATCAATAGTTGATCGTCTGGGGTCTGTCAGTCGGGACCCCAGCTGATCAGCTGATTGGGGGTGCACAGTGTCATAGCCGCTACACATGGGGGTACAGAGCGGAAGCTGGTGCTCCAAACCCAGTGTAGTGGGTGACCCTAGTAACTGCAGGTGCAACTCTCATTAGAATCTATCTATTTATCTAGAAACACTGTGCATGTCTCACAATATGGCCTCATTCAGACAAGTAATAATAATATAATAATAATCTTTATTTATATCGCGCCACCATATTCTGCAGTGTGTTTTATAGGCGTGCAAACACACGTACATGCAAAACATAGGACATACGTGCACCATAGGTCCGTGCTGCACGTCAATATTCCCCATGGGGAGTCCCCTTGTCACTGAACACTGTGACAGCACTGTTACAGTGTTCAGTGACAAGGGGACTCCCTGCGGGGAGCGAAAAATCCCCTGTGACAGCTGTGGCAGAGGATTTCTTCATCTCCGAGGGTAGCCCCCTCATCACGGAACACTGTAACAGCAATTTTCAGTGACAAGGGGACTCCCAGCGGGGAGTAAGGAATCCCCTGCCACAGCTGTGACAGCTGTCGCAGAGGATCCCAAAGCTCCCCCATTGATTTCAATGGGGATGCCACTGCCAGCGGTCCCATTGAAAGCAATAGGATGCCGGCACCCCCGCAGTGATTTTCAGGTAAGAGCTTTAACTATAAGCCCTTCCCTGAAAATAATCCATAGCTGTAGTAAAAAAATAAAAATTATATATATATATATATATATATATATATATATTTATATTTAAAATCCCTGTCTGCTGGATGGGTTGTATCTGATTGGCTGAGCGCTCAGCCAGTCACAGGCAGCGCTCATCCATTCATTGAATGACAGTTGAGCACTGCCCGTGATTGGCTGAGTGCTGTGACCAATCACAGGCAAAGCTTAGCTGTCATTCAATGAATGGCTGAGCGCTGCCTGTGATTGGCTGAGCGCTCAGCCAATCAGGCGCAGCCCTTTTAGCAGGCTGGGATTTAAAATCCCCATCTGCTGAGAGAGCTTCAGAGCAGTGCAGGGAGAACAAGCGGCTAGATGCACCTGAGCCACAGCAGCGGCGGACAGTAGATGTTATCTAATATGTAAGTCTTTGCTGTGACAATTCCTTGTAGTGTCTGATTTTCACATATGAGCTCTTAGAAGGATTTCTGGGTTGAACTGACATTTTCTCTTGTCCCTGGATCTTGGAGTTAATGAATTGTGTGTCAAAACAACATACTTTTTAGCAACTGATCACCTACCGCCAGAGCTGCCTTTGTCTATATCTGTGGTGGCAAATCTATGGCATGCATTTCAGAGGGGTCACCCAAAGCCCTCTCTGCTGGCACACTCGCCGACGGCTGCTCACCAATATAATGATTACTGGCCGAGGTGCCACGGCTCCCCAGCTGGTAATCACTCAGCGGTGCTGCTACGGGTACCCACACTTTTGGAATGTAGCCGTGTATCCGCTGCTGATTTCATGCTATGCAGCACTCCCCCTTCCCTTCTCCGTATGCTTCCTGTGGTTAGCACTCCTTGGCTTCCGGTTCCCAGCCGCCTTGTCAGGTGCTGCGCAACTAGTCGGGTGATGCTGGTCAGTTGAGGCCACTACAGACTACTGGGAATCCGGAAGCTGGGGATCGCTGACCGCAGGAAACTTTCAGAGAAGGTGAGGTGGGAGCACCAAATAGTATGAAATCAGCTGTTATGGCCTTTAGTTCCCAGCTTCTTCTCGACTACCTTTCTTATGGATGGATATAACATTGTCCATTCTCCAGTTATCAGGAACATCGCTTGTTAGAAAGGTTTGGTTAAACAAATCAGTCAGAGGTGCAGCAAGCACACATTAGAGTTCTTTAATATTTTCAATCAAAATATACCTCTAATGCTATATGTAATACAGTAGTTCAGGTAATGTATCAGGCATGAACAGACAGCAAAACACTACGACCGTGTTTCTTCAAAAATAAGACCCTAACTTATATTATTTTTTGCCACAAAAGAGTCGCTAGGTCTTATTTTCAGGGGATGTCTTATTATACTTACTTAACAGGTTCGGTCGAGGTCCCTCTCACTGCTCTCTGGAGCTCCGACTTACTGAGCCGAGGCATTGATTGGCCAATTCATAAATCCCATCTCCATAATGTGATGGCTGTGATTGTTTCTTCTACCGCTGCTCAGCCAATCAATGCAGCGCTCGCGAACCAATCATTGCCGTAGTTTCCTGGAGGACTGCAAGAAGTGTGTCAAAGCTTTGGAGAGCCGCGAGAGGGATCTGGACCGGGCCTGCTAGGCAATGTATTCTTTTTTTAAATTCATGTAATGCAGCTTGGGCTTATTTTTTGGGTAGGGCTTATTTTTCAAGCCTCCCTGAAAATCCTCAAAAATCAGGGTAGGGCTTATTTCCCTGTTGCACTGTAAAATCTTATTTTGTCTCACATGTTTGTTTTCTAAACAGTTGCATTTATTTGTTTCCCGGGATGCCCTTTGGTTAGAGGATTCTCCCTCTACTTCCCTCTCCCTTCGCCACAGTTCTTTTCGTGTGCTGAGAGGAAGTACATATTTTGTTTGCTTAACCCTTTCAAATCCACTATCTGACGTCTGAAGACGTTATGATTTAAGGCTGTACAGCTCTGATGTTGGAAGACGTCCGTCGGGGTTCTCTTACTGTATATTGCCAGCCTCTCTGCTGTCGGAGCCTATCCAACGTGTCACCTCATGCAGTACTGGCTTTAGCCAGCAGATAGCGCCATTGTATAACAGCAGAAAAAGAGTAAGCCCCCTAGGAAAACGAGGATACCAATTGGATTGGAGAGGGTTAATATTCTAATTCATTTTTGCTAAGTTGTTGCATCTTCTAGTCGTACAGCCTCTGTTCGTTCTACCTGACTGTTATGCCTTGGCTTATCTTTAGTCTTCATACTGTTAATGAAACTTCAAAAAGTTATAAGTAAAGAATTTAAAATAATATAACAAAGAAATACTATTTCAACTATAACCAAATAGACCTAAATTCATATAAAGTATATCACATAATGACACAAATTAAAGGTAGAATATTTTGCCAATCCAATAATATGCAGAATTCTATCAAGTGTAACCTAACTAAATATACACAAAAGTCTTAAACGTTCGGGTCAATCAGAAAGTGCTGCTGAATACATAATTGAATATAGACGCAGTAAGATAGAAATTTGCAAACATATGAAGCCACCCTAAATGTCCTTGCACATGTAGCAGATTTACGGCAACAGAAAATATGTACCAAAATCCACAAAATGTAAATGGGCCTTTGGTCTTCTGTAATTTACTCTTTCTATTATCTATTGAAAACTACATGAAGATTGTACCACTGCCAAGCTTTGCAAATAATAAACTTAAGGCCCTTTTAGACACAATGATTTTCACTCAAAAAATCTCTCAAAGCCATCTTTTGAGCGATAATCGTTGTCTGTAACTGCACTGACATTGTGCAGTTTTTGTTAAGCCGCCGCTCATAGTTGTCTTTTTTTAGCATGCTGAAAGACAACGATGAGCCTTATCAGGAATTCACAGCGGGATACAGCTGATACTATTGTTTCAGCTGTATCCCGCTCCCTGAAGTCAGCCAGGGTAGGAAGAACACAGCTGTCCAGCTGTGTTCTTCATCTCCCGCTCGGAGCGCTCAGCTGCATAACAGCCGGGTGCTTTGAGCGGGGAACAACTGGATGCAGAAGACAAGCGGCCCCGCTTGTCTTCTTCATCCCCCGCTCGGAGCGCAAGGTGATCGCTCAATGTTTGAGTGATCATCTTGCGCTGTAAAAAGCACACAACGATTATCGCTCAAAAATCGCTGAAAAGATAATCGTTATGTCTAAACCAGGATTTAGCAAGACTATCATCTTAACAATGGGTTCATTATCTGTTTTACATATACTAATAGTCATCAAGCTCTAAAACCATTTTAAATAAGGAGAAAGCTAAATTGTATTTTTAGTACCTTTTTTTTTCATTCCATAGTGCTAATCTACAGGCATGAGGAAGAAGTTCTGTTTGCATTAATGGATGGTAACAAATCACATTGGTAATGTGACATTCACCAGAGAAGGGGGTTAGACACATAATTTGTATTTACAATGTAGGGTGCCAATTATGGAAACTATTGAGCACAACCCTTTCTTACTCAGTTGTTCCTTTACTCATCAAGCACAATAGGCCAACAGCTGCAAACTAGCCGGTGAGAACCTCCTGTGTTAAAGCACGTTTTGTGCTCTTGGTTTCTCAGTACATCTAAAAGGATAAAAACTCTCACAACATAGTATAGTAATCAGTTTGACTGCAAAAATGGAATCTCCAGCTATCACACTGTACAAATATGTTTTTCTTATTAGATGTGAATAGAATCTATGTAACGACTCGATGCTTAAATTGAAATGTTTTTGGGTGAAAGTGCAATACAAATTATGAAAATTAAATCAATTTACCCGAAAAATCTGCCACCATTAAGTATATAGATATAATGATTATGACATGAAAATGTCAACAAAATAATAGAAACAAATTAAACACTTTGGGATTTTTTTCTAATAAAACAAAAAAAAACCCAGACATTTAAGTTGCAATGGAAGGATAAAAAACATGTTTGTAAAAATTATGATTATGGTCCTGCTCGACCCAATTCTTAAAAAAAAATTAATGAATCGTAACAGTTGATTCTGACTCCCATTGAGATCCATGTATTTAGAAATTGTGTGTGTTTTTTCTTCTTCAAATGTGGCTCAGTTATTAGCATTGTTGCCTGTTAGTGCGGGGTCCTAGATTCAAATCCCAATCCCATCAAGGATAGCATCTGCATGGACTTTGAAAAACTCCATGCAGATGTTGCTTTTGGTTAGATTTGAACCTACAGCTCAAGCACTGCAAAGCAGCAGTGCTAACAACTGAGCCACCTCAGTTGTCTGTTCTAGATGAGGGGGAGAAACAACAAGAATATACACAAAGAGAACGTAAAAAATAACTATGCAGATGTTGCCCTTGGTCAGATTTGAACCTACAAAGGTTCAAGAAGAAAGAAGAGCAAGCATGGTGGCTCAGTCTGTAGCACTGTTTCTTGGCAGTACTGGGGTCCTAGGCTAAAATCTGTCCAAAGAAAACATCTGTATGGACTTTGTTTTTTCTCTTTGTGTTTTTCTGTCATTTCCCCCTCCTCCAGAGACAGAAGACCAAGCGTGGTGGCTTAGTTGCTGGCACTCTTGCCTTGCAGTGCTGGAGTTCTAGGTTCAAGTCTATCACAAAGCAACAGCTGGATGGTGATTTTATGTTCACTTTGGGTTTATTCTTCCTGTTCTTGTCCTGCTCTGGAGAAAAAAGGTGTGGTATGGTGTCTCAGTTATTAGCACTGTTGCCTTGCAGTGATGAATTTTTAGGTTCAAATCTGGGGTTTCATGTTCTCTATGTGTCTATTCTTGTTTATCTCCTCTGAAGAAGAATGGGCAAAAGTGTGGCAGCTCAGTTGTTAGTAGTTCTGGAGTTGTAGAATCAAATTAGTCCAAGGCAACATCTGGATGTTTTTTTGTTTTTTTTTAAAGTTCTAGTCGTGTTCTTGTTATACTTCTCCTCCAACATAGAACATACAACTATGGTGGCTGAGTCATTAACACTGCCACTTTGCAGTGCTGGAGTTATAGGTTCCACTCTGATTAAGGGCAACATCTAAATGGCGTTTTTTAAAGTCGATGCAGATGTTATTCTTAATGGGATTTGAACCTAGGACTCCAGCACTGAAAGTTAACAGTGCTAATCACTGAGCCACGTTCGTTGAAAATGCACACACAGGTACGTTTTATTTGTAAACTGATTTTTTTGCAAAAAAATGGGGGTGGGATGACACAATATGCTTTTGCAAAAATCAACACAATACTATCACCCAGCCGATCACGATGAGCAACAGTACTTGTTACTACACTTTTTTTAACTTATGATTTTGCAGCCTAGGATCAAACTACTAACGACCACTTGTCTGTATGTATGTGTGTGAGTGATTCTTATGCTCCACCCCTGGTGACGTCATCGCTCAGCCCCCTGGTGATGCCATCGAAGGTCCTACAACATATATAAAAGCACAGAGTCTGACCAACAGAAGGCCAACACAGTTAGGGCTCTTGGAAGGGGAGGACAAAAGTAACACACTGAGATTACAACTAAGCCGTTATTATCTCAGAAGACACAACTCAGCAGTCCTGACAGAAAACAACAACCTACCACCAGCACAGAGACCTAGTGGGCTAAAGGACCTGTGGTGATATCAATGATGTGGGAGGAGCCAAGCTGTGTGTGATGTGTGGGGTGTAATGGAGCTGTGTGTGTGCATGTACCATGTAGCAGAGCTGTGTGGCGCATTGTACCACCAGAAACACTGGTACTATAATTTCATACCAAACTCAGCAGAACACAGAACACATTGACCTACCACCACCACAGAGATCCGGTGGGCTAAAGGACCTGCGGTGATGTCACTGCTGTGGGAGGAGCCAAGCGGTGTTTGTCTTTTGTGGTAATCAAGCTACTATGAGTGTGATGTGCCACCAAAAACACTGGTACTATAATGTCCTAATAATTACTAGTCACTTTATATAAGTGCTCTTGTACGCAGCTGTATTACAGTTCTATGCAAGTTATACAAGTTCCATGTAGTATAATGTATAATACTGCAGAAATGTTACCCTTTGGAGGTTTTCATACTTCCATGTGATGTCATATTTTTACATAGTATACCACTTAATGGGTGTGTGTCCACTCCTTCAAACATTGGACTGGAAGAGGTGCCACATGGGAACTAATTCTGTGTTTTGTTTTGTTTCTCACCCTCTGGGGGGTCCATAATGGCAGTCTAGTCAGAAGACTGGACAGTCTCTGTAGGTATATATGAAAGTCCATTTTTAAATTGCCTATATATAATAATTAAAAAACAAAAAAAAACAAAAACAAACTAAACTTCAACGCACATGAAAATTAGATAGAAAACTAAATATAATTTTATCTAAGTGCAAAAGCAAAGTGTGATGCATCCATTTTTTACAGTTAAAATGTAGTTTAACCCATAGACTTTAACAATGACAAATTAGGCAAGCTAGTATCACAGTAATCATCCCCTCTCCCCGTGACTTGGGGTTTATTGTGATAGTATTCAGTAACGGATGCAAAGACACCTGCTCCCTACTGAATGCTTTATGTCCCTGCTACAGTACCATTCAGCAAGTGTAATATAAGTGTACTAAACTGATGCATGTCCTCAACTATAGTCATCCGTTGCCCGGAAAGACTAACATTTCCACATCTCCACGGTTCTACCAGCACCTCTTCCTTTTACGTAGGTACTTTATGTTCCTATCAGAGATATGTAAGTAGGCAAAATAGTGGCAAGAGTTGGAGACTGAGAGACGTTTTCATGCAGTATTGGAGCAGCTGTTCACTGAACTACTGCTAGGAGGCATCGGCGGCCATAGTACTAGTCTTACACTAATATGCAGTTGTGCCTATATGGAGGGGTCACCACTTTCCACTGTACACTGATCTGTTTACTACAGAACTGATAGTCCTACTATGACAAATGAGGCTATATATGAGGGCTAAATAATAATAAATAATAAGACTTTATAGCAAAGCTGAATATATAGTTAACTTGCCGCTATTTTAATTTAATGCAAAATATGTTGATACATATTTTTAATTAGCTTTATTTGCTTGCTTGCCTGTCTATTACTGGTGGAGAAGCTGTTGTTGCATATAGTTTCCAATGTTACCCACATGAAAAATTGGTACTTTGTATACTGTATGTGTAGTATAATGCACTATATACAGTAAGTGTCTACTATTATGGATAGAAACTAAATAAAGTACACTGGAGATCCATGCCACAGTGAAGAGTTTGTAGGCCATTTAACATTTTCCATTCTTTAATGCAAATTATTGAGGTAAAGTCAAATTGCATAGACATTCCATGCATAGCGCAAGGAAAAGTGAAGCTACACATCCCATGAAGTACATAAAACATATCCAGTTGAGTGCCAGTGTTTTCTGTCTAAACAAAATGTAACAAAAACTAAGACTAAACGAAAGACAGAACCAGAGAAGCATTGACATTAGTCAATTCAGATGCAGTGGTACTAAAGAGAGTGAAGGGTGCAGGAGTAAAATGTTCAAAATGAGCAAAGTCACAAAACTGAAGGAATAGAGGACACATTTCTTGGTATACAGTCGGTAACTCTGTAGCTAGCGGTGACTTACGAACCACCCAAAATGGGATGGAGTGGTAGAAGTGGACCTAGCTCACTGTAAAGCTCCCATACTCAACCAAAGTAGTATTATAATGAGGTTCAAAATTTGGTCCTTGGGTAGCAGAGGGAGAACAATTCTGAGTAGTTGGCAGCCTCCAACATGATCATATCTTCCATACAAAAAATAGTGTTTGCAATCTTCATGGCAGCCATCTTGGATTCACCCCAAGAAACTTCAGTGAAAAGAGGGCCCTAGGATACATGAATTAAAAGGTAGAATTTAATTAGACATTAACTGATGTAGTCATTTTTTAATACCTACAACCATTTTCAGGTTATGGTTGAAGTCATGTTGAGTATTTAGAAAGTTGTTTTGTTGAATTATATGCTATTATATATGCCATGTGTTTTTGGTCTGTCCCATAAATCATGTTAGGAAACCCACAGATTGACAGATTACCTCAAGCAACATTTATTTTCCACCATTCTTGCCACTCTTTAAAATGTTGGTTGGCTTTCGTGGAAGGGGCACCGACCTGCAGTGGTCCGACAGATTTACTATAATTTATGCAATAAATACTATAATTTACATTAACAATCATACTTCATCTGCTGGTGCGCAGACGGCCAATGATGCACAAAATGTTTTAATGGATGTGCGCCTGATAATAAATTTGGCGCATCTTACACATAAATTTGGCATTGCCGTAATTATATTAACCTAATCATATCAAACTAATGCAACTATTTAATACCGGAACACTGCACCAAATGGTGCCACTTAAAAATTATCTCTGAGAAACACATTTTCATTCGGTTATGTCAATGGAAAAATGAAAAGGTTAAGACTCTTGTAAGTCAAGAAGGATATAAAACTAAAACAAATCACCGCACCATAAAGGATAAAATTGGCTGCAACGGTAAGGCGTTTAAAGAACTAGATTTAGTCTTTCATAAGTGACATCTAAGAGGGAGATATGATTAAGGGCTCACACCCACTGGCGTTTTATTCTCTCTTGCGCTGCGAGAGCAAGTGAAAACACTCTTCTCGCAGCGCAAGAAAAACGCTGTAATATTGCCAGTGTTTTCAATGGGGCCAGCGGCAGCAGCGCTAGCCCCATAAAACAAAAATAGGAAGAATATCGCAGACTTCTGCTACAGCTGTGGCAGGGGTTTCCTTCATCCCCGCGGATGTGGCAGAAGTCCAGCATGCTATCCTATTGCTTTCAATGGGGTCGGCGCTTCTGCCGGCCCCATTGAAAGCAGGTGGTTTGTGGCAACCCCCGCAGTATGCTTTCGGGGAATAGATCATGAATAGCTAAACGCTGGCTGCTATTGGCTGAGTGCTTAGCCAATCAGCATAGCCCTTTCAAGAGGCGGGGATTTTTAAATCCCCACCTGCTGAAAGTGCTGGACAGCAGTGCAGGGGAGCCAGCTGGAGAGAAGTGTCTAAGCGGTGGAGAAGTATATTTTTTTTTTGTCCAGCTAATGATGATTTTCAGGGAAGGGCTTATATTTCAAGCCCTTCCCCGAAAATCATACTGCGGGGGTTGCCACAAATCACTGCTTTCAAGGGGCCGGCAGCAGCGCCAACCGCATTGAAAGCAATTGGATAGCATGCTGGATTTCTGCCACAGCTGTTACAGCTGTGGCAGAAGTCTGCGGTATTCTTCCTATGTTTTCAATGGGGCTAGCGGAGCGATATTACAGCGCTTTTCTTTCTCTGCGAGGCGAGTGTTTTTACTTGCTCTCGCAGCGCAAAAGAGAATAAAACGCTAGTGAGTGTGAGCCCTAACTTGTATAAGTACATAAATGACTAGTGCAAAAATATGTTGTAAAGCTCTTTTATGTAAAATTCCCTCTAAAAACAAGGGGGCACTCTCTTCTTTTAGAGAAAATAAGGTTCAACCTTCTGAGGTGACAAGGTTTCTTTTACCGTGAATCTGTGGAATAGCCGACCTCAAGAGCTGCTCACAGCGGTAGGAGTAGGTGACTTCAAAAAAGGCTTACGGAAATGTATAGA
The DNA here is from genome assembly GCF_035609145.1 of Eleutherodactylus coqui. Classification (NCBI taxonomy): domain Eukaryota; kingdom Metazoa; phylum Chordata; class Amphibia; order Anura; family Eleutherodactylidae; genus Eleutherodactylus; species Eleutherodactylus coqui. Next base: position 78,216,581 of record NC_089839.1, on the reverse strand, counting down.
TCTCTTGTTTTATGTACTGCTCCTTTCCATGTGATTGGGACTGGTACGTCACCACATTAAAAGGATAAGAAGAACTAAACTGTTGGATTATTTATGCTGTAAAATATAATTTGGCACAAATATAAAGTATAGCACAGCTTTGTCACCCGCCGCAGTCAGGGACAGATTCTGTGCAGTATTCCGCAGCCGGAATCTGGACCTGCTCTGTGCATGAGGTCTTACACTAACATATGAAACACCAATCTAAGTAAATAGGTCCATTTGTTAAAGGGGTTGTCCCGAGGCAGCAAGTGGGTCTATACACTTCTGCATGGCCATAATAATGCACTTTGTAATGTACATTGTGCATTAATTATGAGCCATACAGAAGTTATAAAAAGTTTTATACTTACCTGCTCCGTTGCTGGCGTCCTCGTCTCCATGGTGCCGACTAATTTTCGCCCTCCGATGGCCAAATTAGCTGCGCTTGCGCAGTCCGGGTCTTCTCCTCTTCTCTATGGGGCTCCGTGTAGCTCCGTGTAGCTCCGCCCCGTCACGTGCCGATTCCAGCCAATCAGGAGGCTGGAATCGGCAATGGACCGCACAGAAGCCCTGCGGTCCATGGAGACAGAGGATCCCGGCGGCCATCTTCAGCAGGTGAGTATGAAGACGCCGGACCGCCGGGATTCTGGTAAGCGCTGTGGGGGTTGTTTTTTTAACCCCTGCATCGGGGTTGTCTCGCGCCGAACGGGGGGGGGGTTTAAAAAAAAAAAAACCCGTTTCGGCGCGGGACAACCCCTTTAACTCTTTATTTACTTTATTTGTCCTTTAGGGGACTTGAAGCAGTGATCAATAATCCTTTAAAAATAAATAGGGATACATTTACTAAAGACTCACAATTTTAATCATTTCCCCTTATTTAACATATGGCCTAAGAATACATTGTATATAAAGTTATAACCCCTATATTGTATATTAAGCTCATCTATTAGTCATAGACAAGTGGCTATTTAGTGCACTATGGTTGATCCGCTCCATCTGACTGTCACTCTGTGGCTAGCATCCCATGAAGAAGTCTAGAGCAAACTTCAAGACCTTACTCAGAACCTCCCAGATATTGAAGAAACTGCATGCTCCATCTGAGACCATGGTGCTCCTTGAAGAAGGTCTGGGTCAGCTGTGGTGTAGAAATTAATCTAGGCAATAGAACAGAATGGAACATTTTAAAAATGCGATCCACCACCACCTAAATGGAAATGAAACCCTGATCAGGAGATACATAGTTCATTATATCCATGGAGTTTTCTCTCCAGGGTCTTGGTTGGAATAGGCAGTGGCTGAAGCAGACCCAAACATACTTGTTTGAATGGCTTGAACTTTCTCATCTTTTGATCAACCTGGCCACCAGTAGAAGTGACATTCCCAAATGACTAAACTATGGAGACAAATGAGCCTAGATCAGTATTTTGCTTTAGAGACTAGGGGGCACAAACATAGTAACATAGTATGTATTTATGAGGATATTGTCCCACTTTATGTTGCTGAGAGTAATTCTGAGCTGATCAAATTTTGCTTTACTAAAGTTTAGTTTTTTTTGTTGCTCCCTGATAAGGTTTCTTATTGAGTTACAATTGAAAATTAATTATATATTGTGATCACTATTTCCCAAGTGTCCCTCAACCTGCACCCTCATAATTTTGTCCGGTCTGTTGGTTAATAATAAGTCTAGAATGGCCTTCCCTCTAGTTGGCTCCCATACAAGGTGGGTAAGGTAGTTATCTTTAATTGTTCTTAAGAACTTATCGCCCTAGTGAGATTTGCAGGTTTCAACTCCCCATATTATATCTGGATAATAAAAGTCCCCTATAATAATTACTTCATTTCAGTTTGACACCTCTTCTATTTGTCTTAGTACTAAGTTTTCAGTTTCTTCTGTTATTTTTGGTGGCCTCCCTGTATTTCTACCCATAGAGATTTCACGTGTTCATCTCTCACACCTATACTACACCTATATATTCTCGTAGTCTCCGCATTAAGTAGGATTTAACATAAAGACATACCCCTCCCCCTTTCTGGTTGTCACAGTCTCTTTTGAAGAGCTTGTAAACCCTGTAAATTCACCGCCTAGTCGCATTCTTCATCAAGCCATGTTTCCATTATGCCTACTATAATGTAATTTTCTTCGGACATTCTCGCTTCAAGCTTACCCATTTACTGACCAGACTTCTTGCATTTATTGCCATACAGTTTATATGGTTGTTGTTGTTTGTATTAGTTATGTGACTTATGATCCTGTTAGCTGCTCTGTCAGTTCTATCTGTATTAACCCCTCTCCCTGCTCGACCCCAATTTGCCTTCCTAAATCCCAGAACTCTGTCTACACTGTCTTCCCTCTATCTCTCTTGTTACTCCCCTCCACCCCCGGTCCCTAAACACCCCTCCAACCTTCTAAACATCTGGTCAGTAGATCATCTTCTCAGTATGTCTGAGGAAGGACACTAGTCAAGGCAGATACCATCTGCACCGATTACATGGAATATGAATTGGACACATCCAATTACCTGGAAAGGGTATCTATCCTATGGTTCTTCTCTGCTAGATGATAAGTAAGGATGAAGTAGAACTGAGAGAAAGAGGGTCCAACATGCTTGTCATGGATTAAATGGTTATTTCCATCTAAGTAAGCTATCCTATATCTACAGGAAAGGTGTTACCTTGCTGATCAGTGGGAGTCAAGACCACTGGAACGCTCAACGATTTAGAGATTTCAGCTTCTGTGTATCCAGAAGTGTGCATGCTTACCTCTTCTCCATTCTCTTCAATGGGACTGCCAGATATAGCTGAGGTCAAGTGTCTTGTGGTTGTTGCAGATGGGTATTGGAAACTTGGCACTCTCAAAGACATGCCACTCCTTTAAAGCAAGCTTCACTGTCTGTAACTCCCAGCCACCAGTTGAGTACTTCTCCTCGGCAGGAAATAATTTTTTTAATAAGCCTTTGGGGTATGCACTTGTCTTTTTCTTGTCTGTTGAAAAAGAACTGCACTGAATCTAATCAAAGAAGTATTAACCTCCAGAAAGAAAGGCCTTTCAGGATTCAGATGATGTAGGACCATAGCAGAGATTAGCAGGACAACATTCCCCCTATACCAGAAACTCTGCTAAAATAACAAAAGCAGCTGTATTTACTCATTTTCTGCCACCAGAATCCAGTAATAATGGTATAGTCCTGCTGTCCTCCTGGTGTTTGTTGTTGAAGATGATATCACCAGGCAATCGGAGGCTGCAGCGTCACTGCCAATTCTACTGGCATCAGCGCTCATATCCTGAGCGCCATGATGCCAGAAGTCTATAATGGTGATTGGCTGCAGCAGTCATATAATATGCAATGTAGTTGATTTTTTTTAGTTTGTTTAGTAAAAAAAAGAATGGGATTAAAATTGAGAATCGTCCTTAACTTGAAAAAAATATATATTTTATTTTTAGGCCATATGGACCAGCTCTAGAATCACAGAATCCTAGAGTTGGAAGGGACCACCAGGGTCATCGGGTCCAACCCCCTGCTCAGTGCAGGATTCGCAAAATCATCCCAGACAGATATTTGTCCAACCTTTGTTTGAACACTTCCATTGAAGCAGAACTCGCCACCTCCCGTGGTAACCTGCTCCACTCATTGATCACCCTCACTGTGAAAATTTTTTTTTCTACTATCTAATCTGTGTCTTCTCCCTTTCAGTTTTATCTCATTGTCTTTCCTTGTACAAATGAGAATAGGGCTGATCCCTCTGCACTATAACAGTCCTTCAGATATTTGTAGACAGCTATTAAGTCTCCTCACCGTCCTGCTAGCTTTTCTCTGAACTCACTCCAGTTTGTATGTCTTTTTTTAAATTGGAATGCCCAGAACTGGACACAGTATTCCAGATGAGGTCTGAATAAGAGTAGAGGGGGATAATTACCTGACGTGATCTAGACTCTATGCTTCTCTTAATACATCCCAGAATTGTGTTTGCCTGTTTTGCTGCTGCATCACACGGTTGAGTCATGTTCATATTGTAATCTATTAAATACCCAAGTCTTTTTCACATGTGCTGCTGCTTAGCCGAATTCCTCCCATTCCGTATGTTCTTTTTGCTTGCCCAGATGTAGGACTTTGCATTTATCCCTGTTAAATGCCATTCTGTTAGTTGTCGCCCACTCTTCAAGCTTGTCTAGTTATATGCAATCATTTTTGTTCTCAATCATTGTGTCAATCATTGTATTTCTGTCTAATGTGGACAGAAAGCTAGCATGCACAGTAACAATATAAAAGTAAAACAAGACACTGAGTTTTTACAAAGTAAGCCCTAAAAGCCTACTGGCGTTGGTGGCAGCATTGTGGCTCTTGTGTTTTCATTCGTCTTTACTAATTATCCCTTCTGCAGAATTTTTTATGTTAATATGATGTTTTTTTATGTATAAGTTGAGATCTGTAATAATAACTATGTGTATTTTCCCACCCAGTGGCTTCATTTCCTTAATCCTTGCACTGTCCACAGGTAGTTATTGTTTTCCTCTTAGAAATCCATGTTGAACAACAACAAGGAATAATTAGGCAAAATCAATTGTAAGTATACTGTCGATATGCCATTTATGTCAGGAGATAATTACAGTTATTTGGATGTTACTCTATGTGGGGTCAGGAATTAGTCGCTTGAGAACACTGATTTCTAACTATTGAAAAGATTTTTCTTCTAGGTAACACACTGAGCTTTGTGGCCCTGCTGTTTTTTTTCTCTCTCAAATACTAATGTCTTTTCTGTTTCCCGAAACAGCTTTTAAATCTGTGATTATTGAATTTAGAAGTGCGCTTGTTTTCATCTAGAATTTCTGAAGCTTTCTGTTTAAAAGAAAAATTTTCAGCCAATAGAGGATACGCTAGTTAAAAACCTTAATATAATCTACATTCCAAACTTTTTGACCTGGAAATCTTTTTAAAATAATTATGAGGTCCCTCCAATGTTAAGGCCTGTTCAAAGCACATTCAGGCATCCATTCTTGGGTTCTGTCACAGGTTCCCATCTGGATCACTAAAAATGGTGTCAAGATATAAACTTGGACGTAGGTATAGGCTTCCATTACTCAAACCGAGACCAATAAGGTACTGCTGATCTTTGACATTTGTACCAGAGAGAACAACGTAGAACAAAGAAGAATGTCTGGATGCTGTTTCTGTGACAAAACCTAGGGACAGTGGCCTCAACATGATGTGAACAGGCCCTTACTTAAGCTCCTGTCCGGTCTTCAAATCGGTAGTTGAATGACTTACTCATGCTGCGTGGTCGAATTGCTAAGGCAGCTTTATGATGCTCAATGAGTTTCATGCATGGGTCCCATTAATTATAATCTGAAGATGGTGTAGGGGAGTTACATTAAAAGTACATTTTGAGAAAGAAATCTGATTTTCCAAGGGATATTGCTCTCATGTGGCATAATAGACTCTTCAACCGGTTATGAGTTATTTTAATCATTAATGTTGGATTTTTAACCCCTTAATGCCACAGGGCGAAAGTATATGTCCTTGCTCTGGGGTACTTAATGCAACAGCGCATACACTTACGTCCTGTAGATAGCGCGAGATCAGGAGAGATTCCCCACTATCTGGCAGTGGGAATCAGCTGTTATGGATAGTCGGCCTCCCACTGCAACAGCGGGGGTGCATTGGAACAGCGACCCCTGCTGTTAACCCCTTTCCTGCTGCGATCTATGTAGATTGTGGCATGTAAAAGATTCAGAGAGGGAGCGTGCTCCCCCTATGACGTCATTGGACCCCCGTGAAGTAATCAAGGAGGGCCGACTGGTTGCCATGGCAACAGGACGCCAGATACAGGCGCCCGGCTTGGCCGTTACCTTTGATCGCTATTAGAAGCGATAAGGCATTGCAGGACTTCTATCCTGCAATGCTTTATCATAGTTATCATAGGTGCAAGTTCCCTACAGAGACATAAATAGTATTAAAAAAAAGGTTAAAAAAATCCTTCTTTTTCTGCTTTTTCCCCTATTAGTATAAAAAAAATAATAAAATCCCACATATTTGGTATCATTGTATCCGTAACGACTCGTGCAAAAAATTGAATAGACATTTTCTTTTGTACGGCAAAAAAAAAACAACTAAAAAACTGAGGCAAAATGCTTGTTTTTTCATTTTGCCTCCCAAAAAAAACAATAAAAGTGATGAAAATAGCCATATGTACCCCAAAGTGGTACCCATAAGAACTATAGCTCGTCGCACAAAAGGCAAGCTCTTACAGAGCTCTGTCCATGAAAAAATAAAAAAGTTATAAAACTTTGAATGTAGCGATTTAGAAAAACAAATAAAGGGGTTTTATTGCCAAAAAGTGGAAAAAACTAAAAAAATAATGATAAATTTGGTATTGTTGCAATCGTACCGACCCGCAGAAAAAAAGGTATTGTGTCATTTATGCTGCATGATTAACACTTAAAGGGGTTGTCTTGCGCCGAAACGGGGTTTTTTTTTTTCCATAGACAACCCCAATGGATGTGTTAAAAAAAAAAAACATATTACTTACCCGAATCCCCGCTCTGCGACGTCTTCCTTCTTCCTACTTCTTCCTTCACCAAGATGGCCGCCGGGATCTTCACCCACGATGCACCGCGGGTCCTTTCCCATGGTGCACCGCGGGTCCTTTCCCATGGTGCACCGTGGGCTCTGTGCGGTCCATTGCCAATTCCAGCCTCCTGATTGGCTGGAATTGGCACACGTGACGGGGCGGAGCTACGATGACCAGCTCTCCGGCACGAGCGGCCCCATTCACCAGGAAGAAGACCGCACAGCGCAAGCGCGTCTAAAAACGCCAGAAGAAAGCGAAATTAGACGGGGACACTAGCAACGAAGCAGGTAAGTGAATAACTTCTGTATGGCTCATATTTAATGCACGATGTATATTACAAAGTGCATTAATATGGCCATACAGAAGTGCTGAACCCCACTTGCTTTCGTGAGACAACCCCTTTAAGAAAAAACCTATGGCAGAATTGATGTGTTTTCTCTCCCTGTTATCATAAAAAAATTATAAAAATTTTACAATATAGTTTATGTACCCCAAAATGGCACCAATAAAAACTACAGCTCATCACTCAAGAAACAAGCTCTCATACGACCGCGTTGACTGAAAAATAAAAAAGTTACTGCTTTTGAAATGTCAAGATGAAAATCCCCCCAAAATTGTTGCGCACTTATGCCCAAAATAGGCCATGTCCTAAAGGGGTTAGAGGTTTCAACTATTGGGTCATTCAGCTTTCCATGGGCTGTGCATGCCATTTAACCTAGGGGACACCATGTACTCATACCAATACATTGTAATGTGTGATATCCTGTATGTTGAGAGGCTTCTGACTTGGTCCCTGATTGATATTATCTGTTACTACCCTCTGCTTGGCTCCATCATTCAGCATCAATCCATTGTGGTTAGTTTCTATTTTTCATCTTATGGCTCCTTCTCTGAAACACTCAAAGGTGTTTATAAGACTAGAAGAAAATGAGTATGCTTGTTTTTTCAAGAAGCAACGCCACTCCTGTCCATGGACAGTATCTAGTATTGCAGCTCAGACACATTTAGTTAAATAGGCAGATCTTCAATAACAGCTAGAGCCTATGAAGAATTCTGATGGAAGGATCAAAAATTGTCACAACCCACGTGAATCAACGAATCCCATCTTATCAACTGTTCATAGCATGTCAGTACCTCCATCTAATCTGTGGCAAGTACAAGAAGCTATCCCGTCCACATGAGTGATTATTCCTGCAGAACTATATCAACACCAAGTAGAATGTATGCCACGATGGATGGCTAAGTTCCAAAAGCCAAAAGCGAGCCAACGTGGCACTAGATGGATGTCTCCAATGAAGTGGCCATTTAATAGGCACCCTGACTACCATTTATGAGACTAGTGTCCTCTTATGTGTAGAGGGGTTTTGAGCCCCTCAGGTACCAGGAACGGGGTGCTACTGTTACTTCTGCACCCCGTATTGCTACACCTCAGAAGATACGATGTGTTTAGAAATGAAGATAGGACATTTTTGATTAGTGATATTATGTTCTACATTTTCATACATGTCTATCCAACTAGCTCAAGCTGAAACTAATGGATTCTGCTACGAGTGCCCTTACTACTCTTCTGTCATCTGATACGGGTTAAGCATTATGGACACACACAAAACAACTGTGTACACGGCACGTCGGAGAGATAAAGAATAGGAGTGACATATTGCTGAAATGTGTGTCCTGCCCCTATTGAACAGAACAATAGGACAGCTTGCATATCACTCAGTTCTTTTATTGCTGCCTTGAAAGTGGCTGAGGACTGATAAGCTCATCTGTACATTCACATGTCTACACTACGTAATACATGTGTTAGCCTTTATATGTTTTTGTAATGGAAACTACCGCAGCTGCTCGGTTTTGTCCAAGATGTCTATGTTGAGCTTAGTTTACACAGGCTGCAAACCAAAAATTGTTACATATTTCCGGACGCAACAGAATTTTGTTCTTTAAACATTCGTTTTTATTGTATTTTCCAAAGCAAAATCGGAACAAGAAGATACGAGTGAACACAATGTGTAATATCATGGTTCTACATGTCATTAAAATGAACATCAAATATCCTTCATTTCCAGCACGATATTTTATATGTCAGAAGCTGCAAGAAAATGCAGTGTCAAGTGAAAATCTTTCTGTCCGCTAATGGGAATTTTCAAAGGTCTTTCTTTACAGGCTTCAGAATGCATGAAAATTCTTCTTTAATTGGGAACTTCAATAGTTTTGCCCTTATGTCAGTGTCTTTCAGTAATAGAGATATATTCTTAAGAGAAATCAAAGTAAAAGAACATTGCTGACTGAAACACATTTTCACACTTAATATAATATATTTCTAGAGATTTCCAATTTACATTTTGAAAAAGGAAACCTGCTGTGTGAGCGTATTCCCACCAGATAACTACGGTAGTAATGGTACAAAGTTAATTCTGGCTCTCTTGTAAATGATGAGTTTATTAATTCCTAGTTAACGCTCATATTCCCCATTCCACATCTTACCTGTCACATTGCAAAATTCTGTTATGTGAATGCAGCTATGCTAGCACTGTTTTTTATTTGTGTTTCTTATCTACTCTTTTTTATGCTATGCATGAGTTTAGTTTTTTTATTTGATCTACTGGTGGTTAACCATACAGTACAATGTTCAATGTTTTATTCTTTATAATTAGAGATGAGCGAGCATACTCGCTAAGGACAATTGCTCGTGCGAGGATTGTCCTTAGCAAGTACCTGCCCGCTCGGAAGAAAAGGTTCGGGTGCTGGCACGGGTGAGCGGTGAGTTGTGGGAGTGAGCAAGTGGGAGCGGGGGGGGGGGAGGGTTAGATGGAGAGAGATCTTCCCTCCATTTCCCCCTGCTCTCCCCCGCCGCTCCCCGCCCCCTTCCGGCACCCAAACCTTTTTTTCCAAACAGGCAGGTACTTGCTAATGACAATGCTCGCTCGAGTAATTGTCCTTAGCGAGTATGCTCTCTCATCTTTATTTATAATCTGTCGTAGGATATTGTTTTAGGTTGGGTGGTCATACGCTTATATATTTTTCAGTTTTTGATTAGTTATTATATATATATAAAAAAAGCCTACAGGCTTTTTCGTGCACCACACTTTGACCCCTTTGCGTGACCTTTGGTGGATGATTTTGGTTTTATTAGATTTCTTACATCTTCACCACCGCCGTAAAATCATAAAATTTGAGTTGGAAGCCAGGTCAAAGTTCCTATGTTAAGTCTAACAGTGTTGTTGTGCTTTAGCCAACACCACTGCTAGGCAGAGTCAAGTGTTGCTAAGCCACTGTCGAGCCGAGGATTCAGCTTGAACTGTCCACCGTCTACGGCTTGGTCTTCCACGTTTTGGGGACATGGCAACAGTGAAACTGGTAGGCACTTGATATGAGCGTGTCTTAGCAACACATTCATATCAAGCCACATTCATATCAAGTGCTTACAAGTTTCACTGTTGCCATGTCCTCAAAACATGGAAAACTAAGCCGTGGACGGTGGACAGTTCACGCCGAATCCTCGGCTCAACAGTTCTTAAAACATTTACAACCATTTACAACATTTACAACTTTACCAAACATTTTATGTTTGTGTAGCGAACATCGAGTCAATCTAATAAGATAAAAATGGAAGACAACCCATTTACAGATTCCCCGTTAGACATTTGTAAGTCTATAGACGGAGGTTCCTTTGGAGAGACCAGCACATCTTTGATGACCCATTGGTTTGAATGGGCCTGCAGCAGTTATTTAAATATTCACTGATCGATGAGATAGGCGCTCTTTTAAATAGCCGTTACATAGGGTGATAGCAGATGTTTTGGAGAGGAATGATCATTAATATGGTTATTTGTCTCCAGTACTATGTCATCATTATCAAAAGCACATCACGATATCATACGGGAAGATGTGCCGCTAACAATGATAATATTTTGCAGCATATATGTTTGCCCATTTTTCAACTAATAAGTGATAAATTTAAGATGCTTTTACTTGAGATAATCTGTCGGGCAACAGATGCCCGACAGGTCGTCCCAGTGTTTAACATTCCTATGCTTTTACATAGGAACGAGCATCGCTGACCGAATGGAGGTGCGGTAGTAGCGAATGGAGGTAGAGCGGGGCCAAGGATAATTTCAGCCCGCCCATCTACATTCACAAGAAGCAGGCAGTCGTTGATGAGTGCCGATCAACAAAGCATGCCGATTGGCACTCTTTTACATGGGCCAAGAATCATTGATATGGGGATGCACTATCATTACTACAAAGCACAATGTTTTTTTTACTAACAGGAAGATTTCCATTCTTAATTAAAGTAATACTAACTTTTCAGAAAACTTATGCTCATCTGATAGCCTGTGTGTGTTTCATCAGTCTTACAATATACTTCCACTGTAAATCAGTGTCCTTGTCTTTGCCACAGTGAAGGAGATGCTTCTCATTAGGCCGGTCTACTGCGTATTACACAATAATATGATGTGCTCGAAATACGTGGGCAAAAGAAAATTGTGGCATGCTCTATCTGTGTGTGTATTATGCACACGTACTCTCCAAGAAAGTGTATGGGGATTGCATATTTGCTGCATGCTCGCAGGTATTGTAAGGTTTTTATAAAATATTGGTGAGAGTGTTAATAATTAGAGATGAGCGAGCACCCAAATGCTCGGGTCCGCGTTATTCGAGTCGAGCTTTTCGTAAAATTCGAGAGCTCTACTCGAGTAACAAACCCCATTGACTACAATGGGAGACCCGAGCTTTTTTTTTTTACTTGGTTCGTGTGTTTCTTTCTTCCCCCCCCCCCCCCCCCTCTCTCTCTCTCCCCCTCGCCAGCCCCAAAATTTGCCATTGACGCGCGCTGCGTTGCGGCGGGGAGGGGCCAAAACAGGCACGTCACGGCGGGGAGGGGCCAAAAACTGGGGCGAGGTAAAACACGGTGTGATGCTCGTTTGAGTAACGAGCACCATCGAGTACGCTAATACTCGAACGAGCATCAAGCTCGGCAGAGTATGTTCGCTCAACTCTATTAATAATGTGTTTTTTATTGTGTTAACTGCACTGTGTTTAAATAGGCACAAAAATGAACGTGGACCTGTCATTATGAAATATCCTCTACCTTTACACATAAAAGTTAAAGAGAAAAGTACGGTTTATGGGAAAATCAATGCACACAACTCTGTGTCCCATCTCTATATCTGACATACTACAAGATCTGTAGCTGCAGTCTAATAGCTCAAAGGCATAATATCTACCACAAATGTCATTATCCTTGTTTGTAGCCGTAAGATTGCACTTAGTCTGGGCAACCTGCAGCTGTTGATGACTTCCAGAATCACATTTACTTCTCATTTCAAACACAGCAGTCACTTTAATTAATATCTGAAAATAAACATATAATAAGTCTTTAATTAATTAGTCTTAAGTCATTACTAGTTGCATCTCAGTGTTTGATGTAAACATTATGACTGTCTTCCAGGAGATGTAATGCTAAGCAGACAAACAAGTCAAAGGTCAGGATCCAAATTATCCCAGCTGTCAGACGTCATAAGTATTCAGGGGACAGATGAGAAGGTACGGTACATAACACTTTAATTAATAGGTCTCCTTTTGAAATCTGTGTCTGCATTATCGTTATCATGATCGTATGTTGTAGGGCGGATGAAATAAGGATGTCAGGAGTTTTTCTTATGTCCTTTTATGTGATAATTGTGTAAGTTCTCTTACTTCGTCATCAGATATTCCTGAGCTTGTTTCCTGAGAATCTCCTTATTCTTTATACAATCTTCTTTCTGCGGATTAAACCGATAATACTAGCAGATAGACACATAAATATAGTAATCAGATTCTGTAAGTGAATGATGTGCATATCCAACAACTGTCAGTAGACTCAGAAACCCGACAAAGAAATATGTGCTGAACAGCCAATAAGCCGGGGATAACTAATGATTGTTTTATTGATTCATTACAATAAAATAGAGATCCCAAAGGAACCTTACAATTGGTATGGATCCTTGTATTAAGACTTCACCAAATTATGAAAATTGTCAAATGTAAAACAGAACTTTTCATAGAATAAAAGATATTCTATAAGATAAACTATATGATGCCTCAATAAATGATGATGATCAAAATTCCAGCATGCAAGAAATAGATATTGATCACTGTCACATGTATAATGCCATAACACATGTGTATATAAAAGATGAATAGCCATATGAAATTCACCTATGGCAATCTGATTTCAGTAGTAATGATGAAATTAGATCTTACCACTCCTGTAGACCCGTCCAATCTTGTATAGGATCTGTTAGGCGTCTGCAGGTGCGACGAGCTGAAGTTAGCAGAACTAACACGAGTGGGTATTCTAACACAGGCCTAGTCAAGGTGGTGGCTACTCCACATAGAACGTTGATAGGCTTTCACAAGGGCGATTGGTGACAGCAAAGGGTACAAGTACAACGTGACGCCAGTGCCTCTGAATATGGTGTAATGGTGAAATAAAGAGTTCAGACCAAAGAGCTTTAGTAAAACCGGAGGCACATAATTTTTCTGACTCTTGCAGAATGGCAGGTTAGAATTCACTTCACAGATTTGGCAGGCAGTAGAAACTTTAACAGTTCTTCTCTCACACATGAAACAACAGATTAGGCTTACTGAACTCTCTCTCATGGAAGATGAGGCTGCCAGACTACGTTAGATGGTTGCAGTGGTGGGTGGTTATTTGTGGAGGAATGGAGGGGGCAAGTGCAGGCTCTCTCGTGGGCACCCTGACTTCTGACTCAACAGGGATGCAGTAAACTCATGGTTACTATGCCTGATTTCATTCCAGCTGTGCGGGATATGCCCTGACTCAGATGCCTTCTGGTAGGGTGGGAAAAGACTGTGCTGTGGCCAGCTCCACAACGTGAATTTCCCACACACTGCTTGACTTGACCCAGCCTACCTTAGGCTCGACCTGCCTTGAGCTCAGTCTTCGCCTACTCTCCTTTCTTCTCTCCCCCAGACTGCTCCCAAACTACACTAGCTCTCCCCGCCAACCAATCCTGAGCTAAAGGAAATTCCCAATACCCAACCCTTTGCTGGTTATGGATGATTGACACAGGACAGAGTGCATTAGGGTGAATTGTGCTCAGTCATACCTAGGTCAGTCAGTTAGAACACCAGACATTGATCTTTTGGTGACCTGTCTAGGCCAATACACATAAGTCATTCCAATTAACAATACACATATATACATATACGCACACCAAACGAGGCAGCTAGGTACGGGCCTCAGCTCTGGGCCACGTACACAGGCGTTCCCTCTTGAGGGTGAACTGGAAAGGTAAAGAACACCTGTACCTAAATATCTCTAGTGACTAATATTCTTTGTTAGAAGCAGGAAAGTCAGTAAATTTAAATGTCTTCACTAGTGATGCTCTGGAGAAATCACCTACTCACCAGCAGTAAGGATCATACTGATGGAAATCACATCATTGTTGCATGACTTTTCAAATCACAGATTGTTCGATGGTGGTTTGAAAATACATTTTGGTTGAAGGGTCCATTTTTTGGCTTGATGCCTGAGTCATTCTTGTTCGGGGTTAAGGGAGTTTGAGGAATCAAAACGTTGTGTGACTTTTCTCCAGGAACTCCAGGTTACTTACCTAGTTAATGTTACACCTGCACTAAGTACTTACCTAGCTAATGGCCCACTGCCGATACATTCACCTCTTCTCAATTGAGGGGGTAAATTCTGCACAGAAATACACGACAAAACCTGCTTCAAAATCCACACCAAATGCTGATCTGCATCGGACATTCCTCTGTAAATCAGTCCATGTGGATCCAACCTAAGTAGTTAAACTTGCTGTGGGCTGCATGGGGGTAGTGGGGCTATTAGAGTAATAAACCAGTTGGACAACCCTTGTAGGATCCATTTAAACTTAATGTTTTTATTGTCTTTTCAGCCTGATCTACACCAGGAGTCTGGAATACCATTAAACTCTGAAAGCAATGCAACAGAGATTGTCCCAGAACAGAATGAACTCCAGGTATGGGGTGCTAACAGAAACTTTGATGGTGCTTGTACAAATAGTGCCTTATAATAGGAAATTCATGGTAACATTGATTAAGTATTACATAAATTCTCATCCCTATATGTATGATATTGGATGCTTTAAAAATACCCTGGGATGGGGCTGAAAGTTTGCATTGGCATGGTGAATGAATCACTTCTATTCCCCAGAATTTGTGGAGTGCTACGATTTTTTCCCGTTAGTAACCCAAATTATAACATACTGGGCATTGATCCCATATTCAAGCAAGCCATACTTCTGTACAAGGCCTTTTAGGGTACCATTTTAGTGTTGCGCTAAAAAAGTACAAATTTGACAAAGAGAAAACTGTGGCATGTTCCAGTGGACTTTGTACTGCAGAGCTAGTCTTCCCTAAAAGCACCTAATAGAGCCTATAAGGAAAAACACAGAGGCTATACTGACCTGCACCAAGGTCCTCCTGTCTACAAAAACCCTTACTACGATGGATGTGAAATATTTTGTATATAGATACAGAAATAAAATATCAATAAGGCTTAGATTTTTAACTTACTTACATCCCATCCATCTTATTGAAGGTTTCCCAACGAATGAATAGAACTGTGGGAATTAACTTTGCAAACTTTTTCTGTTACTAATTCAGCTGTAAGATAATAAAAGGGGCCTCCATGATTGTTTTGTACTCTTCTAATATGGAGTTCATACTTGACAAAGTATCTCATTCATTCTGTAATAGCACTATATAAATGCTTGGTCGTTTGACTAATATGCCCATTCTTTCACTTATGTTTATTTGGCCCAGCAGTAATACCAAAAAACACAGTACACACTTGAAATAAATGTAGAGAATCAGATCCAATAATAGAAATAATGTCAGAAAGCTTTATTTCATAATCAGTTGCCCATTAAAGACAATTAAAATGAGATGCACATCAGGGATCCATTATAGGTTAAAATGGCCCCACTGCAGTACATGCCCCTAATAAGGAGAAATGGGAGAGGATGTCACGCTACTGGGGATTTCCTTCCTTTTCCCTGTAGGGAAACCTCTCTCTCTCCACAGCAGGAATTTTCCTGCAACCCTGCTGAGATGAGTCTCCTCCCAGAGCAGCAGCGCTTGTTTTCAGTGACACGCAGCATCCAATCACGTGAATTGGCAATTTCACCGTTAATTAAGCTCAGGACTTGCTAGTGGGAAATCTCCCATTTAGGCAATTTTTAGCGCAGTTAGTGTGCCGAACTTCTGCGCGATTTGCACACTCATGTGACCCAGCTCTTACACATCAAAGCCACCATTCATAGACTAATTAAGGTCATGTGAACACTGACATAGTGGGGAAAGGGGAGACTAATTTCTACTGAGGCCTCTTTTACATAAAATGCTGGTCGAAAATCGCGACCATCTGAAGCATTGGATTCTAATGCATTGGTTCAGATCTGCAGTTTTCCAATATGTAAAAGTGGCAGGACGGAAAAGATAATGCATATGGTGCGCATTCCGGCCAGCCGCTTTAACATAAAAAAGCGTAAAAGCAGACGGAAAAGATGGGAGCTGCCAGAGTGGAGAGGTGGGAGGGAGTTTAACAGCGGCTTGTGTTGCTAAATTCCCTCCTTTTGCCGGCAGCTCCCATAGGCTGGGGAAGGAGGGGGAGGGAATTTAGCATGGCAAGCACTGCTAATGTCTTTCCCCCTACCCTTGCCAGCAGCTCCCATAGGCTTCTATGAGAGCTTCTTTTGCCAGTATCAGCCGGCAAGGGAATCGTGAGAGACCTTAGCAGAGCTAAGGTCTTTTTCCCCAGCCCACGGAATTCCAGGCTGCGGTGTATATATGCCGCAGCCCGGCCGTGTGAATGGGCGAGAAAACAGGAAATTTAGATAAGACTTAGGGCGCCCACCCACTGGCGATTTTTTTTCCTTTGCGTTTTGCGTTTTTTCTCAAGAGCAATTAGTTTTGAATGTACTCCTGTCCACTGGCGTTTTTTGTTTCAGTCCGTTGCAATTTTTAACATAGGAACTGTCAGTTGCATATGTGTCCTTATTTTTCTCTTAATGCACCCATGAATGTCAATATAAATTAACGCGAAAATGCCGCGAAAAACGTGCGGAAAACGCGCCAAAAACGCGACGAAAACGCTGCGTTTTTCACGCACGAAAATCGCAAGCGCCAGTGGGTGGGCGCCCTTAGTCGCGGCTTTCTCCCTTCCATGCGATTTTCGGCTGCGATGTAGGCGGCCGAAAATCGCAACGCCCGTGTGAAAGAGGCCTTATTCATAGGTTAGTCTCATTTTGTTCTTTATGCCATTAATCAAGTCTTGCAATTGTTGTCTATGTTCTATCCTTTTCTCTTGCAAAGTTTTTATTTGCTTAATTTGTATATCTTGTACTTTTCTGTATTGAACATCTGAGTTTATATATATATATATATACACACATATACACAAGCAGTTTCACTAAATACATTATTTCAGGAGATATTTATATAGCGTACTAAATATTCAGTTGTGATAGTAATGTTGACCACAACTGTATACATATAAAGTGCAAGTTGCCTGTAAAAATTAGCAATTAATAATATGGCATGCAATTATCATTCTGAGAAGAGGATTCGCAAAGTCTAAAATAGTAGAGAGAGTAACAAAAGAGGACACAACCTTATAATACTGCAGTCAAAGTCCCACAGTATTGCTGTTTGCTGCTCTAGCTTCATCAGGGGTGAGTGATATTTGTCCCAGTAGCCGTATCAATTTTTTTCATAAAAATGATCCATTGCTTTCATATATATCTCCACCAGTTCAATCATGTAGCAATCTGAAGTAGCAGACAGAAAATAGATTACGTTGTAACGGTAGGAGTGGTTTCACACAAGCATAGGTTTTTATAGCAGCTTTTGTGGCAGTCTTTCATGTAGCTTTTTGAGCCAAAGCCAGGCATAGGAATATAAAGGAATGACTTTAGCCTCAGTCAGACGGGCGTTTATTGCCGCGATTTGCGCATGCGCATGCGTCTGGCGATTTTATAAAACCATTGCTTTGCAATGGTATCGGACACATGAGCGCTTTTTATGCGCTCGTCCGATAAATTATAGAACAAAAAATCGCAGATCGCACCTATCTGCGATCTGCGATTCCTGTTCTCTTCTGTATATGCGCTCAATGGGGCCGGCGGCAGCAGCACCGACCCCATTGAGAACATATAGTAGACAAATCATTCTTCTCTGCCACAGCTGTAACAGCTGTGGCAGAGAAGAACGATGTTTGACCATTGAATTCAATGGAGCGGCAATACAGCCGCTCCATTGAAAGCAATGGGCTGCCGGCGTGCGCGGGGTGAATTGTCGGGAAGGGGTTAAATATATAAACCCTTTCCTGCAATTCATCCTAAAATGTGTTAAAATAAAAAAAAATTGTATACTCACCTTTCCGCTGCAGCCGGAGTCCAGCCGCGGCCGCTGTCAGTTCTCCTGAACTGAAGTCTGCTGAATGATCTGCCTCTGATTGGTCACAGCCTGACCAATCAGAGGCTGAAAACACTCACACACCCATTCATGAATTCATGAATGGGTTAGTGACTGCTGCCTCTCAGCGCTGAGCCAATCAGGGGCAGGTCTGACTCACATCCATTCATGAATTCATGAATGGGTGTGAGTGAGGCATGCCTCTGATTGGCTCAGCGCTGAGCCAATCAGGGGGCAGGTCTGACTCACACCCCCTTCACACCCACTGCAGGACGGCCGCACAGAGCTCCGGCTGCAGGCAGGTGAGCATACAATTTTTTTTTATTTTAACACATTTTAGGATGGATTGCAGGGAAGGGCTTATATATTTAAGCCCTTACCGACAATTCATCCCGGGCTCGCCCGCAGCGCATTGCTTTCAATGGAGACGGCTGTATTGCCGTCTCCATTGAATGCAATGCGCTGGACAGCTCCGGCCCGTTTCTAATGAAACGCGGCTAGGAGCAGATTTTCGGGCGATTTGCGGGCGACTTGCGCGCACTGGTCACGCGATTTGCGGATGCGCATCCGTCATGCGATCCGCAAATCGCGCGAAAAAACGCCCGTCTGACTAAGGCCTTTAAGTCACCTTCCTGCTGAATCCCCTTCTGACTGTGGCTAAAAGAAACTGCATGAAAAACTGCTACAAAAGCCTGTGTGTGAAACCACGCCAGAAGTCACAGGTTCTTATTGTTTTACTACATTATCATTTATTGTTTTTCCCTCGTATTTCTCTTTTGTTATGCACACTTTTACTGAAAATTACAACTCTTCAATTTGTGTGCTTATTTCCATACTGAAGACTTCTTGGTGCTACAACTCTTGTAGTTGCTGGGGATGCAGGATGTAGGTATTAGACAAAAGAAAATGTTCAGTCCCTTTCTTCTCATTGCAGCAGAAAGAAACAGTGAGCAGAGCTTCCAGTGCAGATGATGCCATCAGAGGTGTGAATTGCAGGACCTCGGGGACGCCAAGCACAGAAGCAGAGAGGCCGCCCTTTAGCCCTGTGTACAAAGGAGATGCCACTGCCTTTTGCATACAGCTGTTTTGCATTGATGAAAAGCATGAAACAAGGCAAGTGTATGAGGTTCACAACAGTTATGACTTAGGGAATGTTCACACTAGGTGGATACTTTGCTTGTTTTCTGCGGTGGCTTTACATGCGGAAGATACACAGGATATTGCAGGGAGTATCAGAACCATACCCAGTAGAATAGAGCGGTGCTGCATTCTCAATTCTGCACGTTGTTTTTAAGAACAGTTGAGAGACATAATTCTAGCAGTGTCGCTGAGCTCCTGTAAGGGCTCCTTCACACTGGCGAGTGCGATATCGCCGCAAGACAATTGCATCAATATCACATATGTGCTCATGCAATGTGTGAGCATCAGCGATGCTTTTGTCTGGAAAATAATTTTGCATCACATCGTTGCCGCTTGCGATTTTCTCGTGCGATTGGCGATAATAGGAATTGCTAATGTTAAAAACACATCCCATCACGCGAACATTACAAGTTCATTTGTTGCGATGAATCGGAGGCTCCATACGGAAACATGGGTGAGAAAAAAATTGCAAAAAGCATAAAAATAGGCAAGGCAGCAATTTTACGAATCTCGCAGCATTACATGATAGAAAACATCACAGATGGGAAGGAAGTCATTGGAAAGCATGGGTTTCGTAATTCAGCGTTTTCTCGCATTACTCAAAAAACACACGATTTTCTTACAATTTAGATGGATAACTAGCATAAGGTCAGTTTTAGAAAAGCCTATTATGGGTGCATTTTTTGCCCACATTACAGATCATTTTCTCAACCTGACCGCTGATTTACTGACCAAAACTTGCAGCATCACAGAGATCTATGATTCTGTGAGTGTGGGTCAGTAGACCTGAGGTCGGGCCGGGACACCTGCATGTGATATGCTTATGTGGCCTAGGTCTGTTTTTTCTGCTAGGCTGCCAACAGCATCTCCGTACATTATGCATGGAGGCCGCTCCAATCTAGAATGGGGCTATGCAGCTTTTTTTTGTGCAACTCTTTACAGTCCATACATTTAGGCCGGTAGCACACGGGCGAGAAAATCATGCGATTTTCGCGCAATGCGAGAGTGAATGAACACGCAGGATTATGAAACCAATGATTTTCAATGGTTTCTTTTACATTTGCAAATGTTTTTACTCGTGATGTTGGGAGAAGAAAAAATTGGGCATGTTCTATCTTGTTGCAATATTTCCCATTGTTTTCAATGTGGCTGGCGGCAGAAGCCAGCCCCATTGAAAGCAATGGGAGAACTCCACTATCCTCTGCAATGGCTGTGACAGCTGCGGCAGGAAATCCCTTCTGCAGCAGGAAATCCCTTCTGCAGAGGCTGGGGGAATCCCTTCTGCAAAAAAATGGGGAAATCCATTCAGCAAAAGCTAGGGGAATCCCCTCTGCAGCGGCTGGGGGAATCACTTCTGCAGCTGCTAGGGGAATCGTTTTAGCTACGGCTGGGGGAATCCCTTGAACCGTGGCTGGGGGGAATGAAGGGATTCCCACGCAGCGATGCTTGGCTGTTTTCAAATGAAAACGCCTTGCAACCATGAAGCTTTCACATGATGGAAAGTGCGATATCAGGCCGTGAATTGGCCCGATATCACCCTCGTCCGTGTGAAACTAGCGCGTCCATGCATTTTTTATGTGACAAAATCCCGTTACATGAGAAAAAGTGGAAAGACGTACAGTATAAAAAATTATGAAGCCTTATTCTATGAGTCTGGTTTTTTTTTTACCAAATCCAAGAGTGCCTCCTAAAAAGAGTAACAGTATTAACCCCTTAAGGACCAAGTACCATAAATTTATAGCTCTTGGTCTTGGGCATATACTGTATGGTGTGGAATTAAAGCTCCTGCTCCTACAAGGTAATAGGAGCAGGCTGGGTCCTTGGCTGTTGCTGCTACAATCATACCAATATTTGTATGAAGTTTTGATGTTTTGTGCAACTTTTGTGAGTTTCTAACAGTTTTTTCTTTTTCTTTTTTAACATAAAGGTCCATTGATTTTTTGAGTCATGTCTTCGGGCTGTTTCCTGTAAGTATAATTAAAAATTAAATCTAAATTAGTAAATCAAACAAATCAGTAATTGGTTCAGAAAATGTATGTAAAAAGGGTATAAGTGAGACGTATTGTACCGTGTTAGGCCTCATGTACATGATAGAGGTGTGGGCAGGAGGCTGTATGGGGACGACAGGTGAGTCTGGGGGGGAAAAATGAATTCAATGAATTCTGTGGTGAAAATCCTTAGTATGCCTATATTCTGCCACTCAAACCGCATTGCGAATGCTATAAAAATAAACCCCCCAAATTTTGTGTCCCCCCCCCCGAAAAATTTATAAATGTTTTTCAATATATTTTTTGTATTCTAAATTGGTGACATTAAAATTGCACCCTGTCATGCAAAAATAAGCCTTTGTGATGTTATGTCAATGGAAAAATTAAAACATAGCTCTTGGAAGGTCAGGATGGAAAATACGAAAAAAATCACTGTGTACTTGGGGGTTAAATGCCTCCCAGCATGTCTTT
This sequence comes from Eleutherodactylus coqui, assembly GCF_035609145.1. Taxonomy (NCBI): domain Eukaryota; kingdom Metazoa; phylum Chordata; class Amphibia; order Anura; family Eleutherodactylidae; genus Eleutherodactylus; species Eleutherodactylus coqui. Next base: position 78,194,928 of record NC_089839.1, on the reverse strand, counting down.
ATTATCTATGCTATCATAGCTTGCGATGGCCATTTACTAGAAATGATGACAAGTGGTCATAATTATAATCGCCTAGTATACTTCTGATAATGCTAGAAATTGTGAGGTAAGTTGGTGGCTACCTCTGAACTTACATGATCCATCAGCAAATTTAATTAACTCATTTTAATACTCAAAACCGGTGATCGACAACAATATCACTAATTCTGTTATTGCCAATCCTTGCTTACTTCAGGCCTTTAATGGTGATCTCAGATAAGATCGTGTTATTGGTAATAGATTCTTCCTACTGTACACGTAAACCTAGAATTAGGACCGGCGTCCTGGTAATGAATCATCAGATTTATCTCGTCGCTGGGAAAATAGCTCTCTGTGAACTTGGCCTGAGGCTAGCCATTTTATTAGATACGGACCGTCCTCAGACAGATGGTGTCTGTATCCTCTCTGTAGATGCAACCTTTTAAGTGTGTTTTGCAGAATGTGATGTTTCTTTTTGTTAGCGTATTCTTGTCACATAGTCGCAAAGATTGAAGTTAAAAGCTTTATGTAAGATGAGTTTTTCGACCTGGCCCCTCAAGACAGCACTTCTTGCCTGTGTGCTCTGCCAACTAAGTGCATCGGGCAGCATAGAAAAGATATTTAAGAAACATGCACTACAAGTCACTTCTCATAGTTTTTCTGTGATATTTGTGGCCTTGTAAGGTAGTTTCAAACAAATATTATTCCTTAAAGGGGCTGTCAATTTAGACAACCTCTACCTATGATAAAAGTCCCCTTACAGTGTGCTGATCTTTGGGCCCTGTGAAAACGAGGGACCACAGGAGAAATAAAGCATTACACCCATTAAAGTCAATGTACCATTTGTGTATTGTAAATAGGTTCTCCATAATGATTACAGGCTACATATAATATTATGGTCTTTTATAACTATTGGTGGTGCAGATGGTGGTGCCTACACTCACCTCAACCACCCACTGGCCATTAGTATCCTCCTTCTTGCTATCTTCTGTGCAGAAGACTCTTGACTATTCCTCCAGCTGCTACCTCTACTCACAGTGCATGCACCCATGCTCAGCCTGCCTCCTAGAGGTCCAGCATGCACTCAGCTTTTCTGCATCCCGCTTATTGCAGCCCATCCCAGGTTATTTAAGGCACCTTCCCTCACTGGAAGTTCCTAAGGTCCATCGAGGGAGCTGTCCAGGGGATTGAATAGCTCAATGGGGAGAGTTGCCGACTGGAGCACAGGAGATCCTGGGTTTGATCCCTGACAGTGTATGCCTATTGGTTTTGACCCTCAGCATGTATAAACAGCTTTCCTGAATCCTGCCTGTCCTGACCTCAGTATGGTTTTTGACTATGTCTTTCCTGATTGCTGCCTGTCCCAACCTCCAGCCTGATTTTCCTTAATGCATGAACTCTGCCTGTCCCTCCCTTGGAATGATAGTTGACTACATACTTGGCTCTTCCATTGGTACCAGGGTCTACTGCCTGTCGACCCACCTAGGTCAGCTGTCATTTAACTGAGGCTACTTTTATGTAAGTGAACTCCAAGTTCCTTGTGGCAAAGACTAGATTCCTCAACAATGGCTTAACGGGTGAAAACCAGGGGATCACTTAGCCCAAAGCCAAATCAATCAGTGACAGTGGGTTCACGTCTGCAGTTTTATAGGATCCTTTTACATGTGCAGAAAAGTTGCCCATAGCATATGGAGTTCAACAATATAACAAGTAGATTAGACATGCAATGCCTGCATTCATATGTTACAGTCATCATATGTATTTTTTGTGCTGGAGATCTCTTGTCCTTCCATCTCTCATGAGATTTCAATTACAATGACAGTTAGATGCCTGTTCACATGAGAGGATGTACTGCCAACCAACAATAATTTTTATGTCAGTCATGTAAAAGGCCCTTTTAATACAAAGTTAAGTTACTTTACAAATACATTGCTTCCCACATGCTTTAGTGATCCTGATTACAGCCTGTACAATTCAGAGCTGCATTCCTAATTCTGCTAGCTTCAGAGCTGAAACATTCTTTGCTCTCCCAGTATCAGCACAAACCTAGCTATGGTGACTTGCATTCTGAAAAGTCATCTTTGCAACACATACTCAACAAAGATCTGATGTAGAAGAAATGAAGGGTACGTTCACACATTTTGGTTGAGCTGCATTTGGAAATTGCAACTGAACTGGAATATGTGAATACACCCTTACTGACCCTCTCCATTATAGGAGCACAGCTAAACTATTTAGCTTGCTGACTGTTTCCCTGGACAGCTAACAGGATAGTGAATGATGGTGAACATACACTTTTCAAAAATAAATACAAACAGGGGCATATTTATAATGGATGCAGAAGATGTGATCTCACCTGGGCCTTAAGGGGCCCATGCAGTCTCTCTACCCCGTATAAGAAGACCAATACTATGAATGAAGCATTATAGTTGGAGGACTTTTTACAGAATTCCCAAGGGGCCCATCAGCTTGGGAACATTGAACAAAATATAAAGCCTGGCCAGCTTATCACTAGGGGTCCTGGGTGGTAGACGCCGCCAATCTACTATCGATGGCTTATCCTGCTTATAGGCCATCAATAGTTCACAACAGACAACCCTTTTAAGGTGCCTTTCATGCAAGCATATTTTTGCACGCTAAATTTGCACACGCAATATGTATCGTAGTTCGTAAGGCCCGAAAAAAGACATATGTCCATCCAGTTCAGCTTATTATACCCCAATGTTGAACCAGAGGAAGGCAAAAAGAACCCCAATGAGGTAGAAGTCAATTTTCCCCATTTAAGAAAAAAAATCCCTTCCTGACTCCAATCTGGTAATCGGAATAATCCCCGGATCACCGACCCTTCTGAAGTTATTAATGATAACATATAATATTGTGTTGCTCAAGAAAGACGTCCAGGCCCCTTTTGTACTCTTTTAGCGAATATCGCCATCACCACGTCCTCAGGCAGAGTTCCATAGTCTCAATGCTCTTACAGTAAGAGAATCCAATCCATTTATTCCAATGGGTTCATTCACATGCGCGCATTTTTCTCTGCATTTCTGTCACGCAAAAACACAGCATGCTCTATTTTCTTGCGCATTTGCATACCAAAGGTCCCCATAGAAGTCAATGGAGAGTGCACAAATGTGCAGCCAATATGCAAGAAAATGCATGATACATTGTGTAATTCCACTGGAGAGAGAACACATCTGGAACTCCTTAGAATAATTAGCCATTTAAATCGGTGCATCTTTGTTTGCCATGTGCAAATAAACATGACTTGTGGGTGGCAAAAAGTACACTAAAATATGCCGATATGCAAAAAAGACTCGTTCAGTGCATAAAAAAATTTGCATTGAGGTACGTGCAAGTGCGTATAAGGGGGCCTAAAGCTTGTGCTAACACCAGCCCAATAGCTTATCATACAATTTAGTAAGTTTCACAGTCTTCTATATTATTCTGTGCTTGGACAAACATCTAGAATACATGAAAGATTTGCAGGGGGCAAAAATACATAATTTCCACATGGCAAGAACGCTAAATGTTTCACAAAAACAATCACTATAATTAAAGCTAAGACTTTATTAATGTAGGTAAAGTATTATCACTCATGTAATGCTATGGTATTGTTTATTTATAAGGTCCCCCTGCCAGCCTGCTCCATCTCTAGTGCATGAACTAATTCCAGGCTAATACTGTGATCTCTGATGCATGAAACATTTTAATTAATTAGTATTTATTCCCAGTTGTATGATATGCATGGATTCCCGTAATGTGTTTGTCTTTCATTGCTCAAGGATAAAGACTTCTGCATCATCACGGTTCCTCACCTCACCCCTGAATTTCCTCTGCTTCAGAGCTTTGTGCGAGCCGTGCCCCGGAGTACATGCACGTTGCCTCAGGAGCTTTATATTTTCCACCGAGCTGGCTTGATCAAGTAAGTGGAAAATCAACCTCAACAATCTCTGCTTGTCTTTCTTTACACCTGCACATGTGAGAAAATAGGATCACAATATATTGTCACGGTAATGCACACCGCCGGGCTCCAGCCTTTCTATGCTTCTCATTAAACCTATATTAATAAAGAATGAAGGAGAAAAACCCTAATTAGTAAAACATACTGGAAAAGTAAGTTTACCATCTTCCGTGCGTTTCTAATGGGTTATATATGTTATTCATATACAGATGTTTATAAAAGCAACCAGATCTTCAAGATATACGGGGGAGGATATTTAGCAAGCACTTGTGCCAGGTTTCTGTTGGGAAAAAGTCACAACATTTGGTGCATGCTTTTTTCAAAAAAAGTGTGATTGTTCCAAGCAAGAGAAACCAAGTAACCTTGTAGATATGATACCTTTTAATGGCTAACAAAAATGCATGATGTTATTGCAAGCTTTCGAACGTCTTAGGGTCCTTCTTCAGGCATAATGAAATAGATCCGAAAAGGCATGACTATATACACACATACTTATGGCAAGGCACAGACATTGGTGTGATTAATTTGCACTTAGAAGGATACTACAACAGGATGGATAGAGAAATAAAAACATACTGAAATAGTCAACTGATAAAGATGTGAAGCTTTTATGGTTCCTGAATTAGTGTTAAGGGGTCACCAGGCCAGTGTGTTATCTGTGCTATAGATGTCTCATACTTCCCACAAAAATTGGGGACTTTTCATTTTATGCCGTCCTCACCACTTCTTCAAAAGTCAGACGGGACTTTGTAGGAGGGAGTGTGATCTCCCATGGCCCAACAGATTTACTGTAATTTACACAGACACTGGTGTAAATCATGGCTCATAGCTCATAACTTCATTTTCTGGCACAGAGACTGTCCAAAGAAACATCAAATTTATTAAGATGCTCTGAACCCTTTACAATCCAGTGTTGGCCCTCGTCCGACATTAACATTTCCCTGCGTAGCTCTGATATCGGATGAGGGACAAGACATGTTTCTAACAGTATGCAGGACAGAACTCCGATGTTGGAGGCTGTTCTACATATGTATGATACAGTATACAGGACAGTGCTGTATACCAATGTCCTGTATACTGTAACATACGTATGTAGAACAACCTCTGACATCTGAGCGCTGTCCTGCATACTGTTAGAAACGTCTGTCAGACATCGTGTAATGTTAGAGCTACGCAGGGAAATCTTAATGCAAGAAGAAGCCCAAGACTGGATTGAAAATTGTTAATTTAAAAAAAAACCAAAACGTTCATTTTTATGTGTTTCTGTTGAGTCATTTCAAGGAATCCATGGAGAAGCAGTAATCGCTCACTGAATGGATGTAGAGCGCATTAGAGGTCTCTTATGTCCACCCGCCTCGATTCTAAATAAACAGGCGGTCGTTCATAGATAAACAGCTGCCTGCTTACATGGACCGATTATTGGCAGGTTTTGATGTCTGCATAAATTAACATAGGCAAATAATTTCCGTTCGGCGTTCAATCATTGGTCGAGTTCAGGCCTCATGCACATGGGGCAAATTGAGCAGTGGATTCCGCGCTTGTCAACATGCTTGGCGATCCGCTGCTCAATGTGTCCATTGATGTGTGTGGAGATTCCGCTCTCCACGCACACCAGCGGATTTTATTTGCGGCCATACGTGCCGAAAACAATCGCAGAGTGCTCTATTTTCAGAGCCGACACGTAGGGACGGCTTCCATTGAATTCAATGGAAGCCATCCCTGCCGCGGCAGGTCCGCAACTGTCAACGCAGACATTCTGCGGATCCCCGGGCAAGCAGGAAATTTTTAAAAAGGCACTGCACATGCGCCTGGTGCATCAGCTGTTGTGTTCAGAGGCATCTGCCCTGCTGAAGAAAAAAGATTTGGCCGTGATGGAGGAGACCCAAGCTGGATCCGGAAAACCTGTCTTTAAATGCCCATGTCTGCGGGCATACACAGATTCAGCAGCGGAATCCATGCGTGTCCGTGTGCATGAGGCCTATTCATTTTTGTATGATTTAATGATTACCTGATTAATAATTGCCCCGTGTATGAGGACCCTAAGAAAGAATAACGCCGCTAAGAAGTAAAAGGTAAATTAAAAGCATTCCCGTAAAGAGGCCCTACTATGTAACATTACAGTGATCCAACAGGACCAAGTGCTGTTAAAACATTCATGGTTGTCAGCTACTAAATTCTCTATCCACATCAGGTTATGTACAGTAGTTTTTTCCACATTGAGTTCATTACATAATATTCTTAGAATGGCCCAAGTGGGTGACCCATTTTTTAAATCTCCTTTTAAGTCTAATATCAGTGTACAAGCAGTATTTGTGTCAAAATGCCCCTTCCAATAGTGATGTTTATGGCGGGTTCAATATAAAATTATTAGGGTATGTTCCCACGTAGTAGAAAATGATGCAGATTGTCTGCAATGAACAATGCACCCCAAACTCCGTATCAAAACCGCAATAAAAACTTGTCAAATTTCGCGCCATTATTGCAGGATTTGATGCGATTTTTGCTGCACTATCACAGTGTTCAGTGATGAGGGGACTGCAGCGGGGAATGACAGGTGAGCGCTGCCTCTGATTGGTCACAGCACTCAGCCAAACAGAGGCAGCGCTTTCTGGAGATACAGAATAACACTGCCGGGGACTGGCAAGAAGAGTCAGACAGCACTTTTAGGTGAATTAACTTTTTTTTTCTACAACTAGGGATGATTTTTGAGGTAGCGCTTATATTTCAAGACCCCCCCCCAATGAAAATCATCGCTGCAGGGGGTTGCCTTCATCCCATTGCTTTCAATGGGGCGGCAGCAGTGCCGGCCCCATTGAAAGCAATGGGATAGCATAGGGGTCCTCTGCCACAGCTGTGGCAAGGGATTCTTTCGTCCCTGCTGTAGTCCCCTCATCATTAAACACTGACCCCAATGAGGGGACCTTCGTGGAGCAGCTGCTCCAGTGAACAGGCAAAGTTTCATGCGCTGCGGATATGAAACTTTGCCCATTCATGCATTTTTTCACACACATAGGCACGTAAAAAAAACATGCTCGTGTGAATGAGGCCTGATTGGGGAAGAAACCTCTTTTAATTCACCGATTCAGTAAATACTAATCAGTAAACTGAAAAAAAATATGGATTTTTTCATTGACAATGCACAGCATATGTTTGTAAACCATCCTCCATAAGGAAACGATAGCGGTCAGTAAATGAATAAATCCTCACTGCAACTGTTCATATAGGGATAATGCAGGCTTATTATAATCCAACACACAAAGCTGATAATTAGAGATGATAATTAGTCTCATTAGCGGTTTTCATTCCATGCATAAGATGAATGTTACATTGTGGAGGTGTTTAAATCAATACTGATGTAATTGGATTCTTCTTGGATCATAAATTACAAACGACCATCGAAAATTCTTATTGCGTTAACCATTTTGTATCATTTCTGAGTAAACAACGTACATATCTAGCTATACTAAACCATCCTGAATTGGACATTTGTCATCTTTTTTTACACCAGTGTGTTTGAATCCTATATTTGTATGCAGAGAGTGGATGCAAAATAGTAATGAAGTTAATCAAACGGGTAATAGAATCCAGACATCCATCAGAGTCATGGGACTAAGCTTTAATTAATGAGCATAGATCCTTCAGATAAGAACACTGAGCTTAATTAATATGATGTCTTCTGATCATTGTATCTCTGGCGATGTCTTGGAGAAGATAAAATCTACATGTTTAGTCCTCAGTAGATGATCCCATGCATATGTATATTAGTCGTTGAGTGCTTGTATTCGACCCTTTCTAGTATTTAATTTTTGTATTTCATTTTTGTCATTATATTGTGTATGTAAGTACAGTTTACTATCATGTATAGTATACAGTGGTGCTTGGAAGTTTGTGAACTCTTCAGAATGTTTCCTTATTTCGGCTTGTATATGACCTAAAACTACATCTGATTTTCATACAAGTCCTAAAAGTAGAAAAAGAAAAGCAATGTTAATAAAAACATTCAAATATAAAAAAAATATTAGACTTTGTTATTTATCTATAGAGGAAAATGATACAGTATCATATGTCTGTAATTGGAAAAAGTATGTGAACCTTTAGGACTAGCAGATAATTTGAATGTCAAATTAGAGTCAGGTGTTTTCAATCAATGGGGTGACAATCAAGTGTGAGTGGGTGGACTGTTTTATCTAAAGAACAGGGATCTATCAAAGTATGATCTTCACAACAGTTTGTTGAAGTGTATCATGGCACAAGCAAAGAGGATTTCTGAGGAAGAAGAAGAGTTGTTGATCCTCAGGTTGGAAAAAGTTATAAACCCATCTCTGAAGAGTCTGGACTCCACCAATTCATAATCAGACAGATTGCATACAAATGGAGGACCATTACTACCCTCCCCAAGAGTGGTCAACCAACAAAGATCATGCCAAGAGCAAGGCGAATAATAGTCCATGAGGTCACAAAGCAACCCAAGGTGACCTCTAAACAACTAAAGGCTTTTTTTATATTAGCTAATGTTAATACTCATGAATGCACCATCCAGAGGACACTGAACCACAATAGTGTGCATGCAGAATTGCAAGGAGAAAGCCACTGCTCTCCCAAAAGAACTTTGCTGCTTGTTTGCAGGTTTTTTAAAACTATTGGAACAATGTTTTGTGGATGGAGAAGACCAAAATGAAGCTTTTTGGCTTCAATGAGAAGCATTATGTTTGCAGAAAACCCCCCACTAAATTACAGTATAAAAACCTCATACCGTCGAGACACACAGTGCTGGTGGTATCATGGTTTGGGTTGGTTTTGCTGTATCTGGACCACTCTTGCCATTATTGATGGAACAATGAATTCTTCAATATATACCAGCAAATTCTAAAGTTAGATGTCAGGACATCTGTCCGTGAGCTGAATCTCAAGAGAATATGGGTCATGAAGCAAGACAAGGACCAAAAGCACACAAGTCGTTCTATAAAAGAATGGTTAAAGATGAATAACGTTAAAGTTTTGGAATAGCCAAGTCAAAGTCCTGACCTTAATCCTATAGAAATGCTGTGGAGAGACCTGAAGCGAGCAGTTCATAGGAAACCCACCAACATAATAGAATTGAAGCCGTTTCATACAGAGGAATGGGCTAAAATTTCTCCAAGCCGATGTGCAGGACTAATCAACAATTACCAGAAACATTTAGGTGCCGTTATTGCTTTATGAGGTGGTCATACCAGATACTGAAGCAAAGGTTCACATACTTTTGCTACTCACAGACATATGATATTCGATCAATTTCTTCAATAAATAAATGACTAATTCTAATATTTTTGACTCATTTGTTGATTTAGTTCTCTTTAACGACTTTTAGAAATATGGAAAATTCTGAAGGATTCGCAAACTTTCAAGTACCACTGTAGATCCATAAACAGTTAAAGGGTTCTTCACAATTTAGTACATGCTACTACACAACATACAGTATATTGGTCATCATTTATCAACGGTATCTAACAATAAGGCTCAGGTTACATTGAGATTTTGGCTGCAACACACATCTCATTGCTAGAGAATGCAGTATCGCCTTGTAGCATCGCAAACTAATGGAAGTGAATACAGTTGCATTGCAACTCGTAAGTTGGTGCGACCATGACCCAATGATCGCTCACAAGAAATCTAGCAAGTTTGGATTTGTTGTGATTGTCGGGCCATAGTAACTTGAGTCGCAGTTTGACCACATTCACTTACATTCGTTTGCAGTGTTGCATGGCCATACTGTGAACTTTGGTCATGTGACAAGTGTCGCAGCTGAAGTCACCATGTAGCCCTAGCCTTAAAACTGACCTCATCGCCCATAGTAATCGTGGCTTTCAATTGAATATTAAAATAGTGTGAATTTCGGTGTAGAGTCCCTGACTAAAATAAACTGTGTGAATGAGGTCTGAGACATAAAAGCTGAACTCTGCCTGATTACTATGGACAATGAGGCCATTTGGTTTATGCAAAGACTGACAGTTATTCCTTATCCACAGGATAGAGAATAACTATCTGACTAGTGAGGATTAGACTGCTGGGACCCCCACTGATCATAAAAACCGGAGTGTCGGAAGTCCCTAAATAAGTGAAGCAATGCCTCAGTATTCATTTCAATGGGACTGCTGGTGATAGCCGAATGATTGAACTTAGCTATTCCTAGCAGCCTCATCGGACTTAATAGAGTGACAGGACACAAACTTGGCCACTGCTCCATTACACAGTAGAACACGTTGCCTCCATTCTTGTGATTGGTAGGGCTGCCAGTGATTGGTGTGTTATCTCCTATCCTGTAAATATGGGACAACTTTCAGTCCTGGCACAACTCCTTTAAAGGCTCATGTTAAAGTAGGTTCATGATGGCTGATCTTGGGAGTTATATCATCAGATGGAGCTTTATTTATTTACATGTCACTTCTCTATATAGGCTCAGCTATGAATCATATACATATTTACATAGATCCCTATGGACATATTCAGAGAAGCCTCTAGAAGAAGCACAATGAACAATCAGCCTCCGATCCGTTCAGTGATCAGTTAGATCACAACTCGGGGACAACCTTTGGGCAGGCTGCTACATGTATTTAGTTGTTTTAGCAAACTAATTTGTTAAATTCTGGAGCCCTCTTTTAATGTGCTATGGGGGGAAAAAGTTGAAGCATAGTAATTACATCACAAAATCATATAGTGAAATCCTTGATTTTCTTGAAACACATTCTTTGTATTCTAATAAGGCATGAAAGTGTGGGTTTTTCATTATCCCAGTGCCATGCTATACAGCGTTCCCCCTGAGATCTAAACCAGACTGTGTGCATAAGTACTAAAAAGCCAGAGGGATTAATGTGCTAATGGTATTGTAGGTGCATTTCCACAAGCTTCTCAGTGTTGCTTCCTGCCTTGGAATAATGGTCCTGAAAGAACAGCTCCTGTGGGCCCTTGCACTGAACATTGTGTGTCTACCAGCTTCTGCTTCATAATAGGCTGCATTAGTACAGTTAATCTGCAATTAGATTTCATGCAGTCATAAACTAATCATTTACATGAGGGTTTTACCTTTATTTTAGCTGCTTACAGGTGAGGGCAGCAAAGCGCAGTGATGTACAAGCAGTCGAAAATCTAATAGAAAGCCTACATCTCCATGAAAGTATATTGGATGACCTGAAAATCTACAATGAAGCTCGAAGAGATGCTGTGAGTGGAATCATTCAACAACTGTATGAAATTGATTTACTTGTCAAGAACTAGTTATCACTGTCATGTATTACTTGGGTAAATTTGAAGTCAATATTTGCTGCCACATGCAGCACAAGCGGGCACATTCCTGTTGGTAAAGCCGAAATTTATAGATTCAGCTGCTGTTCAAAAACAAGGTAACAATTACAGAAGAGAAACAAAGAATGTCGTGGACATATCTATTGTTCAGTCCTGAAGATCTTGAAGATTTCAGTTGATTAGAAGCTACAGATTATTAGATCTTTGCGGTGCAATCATCAGCAATGGTCATATTATTGGACAGTTCTGACCGAATGTCTAATTAAATCTTTATAGCGTTAGTATGTGAGATTTATATGATCTATACATAGGCCAACACATTAGACTTTTTTAATGGGTGCTTTGAAAGTTGGGCATGTTTTTAGATATGTTTGGGACGCTGATTCAAAAAAACAGCACCAGTTTTACAGAAATAGTAAAAAAAAGCCCTAACATCCATGCATTTTAGATGAAATATGTAGAACACCACTAACGATGGTGCCGCTGTATGAGGAAACGATGTTGGTAGATCCTGACACCATCCAATTATGTTGCTCCTCATTATTTGGCATCGGAGTGGTTACTGGTGGTATAGGACAATTATATCTGTGATTTAAATATTTTTGTCTTAGAAAATCGGTTTGCTATCTAACTTTTTTCAGCTTCAATTACAGTTTGTTTCAGTGTACTGGCGCTAGTATGGGAGCAAAATATTCTCCATCCATCGCCATAATTTTTATGGCTGGGTGGGAATGACACAACCTTTTTTTCAATGACAACCCACTTTAGGTCAAATATTATCGGCCAGTCTGTTCTCTGACCATATTGGTCCAGCTGGCTTATGGATTCTGGGTCATTTAAATGTGGACATTCCTAAAGTGGTTGTTGTTTGGTTATGCAGATCTCAAAGACGTTTATTGTTCACTTGATCACTTGTGTCTCATGACAACTTCAGTATGTTGACTGTGTGACTTTCAGTTTCTATGCTCGCTGCAGATATTAAACAGATCATTCGTCCCGTTAGGAGAGGTGAGCGCCATCAAAAATTACTTAATAGAGAAACATACTGGATTTTTCAGTTGAAATCCAGCACCCCCTTTGGTTTAAATAAGAGATCTGACCTGATTTTGCACTACTAAGGCCTCATGCCCACGGCCGTGGAGAATTCCACCAGCGGAATATCGCAGTGGAGTCAATCATGGCAGCCCCCAAAGACCCCATACTCATCTCTCCAGATCCACCATGCGCGTCCTGCCTGCCAACCCGGCATGCATGCCAGTACAGCACGTGACGCGCCGGCAGTGTGGGATGACGCGGCCAGCGGTGGGTGGGGATGTGTATTCCGCTGTGCTCACAGCAGAAGTATAGTGTGACGGCCAGCTTTCATTGACTACAATGCAAGCCGGACGTACGGTTTTCCGCGGCAGTTAGAGCATGCAGCGGTTTCTTTCCACTGCAGAATTCTGCGGTAGAATTCCGCAGTGTGAACATTGGGCTGTTAGGCTCAATAGAACCTAATAGCTGTGGCATAACGCAGGTGATTTCCCCCCATGTGAAACATGGCAGAAATCCGGCCGTGGGCATTAACACTAAGGGTTAATTGTCCTATTTCCCTTTTCTCTCCCCTTTTTCTGATGTGTCATGTGATTACTTTTGTGTTTGTTTATTGGTTGTATGTTTCTTCATAAACTAAGCAGATGCGCCATGTTCTTATGCTATGACTAAGAGCTGCTGTGACAGCTTGAAACGCGTCGGCTTGTTCTGCCATTGTACGTCCTTCCTGTTGGTATTTTAATATGTCTCAATAGAGCCGTGATTTTATAGATGCTGGATCCTTTCCTTTGCTATCTAATGCATTTGCTTGTAGAATATTGTTGCTGTTAATTAAGATGTATGTAATCATTTTTTAAATAATACCATTAAAGATCCCAGATTTTGAGGGACTACTGTTTAGATCAGCATATAATGTGGCTATGCAATATCTCCAAAACTAGAGCTAACAGGGCAAAACCAATGCTATTTTTGGTTATCTGCGCCCCAGATGTACTCAAGAATAGGCCTGACTTCTAAAGCACCAAAATATGTCTGGGCCAATACCTGCCTGATGTTCATGGGAAGACTACCAGGGGTATAGTATAAAGCTGCATTGATGGTCATTCTCGTTCTCCATACAACTTGTTTCAGGATGGAACCCCTGTGCAGGCATTTGTTGCTGAAGTAGCCGACCAGGTTGTTGGTATTGCGGTCATCAGAAATGAAGAGGTATATTCATGTTTTATTTGGATCTTATATACTACTACTACTACAGAGAGGGACAGCGTATATTGGCCGGGCGTGAAAACCCGGCCGATATACGCACGTCGGAATAAGCCCTTAGGCCTTACTCACATGACTGTATATATGCATGTATATATGACTGTATATTAGCAGGAGATCACAGGAAGCTCCCATTGACTTCAACGGAAGTGGGAAAAAAAGGAGGAGGGAATTAAGTTGCATCCAACGCTGGGAAAACAAGACAGCTGGCTCTATTTAAGCATTAGCAGTTATTCCAAGGATTTCTGCCAATCCATGGATTTCCGTGCTGCAGCAGTTTTTTATTTGCCTATACACAGCGGCTGCCATTGTGAATGGCACAAAATACGCAGCTACAAATTGAGACTCGGTCACGGAAATTCATCATTCATGCAATTTTTATGGCACATACAGGTGACCATACGCCCGTATGATAAACAATACGCAGGGAATAGAAGCCATTGATTTCATTCACATTTCCATATTTTGCATGTGCATTTCGGTCACGCAAAAAAAAAAAGAATAGAACATGCTCTATCTTTTTTGGTAAGTATTTGCACTCCAAGGGTCACCATAGAAGTCAATGGGCGGTGCGCAAATACACACACCATATGTAAGGAGATGCGTAATTGTGCTAGAAATAGAACACATCTGGAACTAATTGTCTTTTTCAATCAGTGCATTTGTTTGCAATGCGCAAATGAACCTTCCCCCCGCAGGCAGAAAAAGTCTAGAATAATTTGCCGATACAGACAAAAAAGCCTTGTTCAGTGCGCAAACATGTGTGTACATATTGTGAAGCCGGCCTAATGCACAGACACAAGTAGCTAAAACTACTGATAATGAGTGACGATTCCAATAATGTCTGCTGAGCAGTTGTTCCTATAACTTCATTCTGTTAGTCCCTTAAAAGCCCCTTAAAAGCAGCTACAAATAAGAGATGATGTCTGTATTAGTAATTCCATTTGTTACACCTTATAAGATAAAATGAGTGCATGTTGTCCTGCAGATATACTATCCATGTCTCATGTTCACTGCTCCTTATTGCTTTGCAGGACATTGAGTACATTCGTTCACACTACAACATTGAAGACTTTATCTACTTCAATCACTATCGGCGGAACGAGCACGGACATCTCCACCATTATGCTTTCAACCCTATATTTAAACACTACAGCAGGCATTTCCTGAAAGAGATTCTCCGCCTATCCCACAAGTCCGCTTTATATTACCCCGTGTACCCACCCTATGACAAGAATCAGGTGAGTTACGTACATAATCAAGCAGAGAATTCTCTAGCATTGGGTTTAAATAGAATAATTAGAAGTTAATAGAATTTACTTAATAACCAATAAACAGAGCTGAAATTACAGAAATCTATAATGTTACTATTGGGGAGGGAGGGTAGTAGGACGTTGTAGAGAAGTAGGCTTATAGGGTGCAAATATCAATTTGGGCTTTCTCTTATACTATTATGCTCTTGTCATCAGTGATGTCCCACAAGCTCTACACACATTTGCAGGAAAGGGTGAATCTATTCATTGGATGAAATAATCTATAGCCCCATCCTGTTGGCAAGACACATATGTTACCATGCGACGGTTGCTAGTCCTCCCAGGGCGGCGGTGTGCGGGTTCCCGCGGTCGGGGCGCGTTTTCCCCCCCCCCGGCTTGTGGTCCGGGGGCGTGGGTGGCTGGACAGCGTGGGCGGCGTGGTGCTGGTGGCGCGTGCGCACCTGTGAGTGCAGCTGCCGTGCCCGAGCTACCTTTTATTATGTTCTGCTGGGAGTTGGCTGTCTCCCTCTCTCCGCCCCTGGGCGGAGGCTTTTGTTTAAAGGTCGGGCAGAGACTTGCAATCACTGCCGGTTATTGGTTTCCCTCAGTGTGCTAGCTAGTCTGCCTCTGTTGGTCTCCTGCTTCTGTCATCTTGTCTGCTATACTCTGCTATTATCCACCAGGTTTTTCCATCTGCCTCAGTTCTGCTTAGTATTGTTTGTGTTGGTTATTTACATCTGCCTCTCAGTATTCTACCCTTTCCATCCAGGTACGCCAGCGTCCCTTTTTCGGTCCATAGTGAGAGTAGGGATCGCCGCCCAGTTGCCCGCCTGGGGTTAGCCAGGAGTGGAGGAAAGTAGGCAGGGACAGGGGTTGTGGGTGAGATCCAGGGCACCCGAGCTGGCGTATCAAGGGTAGTATACCGTAACAACATGAACATCTCCCTCAAATACCAGACAACAGTATTGCTTCCTCTATCTCACTCAGAAGCAGCGGCAGCATGGAGGACATTATACAGCCATACTGAGCAGTGTAGTTGTAAATTCAGCACTGGGTTGAGATAGAAAATCCAGGATGCAGGGGGAGGAGAAGAAGTAGTTGATAAGTGGGGAAAGCAACATTTTCTCTAATAAGATATCTTGCAAAATTTCTTATATTCTTGTATACTATTCATTTAAACAAAATTTGTTACATTGACAGCACTTATTTAAAGTGTACCTGAGTTTTCAAAAATTCTTCAAAAGCAGACTAGGTCTCCATAGACCACTGCTTTCCTGCTATCAGTTTGAGCTCTACTAATTGGGTTTTCCATGTAGATATTCCTATTTTTCTGCTGCCCTACTGTTTCCAATCCATTTACAGATGGAGGTCTTGTCCTAAATAGCCATTCTACATCTGCTCCAATCAGCTGCAAGGCAGTATCTGAATGCCTGCCCTTCTGCGGCACGTAGTAACCAACAGTGTCCTCATGTCTCTGTTACTAGAGAAGTCAAATGCCTGAAGACAGAGAGTGGATTGCAAAGCTGCTGGAAGGGAGACCTCTAGTGGCAGCCACTTCTGACTTGATTTTCAATGCTAAAACAAACAAAAAATAAATGCAAGTATATTAGAAGATTGATAATCCACACAAAGCCTGTTAAACATAATTTGAGTGAAAAATGGGTTCGTTCACTAGAGCGAGTATTTTCACGTGATAAACGGTCATGTGAAAAAATGCACATTACACACCGCAGTATGCCATTACAGTGAATTGGCCAGCGCAAATACGCAGGAAACTTGCATATTCACTGCATATTTGTGCACCATTTCAATGGGCCTGTGTGCGTTAGGGCACACAAAGACATTCCTGAGTGACAGGAAAAATTTGGACATAAGCAATTTTCAGTTGCGCAAGTACGCAACGTATTTGCATGGCCAAAATGTGTTTATGCCCATGTGAACGAGCCCTAGTAGTGACTCCAGTAGCAATAGTGACCCCCATAGTGGCCCCAGTAGTACATGCCCCTTATATAGGTGGCCCTAGTAGTAATAGTGACCCCCCCCACCCCCATAGTGGCCACAGTGGTATCAGTGACACCCAGAGTGGCCCCAATAGTAACAGTGTCCCCCATAGTAACTCAAGTGCTAATAGTGTCCCTTACAGTGGCCCCAATATTAATATTGTATCCATAGTATTCCCAGTAGTAATAGTGACCTCCCTATTGGCAGGGCGTCATGCTTACAGGCATTCCACTCACCCAGCCTGCAGATCTGGCAGCAGCAGTGCAGTTTGTGACCACTGACCTCTCGCCTCAGCCCCTGCGCTGCATACAGGTCGGCACACACAGACGCTGGAGAGAAGAGGTAAGTGGTCCAACTGCACTGCCACCGCCAGACCAGACCCACAGGCTGGGTGAGTAGAATGCTATACGGCCGGTGGGCTACATAAAATGAGGTGGCGGGCCGGATTCGGTCCACAGGCCTTGTGTTTGACACATTTGCAAATTGAACTATCAACCAAAGGCAGAACATTGAGGGATCTGAAGTGATTCTTCTTGTAAGCATGTCACTAACCGCATAGATCACGCGGTCCTGCATCTGATTTCTCATCATTTGAAGTAGTAGCAGATTAGAGGCACAAGATACTTAACAATAAGCAAAGAACAAAATGGACGGGGGGTGAGATGATCTAATTCATGATTGGTAGTGAGAGAATGTGCTCCTGGGAAACATACTGCTACAGCAAAATTGCCATAAACCAAGCCACTTGTTTATCTGTCATTCCCGCAGAGATGGTAATGTAATTACTCTCATAATTATCTTCATTAGTGGTGGGTATTATGTGAAGCTCATTCCTCTGCTTTCGCACTATGTTTATTTGTTATTATTTTTCTCTAAACCCCGCTTTCAATTTGCCAAGTCTGTTAAGAATTCTGCGTTTGTTAAACATCTGCGAGGCGCGGAGCTGACATTCTCCTCACTAAAATGAAGATGGTTGTCTTTCAGTTTAAGAATCCCTGCTCCCATTCACTGACATCTGCCCTTCATTACATGGTTCCCGTGCGACCAAGACGACAGATTGTCTATCCTCTGGAAAAGCTTGGCATAAACGCTCCATCAAAGCAGGTCTCCAAGGATCAGGTGGGTAACAGAAGCTACAGCAGGCAACAGGCACCATGCCAGGCTCTACAAGGTTTGGCAGATGGCTTGGAATTACTGTCTTAGTATGAATAGGTTGTTTCTTAATTACACAGATCTGGGTGTTCATACCCTTACAGAATGAGCTGTATCCCAATATATGTATCCAGAATATAGATAAAACTCACATATAGAACATCCCAAGGATAATGGCAGAACCCGATGTAACTAAATCCGAACCTGATGCAACCGATGTCAAAAATGCTATAAACCAGAAAAAGTAATAATAGAAGTCAGTAATAAAAAGGACTCCTGCTTCAGTCTGACTTCCTGTTGATTAGCCGAGTAATACTCAGTCATGGGTATATGAATTCCCTCCTGTTGTACTAAGGTATATGGCTAACTTTTATCAGCAAGTGTTTTATTGGATTTTCTAACATGAAATAGTCGAACATGTAAATTACTTATTGCAAAATTTACTGAGCCATTATCTTGGGCAAAGCTTAATGGGAAAATACTATTAAAGGGAGGAGAAAAAGGAAAGAGAAAGAAAAAAAAAGAACAAGTAAAATAGAACCTAACAATGGGTTACTCGGTCATGGGTGTCCACCTGGATAATAGTATATGTCTAAAGGCCCTTTTACACCCAACGATTATCACTCAAAATTTGTCCAAACGGCCGAAAATGAGCGATAATCGGTACATGTAAACGTGGGCATCACGCTCTTTTCATTTGAACGATGGATTTTGGTTCACTTAAAATCCATCGTTCAGCCACTGAAAGGCTGAGCAAATACATTCCATTTGAATGTATTTCGCTCATCTTTCAAAAGACTGCAGAATGTTCTCCTCGCGGCATGTGTACATTAGCCGCAAGGAGAACAAAGCAATCTTCTGGCAGCCAAGAGGAGAACAATTGAATGTGCTGGTAGCTGTTTGCACAGCTGGGCATGTGTTTAAACACACACTGGGTTCTGCAAACAGCTAGTGGAGTTCCTGTTACATATGAATGAAGATGGCCATTAACTCTTTCCAATCCACTGTCTGACGTCTAAAGACATTCTGATTGAAGGCTATACAGCTTCTGATGTCGGAAGACGTCCAGCAGGGTATTCTTACTGCACATTACTGGCCACTCTGTTGTTGGGGGCCTCTCCAGCATGTCCAATACCGGAGTATTGGCTTTAGCCAGCAGATGGTGCCATTGTTTAATGGCAGAAAGAGAAAAACCCCTGGGAAACCCTGAATCCAAAATTGGATTGCAAAGGGTTAACACTTTATGGAAAAGTTTGTTCAAGGACTAGCGTAGGCTGTAATATTACCGATTGTCCTCCTCTATTGCCATACAGCCACGGATGTGACGTTTTCTGGACCTCTATATGGTGTTCCAAGATGGCCATGGCATTTCTTTCACTACACTGTGCATCGATAGTCAGACACTGCATGCAACGTTTTGGGTTGGCAGACGCTGATCACATGAACACTGCTGGCGATTCAGAACAACCTGTAGTTTCTTAGACTACTGATTCAGTGTACATCAGGTAGTCTAAAAAGTGGCACAGCCATCTTTGAACACAACAAAGTGGCTACAGGAATTGGGAGATCTGATGCATTACAGCCGTAGAGGAGGGCACCAAGTAATATAAGACCCCCCTCTGCTTCCTGGACAAATTCTGTGCTAGGACCTTAACGGTTGGCGGGGGGTGGGGGGAGTTAATATAATTATACACTATAATTGAAAAGTTGAGTAAATTTGTAAATACATGTTGTAAAAGATGAATGAGCAATCAACAACCTCACCATACGTGGGAGATCTTGACCAGCCTGGTACATATAAAAGGTGCAAAGATGGGAAATATATCGCCTCGACTTTAGTGTTCAATGGTAGACAAGAAAAAAGAAGAAAGATACAGCACTTTTTAACCCTAATGGAGTACCATGGAATCTATTTGACCCAGTCCTGCACTTTGAAATTGATACCGTTTTAATGGACCAGTTTTGAAACAGATCTGAAGTTATTCTGTCAGATTTCATTGATTTATTGTATTTTGTTGGTTTTCCTCCAGGTTCCATTTTTTATAGCAACAATAGAGAATGGGGATGGAGCTAAGGGGCCGCTGGCACCCTTTAAGAGAAGGCCCCGCATGACACAGGGAATCAGGTACCCAGTGGAATGACAGTGAAGGAGTTAAAGAAAGGAAGGGGGTTAGGAAAATTCTAGAATGGGGGGAGTAGGGATAGATTGGATTAGTGGGGAGGAAAAGAGGCGGGGAGGATATAAAAGAAGGGAAAAAGTGGGAACGCCATCTTTTAGGGAAAGTTAAGAAGCGAGGAGTCCCGCCCTTCCGCCCTATTGTGTGGTAGTTAGGAAAAAGATTTCTATTGTCATGGCAGCATTGGTGGCTAGGGGGTCCTTGGAGTCGGTTTCAATTGGTTAGGGGGGGAGTTGGGTGGCATGGTCTTACCTGCTAAGACTCCCTCCTTTGTTTAATTTGGTTGGTATCTGGTGCTGCTTGACTTGACTAGTGAGAAGGCAGTAAATCCCTTGTTGCCATGAGTTACAGTTATTAGTCACCCAAGGGCGGCTTGTGGTGCCCCCGAGCCTGTTAGTACGGTTGGGGGCGGGATACGTTAGTTAAGTACGGTTAGCACCAGATTTTGTGGCTCCAAGGACTCTCCTCATAAGTGTATTTTCTTTTACTTGATAATTTTATGTTTATTATGGTAATAAATTGACTACTGTGGCCATTTTATCCAAAGCCATTTGAGTCTGTCGTTATTGGTTGGGGCTAGCTACAACAGAGGGTACTCTCGCCTCCTCGCTGTGTATGTTTTTCTTTCTGTCAAAGAGCAGTGAAAAAAATAGAACACAATGTAGTGGCGGTGTCTAATAATATTACTATGTGTCTTACTGACTGTGTTTTGGCCCCTGGCACTGATGCCCAGAACTGTGTATATCCTCATGTTGGCATATAAATGGCTCCAAGACCTCCCACCACAGACCCAATGCAACAGAGTTATCCTTGCAGACGTTGTGGCATCTGTTTTTGATAAATTGTTGAAAAGGAAAGGCCAATGGTTTTTGATACTTGATGGTAGATGTAGCAGAGCAATTGGAAATTAAGCAACATGAATTGTTGGATCTGAGGGCATAAACAGATGGGCACATGCACTAATATGCTCGCCACCAATCTGCACTATTGCGCTCGAGTTAGGTCCTGCCCTATCTTTTTCGCAAGTAGAGAAACTATGTGCGAGAAAGATGGGGTCAGTCCTAGGTTTTCTCATACGTAGTATTAATGCCCGAGAATCCCGATTTTGAAAACAAAACCACTAAAATTAAAGGAGATGTCCCGAGGCAGAAAGCCAAAATTTCATATTAGCCCATTCCCCCTGTCACCCCCCGACATTAAGCAGCCCTTGTGAGCGGTTATAAACCGCATTGTACTTACACGTCCGCAGAAAAAATGACTTTTAAAACTTCTCCCTCTAAGATGGCGCCTGCTGGGTCCCTGGGTGCGTTCCACGGTGCACCGCTCGCTCTTCCTGGATGCCTCATGCGCGCTCCCGAGACGCCGGTCACGTGAGCAGGTGACTGACGTCATCGGTGGAGGCGTGTTCTTGTAAATGAATGGAATGCCGATCCAGCCGCCTGATTGGCTGGTCGGCAGAAAGCGTCACAGCGGGGAGGTGCTGTCTACCGGAGAAAACAGCAAACAGCTGTTTCTCCCATCTCCTGACTACACAGAAGCTCCGGTAAGTACACCTCCCCCCTCCCCCCCCCCCCACAGCGCCCACAGCACCCACAGCTCCCACAGCTCCCACAGCACCCACAGCACCCACAGCTCCCACAGCTCCCACAGCACCCACAGCTCCCACAGCTCCCACAGCTCCCACAGCTCCCACAGCACCCACAGACAACTCACTTACCCAGGCGGCTGTATTGCGTTCGTCCCGGCTGGCGGCTGCTGATCCCGAGTGGCTCCCGGCTGCTGATCGTCCCGGCTGGCTGCTGATCGTCCCGGCTGGCTGCTGGTCGGTTGTCCCGGCTAGCTGCTCCTGGATGGTCCCGGCTGGCTGTTGCTGATTCGGGGTGAATCACCCCTGTTTAAAGGGACGCCGGGAGCTGAATAGCCGCCCCTGCGCGCTCCCGTACAGCGATAGCTCGTCTGCGCATGCGCAGACGAGCTGTATCGCACGGGCACGCTGGAGAAGCTCGTACACAGAGGGAAGAGAGAAGACTGCGCAAGCGCGGCTAAAATGGCATGCTGTGGCAGAAATTAGTCGGCACCATGGCGACGGGGACACAGAGACAGCGCGAGAACGGAGGTAAGTAATTGAATAACTTCTGTATGGCTCATATTTAATGCACAATGTATATTACAAAGTGCATTAATATGGCCATACGGAAGTGCTTAACCCCACTTGCTGTCGCGGGACAACCCCTTTAATGGTTTCGTTACATCCTGTTTTGTGGTCGTTATTTTCACGGCTGCAAATAGGACTAGAACATGCCCATGTTTTTAAGCCCTGATGCTCAGTAACTGTGTGAACCTGTCCTTATAATTCGCTGTGTAAGACTTTTGCGCTAAAGTTTCTAAAAAAACTGTAAATTTCTTGAGGAACACTATTTGCCTAGCTTTTAGTACTGTGTCCTTCAAGGGTAACATCTGCATGGAGTTTGTCTGTTCTTCCTGTGCTTGTGTGGGTTTACTCTGGGTACTCCAGTTTCTTCCAACCCACCAAAAGTTGAAACAAACGGGTGTATTTAAATTACACACACACACGCAATACGCAGAGAATAGAACCTATTGATTTCAATGGGTTGATTCTCATTTCCCAATTAACACGTGCATTTCTGTTGCATGCTAAACAATCGGACCTGATATATCTTTCTGCACATTTGCGCACCAGAGGTCCCCATGGAAGTCTATAAGGGGTGCACAAATGTATGTACAATGCGCAACAGGATGTGCAATATTCTGCACAATTCCATGACAGAAAGAACACATCTGGCAGTCATTAGGCTATATAGCCATTTAAAGCAGGGGGTGTTTGTCTGACGTGCTCAAATGAACATGCCCTGCCTGTGCAAAAAGTGCGGTACAATACACCAATACAGGCATAAAAAAGCCTCGTACATAGAGCAAATATGTTGTGCTGGGGTGTGTGCAAACACACATACTTCTATGTGAAGGGGGCTTAAGGGTCTGTTTAGATCTGCAAATTTGTCATTTAACCCTTTCCAATCCACTGCCTGACGTCTAAAGACATTATGATTTAAGGCGGTACAGCTCCGATGTTGGAAGACGTCCGTTGGGGTTCTCTTACTGTATATTGCCAGCCTCTCTGCTGTCGGAGCCTATCCAATGTGTCACCTCATGCAGTACTGGCTTTAGCCAGCATATAGCGCCGTTATAGAACTGCAGAAAAAGAGTAAGCTCCCAAGGAAAACCGTAATACAAATTGGATTGGAAAGGGTTAAACGAGCAACTGAGTGAGCAATGACAGAGTTGGCTTGTTCTCGCAGGCAGATACATTGTTGGCTCATTCAAACAAGAAATCCTTCAGCCATTCATATTGGCTGTATAAGTGTCTGAGAGGGACTGAACAATGGGCATTTAACCCCTTAACGTTACATGACATACGGTTACCTGCAGCTTCGGGGTACATATGAAGGGAGATCACAGGACAATCTTGCCCCATACATTGTGGCTGCTGACTGTTATTTACAGCTGACACCTGCCTGCAACAGCTCTGATAGCACCATCTTGGCCGGGCCGGGCGCTTTTACACCGTGGTAATACGCCCATATGCACTGATGCATTGTAAACTAATGCATCAGAGGGGCAGCGTATATAGTCTGGGCGTGAAAACCCGGCCTATATATACGCCCATGTGAATCCAGCCTTAGAGCTCTTTCACACGAGCGTAAATCGGCCCACCATTTTCACGGTCGGCCGATATATGCTGTGATCTGATGCATTGGATTCCAATGCATCCAATTACACTGCCATATTCCCGCGATGTAAAAGCGTCCCGCCGGCCAATATAACACCCGACGTCTTTAAGCCAGGCCCAAAAGATAGTCCGGGAACTATTTTTTGGGACAGAATACGTCTGCCGCTGCATGGGCTCCTATGGGAGCCAATAACAGCGAACGGAGAAGTAAGGTGGGAGGGAGTTTAGCAGCGTGACAGCTCCCTCTTCTCTCCTCCCTCCTGGCTGATTGCAATGGGTGGGGGCTGGGGGGGGCAAGCTAAGCTCCTGCCCCCTCCCCGCCCCTTGTCTGCAGCCATCAATGGGAGGAGGCTGGACGGGGCAGTGCTTCGTTTCACCCCCTCCCATTGCAATCGGCCAGAGGGGAGGAGAGAGGAGGTCAGTTGGCAAGGGGGAGGGAAGGTGAAGGGGCAATGGCATGGCGGCCTCAGAATGTTTGTGGGCCTGTTCATGAGTTTTTAATCCTCAGATCGTAGCGTATATCGGCTGGACAGAATTTTTTTTTTAAATTAAATGTCTTTAAAAAAAATAAAAGTAGTACAGCAAAAAAAAAAAAAAACTCTACAAGTTTGGTATCGTAGTCTGCAATTTTTTTGTAGCCCATGTTTCCCTATGGAGTCTGCGATTTTCTTCGCATAGCAGCCCCTAGCGACACGCATACTATGCTATGCGAGAAAACTCTACCTGCTATGGAGATCTATATAAATTCTCCAGGATGGGGTTTTTTGAGCCTCTTAGAAAGGAGGGGTGATTTCACAGCAGCGTGGGGGAAGGTTCTGGAGAGCAAAGAAAGAACTGTGAGGAGTTACAGCAGTCATCTTGAGGAAATGTCAAGGAGCCAGTGGACCAATATTTCCCACATGAGTCAATGTGCCGCACTGAAAGATGCCCTCACACTGTGAAAGATTCCACACTGACACTCAAAGGTAAGAGTTACACAGGATTGTGACTTAAGTGTGGGCCGGGTCAGAGACCATGCACTTCACACCTGCCTGATATTTCTCTCGCGCTATAAAATCGCACAAGAAAATCGGGAACACATGCAAAGCTAGAATTTGTGCAAGAAAATCGCATCTCTGACGCAAGAAAATCGCAAGCGCATGGCAGCTACGACAGTGCGATTTTCGTGCATCCGAATCGCTATCGCCCATGTAGAAGAGACCTTATTTACACAACCGTATGTACGCCGATATTTAGTGGCATAAAAGAATCGGGCAAAAATCACGACCATCTGAAGTGTCGATTCCAATGTATTCAGGCGAAACAATTTTATAGCCGCCTAAAAACAGTGCATCAGGAATAATAGCCACAACAGATTTTATACGTTGCGTGAAAAGATAGGTCTTGTCCTATCTCTTCACAAGATACACTGGAGGATCTCATAGAGGTCTGAAAAAGAAGGGAGGGGAAGGGAGGTTAGCAGCGTCTAACACTGGGAAACAAAGGCAGGTGCCCCTATTTAAGCATTAGCAGTCATTCGCCAAGATGTTGTCTGCAGAATCAGTCACAATCTGTATGGTCGTTTCATTGTATTATGGCATCGGAATTGTGAATTTGCGTATATTATGGTATATTCTGTGTAATCCCAAACTAGATTTCCAGTAATCTCTTACTTTTGAGGTAATGGAATCCTTGTTTGGAAAAGAAATCATCAATTTTCAGCCTGTTTACTTCTCCACCATCTGGTTGCGTTCCGCAATCCATCTGCTCCCAGTAATTATGTAATTATTGATACAAGAGAGGAATAGGTGAAATCATTATGTAGAATAACTGACCGGTTTGACAGTTTATTTTTTTCTTTCCTCTTGTGTTCTTTTTCACACGGACTCAGCTGACTCACATTATTAGACAACCGTGTTGTTGATAAATTGGGATATACGGTAGGAGCATTGGGGGCACCAACAGGTAGGCAGCTCTGGAGACTAAATGTGCCCAAAGATGTCTTCATTCCAAAAATCCTGTGGAAGAAATGAATGCATGAAGAGGAATCCCACATTATGATCTACATAACCTCCCATTGGCAGGGAAATTCCGCTGTCAACATTCATTGTGCAAAGTAGTGACCGTGTTTTCTTGAAAATAAGACACTGTCTTATATTAATTTTTGCCACAAAAGAGGCATAGTGTCCTATTTTTAGGATGTCTTACCTAGCCAACAGCGCCCTGGTGTTTTGCACTGGTTTGTGGCGCAGTGGCAGGCTGCCGTGTCCACCACACGGACAGCATTCTCTTCCTGGTAACAGGGCTTTGAATACCCCGCCTCCAGCAAGCGAGTGCTGTGATTGGATCACGAGCACCATGGCTCAGCAAATCAGAGTCAGCGCTTGATAAACCAATCACAGTTATTCAGTGATGTCATTCACTAAATGGCTGTGAATGATCAAGCGCTGGCTGTGATTGGCTGAGCCAGTGGCACTCCTGATCCAATCACAGCACTTGCTGTTAGCATTGAGGACACGGCAGCCTGACACAGCATCGGAGACTAGCGCAAGGCACCAGGATGCTGTTGGCTAGGTGAGTATTGCTATTTTTTTTTAATCTGCTGTAGCTAGAGCTTATTTTTGGGGGAAGGCTTATATTTCATATCCCCTCCCGAAAATCAGGGTAGGGCTTATTATAGGGGTAGATCTTATTATCAGGGAAACACGGTAGTGTGTCATAAACTTTCAAGTTCAGTGTCAAGACATACCCAATGTAACGCAACTGAAGAGCGTCTCCATCCAGACAAATACAATGTGTAAGGGCTTTTAAAAGTTTTTTCTTGAGGCTGCTTTCACACGGGTGAGTGCAATATCTAGCTGTGCAACTTGGACCAATATTGCGCTCACCAATGTGCGATGTCCCTGCACATGCAAGGCGTTTTTGTTTTTGAACCGCCTCGCATTACTTTAGGAAAGTAGCTGTTCTCTGATGCAGCTTTTAGCAGCGGCGGAGGGTCGTGAAGTTTTTCCTATTGCTTTCAATAGGTAAACGTTGCATCACACTTGCGTGCACCTTGCACGCCATGCGATGCTGTGCCAGTCCTGTTGAAAACAATGGGCAATGCAATGCGTTCTGAGGGATTTTTTTCCCCACAGTGATGCTGGAAAAATTGCTCATGTGTGTGGCCTTATTCAAAAGAATGGGGTTCAAAGTCATGCGAGAGTCCCACAACGCCCAAACTCACACGATTTTCTCGGCCTTAGCCATCATTCCTACGAGTGTTGCATTTTGACCTTGGCCGCATCGCACAAATCTCATGCAATTCACTCGGCCTTAGCCCTCATTCTCACAAGTGTTATGTTTTCACACTGGCCACATCGAGGCAGAAAATCGGATCAATGAAGAATAGCTGTGATCTAGTCCTGAGATTAATTAGCATTTTCTCATAATTTCACACAGGTGCGGGTGAGGGTGATCAATGAGTGGAACAGGTTACCACAGGAGGCGGTGAGTTCTCCTTCAATGGAAGTGTTCAAACAGCGGCTGGACAAATATCTGTCTGGGATGATTTTGTGAAACCTGTGCTGAGCAGAGAGCTGGACCCGATGACCCTGGAGGTCCCTTCCAAGTCTACCATTCCATGATTCAAGAGCACCTAGAAGGTGAGTGAGGAGACTTAAATATGCATGCTTCTCTGGGTAATATGCAAATAAGGTCTGTGTTAAGACCTGTATAAAGGGTTGTACATTGGGTTGAAGGAATGCTGGCATCCAATAGGTGGTGCTGCAGAGGCATTGTTCCATCTTCCTTATTTGCATATTACCCAGAGAAGCATGCATGGCCTTACAAGTCTCCTCACTCACCTTCTAGGTTCTCTCCTCAAGGAGAGACAATACCCCTCTTGACTCACATCTCAGGCCTCTCACTAGCCAATCCATAATCCTACTGCACACTGATGAGGGGCAAACACCCTGAAACAGCTGTCTGTGTATGGGTTCTGGCTTGGTTTCCAATTCCCGATCTTTGCTAAGACCTGTATAAAGGGTTGTACATTGATTTGAAGGAATGTTACCTTCCAGTAGGTGGCGCTGCAGAGGCATTGTTCCATCTTCCTTGTTTACCCCACATGAAACTGCATGGACTGTACCACACAGGCTCTTTATCATACAGGAAGTTCTGCTGACTGAAAGCGACCTTTCACAAGGGACACAATATTGTACAATAGCTTTGCAAGATATGTCCTCCTGTGAAATATTCAGCACCAAAATCTGCACTACTAACATGCAGATTTTGGTGTGGGATTGAAAACAGCAGAATTCTGCCAGAAATTCCACATTAAAATCCACAGTTAGCTGTGCAGATTTTGGTGTGGAGTCCAGGGATGGCATATTTTGCTGTGAAATATTCAGCCCTTTGTGAAAGGTCCCAAATAGTGACTCCTGGAGAGAACATAGAGACAAGTAATTCCCAGTGAGATCACATCACCCATCTAAAGGGAAGGACTGAAAGAATTTTCAAATAGAATGGAATAGCAAGGTAATGCTAGCTGACTTAGGCTGCCTGTCCATGGGCATTGCGGTATCCCGCGGCGGTTACACCTGGGAGCAGGAGCAAATAGACAAATCAGATAGGCTGACCACGGAGAATCGCGGCAATTCGCAGCATGCTGCAAATTGGCAGCCCGAGCAGAAAATCGCAATGCTTCTCCGCTCCTGGTTGGCTAGTATATGATATCAGCCTACTTTACAGACATTTCCCACACCGTGGCACAATTTTCAGCCATGTCACAATGTAGCACAAGAAACATTTTCTGAAGCTAGTAAATGATTGAACTTCTTATTCCTTTCACTGTGTACTTTACTAACTAAATACTGGTTATGTCGGGTTTCTTATGAAATAATGAATACTGAGACATCAGGTCAAGTGGCTTGTCAATGTCATTAGACAACAGAGTTCGCTATTTGCAGGCTCCAAAGACAAAGTACGCAAAATAACACTTGTATACTATTGTGTCCAATTTTGATAAGAATTGCATTGGTTCTGTTAGGGCAGGGAGAGTTAACTATTTCAGTACTGTTGTCATTACTTAGTTTTCTGGATGTCTTGCGGCATAAACAACCTAACAACAGGTGGAGGCTTATGAAGTTTTACACAATCCCTTGGAAATACTTAAATTTCCATTAAACTCATTCAAGATATTGGATGTAACGGTATGTCCCAAATAACAGATGTTATCATTATGCTAATTCTGCATTTATGGAAAGCCTGCTTACATGAAGTTATAACAGGTGATCTTCATCATGATTTGAGGTCCTATGTTGTCACTGTGAGATGCTTTAGGTCACTTTCCATGTCCTAAGATAACATACGAGGGGCTGCTGATGAGTCTTTGGCTTTGTCTTCTTTTTTGTTTCTATGGTAACAAATGTTACATAACATGAAAGCCTTATGTGTCTAATATATGTTTTCAAAATGTTGTGTTTGTAGCTTATGGCAACAGTGATCTAGGCACACGGGAAAACAAAATGGCGGAGTCTAAGGCAATAATCACAGCAAATGAGATTAGAGGAATGATAAAATTCTTGTTTCTGAAAGTCCACGAAGGATATTCATGGTGATATGTCGCAGACATTGGGGGATCAATGCCGTTCATATTCTACAGTTAAGAACTGGGTTTAAAACGGGCCACTTCAGCACCAATGATGAGGAACGTCCTGGACGACCGAGAGAGGTTGTGATTCCAGAGATTGTCGATGCTGTGCACAACCTCATACTGGAGAATCGGCGAATTTCAGCTAAAAGGAATAGCAGACATCATGGGGATTTCTCGTGAACGTGTTTGTGTCATTATCCATGAACATGAAGAAGCTCTCTGCAAAGTGGGTCCCCAAATGTTTGACAACAGATCAGAAAAACATGAAGTGAAAACTTCCTGGTCCATTTGTCAGCGTTTCCAGACAAGAACTTCCTGGATCGACTGGTCACTATGGATGAGACCTGGATTTATTTGTATGACCCTGAAACCAAGGAGCAGTCAAAAGACAGGAGGCACAGTGGTTCCCCTCACCCCAAAGAAGTTCAGGGTGCAAAAATCAGCCACTAAGGTGATCGTGTCTGTGTTCTGGGATAAGGAGGGCATGCTGCTAGTGGACTACCTTCAAAATGGTTCCACCATCAATGCAAGGTATTACATTGAACTTTTGGACCAACTGAAGGCAGCTCTGAATGCCAAAAGGCACGGCAAGCTGTCCAAAGGAATCTTGTTCCTGCAAGACAACGCCTCCGCTCACACTGCACAAGCGACCACGGCAAAACTGGTGGAACTAGGCTTCCAGCTGGTTGACCACCCACCTTATTCACCAGATCTAGCTCCCTCCGACTATCATCTGTTTCCAAACCTGAAGAAACACCTCAAGGGTACCAAATTTCACACCATTTCTGATGCCATGGTTGCTACGGATGACTGGTTTGAGGCACAACCGAAATCCTTCTTTTTGCAAGGCTTCCAGAACTTGGAATACCGATGTAAGAAGTGTGATGACATCAGTGGAAAGTATGTGGAATAAATGTAAAGTTTCATCTTCCTATCTCATTTTTTCTGGGTAAAGCCAAAGATTTATCAGCAGCCCCTTGTATAACTATTGCCTTGCATTCACCCTTGATTCATATGTACAGCGAGTGCAAAGAATTCTGAATTACTCATACTTAATACTGCACAGCTCTCACTTGTTAAAGAAGCACATCATTCATCTATCCCTGGTTGCTCTCTCACAGATACAAAAAGTAATGGTAGTAAATTTACATTCTTTATTAAAGGGGACATTCTTATAGTACCATTGCGTTAGGTGGTTGCTGTTCAGTCTATTCCCATGTACATTCCAATAAGTTCAATAAAGGTGACCATTTACTTTAAAAAGATTTTGGATTTTGCCCCCTATAGCAACAGGGTAGATGATAAGTATCGGTGGGGGTCTGACCACTGAGTCACCCACCGATCACAGGAACAGGAGTCCTGAGTTACTTTGTATGAATGGAAAGGTGGTCACACAGACACACTGTCATTTTATTAATCTCTATAGCATGCCAGGGTTAGCAAAGTACTGTGCTCAGCTATCTCTGGCATTCCCATAGTAATGAATGGAGTGTTAGAACACTTGTGACCAGTGCTTCATTTATACGAGTTTTTGGACCACGGCTCTTGTGAGTGGCAGGGGTCAGACCCTCAGCGATCAGACACTTATCACTTATCTTAAAGGAGGGCCAACTCCTTTAAGAAAAGTTTCATTGTATCTCATCTTGGCTCATTCTCTTTATGTGTTTTAAAGGGGTCTTCCAGGACTTTGATACTGATAGCTTATGCTTAGGATAAAGAATCAATATCAGATTGTAGGAGTCCAACTATTGACACATCCACTAATCAGCTGATTGAAGGGACCATGGTATTTTGGCAAACGCCATGTCATCTTCATTGTCTACCAGGCATGCCACTATACATTTTGTAGGGGTTGTGCCTGGTATTACAATTTACTGCTGCTTTGTTCAATTCAAGTCAAAGGGACTGAGCTACAATACCAGGTATAGCCATGTTCCCAACAATCAGTTGATCAGTGGGGGTTCTAGGAGTTGGACTTCCAATGATCAGATATTGATGGCCTGTCCTAAGCAAGAGCCAGTATTTGTAATGTGATGCTTTTTATCCAATCATGAATCAAATTGCTTATCTTGTCAAGCTTAATTTTACATCAAGAGGAATAAAGATCTTTAGAGTTTGGGAATCAGATTTCCCCTACATAGGAATTTCTAAAATAGTAAAAACTAAAAGCGTACCTACATTTTCAGAGAACTTTAATAGTCTGTGTGTGTCTCATTAATCTTGCAATATACTTCCATTAAAAATTGTTTTTCTTCACCAATGTAAATCAAGGCTAAACTGCAGCCCCTCTGCAATCCACTGCTTGTCATTAGGCATTCAGCTTCTCTAGCAACTGGGACATTAGGACATCTTTGCTGTGAAGAGGGAGCTTGTCTACACACGTTCAGTTTCCTGCACTCACACTGTTCTGAGACCTGCAGTTAGTGTGTGCACAATCTCTGCCTCTTCTGATCTTATATTTACTTAACCTGCTATATGTGTTTATCTTTATGTTGTAGGCATTATAGGGGAGATTTATTAAGATGGCATTCATACGCTGGTCTTATTACCTCTGTCGGAGCACGATGCACCTCATATATGAAGAAGCACGCGCCACTTCATATATTAAGCACATATCGGCTGCTCCATTTACCTACACAGAAATCTACATCACTTAAGAGCTGGCGTAGACTTGTGATATGGTTTACGCCAGTTTGTGGAATTCATTATACATAAATGGTTGGATCTCGGGCAGCCAAGCCCTTGTCTGATAAACCACTCCCCTTTTTTTTTAGAAATGTGGCATAGGTCAATGTATATGTCAAGAAGTTGGAAAAGTTTTTGTGCAAGCGACATTTATGCCAAATTTTGTGACTTTTTTTTACTCCAGAAAAGGCTTCCATTGATCTGTTTTTCTGGTTAGCTGTGTACAAAGCAGCATAATGCTAATTTGATTACTCTTTATTAGCTGCTTTCTAGGTCTTGGGTGTTTATATGGTTACTATAAATAGAGAGCTCTATATAGGGTGTGCCCATGCAAACACACAATACCTAGTAAAGCATCTAATGAAGATCAGTCTAATAATTATACTACTTAGCCCAAAGCAAACTGAAGACACATATAATGTCTACAGCATGAAGATAACTATGCATACCAGGTAAACAGAGGAATAGATTGTGTACACACTGACTGCAGACCTAGGAGCAGTGTGAGTGCAGTGAAGCTGAGCCTGTGCAGAGAGCCCATCCCGCACAGCTTAAAAAACATAATCAGGTTCCAATTACATAACGATAAGCAGTGGATTGCAGATGAGCTGCACTTCAGCCTTGGTTTACAGTGGTGAAGAAAAAAAAGAAAGTGTATTATAACATTAATGAGACACACTATTCTTTTCTTAACGCTCCATGATGTACAGTTATGACATGGATGTTTGGGGTTTGTATGGAGGGAGATCTGGGGTCGATTTCGCTCCATACAGTGCTGGTGTCAGCTGTTTCTTACAGCCAACACCCGCCCACAACAGCTCCGATCAGCACCACCGCTGATAACAGCCGTTAACCATTTAAATTCTCTGATCAATGCTCTGGAGTACCAAACGCCTGAAATTGCAGGCTGCCATTTGGTTGCCATGGCTGCCAGGGGCCCTCTGAAAGCTCCCTGGGCTGCTAATAAGGATTGCCTTATCAAGCCTTGCCTGTAGCGTGGTATAATAAATTGCCTGTCTTATTGCAGTATAATGTAATACTATGTTATAACATCATACTGCAGGAGGGATCAAACCATCGCAAGGTCTTGTTCCCTATGGGGACTAAAGAAAATGTAAAAATCAGTTTTAAAAAGTTTTAATAATTATAAAAATAAAAGGTTACAAAAGTTTAAACCCCTGCATCCTTTTGCCATATTTATAATAAAAGAATTTAACCCCTTATTGACCAGCCCATAGCCTTTTTACGTCCTGCCCAAGTAGACTTTATTCCCTGAGGATGTAAAAACATGCGTCCTGCAGGGATTAAAGCCACGTGGGCACTGAACGTGACAGCTCCATGCTATCGGTGCCCGCAGGTAGCCGACAGCATGGAGCTGTCATCCGGGGCTGCGGGGAGCCCCCCCGCCCGGTAATGTGATCGCCCGTATCCAGGAAGGAAGGAGGTGCGAAGGCTCACAGAGCGCCATTTTATGAATCCCATCCCTGAGACTGCGGGCAAAAAATACCCCCAAAAAAGTGTTAAACAAGGGAGGAGGAGGGATACACGACTTTATTGCCCCATGTGTCCATCCCACCCAGGCCTTTCTAATTACCTCTGTTTTGAAACATACCATACCGTTTTACATTATTAATTTTATTTCATATATAGGAAACACCAAAAGGGGGTGTGGGTGGTGGTGGTGTTCTTTTTAGGGAGTCAATTTAATTTTTTTGTGCGTCTCCCCAGTTTTTCCTGCTTGAAACAAAGAGAACGGTCCAAAAAGTGACAAATTTGGTGAAAAAATGAAATCGCATTTATATTTCACTCATATTATAATTATTAAAAAAAATAAAAATGTGGCGTCAGAATGCTCAGTACACCCCTAGATAAATTAGCTAAGGGGTCTTGATGTCAAAATTGGGTCACTTGTGAGGGGCGTTCTATTATTTTGGCTGTTTATTGTCTCTACTAGCGTGCAATGGGTCCTGTAATTTATTCAGTTGCGCCCTGAAATCAAACGGGTGCTCCATCCACTATAGGCCTAGCCATGCGCCCTCTAAGAAGATTGGGGCTACAATGGGTATGTTTCTGAGCACAGGACAAACAGGGGTATCCATTTTGAGGTGCAAGTCTTCATTCATAAGTGTGCTGCACAAAGAAAAACCTGTTTTTAAAATGACAGAATTACCCCAAAAATTTAAATTGTAATTTTTTTCTTCTGCTTTGCTTAGATTCATTCAAAAACTGTGAAGTCAAAAAAGTCATTGTACCCGTAGATAGATTTGTTAAGGGGTCTAGTTTTCAAAATGGGGTCATTTGTGGGGGTTACCTATCGTTTTGGTCACTCAAGGGCTCTACAAGTGGGCAATGGGGACTAAATCACCTTCAAGCAAAATTTCTGTTCTGAAAGCCACCAGCTGCTCCTTTCATTTTGGGCCCCGTTGTGCATACAGACCTAATATTAGGGCCACAATGGGTATGTTTCTGGACATTAGGGATATCCATTTTCGGGTGCAAATCCTCATTTTCATGTGCACTATAGAAAAAAGTCCTGTCTTTAACCCCCTTCCCTCCCCAGGACGTACCGGTATGTCCTGGGAGCCTGGTACTTCCCGCAACAGGACGTACCGGTACGTCATCGGGATAGCACGAGATCATGACTGACCTTGCGCTATCCCGCAGCGGGAGCCGGCTGTCAGTCACAGCCGGCGTCCCGCTGCAACAGCGGGGGGGCATCAGAGATGCGCCCCCTGCTGTTAACCCCTTCCCTGCCGCGATCTAAGTAGATCGCGGCAGGGAAAGAGTTCACAGAGGGAGCACGCCAGTAGCTCTGCCATGCCTTATCACAGCGATCATAGGCACAGTGCTGCAAGTCCCTCAGAGGGACTCAAATTGGGTAAAAAAAAAAGAAAAAAAATGTAGAAAAAAGAAAAATGTTAAAAAAATGTTAAAAAAACCCCTTTTTTCATGCTTTTTCTAATATTAGCATAAAAAAAGGTTAAAAAAAAATTAAAACCCCACATATTGGGTATTGAGGCGTCCGTAACGACGTGTACAAAAAGTTGAACACGCTTTTTATTTTGTACAACAAAAAGCGTAAAAAAAAACGCTAAAAAACAGAGGCAAAATGCAAATTTTTAGCATTTTGCCTCACAAAAAAAGCAATAAAAGTGATCAAAAAAGCTGTACATTCCCCAAAATGGTACCAATAAAAACTACAGCTCGTCTCGCAAAAAAATAAGCCCTTATAGAACTCCGTACATAGAAAAATAAAAAAGTTACAGGACTTTGAATGTAGCTATAGAGAAAAAAAAAAGATTTCCAAAAAAAAAGGCTTTTTATTGAAAAAAAGTGTAAAAACCTAAAGAAAATATAACAATTTTGGTATCGTTGTAACCGTACCGACCCGCAGAAAAAAATTTAGTGTGTTATTTATGCTGCATGATTAATGCTGTAAAAAAAAATTTCAGAATTGATGCGTTTTCTCTCCTTGTTATCATAAAAAAAAATAAACGTTTTACAATGTAGTCTATGTACCCAAAAGTGGCACCAATAAAAATTACAGCTCGTCACGCAAAAAACACGCCCTTATACGGCCGCTTGGATGGAAAAATAAAAAAGCTATGGCTTTTGAAAAATGGAGATGGAAAAATACCAAAAATCGCTTGGTCCTCAACGCCAAAATAAGCCGTGTCCTTAAGGGGTTAAAATGACATATTTGCAAAAATATGAAATTTTAGTTTATCTCTTCTAAATTGCATTGACTCCTGAAAAAAAAAACTGTGGGGTAAAAATACTCCTGACACCTCTCTGAATACTTTAAGGGGTGTAGTTTTTTAAATGGGGTCATTTGTAGGGGTATCTATCATTCTGACTCCTATGAGCCTTTACAATCTTGGCTTGGTGTAGGAAAACAAAGTGTTCCTCAAAATGCTGAAAAGTAATGTTACATTTGTATGTCTCCTAAATGGTTAAAAAAACACGAAAGTTTTTCCAATGTGCGCCAAAAATAAAGTAAATGGGTGGAAATATATATCTTAGCAAAAATTTGTACAGTATGTTTGCACATATTTGATATATTACAAATGAAAATGTGAAAAAATGACAATTTTTAAGAAAATTTCCCAATTTTGCCACTTTTCATAAATATACACAAATTCTATTGGTCTATTTTTACCACCTAAATAAAGTACAACATGTGGCGAAAAAACAATGTCAGAATCACTGGGATGTGCAGAACCCTTAGAATAACGGAGTTATTCTGTGTTAAAGTGACACATGTCAGATTTCCAAAATTTGGCCTGGTCATTAAGGCGCAAACAGGCTTGGTCACTAAGGGGTTCAATTAAAAAACAAACATATCTGGTTTCCCTGGCCCCATAAAAGTCCGATCTTTTAAGGCAACACATTATTTACCCCGCACAGTTAACGCTGTCAGAAAAAACAATAAACAACACTGTAATTGTACATCTTTGGTCTCCAAGAAAAAATGGAATGGAAAGTGATTGTTATGTACTCCAAAATGATACTAAGGCCGGCTGCACACGGCCGTGACAGGCTCCCGCGGCGGAGCCCGTCACGGCGCCCCCCAGAGACCCCCAAACTTACCTGTGGATCCGGTGTCCTCGCTCCCGCATGATGCTTCAGCGTGACGGGCCAGCCACGTCACATGACGCGGCGGCGGTAGGCGGAGAGGCGATTTCAGGCTATCTTCCGCTGTGCTACAGCGGAAGATAGTGTGAACGGACAGCTTCCATTGCAGTCAATGGAAGCCGTCCGCGCGTACACCCGCAGCAAATAGAGCATGCCGTGGGTGAGGACGGGAGATTTCATGGTGCGGAATTCCGCGGTGGAATTCCGCACCGTGTGCCCTGAGCTATTAGGTTCAACAGAAACTAATAGCTGCTGGCAATGCAGCGGATTTTTGCCGCCAATTACGCGGCGGAAATCGGTCCGTGGGAAGGAGGCTTAAGGCCTCATGTCCACGGGGAAAATCAGGCCCGCTACGGATTCTCCATGGAGAATCCGGAGCGGGTCCCTCCTGCCCCGCGGACATGAGCGCTGAAAATAAGAATAAATCAAAATTAACTCACCTCTCGCACGCTCCGGATACTTCCTTCGCTGCGGCGTCATGGTCCAGATTTTTTCATGCTCCATTTTTAAAAAAATCCCTTTTATTGACCATCCGCGGGTATTTATCTACCCCGCGGGTGGTCAATGCATCCCTATGGGGTGCGGATCCGCGGGCAGGAGAAGAGTTAAAATCTGCTTCGGATTTTAATTCTTCTTTTGCCCGTGGACATGAGGCCTAAGACCTACTGCAGGACGTCTCGTAAAAAATGAAAAATAAAAAGCTATCGCTGTCAGAAGATGGTAACAGAAAATAATTGTTTTTTCTCCAAAAATATTTTAGATTTTAAAAGCAAAAAAAACCTGTATAAATTTGGCATCCTATTAATCGCACTGACCCATAGAATGAAGTTATCATGTCATTTTTGCTGCAGTTTGTGCGCCGTAGAAGCAAGACTCCCCCAAAGATAGCGCAATTGTTTTCTTCCCCATTTCGCTCCACTTAGAATTTTTTTAACGTTTTTCAGTACCTTATATGGTACATTAAATATTACAATTGAAAAATACAACTCGTCTCACAAAAAGTAAGCCCTCAGATATCTACGTCGATGGAATAAAATCATTATGTTTTTTTTTTTAAAGTGGGGAGGAAAACAAAAACTGGATTTTTTTTTTTTTAAAGGGGGCGGTCCTTAAGAGGTTAAATGAGCATAATCTGTCTGAAAAATCTATATATATATAAAATTGAATGTATGCGTGTCTGTCTGTCTGTCTGCGTGTCTGTCTGTTTGTCCTTTATGCGCTACTACACCATTCATCCGATCGCCATGAAACTTTGGGAAGTTGTTGAGTACACTCCTGGGAAGATTATAGGCATAGTACAACTATCGTATGATAAATGGCGCGCGTGCGAGCGTCGACAGTTACGCCCCCCCCTCCCCCGTAGATCATTTGATTTCCATCATTGCCACCAATTCTCTCACTTCCCAATGTCGTAGAAACATGAAATTTGGCACGAGCATTGATTATGTCATAAATAGGAAAAGTTAATGGGTCCCAACTCGATTATTCAATTCTAAGCGCCAAAGAATTAGCGTCCAAATTTTACGTACGGAATCTAATTTTCTCACTTCGCGATGTCATAGAAACATGAAATTTGGCACGAGCATTGATTATGTCATAAATAGGAAAAGTTAATGGGTCCCAACTCGATTATTCAATTCTAAGCGCCAAAGAATTAGCGTCCAAATTTTACGTACGGAATCTAATTTTCTCACTTCGCGATGTCATAGAAACATGAAATTTGGCATGAGCATTGATTATGTCATAAATAGGAAAAGCTAATGGGTCCCAACTCGATTATTCAATTCTAAGCGCAAAAGAATTAGCGTCCAAATTTTACGTGCGGAATCTAATTCCATCACTTCCCAATGTCATAGAAACTTGAAATTTGGCATGAGCATTGATTATGTCATAAATAGGAAAAGCTAATGGGTCCCAACTCGATTATTTAATTCTAAGCGCAAAAGAATTAGCGTCCAAATTTTACGTACGGAATCTAATTCTCTCACTTCCTGATGTCATCTATATATATATATATAAATGAATGTATGTCTGTCTTTCTGTCTGTCCTTTATGCATTACTACACCATTCATCCAATTGCCATGAAACTTTGGGAAGCTCTTGAGTACACTCCTCCGAAGATTATTGTCATAGTACAACTATCCTACGATAGGTGGCGCGCGTGTGAGCATTATCGACATTTATGCCCCCCAGACAAAGATCGTTTGATTTCCATCTCAAGCACGAAAGCAAAAGGCATTACGAGCAACGGGATGAGTGTTCAACTACAAAATTATGCATCCGCCGAACGTTTCGCTTGACAATTGCTGGATATTGATAATGCTGTGGTAAAATGAAAGCTGTGCTGTGATTGGTTGCTATTTCTTATACTGCTGAGGCAACATGAAAGCTGTGCTGTGATTGGTTGCTACTTCTTATACTACTCAGGTTACATGAAAGCTGTGCTGTGATTGGTTGTTATATATTATACCACTGAGGTAACATGAAAGCTGCGCTGTGATTGGTTGTTATATATTATACTGCTGAGGTAACTTGAAAGCTGCGCTGTGATTGGTTGTTATCTAGAGATATAAAAACGAATGTATGTATGTATGTCTGTCTTCGCAGCAACGCGCGACGGGTAAGCTAGCATTAAATATTTTTAACCCAGTTTCTCTTTAAGGCATTGCCTGAAAAACCTTTTATAATGTAGTACTATGTCCTGTTCCCGTGTAACACATAACAGAATACTTCAGCTGCTGAGCGGTATGTATAGTAGCTCGATGGCCTTTTTAATTGTTACCGAAGACGTCTCGCTGTCATCTGCTTATTTTGCAGTTACATTTCATCCTCATTAAATCTTCTTGCTGTCTTTTATTGATGAAATGCTGCCTTTTATGTATTCAGATGCCTACTTGTTAACTAGTCTGAGGCCGCTGAAAAGACTGTCTGCTACTCTTTGCACACTGATCATTCAGCCTTTCCATAAATGCCATTAACACCTGTATGCTGCTGACATCTTGCTTTCATGGCAAGGTAGGTCATCTTCCTTTTAATTTTGCAAATGTGCAGAAGTGACAAACATTGGGGACATTCCTGCTAACAATGCCATCTGCTGCCTGCCATGATTGGGCAATAGTCGAGCTCTCAGATGAGATGTAATGGGAAAAACACAGGAAACCTGCTGACTTTTACTCTAAGGAAATTTACTGTCAGCCGGCACTTAACACGTAATGTGTTTGCAGTGAAGATCCATGCCATAAATTTACTGCTTTGACTTGAAGTAAAAGCATGATGAACCCTCAATCTTAGTTCAAGCATTCAGTTCGTTAATCAGTAACATTGTTTTATCATTATTAAGGACAGAAAAGAATGACTGGACCTGGTATGTTTATCACCTGCTGCACATGTAAAATATATTGCTATTTGTATAGCGCTAACTTATTCCACAGTGCTTTCAAGAAATTTATTTATTTACCGCCCACCAAGCTGGGTACTCATTTTACCCACCTCAAAAGGCTGAGTCACCCTTGAGTCGGCTACCTGAACCAGATGGGGATCGAACTCACAACCTTCAGGTCGTGAGCAAGAGCTTAGGACTGCATTTCAGTTGCCTTAACACTCTGCTCAACACATCTAAGACCCAATGTCTACGGGCAGGTCGGATTCCGTGTGTGGAATTTCGCACGGAATCCAGCCCTGCCCGCGGCTGATGACCCATGCGTATCTAAATTTTCTGCCGGCTTCTGTGCATGGTCCTCACAGCTCGCCGTTGGACATGTGAGGTACAGTTATTTGTCTTTTTTTTTTTTTTTAAATCTACTGCTTTTCCGTGAATCCGCGGCCCGTCCGCAGTATGAGCTGCGGGTGTGCCGTGAATCGGACGGCTTCCATTGACTTCAATGGAAGCCATCCATGTGTTAACCGCAGCAAAATGGAGCAAACAAATTTGCATGCTTTAATTATTTTGCAGGCACTAATGGTTCCCTATGGACAGCTTGATTTGCGGATCTCCTGTGCGGGTGCCCTGCGCGGATTCCGCAAATCAAACCCGCCCATTGACATTGGGCCTAAATTGAGGAAATTCATAGAAATATCGAGGATACTGCACTTAAATTTAGATTCAATAGGGTGTGTATGTTATATACAGTATATACTGATGTGCCAAAAGTCATTGGACAAGAATTAATATTGTGTAGGACCGCCTGTAGCCCAGCGAAGTATAGCAACTCAACATGGCATCAATTCCACAAGTGGACGAACAATGTTTGGAGGGATGTTGAGCCAAGCTGTATATATAGCAGGCACCTGTCCAGGGGTGTAGCTGAAGGCTCATGGACCTGGATTTAAAAGTTCAGCTTGGATCCCCCATGTGCAGCCCAAAATATGCATACACAGCTACCTTTTATATATCAGACAGCATGTCTTAAGAGAACATTTTTAAGAGTGCTTTCACGTGGACACCAATATTTGCATAGGACATTTCGGACTTGGCCATCGTGGAAACCTGTACCAAAATCTGCATGGCTCAATGTTAGCCATGCAGAATTAGACGTGGAATTGTCCATAGAAACACAAATCCTGTTGCGTGTTTTTAGAAATATTCCACCCCTGTAAAGGCACCCTATGAATGATGGGGCTTAGCTGTAAGTTATAAGCTGTAACCCTTTCACTGCTGGGAAGGTGACCTGTGATCTTCACACAGCAGTGAAGCAGTGAGGACAATTAGTTATGAGTGTTAGGGTTATTCATTGTAAACATTCCACCGAGCCCTGTAGCAGTATAGCACATATAGCAGGGCTGTGGTGGGGGGCACATTACACAGTGAGGGATTTCTGCAGTAACAGCAGGAAGGCAGCATGTTGTCTGTTATTTGCAAATTCATGTGAGTCTTCCACAAAGGAAAGTGCAGTCTATGGAAATAGTATATGTCATTGTTGGCTCTAAGTCATAAGTAAGAGGATAAAAACCTGCCATACCTCTGGAGCCAAAGCCCAGCAGTGGTAGTGGTGAGGGGGCCCTTGGGCCGCCCTAGTTCATGAGCCCAAATGCATTGGTAGACCACTGCACCTGTCAATGACATGTTTAGGCAGATCAGTGGACCGAACCCATGCCATAAGAGTACATTTCACACCAGTATGGAACCACCACCAGCCTGCACAGTGCCTTGTTGGCAACT
Organism: Eleutherodactylus coqui; assembly: GCF_035609145.1. NCBI lineage: Eukaryota > Metazoa > Chordata > Amphibia > Anura > Eleutherodactylidae > Eleutherodactylus > Eleutherodactylus coqui. The sequence goes on along the minus strand of NC_089839.1, from coordinate 78,152,949 downwards.
GGGGTCCATGGCTTTATGGGGTCTGCTCTACACACGGCCCCTATCATCCCAAAACAATTGGTACCATGGCTCATCAGACCATACCACATGATGCCAGCCCTCTAAGGGTCCAGTTAGCAATTTCACAAGCCTAGGTGGGGCACTGTGTCCAGTGTTGTGTTAATAGAGGAAATCTAATAGGTCTTCTGCTCCCATAGAAGCTAAAGAACTCTGCAATGACCTGTGGTAATTGCTTATCTGTTCACACGGACAATTTGAGCCATTAGGCCACTACTTGTGATCATTAGGCAGCCGTGGGCAGCCACTGTGGGGGGTAATGTTTTTTATGACGTATTCCCATTATACCACTGATACTGTGGATTGAGGACTGTTAACTGCCCGCACAACTTCAGAAGTGGAATGTCCCATCTGTCTGGCGCCAATTACCACGATAATTCACTTCATCTTGCCATGAGCATACTGGCCAGTGTTCACCTCACTCACAAGATAACAGCCCACAACATCACCTGAGGTAGTGCCACTTCACAATCCTTTTTCTTACTGCTATCCCATGATCAGTACAGACACTAGTGCGTTTTGGGTTTTATAATGACAGCTGACATTGCACAATGCGCACACTAGGCCCAATGTCCACGGGTGGATCAGATTTGCAGAATATCTGAAAAAAATTGCGAAAGATGCCTAAATCAAGCTGCCCGCAGGGAAGCGTGGGCGTCCGCACATGAATTAAAGTTAAAGCATGCAAATTTGTTTTGCAGACCTTTTGATCCGGAAAACAAATATCAGTCAATGGAAGCCGTCCAATCCACGGCCCATCTGCAATTAAATTGCGGACGGGCCGTGGATTCTGCAGGAAAGCAGAAGTTTAAAAAAAAAATTCCAATGTGCATGTTCGGCGACACACCAGCCGGTGCTTACGCACACATCTGCAGTGAAGAAAATAGAGGACCCGGACAGGCTCACAGAAGACCCAGATGGGTAAGCAGTGTCCTCAGCCGTGGACAGGGTCGGATTCCGCAGTGGCCTCCCGCATGCGGAATCCAATCTCCCCATTGACATTGGACCTTAGTGTGACACATTGAAGCCTTTTGTCTCTATTTTCAGTCCGGCTGATGCTTTATTTTAGAACAGTCTTTATAAATTTACGGCTATGATAAAAATGGACCATAATTAGAGATGAGCAAGTATACTCGCTAAGGCACATTACTTGAGTGAGTAGTGCCTTAGCCGAGTATCTCCCCGCTCGTCTCTAAAGAGGGGGGGGGGCGGGGGAGAGCAGGGAGGAACGGAGGGGAGATCTCTCCCTCTCTCCCCCCCGCTCCCCGCCGCAACTCACCTGTCACCCGCACCAGCCCCCGAATCTTTAGAGACGAGCGGGGAGATACTCAGCTAAGGCACTACTCGCTCGAGTAATGTGCCTTAGGGAGTATACTCGCTCATCTCTAACCACAATTAAATATAAGGCATAACTAGACCAGGATAATGCCAAGATTGGTGTTAGCTCTGGTAGCGAAAGCTGGCGCTTCTGTATCATGAACAGGGAGACTTTTGAATGCTGTGATACATTCTCTTTAAAGTGGGTGCATGGTTTAGAAAACTCATTTTCCAGTCCCCTGTAGGTTCTTCTGAGTTAATAGAAGGATCAATGTTCAGGTCCCTCAGAGTGGAGAGTGGCTATAAAAAGCGCTGTCGCTCTGTAGGACCCAGCATGGCCGTGGATTACCTGGACAGACCTTTGAGTTCAGTTTGAACTGCAAAATGCTTAATTTTCTCTGTGGTGGTGCAGGTAAATCGGATGCTTAATACCATGTTCCTACATAGGTTGCAGCGGGGGCACATATTATAGCGGGACTACCTATAATCTTATTGTCAGGGGACCCAACTAACAAAAAGGTGTTGTCCAAAGCAGATGAACTCTTTAAAACATTTTTCCAGTTTTGTGGATATTCTTTCTTCAGTCGGTGTATTACAGGAATGCCATTGATTTCCATCCCAGGAGAACATTTATAACTAGCTAAACCAACTGCAATGGATATTACATATAGATGTTTTGTTACATTTGGATGGACTGTTTATAGTAAGTATTTAAAGATAGGATCTGGTTAAGTTGAAGCATTCACAATTCTTTCATAATAACTAAATTGCAGTTCTAATGTAATGGTACTGATTTCCAAATACTTGCTCCCCAAAGCTATTTGCATTGTACTTGACGGCATCTGTATGTTCATTCTGCAGTACATGTGGGACTTTTGTTCAAACCTTATGCAATATTGATGAGTTGACATAGCGCTAGGCCTTATGGCTTGGAAAACAAGCCCAGACAGCATGTGATAGATACCTCCGGTATGCCTTTTTGTTTAATTACCCGTCAAGCATTACCAGCAGATACCTTCCTATCATGATTGATAAATAGCACTCCATATGTTTTCTGACTAATGCATAGTCAAGTTGTATAATGTCAGCTTTTACATCAATGTATTTAGCAGGAGTCCTATTTCTAGGTCTGATGAAATAGAATCTGTTATGATGTGCAGTTCATGCGAGTCTTTTATCTTCCTAAACCCGGAGAGCGTTAACGGTTCGAATACCCAACTGTTACTGCGGTAATTTCTGCAACACGTATTGTTCACTTGCAAACTATAAGCCTTCCCCATGGATAATATAGACAAATACCTCTTAGACCGTACACTGTTTTATAGACATATATGAGATTAATGATTCTTCATTATAAAAGAATGTTGTTAATATGCTTATTAAGAAAGGATCGGGAGATGCTCTCTTTCTCTTGGCATAATTTACATTGTTGGAGGCGAAAGCAGGTTGACAGGCTATTGTGTGATCATAATTATGGATGCAAAGAATGCGCCAGTCTACAATTCATGTGAATATGGTAAACACATGATAAGTAAATTAAATGTTTTAATTTACATGAAATAGAGTTAAGGAAAGGTCAAGGAGGCCTGAAACCAAGGAGGCAAAAATTCACATTGTGCATGCCATTGTAAAGTAGAAATAATTTATTTCATTATTTGATCACTAGCTAAAGAGTTATTCCTAGTTTACAAAGTGAGGGCATATCAATAGTATATGCCATCGCTTTATGATCAGTGGGGATTCAACCCCTGAAACCATCACTGATTTTGAGAGACACCCATCTACGAGTGTGTTTGATCTCCTTTGGCCTTCAGAACTACAGCAGTGATCGTGGTATAGATGTCATCAGGTGTTGAAAATGTTCAGCGGGAATATTGGTTCATGTGGACAGGATAGCTTCTTGCAGTTGCTGCAAATTAGAAGAAGGTATTGACATGCTATGAATGGTTGACAGGAAGGATTCATTCATTCATTCATTCATTCATACTGGTTGCGCCAAATTCTGATCCTTGCATCAGCATGGTGCAACGAAATCTGGATTCATTCGACCAGCTGATACTTTTCCACTGCTCAGTGATCCAATTTTTGCACTCTTTTGCCCACAGGAGTCTTGCCTTTCTGTTTCTCTTTAGACACAATGATTATCGCTCAAAATTCGCTCAAAAGCCGTCTTTTGAGCGATAACCATTGCGCCCGTGTGACTAAGCCCTGATACCTCAGCAGGCAGCGCTAATAAGATTCTCTCAGCTGCTATCCCGCTGGCAGTTCTCAGCAGGACACCAACTGAAATTGTGGAGATAAAAAGTACCTATATACAGAAGACAGTGCTCCAGCTGTCTTCTGCACACCCCACTTGGAGCGCTGAGCTGTATCCCAGCTGAGCACTCTAACAACACAGCAGCTGTATACAGAAGACAGCACTCCAGGTGTCTTTTGATTACCGTGCTTGGAGCGCTCAGCTGGATGCCAGCTGAGCTCTCTGAGAACACAAGAGCTGTATACAGAAAACAGCGCGTCAGCTGTCTTCTGCATACCCCGCTCAGAGTGCTCAGCTGGATACCAGCTGAGTGCTCCTGCTGGCTTCTGTATACAGCAGGAGCCTTCATTTGCACACTAATAAGCTCTAAAGTAGCTAATTAACTACTTAAGAGCTTATGCAAAGTGAATGCTCAAAACTGAGCGATCATCTTGCCATGTAAATGCACACAACAATTATCGCTCAAAAGATTGCCCATTTAGACACAACAGAATCATTGTGTCTAAATGGGCCTTTGAACAGCAATGGCATTGAAACTAGTTGTCTGATGTTATAGCCCAATTGTGCAAAGGAACGATGAGTTGTGCATTCAGACTCTAGTTCTTCAGAGCGGTTCTTGACATCCTCCTCTGACTCTTTTGTCAATGAGTTGTTTATGTCCACAGGATCCCCTTTTGCTGGATGTTTTTCCTTAATCACACCATTGTTCGTGTACAACTCAACACCATTTCACTAGAAAACCCCACAAGGTTGACAGTTTTAGGAAAACTGGCCCTGGCCAGTCTAGATTTATCTATGCTAAACACGAACAATTCTGGGTGAATAATCGGCTACTAAGATGAAAAGCCATGATTGGTATGGTTTTACATGATCTTGTGGAGATTTTTAATAGAAACCCAATATACAGTTTAAAAGTAGATACAAAATCTCATGAAAATGACTAAAGTCCAAAGTTTACATCTTTGTAGACTAAACAGTATATCATTATCAACTGCTAGACCACAGAGCAAAGACCAAATGATGTTCGGCTGCCAGTTTCTCCTCTGCTGGCTTCAACCTAGATGTGGTAAAACTTCATCCTAAGGCCTTAGTCACATGGGCGTTTTTTCGCGCAATTTGCGCATCGCATGACGGATGCGCATGCGCAAATCGCGTGACCGGCGCTGAAAAATCGGGCGAAAAAACGTCCGAAAATCTGCTCCTAGCCGCGTTTCATTAGAAACGGGCCGGAGCTGTCCAGCACATTGCATTCAATGGAGCCGGCAATACAGCCGGCTCCATTGAAAGCAATGCGCTGCGGGCGAGCCCGGGATGAATGCTGAATGAGTTGCCTCTGATTGGTCACAGCCTGACCAATCAGGGGCAGCTCCCGCTGAGCCAATGAGAGGCAGCAGTCACTCACCCATTCATGAATTCATGAATGGGTGTGTGAGTGAAACCTGCCTCTGATTGGTCAGGCTGTGACCAATCAGAGGCAGATCATTCAGCAGGCGGGGATTTTAAAGCCCCGCCGGCTGAATAGTGCCGAGAAGCAGTTCAGGAGAACTGACAGCGGCCGCGGCAGAACTCCGGCTGCAGCGGAAAGGTGAGTATACAATTTTTTTTTATTTTAACACATTTTAGGATGAATTGCAGGGAAGGGCTTATATATTTAACCCCTTCCCGACAATTCATCCTGCGCACGCCGGCAGCCCATTGCTTTCAATGGAGACGGTTGTATTGCCAGCTCCATTGAATTCAATGGGCAAACATCGTTCTTCTCTGCCACAGCTGTTACAGCTGTGGCAGAGAAGAATGATTTGTCTTCTATATGTTCTCAATGGGGTCGGCGCTGCTGCCGCCGGCCCCATTGAGCGCATATAGAGAAGAGAACAGGAATCACAGATCGCAGATAGGTGCGATCTGCGATTTCTGTTCTATAATTTATCGGACGAGTGCATAAAAAGCGCTCATGTGTCCGATACCATTGCAAAGCAATGGTTTTATAAAATCGCCGGACGCATGCGCAAATCGCGGCTAAAAACGCCCGTCTGACTAAGGCCTAACCAGGTTTTGCTTCAGTTGTCTTGTCACCAGCCTCTTCTATTGAAACACTATTTGGAAAATCATAAAGGGGATTAGGTATTTCAACCAGTTCTACTAACCAGCAGAATTATGTAGAAAAATACAGGTTTCCATCATGCGTATGCACTCAGTAGCTTATTTGCTTGTTGATAAATACCATTATGATCCTGTCTTTTACTAAGTCATTTTACATTTTTACTTTCTGTCTGATAGGCCTCATGCCCATGGCCGAAATTCCGTAGTGGAATCAGACCCAGTGCCCCCCAGAGACACATACTCACCTGCTTGGATCCACAGCGAGTGTCTTGTCTGGCGAGCCAGCACACATGCACAGTGCAGCGCATGATCGGCCGGCGCTGGGAGGTGATGCAGATTCTCGCAGTACTTCTGCAGTGCTCACAGCGGAAGTATCACGAAACGGACGGCTTCCATTGACTGCAATGGAAGCCGTCTGTGCGATTTTCCGTACAAAATAGAACATGCTACGATTCTGCTCTACGAGTGGAAAATGTGAGCAGTTGATTTCCACTCGTGAGCAGGGGAGAATCGTTTAACATAGCATGTCTATGGATGGACATTGCTGCGGAAATCGCCGCGGGTGTCTGACTGCGAATTCCGCAGCGATAATCCGTCTGTGGGCATTCAGCCATAGTAGGAAGATTAATAAACATATATGATGCCCCCTCCATTCCTAGGAGCCTTTCCAGCCATCCTTCACATGAAAAGGAGTGCCCACATCCCTTCCTTTTTTTAAGATAGGGAGGGTACTTTTATTTCCCTAACTGTGTTATGGTGTATCAAATAGGGACAGATGAGTGAGCAAGTTCAGCATTGCTTAGGAGCCTAATCTGGAAACATGCTTTTTTCAGTTGTCTCACTAAGACCGCCATTTATTTTAATGGCTCCCATGTAATGCTACATTTCACTTGCAAGGACCTCTACTAGGGAAATGTGTTTCTGCTGTGGCTTTTCCCGGTTATAACAGTTGATAGGCTGGAGTTCTTTTTACAAACGATTTGTCTTCATGAAACAAACAATTTAATAAATGATTCATATTTGTTTCCTAGACATTATACAAAGTACCGTAGCACTTTCTATCACCCTTTGAAATCAGCCAACAATGGGGTCTGTTGGTTACCGGTAAGGTGTCATCATTTTGATGCCTTTTTGTCCAGTCAAATAATACGTAATCGGTGATGGAGTTTGCAACACATATGTGAACATAGCTGTAGTTGATATTTGCTGCCTGCCATAAAAGTCTGCCAGTCTTCTCCTGAGCAAGAAACTCCGAACTGACACTTTCTTAGTATTAGTCCGTACTGACACTGTGATGATGTGCCGCTTGCTGCTCAGGATCCTCTGACGACATTTTACAATGATTAGCTAAGGTGGATACGTCCTTTACATATGTTCAGATTCATAAATTAAGGTCTATGGAGGCCTTCAGACAAAATGTTTTATTTGAGGCCCCTCCTTCTTGTTATACAGTATCCTACAAGAATATTGCAATTATGCGCAGAATACTGCCATCGGGGTATTTTTTTTTTCAGAAAAACTTCACAGACAAAGAGGAAATTACAGACAAATAGAAAAGCTAAAAAATAACCATAACGACGAAACACTCTCTCGCTCATCAGGAGAATGGGGAGAAGAAGAGGAGGGGATGAGAAAAAAAAAGGATTTTTGCTACCTGACTACATACAGCATAGATATACTTTCTATGGCAATTTAAATCTTACATGCCGTTTTATTTTTTCTGTTCTGCATACTTTGATAATTAAACAGAATCGGCCACTTTTAATTTGTTATTATAGTGCTCTGCATGTTCGCATAGAAACTGTTTCTTGTTTTTTTTTCCCATGTGCTTCCTGGGTGTCGATCCGGATAAGCAATTTTCCCTCTTTTCTTTCTGTATCCACCCCAAAATTTATAAATAAAGAATTTATATTTAAAATAAATAAATAACCATAAGATAGTGTAATATGCTGTATATATCTGTAACTCGGAATACTGATAGTAACATCAGCAGCTTTTACTGTGACCTGTAAAATTGGGATAATTACAACCACAATAAGGCTACCTACACATGAGCGAGCGCGATCTTGGGCCAAGAAACTTGGCCCAACGTGCGTTTTCACAGCGATGCGAGGCGTTTTTCTGCCATGTTAGAGGACCAATCAGCAAGTGTTTCCAATTGTTCTCAATAGAAAACCTTGCATTAAAGGCCGTGCAATGTGTTCTACTGAAAGCACCAAAAGAGAGGGGTTCATATCATGTGAGATTTGTGCGTCTTGCAATGGAAAAATCTTACGCGAGTCTCTTAGCCTTGCGAAACTGGCCTTACGTGAAGAAATACCTCCATCCTAAGAAAAAGAAAAAAAGAATCATGGACATGGATGGATTTCCTGTTATGAAAACTGATCAGAAGCCCCCTATATATAAGGGGTTGTCTGAGAAATGGCCATATGCTCAGCTCTCCCTGCAGCCACTGCGTTCCGCGCTAGTGCTTGGTCCCCCGCATTGGGCCTTGTCAACAGCTGTAGAACTGCCAGGTTTATGGGACATCACAGAGGCTGCAGCCATTAACAGAGCACAGAGCTCGGACAACTTCTATAACCTGGTAAGGACCAAGTGCCGTAAATTTAGGGTGCTTGGCCCTGGGCTTTAATCTCAGACAGTGGTAAAAATATGGTGTGGGATTTAAGTTTCTGCAGTGTAGCAGGAGCAGGTCAGGTTCTTGTCTGTTAGTCACAGCCAAGGACCTGGAGGAGAAGGCAGAAGCGGCTTTTAAACACTACATACGGCATAGATATACTTTCTATTGCAATTTAAATCTTACATGCCATTTTATTTTTTCTGTTCTACATACTTTGATAATTAAACAGAATCGTCCACTTTTAATTTATTATTCTAATAATGCTCTGCATGTTTGCATAGAAACTGTTTCTTGGTGGGCGTGGTTTGGAGCATGAGCGGATAGGACGCAGCGGACAGAAGCTCCCGTCAAACCCCGGCTTCTAACCTGCTTATAGGGCTTCCATCGGCTCCAATACACCACATGGGATGCAGCAGAAGATACAGAGTGCAGGGGACCCCGGATCACAGCAATTCGGGCCTCATGGACACCTATTTCGGGCACCAGTCCAAGATGGCGCCGACGACGACTTTGAGGGGGGGAGCCTCGGCTCTCGGGTTCCGACGGGACTGCTCACCCGCCGCAGCAGGAGGATGCCAGCAGCTCCCCAGCCCTTCAGACGAGCAGGGATGCCTCGGCACAGCCACAGAGAGCTCAGAGGCTCCAGCGCGGCCACTCATGATTAGCTCCGCACACCGCCGCCATTACTATGAGGGAGCCGGCTCTGCACCTCACACTTAGACTCCTTGCACCAGGCCGCTACGCAGAGCTCTGCTGAACATCAGGTGAGCGGGGACTTCTCTCCTCAAAGAGTACAGAGGTCCCAAGGAGGACACATACAAGTTGCCCCGCCCACCGCCGCCATTACCTCAAGTGGGATAGTGACACAGACTGTGACACAGGACCATCACTCAGAGCTTCCTTGTGGCCCCCTGGCCCCCAGCATGGAGCATCTGTGGGACCGCTCACCCACCCAACTTGGTAAGTTTTCCCACCTGAATGCAGCTGGTGGAAAGAAGATGGAGCACACATAGCTCAATCAGGAGCTGAGAGGGGAAGGATCAATGCCTCATATGAAATGCAGACCCGCAGCGGAGAGTCTAATACCTCCGAACAGCATCAACAATCTAGTCAGGAGGAGGATTCCCTTGCTCAGTCACCCCTCAATCCCAAGTGGGACAGCCGGGACCCTCCCTGCCCCCCACCAGACCTAAATCCTCAGGAATCCAACAGGAAATGCTGACCCGTGGGCAGGAGGAGATAGGGATGCAGACAGAGATGGATGGGACTGGAAGGCGCACCTGCGTGCTATCCCCACCAGAGGAGAGATTGATGCCTTACTAATGAAAACGTCAAGTTTACAGATGCAAGCCATAGAATCGCTACAAGCGGAAATCCATCACCTCAGACACAGAGTAGTGGAGTCAGAGGAATCACAAGTTCAAATCCATTCACACATTAGCGAACATGACCGCATCCTGCAAGACCACTCTATTCAAATCTCCAACATTCTGACACAGCTAGATGACATTGAGAATCGTAACAGACGTAACAATATCCGCATCAGGGGCCTGAGCAAAGAGTTAGAACCATGAAAAATAGAGCGGTGGGTGAAGGGATGCTTTGGGGGCTTACTCAGAAGATCTGCAGATAATCCAATAGAAATAGACAGAATCCATAGATCACTAGGACCCAAAAATGTGAACCCTGCTCGCCCCCACGATATCATATGCAGGATTCATTTTTATAAAGAAGATTTAATGAGGAAAAACAGAAAAGAAGGGCCCATCAAATACAAGGACTCTACTCTTACTGTGCTGCCTGAGGGTCAAGAAGGACCCTTCAGCTCCGTAGGGCCCTTAGACTTTTGCTCAATGCACTAAAAGACAATAATATTCCCTACCGCTGGGGTTACCCCTTCCATCTCCTGGCAGGAAGAGATGGAGTCACAGCGACATTTAGAGACTTGAGCGATCTTCCCAAATTTCTCGCCAAGTTCGAACTACCCATGATATCCTTATCAGAATGGCCTAGGTGGCTGCCTCAGCCTCAACACCCACTAGAGTCGAGTGGTGCTCAATTGGCTCCGCAAGCAAACGCCAACACCCGGGGGAAAGGACCCCTCGGGAGAATCCCAGACCCTGATGTCGTTCTCTTCTACTATTACCTTTCTGCGCACATCTGCTGGCATAATTGTTTCCTCCTTATCTTCAGTCGATCCCCAGCGGGTCCCAAGAGACACTCATATTTGCCCGACTGACTTACTGGGCCGATATAGAGCCTACATATCTTTTGATTGAGAGTTGTGTATATTATTTGGGCTCTGCGGCCCTATCACCAACCCACTGGATTCTTTCCGGGAAATGGAGGCCGTGGATCCGGGGACCCGGAGAGGGGAGAGGCGGCAGAAATATTTGGAACCTTGCTAACAATAACATCTTCTGCTTCCCATCTCCCATTCCCTTTTTTTTGCCTAAAGAAGCCCTCAACATAGCCAAACACCCGAACGGGTGCATTAGTTCCAGCCGGGACACGGGGGGAGCGGGACCCTCCTTATTCCGGCCTCAACCACGTCCACACTAGGTCAGCAACACAGGATGTTGCACCGACATCTGTCGTTAATTAGTCGTGTTCGTGTTATCACGTTTTTCTCTTTGTTTTTTTGTTTTTTTTTTCTCTTCCCTATTCTCCCTACTTTTTTTATTTCTCTCACATCTGGCTGTCTTGGTACGTTTGTCGAGTCTTTCCCCACCCTTCCTTCTCCTCCACCCTTCCTTTTCCCCAGCAGGTCCTTCCATAGATACCTCAAGGGCAGGGGCACCTACTCCAGTTTCTCTTCCTTTTTTTTCTCATCTCTTTGTTTTTCTTTCCCCTTAATTATTTTTTTTTACATTTTAACTAAAATAGTTAAAACCGTTACAACAGTCTGAATATATCCTCTCAGTTTTCTGCATATGATAGTCTGTATACAGACCAGCATCTAGAGGGAAACTTCGGGTTTCCGAGGTCTGGTAACTGTCTGGGAGTACCGTTTAGGGGAATTTTTGTTTTCTCAGGAGCTCATCAGACGTGGTTTGATTTGTTGTCTATGTTAATACTAGTTTAGAGGTGCTCTATTTAAGAGGAGGGCTCGGCTTATAGCCCAACCAACAGCTACATCAAGGCCCACAGATCCCTACTCATAGCCTCACATTGATGATGCTGTTTATGGTCCCCTTGATTTCAGTTAGTTTTTCCTCTGGGGCTTTTTTTTCTCTTCTCTCCCCCTCTTGGTCTCCTCAGTTTGGAGGTAATTCATTGGTAAACCTTCAGGAAGACTTTAGCCTGGGGGGGGGGGGGGATTCCTTTTTAAGTTTCAGAATGGATATGTCTCTAATGTTCTATGGAATGTTGTATGTTTTGTCTAAGAAAATTCAAATAAATACATTTTTGAAAGAAACTGTTTCTTGTTTTTCTTTTCCATGTGCTTCCTGGGTGTCGAACTGGATAAGCAATTTTCCCTCTTTTCTTTCTATATCCACCCCAAAACGTTTAAAACAGAATGAGGTACCCGTTCCTGTGCTTTATTTTAATGTAAATACACTAATTTTAAAAAAAAAACACAACTATTAATTTAAAAAATCCTTTTTTTTTAAGCTTTTTAGCTAAAGGACTGCCTGTGACTATATAGGAGGTTGGCAACCTTGACTGCAGCACCGCTCCGCCGCTAAACATTGTCTCTATTTTAATCCAGTCCTGTTTGGAACCTTAATGGATTCTTTCATGTGAACACGCACTTATTTTTCACTTTTATTCAGTTTGGGCAATACATCCTGAAGGCTGTTGTAATTATTGATTATTTCATAAGTGAGCCTCATATGCCACGCTGACTGATGCATTACAGTATTACAGTACAGTATTCTGCTTTCCATAGAACCTAGTTTAAAGGTACCTTCTGTGGCCACTGGATGTCAGAATTCTTCTGGACAAAGTTTGGATGCGCAGAACGTGTGCTGATTAAAAAGGAGAATAGTAGGCAATACAGTTGGGCTGATATTTTAAACAAAAATGTTATATAGATCTAAAACGTTAGATAATATAGGAATCTGAATTAACCATGTATGGGCAGCGGTGCGATTGTTGTTATAGTTATTTATAATAAATTATGGGTTTTATTGACTTTGGTGAGGATTTATGCTGAATATTTTTTTATTTGAATAGTACTAGTAAGAAAAGATTTATAAAATATTTCTAACATTGGGTCCTAGAACTATTTCATGGTTAAACAATGTGTTATACACTGAATATGGCATTTCTTCACCATGAAGTGTTTAAAATATAAACTATTTGTGTCTTCCACTTTCTAAATTGACATAGGAGGCGTAGGAATTGCTTATGTTTCCCCATTTACATAGGCTGTATTTCTTTCTATGCCCCTACTTCACTTTCACATTGTCCTCTAGTTTATTTTTCTGTATTATCTAATTTACAGGCTAGCTCTTCCAGTAAATCATTTTGGTTCTTTTGATACGTATCATAGTTGTTTTCCCACCCAACAACACTTGCATATTCTCGTACAAACCTTAATATCTATGGGGCAGATTCACCAAGTATTTACTCAGTTTTCTGGCATAAATTAATTGTAGGTAGAGATGAGCGAGCATACTCGGATAAGTCTGTTACTCGAGCGAGCATCGCTCGTCTCGAGTAGCTGCATACTTGTCCAAGCACACGCTCGGGGGGAGCGGGGAGGACAGTAAGAGAGATTTCTCTGTCATTCGTCATTCAATCGTTGGCCATGTTTATCGATTATCAATAAAATTTGCGTGATCCAACAATTTTTGGGGGATAATAATCGTTATTTGTAAAAGAGGTCTTATTTTCTGAGTGCTTATTTAGTGTACTGTTTTTGTTCTTCTCTCCAGCCTCCTTATGCTTTGTACCACATCAATCGGAAGCTTACCTTGGAGCCAAAAGTAACCATCAATGCCCGTATTGTAGTAGTGGGCGCATCAGATGTTGGCATATCTTTCCTTGAAACACTTGTGTTTTGGTAAGATTCCTTTTTCTTATCAATTATATTCAAGGATTAATGTATAGAAGAGCATGTTTGCACTTTAATGGAAATTTGAGTAGACATCTTTCTTAGTTCCATTCTTCACTCTTTCATCCTGCAATGGGGGAACTAAAAATCCTGCAGATAAATAGAAATACAATTGACACTTGGATACACAAAAAAAGAAAGTATTTTACTCTTATTTTAATTAAAAAAAACAACCTTTATCCTGTTCAGGGCCCCACGTCAATACATTGTAGGGGTTGTAACTTCTAGTTTTGCTGCAGTAAGCAGATAGCTCTATACATTGTGTAGTGGACGGCATTGGTACTGCAGACTGCGTCCCATTCACTTCATTAACATAGTATGTTAGACTGAATGAAGACAATGTCCATCTAGTTTCTGTCTTGTAGGACTCAGCCTGCAGTATTAACCCAGGCCACTATGCCATGTACGGAGCTGGCTGCCCCCTGCAACAAAACAGCTAGAAGTGGGACAACACCTTTCAGTTAGATGGGAAATACATAATTAAGGAAGGAAGACCAGAACTAATTAGTAAGATAGAACAAGTATAGCCAGTAGGGTGGTGGGCATGGTGGGTACAAGTAAGTACAATAGTTGAAGCTTTTTTAACCTACTTTATGCACTTTATCTTAACCCTTTCCAATCCACTGTCTGATCAGCTGGGATCTTGACTGCAAGTGTTCAATTCTCCTACAGGTTAAGTATTACACAGTTCCCATTTAAAGTAATACTCAAAGCCTGTGGGCTGAATATGGCCTGCCATGTTACGCGGCCCGTGAGGTTCAGACACAGAGGGACCAGCTCTCCATTTTGCAAAGAGGACACAGCTGGTACTTGGCAAAGGCGGCAGCAGGTGCCATCTTGGATTCTGAGCTGCAGTGCGCACCTACACATCACCCTATTTAGCAACTCACAGGTGGTGGCATGGCTTTTACTTCCTACCTAGGAAGGTGACTAGTGTGCCCGGGTAGGACTGTCAAAAAGGTAAAAGGGGAGAAACCCCATCATAGTGCATAGAGCTCCTTAGCAATGTTAAGGAGTAGTTACATTTAGGGCTCATGCACACGGGAGTATTCAGTTTCGGTACATGAAATACGCAGGATTCTCATCGGCCAAAACTGTGCACATTCACTGCGTATTTCAACATTCTTGCATTTTTTGCATGCGTATTCACTGCGTTTTTCACATATGGAAAAAAATCACAAGAAGGTCCCACAGATTTCTCCTGCCTTCACACATAAATATACAGTGAATACACATGTATCGTGTGTATTTATGCAATCCAGTTGACTTTAATGAGCAATTTGAGTTCATAACATGGACCAAAATGGGACATGCTGGGATTTTTTCATGCAAATCAAATACATCCATGACAAACAAGTTTGAATACTCGAATGCAAATCAGTGGGATTTAAGATGTCTATTACTTGTGTAAAAAATACACGCGTAATACAGTGTGCAAATAATCCCATGTGAATGAGTCCTTGTAAAGGGTCCTCTGAAGGAAACCATAATGCTGATGTGGCTTTCGATGAAAATGAGTTTGACACCCCTGCTGTAATGCATATAGACTTGTTGAGTGAGATACATTCTATGTAACTATAATATGCTTTGGGTAGTAGATGAAGTTCCTGAATCGCAGACCGACATGTATTAAGCCAGAATTTCTTAAAATGGTATTTGACAATGGGTTTTTTCAACAATGCAATCTTTGAATTTAGTAGAGCTGATGGAATCCACTAGGAAAACAGAACAACCAGTCATGTGTTACATGTGGGCAGGAAGCAAGTACAGACGTCACCAACATGTTAGACCAAGATGTTATTTATGTCCTCTATGGACCAATATAGACGTAGAGTATATCACAGAAAAGCAGGGGTCACAAAATAGGGCGAATGGTAACAGAAATATGGGAATGGGAACGCTATCCCTCACCAAATTTGGTGTTGCAGATCGTGCATAGAAGCAGGGCAGTCGCCTCGATAGGAGCAGCTCCATGTCAAGAACCTAGGGGGCTTAGTTGTTCCATAGATGGAGGATATAGAAGATGTTTAATGCAGATGGAAAGAGCAGTGTATATACATAGTATAAAATTGAAATGAATAAGCCCAACACAGAATAAACAGTCACAGCTACTTAGCCACTCACCAAACTCCTCATGGCACCCATGTAGAGGTGGGCTTGGCATAAATACGTTTCCATTATGGCTGATTGGCCAGCTATGGGAAACACCTCCCTGTTGACCAATCAGTCCATATACCACAGGAAATGTTGCAGCAAGCTTGTGGAAAAGGGCACATTATACATTGAGCCTACTGAGGGATTTCTGACGAGTAACGACCCGGGGAACTTCTGCAGTGCGAGGAAGTAGGCACTCAACCCCAGCTCCGAATGACAGGGCGCACGGTCACACCCTGATGTTGTGACATCACCCCGCCTCTACTTCCTGATTGTGGCCTGGCCGATGCGCCATAACAAAAAGGCTCTGTTTATAACTCCATGCTTTATATAAAAGCTACTTTGAAGTAATAAAGTTAAATAAAGTCCAGATCCCACGGCAGCATGATATCACAGGGGTGTTTTTCTCTATAACTTTCTAACTGTTCCCCAGCATTATTCTTCTATGTATTGTGACAGCTGTTCTAACCTGTATTACTGCTGTAAAATGATTTTTAAAAGTCCTCATTATTTCCACTTGTATGAATGTCATTGATGTCCTAATAAATTAATAATGAAATAATATACTATGAAAACATTTACCATCAATTTATATAATTTTGCAGCCACTTTTGCAGTAGATTTAAAAGGTTTCTTTTATTGAAAACCCTGCGATTGAAGCAATTTTGCCTTTAATCCCTTAAAGAGGAAGTCATTTTCTTATTATTTTTTATGTAATTATTTTAAATTGTTTGTATCCATGGTTACGCAAGCACATTTGGGTACCTTTTTACGGTAGTCCTCAGAATATAACTGATTAATTAACTGTAGCGCAAGAAAGAGCTTTTCAACAAAGTTCAAATTCCACATTAAATATGGCACAGGCTTTGTTTGTCAGAAATGTACATAGCGGCAGTTTAGTATCGGGTAGGTAGATCATTATGCATTTCTAAACTGGAAGCGATGCCTGCTTATGGAGTATTGCCTTTATTTTATTACTAATTACAGGCATACTGTTGAGAGGGGATTTTAGTGCCTGTAGATTTTATGGCTATAACTTTTTTGTTATGTTTTTCACATAATTTTTATGGGTTTTGTTTCTGTGACCCATATAGCGCTATTATTTTCCTTTTTTTCTAAATATTTTTTGTTGTTGGGAAATAAATAAAAAGCAAAGAAAAAAGCTTTCAATTTCCATTCTAACTTCTGATAGTATACAGTTGCACTAAAACAAAGTGTTAATGTGTGCTCTACTTCCATTATTTAGTGATAGGGGATACTGTTCTAGTTCATGGGGAACTCTCCTACTTGTGGTGTTTGGGGTTGGCCGTGATTTTGTTTTTTCTTTTCTTTGTATCTTTTTAATTACATCACTTTTTGCTTTGCATGAAAAACGCCTCGCATCAACAGGTAAAATGCACATAAGCGCATTCTCTTTCCAATGTCGCGCTTTCCCGTGTGAAGGCAGACTTAAGGGGTATTCCCTTCTTACCCCAACGTGGCTTAGATGGGAAGAGCAGC
Organism: Eleutherodactylus coqui; assembly: GCF_035609145.1. Classification (NCBI taxonomy): domain Eukaryota; kingdom Metazoa; phylum Chordata; class Amphibia; order Anura; family Eleutherodactylidae; genus Eleutherodactylus; species Eleutherodactylus coqui. The sequence goes on along the minus strand of NC_089839.1, from coordinate 78,135,882 downwards.
CCATACATCTTCACCAGTAATCACATCCACTGGATGGGTGAAAACTAATAGATTGGTCGAGGTCCAACTGCTTAGACCGCTACTGATCCAGAGAGTGGTGCACCCCTGTCCCCTCTGTTTCATGGTTAAAGATGCAGGCTCCTATTTCTGTAGCGTAGTGGGGGAATGGAGCCGCTGGTCGCAGATGCACATCAGTGGCTTCATTCTTCTCAAAGGCACAGATACATAGCAGAGCGCTGTACTTGGCTATATCAGCCCTGTCTGTCCCATAGAAATGAATGGAGAGTTGCTGCTCCATTCATTTCTATGGGGTAGGCAGAGATAATTGAGTACAGCACTCGGCTATTCCTGTCTGTCCAATTGAAATGAATGAAACGATGCTGCTTCATTCATTTCTTTAGGGCCAACAGAGATGGCTGAGCACAATGCTCTGATGTGTGTCCGTACTTTTGAGAGGAATAGGGCCGCTGCTGTGCATGTGTGACCAGTGGCTCCATTCCCCCACTACACTACAAAAATGGAATAATCTTCAACCTCATTCTTGGGATCGGCAGGGGTCTCGGTGGTCAGACTCCCATGAACCTATTAGTTTTTACTCATCCAGTAGATGGTTGCAAACTTGAAAGAGATGACCTATAACTGGAATATCCCTTTTACACAGCAAAAGGCAAAGGTCCGACATCTGATTTTGGAGGGACCAGCTGACTATCTAATGTACATCGGGGTCTTCCAGCTGCCCAAATGGCAGATTTTGGAGGAAAAGGATTGGTCAATTTGAATAGCCTTTTTACCTGCAGGGGTGCTGTAGCTATTGGCCATCAGCTATGTAAATGATATGGGAAGCAATCACATTAATTATTGCCAGCTACTGTATTATATAAAGGTCCTGTGAGGACAAGCGGTTTAGACCTTCGAATGAAACTATTCTGGAATAATTAAAATGTTATTGCAGAATGGTTGGAGATCGGTTTATGTGTTTCGTTTTTACAGCATTCAGTGTTGTAAACATGATATTTGAGCTTTTTTTCTGTGGGTCAGTGTGATTATGGCAATGCCAAATTAAATGATCATGTTTTACTACTTTTACAAAATAAAAAGCCTTTTTAAATGAAAATTTACATAGTGTTGCCACATTCTGAAACTCATAACTTTTTTTATTTAACAACAATACTGGTACTGGCAGAGTCTAATAGCCTTCTGTTCTGTAAATGACAGTTCTGAAGGTCATTGTTAGGTCTTAAGCTGCCATAGAAGTCCATGCGTACTCTGCATTGTAGGGGTGGGCAAATGGAATGAGAGAAGAAACCTCTCTCCTCTGTCTAACTACTTAGATGCCACAGTCACTATTGACCATGGCATCTAAGGGCTTAAATTCTTGGAATCTCTGTTTCAGGTGGGTGTAAGTTATATAGCATAGATTGCACTTGTTCCATAGTGTGACATCTGACTTATATGAATTGAATTGTGTGTTCCTCTCTACATATCTATTGATTTATCCTACTCTCAACATTCCTATTATTTATTCCACTTTATAACTTCTATTTTTTTCACATTGACATGTTGCATATTTCTGATTTTCTAATACACATCAGATGTGTGAAGAATTTTTTACATAGCAGTATGGATATGTACTTTTATAGTGAAAAATTCCTACCATTCTTTACTTTGTTCTGATGTGTAGTTTTTGAAACACTTTTCCTAGACTTGCACAGGACATAGTGACCCCTTTTTCAAAAACATTGCTAGTTGCCTTTTCTTCCTTAAAGGGGTTTAGTCATTAAAGCAAAACCACATTCCCCGCTGGGCCCTTCCTAAAAAAACAAATGCCGGCTGAAAGCTGTGTTCCAGGGCTCCAGGAGATGTGAGTATACCCTTGTTTGTTATTTTAGGCAGAGCTCAGATGGGGAATGAGGTTTTGTTTTAATGACAAAACCCCTTAAAATATTTAGGAACCCTAAAGTATTGGAGAAATGAAATGTGCTCAAAATTATGATGTTGATACTTTATAGGTATGTCTATTACATAAGTTTAGTTATGTGAGTGGCCATTAGTGGGCTTAAAGGGGTTGTCCCGCACCGAAATGTTTTTTTTTTTTTTTTTCAACAGCCCCCCCCCGTTCGGCGCGAGACAAACCCGATGCAGGGACTTTAAAAAAAAAACGCACAGCGCTTACCTGAATCCCCGCGCTCCGGTGACTTCTTACTTACCCGGTGTAGATGGCCGCCGGGATCTTCTCCCTCGGTGGACCGCAGGGCTTCTGTGCGGTCCATTGCCGATTCCAGCCTCCTGATTGGCTGGAATCGGCACGTGACGGGGCGGAGCTACACGGAGCCGCTCTCCGGCACGAGCGGCCCCATTGAGAAAAGAAGAAGACCGGACTGCGCAAGCGCGTCTAATCCGGCGATTAGACGCTGAAAATTAGACGGCACCATGGAGACGAGGACGCTAGCAACGGAACAGGTAAGTGAATAATTTCTGATAATTTCTGTATGGCTCATAATTAATGCACAATGTACATTACAAAGTGCATTAATATGGCATACAGAAGTGTATAGACCCACTTGCTTTCTCGGGACAACCCCTTTAAGGGCAGACTCCTTAAATAAAATGTCTAGCAGAAAAAGGGTTCTTTCTGCTCATTTAACTGGAGACTAGATGTGTCTCTAGGAATAAAAAGCTTCTTCAATCCAGAGCTCGGAGTCCATTTGGTCCTTGACGTTCCAAGGGTTGGACGTCTACTGAGCTTCTGCTGCCTAGTCTGAGAGAGCCTTAACCCTTTCCAATCCAATTTGTATTCTGGTTTTCCTAGGGGGCTTACTCTTTTTCTGCCATTATACAACATCCTATCTGCTGGCTAAAGCCAGTACTGCATGAGGTGACACGTTGGATAGGCTCTGACAGCAGAGAGCCTGGCAATATACAGTAAGAGAACCCCGACGGGCGTCTGCCAACATCGGAGCTGTACAGCCTTAAATCATAATGTCTTCAGAGGTCAGACAGTGGATTAGAAAGGGTTAAAGTCTGACAGGGAAGGATGCCCCCTAGTGTGACACCCTTGAGGGTATGATTAATGGACATTTGCTAATAATATACTAAGGCATTAGGCTGATTATTAGTTAGGATTCAAGATCACGTGTTAGTCAGAGTTCTGCTAGCCAGGTATTGTTTTGTTGGCATGTGCACTGTGATGCTTGTTACAACAGTGTGACTATTACTTGTTATGAACTTCTTCAATAAAAGGCTGGTGTGTCCAGTTTTTACTAAAGCTACAGAAAGAATTTGAATCTCTGATGCGTTGCCACTTGCCACCCATCTGATGGAGAAGAGATTGTGGTCCTGTAATCTAATAACGCCCAAATTGTTACACTACAGTATGTTATATATATTGCATATCATGTAACCCTTCATGTGACATGTTTGCAACTGCAAGGGGAAAATACATTTCCATTCACTAATTCTTCTACTCACCTTCCGGTCAGACTGCAAATTGAGCATAAATCACATCTGAACACAGTTCACACCCCAGATACACACTGCCACCACCTATGGTAAAATGGACAATAGGTCTCAACCTTACACACACTGCTCTCCAGCAGGCTAAGAGTTAAACATATTATGAAACGCAAGGGAGTCTTTAGAGTATAAAAGGACCATAATTAAAAACTTCAAGTTTTAATACAAAAGCTGCAGTGCTTACAAAAAGTACAAAAAAGACAAAATTGCATTCAAATAAGGCAAAACAATTCTGAATATGAAAGGGATTAGGATAATAAATAAAAGACCACTTACTAGAGAAAAGGAAGCAGGGGTATCTGTTCATTATTGATGGCCAGTGGGGTTCGGTTTAGAAGAAGAAGTTCTGTTATGATGGTAATTTTGGATCCCAGAATTGAATTTATCGTTGATTGTAGATTGTTCTAAAACGGTGGAAGTGGTGGGCATGAAAACCAAAAGTGTAAAAAGTAGTTTGAATCGATTCTGTTGAGGAGTTCTGGAGTTTTGTACCATCTTGAAATGATCTCATAATTTAGTTCCTGGAATCGTGTGGACTTTACATTTGAGTGTGAGTTATGTAAGATTCGTTTTTACTTCCTCTGGCAAAAGACAATACATCTAAATCTCTTTCCCAACTTGATCTATAAGAGGGTGTTTCTTTGCTAAATAGGAGGGCCTGATAAATTTTGGAAATCTTCCTCTTAGGCCTCATGTCCACGGGGAAAATCAGGCCCGCTACGGATTCTCCATGGAGAATCCGTAGCGGGTCCCTCCTGCCCCGCGGACATGAGGCATAAAAATAAGAATAAACTCACCTCTCGCCCGCTCCGGATCTTCCGTTTGCCGCGGCGTCATCTTCTCTGCGTCGCAGCCGGGTCTCCTTTCTTCGGCCTGGCGGATGCGCAGGGCACTTCGGTGACGTCAGTGACATGCTCTGCGCATGCGCCGGCCCGAAGAAAAAAGATCCGGCCGCGACGGAGAGAAGATGGAGCCGTGGCGAAGGGAAGATCCGGAGCAGGTGAGTAAATTCTGATTTTTGTCTCCCGCGGATCCGGACGGCTTCCATAGGCTTCAATAGAAGCCCGTGGGAGACCCGCATGAAAATGGAGCATGGTCCAGATTTTTTCATGCTCCATTTTTTTTTAAATCACTTTTATTGACCATCCGCGGGTATTTATTTACCCGCGGGTGGTCAATGCATCCCTATGGGATGCGGATCCGCGGGCAGGAGAAGAGTTAAAATCCGCTGCGGATTTTAATTCTTCTTTTGCCCGTGGACATGAGGCCTTAGTGCGATTAGTCCTTCCATATTAGTCTATGAAAGAGTAGGTAATGATTCGTGTTTAATATGTCTGCCTAGTATAGAGAGATTGAGTCTTTAATAATATGGAAGTCTTTGCTATTCAGATGAGGTAATCCCGATGTATTTTTAAACCCATTTTGGAATAGGAATGTATTGTTTTTGTATAGATCCTGAGAGTGGATGATGGAGATGTTATGGACCTGGGATAGAGTGTTTTTAAGATGCTTGAATTTATTAGGTATTCATTTTAAGAAGGCTGTATATCCGCTAATGTATGGGATTAATTTTCATTTCTCGTTATATTTCTGCCAGATTTTGAGTGAAAGGGTTGTTATTGGGTTTCCACTTTTTTAAGCTTTGGTTTATTATAAGGGGGCATCCAAATCAGATGTTAGAATTTAGTCCTTAAAGACTGGAGCTCTAGGTAGACCCATAATTTATCTTTAGGGGAAAAAATTAGGTCAATTATTCGGTTGAGGTGTACTGTGTTTTTATATGATTCGAAGTATGGTAGGCCGATGCCTCCAAGTATCTTACGCTTGATTAGAATTAAATATTTCACTCTAGGGCCTTTGTTTTGCCAAATACATTTTGTGATCATGCTTTTCAGTTTGGTAAAAAAAAGTTTGAAGCATATCTATAGGTAAAACTTCTAAGAGGATTTTTGGGAGGACCATCATTGTTATTAGATTTTTCCTGCTGAACCATGAGATTTGCAGAGATTTCTAAGAGTTTAAGTCTCTTTCTAGTTTTTCCAGCATAGGGATGAAATTAAAGTCATATAAGTTAGATATACACTGACCCCCCTTGTATCCGGGAGTGGTATAATGAGTTAAACACCATTAGCTGTTATGAAAAAACTGGATGCTTTAGGAAAGAGGACAAGGATAGATACTTCGAGATCTGGAACAAATGGTTAGGTCTCAAAAACAGTTAGATGCATATATTCAATAGCACCCCATAAACTCCCCAGAGGAGAACTATTCTCTCAATCACACGTTTACACATGCATTACATATCCTTATCTGTTTCCTGTTTACACTACTTTACTTTTCAACCATACCTGGATCATTGAAACAGAATTGTCCATAGTAATTTAGTTAACTTGTTTTTGCTCCGCATGTTCGCAGAGGAAATGTCTCCCCCTTTATGTGTTTCTCCCTCCCCCCCCTTATCTTTCAAATAAGAAATTTAATTTTATATTTATCGATTTTGTTTTTATCCTACCCCCTTTTCTTTTCTATACCCAACCCCAAAAAGTTGGACCTTCTAGTGTCTATCTCTGGTTATCTTTTGGTATAAGATTTGTAAAGGGTCGCAACCAGACTCCCTTAAAGTAGGTTATCCAGGAAGAATTTTTTTTCTACTCAAAAACTGTCTCAGTCTGCGGTAGTAGCATAAAGCAAGACATCCTCACCTTCCCTAGTTCCCCACTGCCAATGCCCATTATCCCTGGTCTTTACTGCAGAGTAAAGACATACCAATGCCAGATCATGTGACTGCTGCAGCTAATCATGGCCTGAAGGAAGCTAGTGATTGGCTGCAACAGTTACATGGACCTGATGTCCGTGATGTCAATGCTGACTCCCTGCACCAGGAAATGAATTTGAGTGGGGTGCAGGCGCCAGTAAAATTAAGGCAGTGGGGAAACTTGGAAGTTGAATGTTTTCTTTCATTTTACTACTCCTGGTGAGATAATATGACCAACATGTTCCACACCATATTTTCTCAATCTGTAGATACTATGTATGGGGATAAAATATTAATTTGAGCCAATATGAAATTTGTGGTTTCCTGAGGCTGAAAATCCTGGTGCTTCAACGCAACTGAATTCCCTGATCATAAAAAAGTAGTTGGGCTATCTAAACCATGAATTATGACAAAGGTAGCTTTTTTTCTCCTTTTCACATCTGGAAAATCTTGTGCTCCATGAATTTTGGCAATCTAGCCCCAAACATCTTCACACCCACTTGTTAGCACTTCTGTGTGTGCTGAGACCTCCCATAGAGAACATTTGGTCTTTGCATTTACTTGCAAACTAATTTCATTATCCCCCTGGAAGAGGATATCCTGATTATCAAATATCTGCGGATTTGAATTGTCAGATTAAAACACATTTTATAACTGTACAAATTTACCATGAGATTGAGGAATTGTTGTCACTGATTTCTGTATTTGTCACTTATAGCTGAGGACTGAATATACATTCACAAATCGGGACATTTGCTTTGCTTCACACAGGCGTATGCTTGTTTGCATGTGCATGGGCGTGGCATTTTTGTGGAATGAACAATGCTTTTTTGCATGTGCATTAGTCTACTTTATTGCATTTTTTGCCCCCTCAAGGCATGTTCATTTGCACGCGACAAAATATAGACACGGATTGAAAAGCTAATTAGCCTAATGAGTTCAAGATCTGTTCTTTTTCCTGTGCAATTACACAGTGTTTCACTCATCACCTAGTATCTTACCGATATTAGATTGGAGCTGCAGGTGTAGTAGTTGAGCCGGTCACTGGAGAGTAGTCAGAATAGCTGGAATTCATCATCGGGAAGTCATGGTATGCAGCATAAATGGATGAGACCGAAGCGTAGTTAATGGAAGCCAAAGATCATCAGCAGGAGGTATCGGTATGCAGTACAAATGGATGAGACCGAAGCATAGTCAGTGGAAGCTAAAGGTCAGCAGCAGTAGGTATCGTTATGCTTGTAGAGGAGTCTGAGGAAGAGGAGCTTGATCAAGGTGGTGGAACACAATAATCACGCACTGAAGAAATGGCAGGGCTAGGCTTATATAGGAAGTCTAATCAGGAACAGGGGCGGGTCAGGACCAGGAGGCAGGAACTCAGAAACTGAGAAATACAGAACAAGGCTAGGTTTCAGCAAGGGAACTGTCCAAGTTCTGGATAGCCTAGTGGAGAGAGCTGCCGACTGGAACACAAGAGGTTGTGGGTTTCAGCCCTGACACCTAGCATATTTTGAGTGCATTTCCATTAACTTTTATGGGGCTTTTTGGGGCATAGGAAAATAGAGCTCAGTGTTTTTTGCGGGGGGGGAGGGGGTTGTGCATGACCAAAATGCACATGAAAACACCCACACGTGAATGAACCCATTGAAATCAATGGGCTCTCTTCATTACACCCATGTGACGCCGGCCTTAAATTTAATTTCCAAATAGTTTTCTTTATGTCATATTTCTGACAGGGCATTTTTAACTACCTTTCAGGTCACAAAACCTCTTCTTTGCTGCATACCACCACAGTAGAGCTATATTCAAACATGTAGACAAGATGTATTGTATTATAAGGAAAGCTATATCTGAAATCCGTTTTTGCATGTGACATTTCATATGCCACAATTTGATATGACCTCAGCTAATTGGAGTGATGTTCTTAACAACCGCTCAAATCCTTTTGACTCTGCAGTATCTTGTCTGTGCCTCACTTTAGCAGTAGGTTTTAATCCTTCCCTTTGTATACAGGTGGAAGTAATGTAATTGCTTCTTGATAAGGGTAAATATCCTTTGTAATCCATGATTGAAAATATCTTTTTAATCCGTCCGGTACTGGAAGTAAGTTTCAAAGAGATGGAGAAATGTAATGTAAATACTAGAGAGATAAGAGAGAATACATAAACCGGGAACAGAAATGAAATAAAGTGACCTGTCTATGGATTATGGAATCTGATTTACCATTCATATGCACAGGGGATTATTTGCACTGCAATGTGCTGATACTGTTGAAATGAGGCCATGTTTCTTTGAAAAACACATTTAAATATTAGTCTCCCTTGCTCATTTGATCATTGTCTTTGTCATGTCACTGTGTTTTTACTGGGTTCCTATAATATGAATCTAGGTCATTATAGGTTTTTTGCCACTAAGCCATCAAGAAATTGGCAAAAATTAATTAGGAAGATTTTATTTTATACTAAAGAAAATTGCCAACCCCCAAACGTTGTATGTTTGAAAATCAAAGGTTTTAGCAGCAGTCAAAAGTTGGTTCAGTAATTACATTTTATACGTCACCATTTGTAAGAGTGACTACAGAAAATATAGTTGGTTGGTGGCTCAGAAACTGAGTTAAAACTGTCACCTCATTATTGATTGACATTGTGCTAATGTTCCTTTTAGAGAAGCCGATTCTTGTTTGACCGATCGAGTGACCTTAACGCTAAGGCCTCCCTCACACAGGGCGTTTGCAGAAGCGCAGCATTTTTCAACGCTGCGTTTCCTGCAAATTCTGCCCAGTTTCAGCAGCCCTTTATTGACTGTCTCAGCCAATCAGCAGTGGCAAGCTTTGATTGGCTGAGACAGTCAATGAAGGTCTGTGATTGGGCATCGAGCAAGCGCCGACAACCAATCACAGCACTCTATTGCTGGAGACGGGGTTCTCAAACCTGGCCTACGGCAATAGACTTGTGAGTGCAGGGGAAGCCCGTATCAGCGTCAGAGACCAGCGGCCGCGACCCGGACGGCAGCGGCTAGGTGAGTATTACTTTCTTTTTTTCTCTATCTAGCCTAGCTGGGACTGATTTTCGGGGTAGGGCTTCTATTGCAAGCCCTCCCCCTAAAAATCAGTGAGCGGTTAACGCTGCCAAAAACGCGGCACCAAGTGTTGCCGCGTTTTCAGCAGTGCTGACACTGCTGCCCATTCATTTCAATGGGCGACGCAGGGCTGAAAACGCCCCAAAATAGAACATGCATCGCTGTCAAAGCGCAGCGTTGGAAGGCGCTGCGTTTTCAGCCCTGTGTGAGCAGCCCCATTGAAATGAATGGGAGTGTTGTACAGCGTTTAGGGCTGGGCTGAAAATGCAGCGCTAAACGCTGTACAAAAACGCCTGTGTGAGGGAGGCCTAACTCGTTCGCACTCGTGCAGCCTATTTAGACAGGCAGAGGCATCGTTGCCTCGTTCCAACAAGAATCGTTCAGTATCGTTCAGTCCCTGTATAAATGAATAAGAGGGACTAAACGATTGACGTTTTAAGCGGACCATAAGTGAACGAGCCAACGATGGTTCTGATGCCTGCATAAAATGAACGACAAACGAAAAGTGAACGATTCTCGTTCGTCGTTCAGTCGTTGGCTGTGGTTAGCCCGACAATTATCATTCACTTTTGCACTCTTGATTGATTTTTTAAACGATAAACCTTACATCTAAATGCAGCAGGACAATGCCAGTTTACTGTCAGTTTCTGAAAAGTTAATTCGAAGGACACAACCAACATGGCCACATTCCTTGAAACTCCTGTGAAACTGTGAAAAGGATGTGTAGTTTTCATAAACTGTGAGTTGCACACATTGCACCCCTTAGGTCCCTTTTTACACAAACGTACATGTGTTTGCACTCACTGGAGCGCTGCGTATTTGCTGAATCACCACCACTGTTTTGCTCGCACATCAGTGCATTTTGCTGTACTTTTATGTTCTTTGCATGCTGCAAAAAAAATATGCATCAATTGAAATGACTAATTAGTCTAATGAGTTCCAAATGTGTTCTTTCTCCTTTGCAGTTCTGCAGTGTTTCACGCATCTCCTAGCGCATCTCTATTGACTACTATGGGTACTTTGGGTGCGCATGGTGCGTTTTTTTTTCACAACCAAAATCAATGGGATCTATTCACTGTGTCTTGCCCGTGCAAATACGCCAGTGTGCGGCCGACATCAGGATACTCATCTTGAAAGTTTTAGTACATACTCAGATAATTGTGGAATTGCTCTCACGGGATTTTCTTGACATGTTTCATACATATAATTCGTATGACACATATGCTATCTAGTTGTGAACTTTTTTATCAGCCATTTCAGACTAAGGCTGGATTCAGACGACCGTATATCGGCTGGGTTTTCACGCCGAGCCGATATACGTCGTCCTCATCTGCGGGGGGGGGGATGGAAGAGCCAGGAGCAGTGCCCTGAGCTCCCGCCCCCTCTCTGCCTCCTCTCCGCCCCTCTGCACTATTTGCAATGGGGAGAGGTGGGACGGGGGCGGGGCTAATTACGGTTTTAATTTAGCCCCACCCCCTTTCATTGAAAATATTGCAGAGGGGCGGAGAGGAGGCAGAGAGGGGGCGGGAGCTCAGTTCCTGCTCCTGGCTCTTCTATCCCCCCCCCCCCCTGCAGAGAGAGACGCTGTATATTGGCTGGCGTGAAAACCCAGCCGATATACGGTTGTCTGAATCCACCCTAAGGCCTCGATATCACAGCTGTGTTCTAAATGATATTGCTGCAATAGATTTTGTGGCGCTACAAAAACGGACGACTTTGTGGTGCTCTTTTTTTTGGGGGGGGGGGCATTAAATATAAGCCCTACCCTGAAAATAAGCCCTATCTACATAAAGAAAAAACAATACATCACCTTACCATCACTGTCCGCTCCACCACACTTCTGGGCAGTGGATGTGTCTGACATGTATAAAGAAGGCATAGCTTCGAGCTTGAAATAAGTGCTGGTTTAGTTTTCTTCTTTTCCCATGCAGTACAACCTCTAACTAACCTCGGGAGCAAGTGAAGCTAATAGACATGCTGCTGTTAATTTGGTAATTGGTCAAAACACTTAGGGCAGGGCTGTTAAACTCATTTTCACCGAGGGCCACATCAGCATTATGGTTGCTTCAAAGGGCCATTTATAAGGGCGCATCCACTGGGGTGTACTTGTGCTTAAACACCGTTGATTTGCATTAGGGTATTCAAACATGCGTTTGGTCTTCATAAGACCCCTTCACGTGAGAGTAATTGTGCATACATAATTTGCGCACGATATGCAGGAAAAAAGAAAACATTAATTTTTTCTCATGTATGTATTTTTTTTGCTCATTTCAGTCGCGAAAAAAAAAACCTCAATGCAACATGCTCTATTTTTCTGCGCATTTGCACACCAAAATTCTCGATAGAAGTCAATGGGGATGCGTAAATGTGTGAAAAATACGCTAGGAGATGCGTGAAACCCTGCATCTGAGCGGTTTCCAAGGTGGGTGGGTGGGATGGGGGCGGAGCTAAGCTCCCACTTCTTCTCTACAGCCAGCAATGCGAGTGGGCGGAACAGAGCTGCACTTAGCTCCGCCCCACCCCGCCCACTCCCATTGCAAATGCTGGAGTGGAGGAGAAGGGCAGAGAGTCGGGGAAGGAAGGGAAGGGGGGAACTGCCCAGATGAAAGCGTATATTAGCTGGCCGCGAAAACGCTGGCCGATATATGCTCGTGTAAATAAGCTCTTATTGTGCAGGCAAAAGAAATCAGCAGACTAATTAACCATTTTAATTAGTGCCTCCTCATTTGCCGCGCGCTAATGGACATGGTGAAAAAAGTACAGTAAAATACGCCAATGCGCGAGCGAGGAAACAGTGTTCAGTCCACAGATACGCTGTGCTTAGGAGCATGCGAATGCACGTATGAAGGGGGCCTTATAGACCATTATTGCCCATTACAGTCAATAGGATTGCGTAAATACACAGTGAATATACATAACACATACATATACATAACACATGTGTATTCACTGCATATTTATGCAGGATGCAGGAGAAAACTATGGGACCTTCTTGCGCTTTTTCTTTGCACATCAAAAATGTAGTGAATATGTGTGCAAAAAAATGCAAAAAGGTCCAAATACATTGTGAATACACACAGTTACAGTCTGGGAAGACGCGGCATATTTCACAGACCGAAACTGCATATGTCCATGTGAGTGAGCCTTAACCCCTTAATGGCGCGGCCTATTTTGGCGTTGAGGACGTAACGATTTTTGGTATTTTTTAATCTCCATTTTCCAAAAGCCATAACTTTTTTATTTTTCCGTCGACGCGGCCGTATAAGGGCTTGTTTTTGCGTGGCGAACTGTAGTTTTTATTAGTACCATTTTTGGTTACATAGACCATATCGAATATTAAAGACAGAGATCTCCACTGCTTGAGTCAAGATAAGCAGCTGTCACACTGACAATAGCAAAGGGAGGACTGAAGACAACTGACAGGGAAAGGTGTTATCTGGAGAGGGCTTGTGATGTTCTAATGTAGTAATGGCTGTGATGACCCTCTGATAACACGGGACAATGCTTGGAGTAAAACTGACTTTTACTGAAGTGATTTTGGTAAGCAGTGGTTAAACTTTGCATTACAAGTAAATGACACTTGAATAGTAATTCTGGATGATATGGACCAAAAAGCTGGAACTAAGGCCCAACCCTTTAATAGACATGCTCGTACACAGATGTTGTCAATAAAATTTCTCAATTTTTATTTGATAAAACCAGCTTAAAAAATGTGTTTCAAAGCAACCCAATGCTTCTTCAGTATGTTGGGGACACTCTTTCTCAAAAAGGGGAAAGAAAAAAAAATCACACATCAGTACGATGCATGTAAGATGAATGTAGCAAATGAATGCTAGTATTGACAGCTATGGTCGAGTAGCAACATATTGTGCATTGTTTTTACCATATGCTGAGAGCACTATCATTATCATCAACATACTAATATTGTCATTATTGTTACTATTATTACTATTATTATTTATACTTTTTGTATGCCTTTTTCTTGTTCTTCCATTAATATTATTTCCAACTATATCAGCATATTATTTATATTATTGCCATTTCTTATTATTTTTATCATTATCATCATGACTATCTTTAACATATGTTACTCATTCATAGCTGTCAATACTAGTATTTGCAAAATTCACCCTACATTTATTTTACTGATGTGTGTGCCTTAACTTATAGCCCCCGCTCTCCTATGTTACATATATTTGTATATACTGAAAAAGAAGCATTGCAACACACATGGTAAACAACCAGGACTCTATACATTAACAAGTCTTTACCTTCTCTGCTAAATGTGCTGCTACTTACTTGTCAATGCTTCTCTTATCGGACTGTGCTGAAGTTGTGCCACTTGGATGTGCCACTTAGTTCCATGAGCTGGTTCTCTCTGGCTTGCAGTCTGCTCCGAGAGCTCATGGAGCTTCCTAGCACTCCATGAGGTCGAGGCCACACAACTAACTGTCTTGTTTCATAGCTGTTTTTACAGTATTCGACAAGTAACATTGCAAGCACATACATTGGAAGGAACCAGAAGTGTGTTGTTAAAAAAAATAATAATCTGACACTTCCTTGTTGAATGGGTGGGGAGAGGCCTCTATCACATAGGTGACAGCGATATCACTGTGAGAAAAGCGCAGTGATATCACAGCTGTGTTCTGTGTTTTGTAGCACTCTTTTGCCGGGATTTTCAGAGGGGGTGGGCTTAAAATATAAGCCCTACCCTGAAAATAAACCCTATGTACATAAAAAAAACCAATACATTAACTAATGGGCGCTGTACACTCTGTCACTGATCCGGCAATTGTTTGTAGTCTTCAGCCAGTGTTTTCTGGTCAGGGGTTTCAAAAACCCCGCCTCCAGGAAGTGCTGGCTCTGATTCAATGCGATGGCTGTGATTGGTTCATCAAGCCCTGCAGTGATTGGCTGAGCTGCGGCACTCGAGAACCAATCACAGCCAGTGCTTTCTGAGGGGGAATTTTTGAAACCCCTGACCAGGAAGTGCTGGCTGAAGACTACAAACAAGTGCCGGAGCTGCGTAGGAGAGGTTCGGCGGGACGGATAATGCCTGATAGGTAATGTATTGTTTCTGTTTTTTTTAATGCAGCTAGGGTTTATTTTAGGGTTCAAACAGTGGGAATTCCTACTGTAAAAGTTGTATTGCACTGCATGAAAACTGCGCTTTCGTGCAAAGCAACAGAAAGGAAGGCTACAAAGGGAAACATGGGCTACAAAACATCGCAAATCAGGGCCGTGTAGAGCATGCCAAGATTTTTTTCTTGCAATGTAGCAGCCTACAAAACATCGCTAATGTGAAAAAACCCAATGGAAAGCTTGGGCTTCATATACATACGTATACATACATTTGTAGCACTGCCGCATCGCAAGAAAATCACGCGATTCTGTCGCCCGTGTGAAAGCGGTCTAACAGTTTGTGGTATACTGCACTCTTCCCAGCAGGTCCTTCTTGCCTAATGCATAACTCAGTTGGAGGATGTAGGAGCAGGTGGTGTGTACCTCTGCCCCCTCAGATCACTATATTACACACAATGTCCTATCTGAGAAGGCAAGGCTAGAAGGAAAATGGCCATGTGATTGGTTGACTGGACATTCTACTGTCACGTGACCACTGAATTGCCAATGTCACGTCATCGCGAGACTACACTTCACAGCAGCTGGTTAGTATGGCAGCTGGAAGCTTAACAATAGCCCCTATATTAATACACCTCTAGTAGGATGCCTGTCATATCTCTGATATTTGCGGTGGCAGTTTTTTTTCCGGTACAAAAGATGCCGCCATTTTAAATGCATTAACAGCAGAAGCAGCAATGACCTGCCCAACCTCACCTCTAGTGACGGCCGGTGGATACATGAGATGGATAAAAGCTTGTGGGAATGGATAGGAAAGCAAATGCCGCAGGCCGCATCTCAAGAGACCATAAAAGTAAGGTTTATTTTTGAGACTTTTTTTCTGCATAAAAAAAGTAAAAATGGCAGTAATGTACACTAAGAACTGCATTGAAAATGTCTACAGACCCTCTGCAAGCAGAGCCGGCATAATGACGGTGTTGTCATAACCTCTGTTATCTGGCCGAGCAGTACCCAATATCCTGCACATCTGTCCTTCCTGGCATTCACCAGCCCAACACTTGCTGTTTAATTAGGCATTTTTATCTTTACATTTGTCTAAGCATGTCTGAAGCCTTCCAACACTGCCTGTCACTAATTAGCTGACTAATTAAATAGTTAGTGCTGACTTGGTGATGACAGAGCTTACCTGTAATAAATGCTTTTTGGGGTCTTCCATTGTGTGGCTCTACTATCTGTTGCCTCCATTGCAGGCTGATAAGGACGGGGTTTTCTGTATTATCTGAATTCATTGTTGCGGTGAGGGAAGCTGGAGGGAAATGACATTGTTGCAGTGTAGCATTTGTTCTGCGGCACCGTTAATCTATCATCACTCCGAGGTTATTGGCGTCTTTTGACACAAGTGAATAGAGCGCGCATTATTTGTGAAGATTGATTGGAGGAATTCTCCCAGTTGTTAATGGTGATGGATGCTATCAATGACACATACCCATTTTACACTCGTTAAACCTCTTCTTATTGATCTCAATACATGTAAACATTCATGCATACATCTGTGCCTCCCTACTGCTTGGATTAGAAATAAAAGCTTACTCCCTATTCTCTTTCATTACAATTGCTCTTGTTCTGTATTGTTTGCATTCCGAATTGACATGTCATTCACTAGCCCCTTAAAGCAGTTGTCGTGTCTCAATTCCTCATGTAAATCACTAAGAGTTCTTACAGTGTTTCAGGCTTTGTATTTGTCATTTTTGCTGATTGACATATTTAATAATGTTAGAAATCAGGCTTCTTTCACACGAGCGCATATGGGCCGGCCATGAAAACGTTATGCGCTGTGATCAGATGCATTGGATTCCAATGAATCAGATCATGTGGGCGTATAGCATCGGGCGTTTTTACGTCGGACCCAAAAGATAATCCTGAAACTATGTTTTGGGACAGAATACGTCAGGCGCTACATGGGCCGCTATGGGAGCCCATGGCAGTGGCCATAGGTGGGAGGGAGTTTAGCAGCATGGCTGCTAAACTCCCTCCCTCTGTTCTCCTCCCCTTCCCCATGCAGGCTCACCTCTCTTCCTCCCCGCTCGTTCTGTGCAATGGGAGGGGGTGGAGCTAAGCGCTGCCCCACCACGCCTTCTTCCATTGATGGCTATGGACAAGGGCGGGACATGGGTGGAGATAAGCATCCTCCCTCTCCCCGCCCCTTGTCCATAGCCATTAATGGGAGGGGCCGGGGCGGACCGGCGCTTAGCTCCACCCCTTCCCATTGCACAGAACGAGCTGGAAGGAAGAGAGGTGAGCCTTCGATGGGGAGGGAGGGGCAATAGGAGATGGCCTGGTGAGGTTGGCGCATTTGCGCCAGGCTCACCAGGCCATATAAACAGGCCCACAAACGTTTGATTTATGTGCCCGTTCACCAGTTTTTTCACTAACAATGTAGTGTTTTTCATCGGGCTTTGAAAACAGCCGACCGATATGCGCTCGTGTGAAAAAAGCCTCAGACCATAGCACAATATGTTGTAGATCAGGTAAACTGGATGTTACAGTGGTTTGGAAAAACTCCAGTTACTACAACACATCTTTTTAGGTGACTTTTCAGAATAAGCTGTCGTGGGTGTACATCAGAAATAACACTACAGTATCCTAGAATACCAAAAGTAGTATTTATTTCCATATGGTAATACTTAGAGGGGCTCCATTGGCTCTAATATGGATGCTCTTTATATTTCCTGAGCCAACATTTCAGTAGGGTCAGGACAGGTGTTCAGTAGGGTTCCGGTTGGGACTCTTTGTAGGCCAGTCCAGTTGTAGAACATCCATATCCTCAAACCAACGGAAAACAGTGAGATTCATCACTCGCTTCTATTGCTCAACTGTCCAAAGATGATACTAATTGCGCTATTGTAGATAGGCCAATGTATTGCTCTTCACGAGGGACAGCTTGTGCATAGCGGCATAAGCCGTATATCCAATAGTGTGCAGTTCCCATCACAAACTATGGCTGACACATCCAAGAGTCTGCTGCATCTCATGTAGCATGGTTTAGGACACAAGACATGCTAATAATACTTTTGGTAGAATAGTGTTTATTTAAGCATTATATTACATTTTTCTCCCTGTTTTCCCCTTTTTCGGCTCCATCTCGAATCCTCCGTTTTCCATGAAAACTACCTGTTATGATACCCTGCACAGAGGAGGAGTGGAGATTTAGCTCCCCTATCACCATCTCTGATATACAGAGAAACAGCAGCAGCATGGAGGACATTATATAGCAATATTGAGCAGTGGGGTGGGATAAAACTTACTACAAGCTGCATGTCTCTGTGTTTTCCATGTGAGTCTCTCTGCTTCCGCCTCCTTGCAGCAGCTCCCTCTTCCTCTGGTCATCAGAGACTTCTAGGGGCAACATGAGATAACACGCAACCTTACTTTCTGTTATCCATTTTCATGACTGTGCTGCTAGGCAGTGGACAGCAAGTTAGAAAGAAGGAAGTCCCTTCGTAACCAGCACTTTAAGGGGATCTTTAAGCACAGAGACCTCATTTTAGGTAAAGTGATTTGCACTTTTGCTAGTTTTCACATTGGCCATCATATGAGCACAGTTGAATGAAACATTAATTAACATCTAAAATCTCTTGCCTATGGTTAGCTTGCCTGTAATACCAGATACAACCCATGGGCAAGAGAGGCGCTATTTTGGCACATAAGCAGATCCTTATTTCCAATATGAGACAACTCCTTTTGTTTGGAAATAGTTTGTCAAAAATGACATTTACCTTCAAATCAGGATAATATGTGTGTTATGGATTTTGAAAAGTCTGATAATAGTACATAGTCTTATTAGCCCCTGCCATCTAGAAATATAGCCCTGTATGTCAGATGTAGTGTCCCATAATGATATGCTCATATTCAGAAATCATTAGCACAGGATATCATTACCACTGCTCATACTGTCTCCTCATTTATGTACAAAGAGAAGTAGCGCCATCTCTGCAGGCTCACCTACTCAATGGATATGACTTTTAACCCCCACATATTAATCATTGCCTATGAGTCAATGACACAATGCAGATGGAGTATTTCTTAACAGTAATTGGTATTAGAGGTTTTGGTGTTAGGTTTTGTCTAGTACAGTGATGATAAATAATTAATAACACAAGTTTGATGACTGCACCTTATCATTTAGTTCTACTTTATTATTTTAATAACTATTCTATTAAACTGTAATAACTGAAATGTAAAATGCCACAACCATGTCATTCTAATTTCACTTACAGTGAGCCATTCGTTATTTTACTAACTCCCATGGATTATTGTGACTCAACCCCAATTTCTGTGGTCAAGTAGCAAATGATAAATACTGAAAGGTTGTTTGCATTAGTCATAGTGACTGCACAATGCATCTTGGAGAGATACTGACCCCAAAGAAGAAAGCTTTGAGCAGTACAACTTAAAAATAGCTAAAGTCATCCATAAATGTGAAAGTACATGATTCTATAAATTTCAAATTGCAAGCTATACAAGGTAATCAAACTACTAATGACCACTTGTCTTAATGTATGTGTGTGAGTGCTTCTCATGCTCCGCCCCTGCTGATGTCATTGCTCTGCTCCCCGGTGATGCTATCGAAGGTCTTACAACA
This sequence comes from Eleutherodactylus coqui, assembly GCF_035609145.1. Classification (NCBI taxonomy): domain Eukaryota; kingdom Metazoa; phylum Chordata; class Amphibia; order Anura; family Eleutherodactylidae; genus Eleutherodactylus; species Eleutherodactylus coqui. The sequence continues at coordinate 78,116,818 of NC_089839.1, read as the reverse complement.
CATATAAAACACAGAGTCTGACTGACAGAAGAACAACACAGTTAGGGCTCTTGGAAGGGGAGGACAAAAGTAACAAAATGAGAATACAACTAAGCCGTTCTTATCTCAGAAGACACAACTCAGTAGTCCTGACAGAACACACTGACCTACCTCCACCATAGGGATCTGGTGGGCTAAATGACTTGTGGTGATGTCACTACTGTGGGAGGAGCCAAGCTGTGTGTGTGTGATGTGTGCGGTGTAGTAGAGCTGTGTGTGCGCATGTACCATGTAGCAGAGCTGTGTGGTGCATTCCACCACCAGAAACACTGGTACTATGATTTCCTACACAACTCGTCAGTCCTGACAGAAGACGACAACCTACCTCCACCACAGAGATCCAGTGGGCTGAAGGACCTGTGGTGATGTCACTGCTGTGAGAGGAGTCAAGCTGTGTTTGTCTTTTGCGGTAATCAAGCTACTGTGAGTGTGATGTGCCACCAGAAACACTGGGACTATAATGTCCTAATAATTACTAGTATACTGATAATGAGGGCAGTTTGTTGTTAGGGCTCTCTCACACAGGCGTCTCTTAACTGCATTTTGCGGGCGTTTTTAACACCCACTAAAAACACTAAGCCTCCATTCATTTCAATAGGGCTTCTCAGATGAGTGGTTTAGTGCAGCGTTTATAACACCCGCTAAAATGAACGCTATGTGTTCTATTTTCAGGCATTTAGCGTGTTTTTGACGCCCTGCGTACAGCGTTTTACTATGTTTTTAACACTGCTAACTATTCCACCAGGAGGGAATAAAAAATGGTGACGTCATCAGCGTGCTTTGCCTGCATTGTCACTACACAAAATATGCAGTAAAGACGCAGGCAAGCGCTCACAAAAACGCTGTAAAACTGCTCTCAATGCTGTAAAATGTTGTGCTGAAAAACGCAGCGTTTTTACAAACACCTGTGTGAGAGTGGCTTTACAGTGGTTACACTATATACTGTGTGAGCCAGTAGCAAAAGGGGATGCTTGCTTAGGGTTCCTTCCCAAACCGCTGACCATAGAACCCATTGATCTCAATGGTTTCCTTCACATTCAGGCCTTAGTCAGACGGGCGTTTTTAGCTGCGATTTGCGCATGCGTCCGGCGATTTTTTTAAACCATTGCTTTGCAATGGTATCGGACACATGAGCGCTTTTTATGCGCTCATCCGATAAATTATAGAACAAAAAATCGCAGATTGCACCTATCTGCGATCTGCGATTCCTGTCCTCTTCTGTATATGCGCTCAATGGGGCCAGCGGCAGCAGCGCCGACCCCATTGAGAACATATAGAAGACAAATCATTCTTCTCTGCCACAGCTGTAACAGCTGTGGCAGAGAAGAACAATGTTTGCCCATTGAATTCAATAGAGCGGCAATACAGGCGCTCCATTGAAAGCAATGGGCTGCCGGCGTGCGCGGGGTGAATTGTCGGGAAGGGGTTAAATATATAAGCCCTTCCCTGCAATTCATCCTAAAATGTGTTAAAATAAAAAAAAATTGTATACTCAGCTTTCCGCTGCAGCCGGAGTCCAGCCGCGGCCGCTGTCAGTTCTCCTGAACTGCTTCTTGGCACTATTCAGCCGGCGGGGCTTTAAAATCCCCGCCTGCTGAATGATCTGCCTCTGATTGGTCGCAGCCCTGACCAATCAGAGGCTGAAAACACTCACACACCCATTCATGAATTCATGAATGGGTGAGTGACTGCTGCCTCTTAGCGCTGAGCCAATCAGGGGCAGGTCTGACTCACATCCATTCATGAATTCATGAATGGGTGTGAGTGAGGCATGCCTCTGATTGGCTCAGCGCTGAGCCAATCAGGGGGCAGGTCTGACTCACACCCCCTTCACACCCACTGCAGGACGGCCGCGCGGAGCTCCGGCTGCCGGCAGAAGGTGAGTATACAATTTTTTTTAATTTTTACACATTTTAGGATGAATTGCAGGTAAGGGCTTATATATTTAAGCCCTTACCGACAATTCATCCCGGGCTCGCCCGCAGCGCATTGCTTTCAATGGAGACGGCTGTATTGCCGTCTCCATTGAATGCAATGCGCTGGACAGCTCCGGCCCGTTTCTAATGAAACGCGGCTAGGAGCAGATTTTCGGGCGATTTGCGGGCGACTTGCGCGCACCGGTCACGCGATTTGCGGATGCGCATCCGTCATGCGATCCGCAAATCGCGCGAAAAAACGCCCGTCTGACTAAGGCCTCAGAGTTTTTGAGCTCGCATTTCTGTCTGGCCAAAAAATACCCAGCATGCTCTATTTTTGTGAACATTTGCACACCCAAGGCTCCATAGGGGCTTATGAGGGTGCATGTAACTGCACAATTTCACTGTGTTAATTAATAACACTGGGGGTCTAATTAGGCCACGCTGCCAATTCAATTACAGGGTGAGTGTATCTCACGCCATTGTAAGCAGGCCCAGTAATGCAAAAAAGTTCAGTAGAATGCGTGTATACCCACGCAAAAGCACATGATAGTACTCCATTCGCAGCACAATCACGTTCTGCTCGGGCTAGCATATATATGCATGCTGCAGGAGCCCTTAGTATTTATTTTATGCAGTGTTTGCTTTTTGGCTGCATTTTAGGGTCCTTTTAGACGAGCCGATTATCGCTTGAACGAGTAAATGATGTCACCACTAGCTTATTGGCTCTCTGTTTAGACAGGTAGATACATTGTTGGCTTGTTCAAATAAGACTCGTTCAGAGTCCTGCAGTCTTTCACATTTACTGTATAAGCGAATGAGAGGGACTGAACAAGCACTGTTTTAACTGAACAGTAAGTGAACAAGCCAAAATGAATGACAAGTGAAAATTGAATGGTTATTGGTTATCATTCGTCTATCGGTCGTTGGCTCACGCTTAAACCGGACGATTATTCTTCACTTTTGCTCGTTTGAACTATTTTTTTGAATGATAATTGATCCATCTAAAAGCACCTTTAGTTCAACTCCATTAGGACAGAGTGGTGATCAGCGACTCTAGTTTATCTAGAGTTCCTACACTAACTGCCCTAACACCTTGCACATCAACAACATCATCTCTGCTATAGCCTCTATTGCCATCCTGAATGCTAGCCTTAAAGGGGTTGTCCCACGGCAGCAAGTGGGGTTATACACTTCTGTATGGCCATATTAATGCACTTTGTAATATACATCGTGCATTAAATATGAGCCATACAGAAGTTATTCACTTACCTGTTCCGTTGCTAGCGTCCCCGTCGCCATGGCTCTGTCTAATTTCACTGTCTTCTGGCGTCTTCAGACGCGCTTGCACTGTGCGGTCTTCTGCCTGGTGAATGGGGCCGCTCGTGCCGGAGAGCTGGTCACCGCGTCGTCATCGTAGCTCCGCCTCCATCACGTGGTGCCGATCAGCCAATGAGGTGGCTGTATCGGCAGTGGAACGCGGAAGACAGAAGAAGAAACTCCACGGTGCACCATGGGAAGACCCGCGGTGCACCGTGGGAGAAGACCAGCGGCGCCATCTTTAAAAGAAGAAATGAAGAAGCTGCAGAACGCTGATGCAGGTAAATGCAATGTGCTTTTTAAAAACTAACGCATGCTTTCTTTTTTTTCACAGGGCATAATGCAGGGGTCCATTTAAAAAAAGAAAATCGCTTTCGCCGCGAGACAACCCCTTTAACACTTTCTTCCTACGCCCACCTCTAATGCACTCCATCCACATCAGCCTCTCTCTCCTCACCCATGCATAGCTCACACGCATTATTCACCTTCCTTAAATGCCTCCATCCCTCTGGCACTGGCAGGAAATACTTTTAGCAGCGGGAGACATTTCTCCCAATCCTGGCCCACCCCGTATTGCTCCCTACCACAACCTACCATAAACCACACTAAAACACCCCTCAATTGCAACTATTATCCCACGTGTACCCTCCCCTGTCTCCCTCCAATGTACCCTCTGTAACTCCCAGTCTGCGTGTAACAAACTCCCAACTATCCATGACCTCTTCACCACCAAACATCTCAACCTGCTCGCCCTCACCCAAATGTAGATACAGCAGTCTGATACCGCTTCCTTTGCCACACTATCCCATGGTATCCTGCAATTCTCCCACACCCCTACATTGGCTGAGAAGGCGTTCTCCTCTCACTGAATTACACCTTCCAGGTCACCCCCCTCCCCTTCCGGTTCCCTCACTCACCTTCCCATCATTTTAAGTCAACACCCTACGACTCTTCCGTCCATTGTCCTTGTGAGTCGCAGTTATCTTCTTGCCCTACAGGTCCCACTTGCCTATTCCTGGATTACTTTGCCGCCTGGCTCCCCCACTTCTTATCCTGTGAAATCCCAACTCTCATCCTAGACGACTTCAACATCCCCAATAATGACCCCACCTGCCTCTCAGCTTCTAAAACTTACCTTCTCCGTCAGCCTATTACAACTCTCAGATTCCCCCACTCACAGAGATGGCAATGCTCTTGACCTAATTTTCCTCCCACTCTGCTTTGCTTCCCACTTTATCAACTCCCCCTTCACCAATCTTGCGTCGCAACCTCCTCTCCTTCTCTATTAGGCACCCCAGCATTTCCCCTGACCCCCACACCTATCGTACCTACAGGAACCTCTGAACTGTCTACACCCAACAGTTTGCCAAGACCTTACTGTCTTCCATGTCTCGCATCTCTCTCCTCTCATGCCCCAATCTTGCTGCTGCACACTACTGCACCACCCTCAGACATGCCCTGGATGAAGTAGTACCCCCTGTGACTCTAGCCTTCCATTACAGACAGCAGCAACCCTGGCTCACATCCCAAATGCACTTCATCCGGCAGTGCTCTAGATGTGCTAAACAACTGTGGAGAAAGTGGAAACAACCCGCAGGCTTCCTCCACTTCAAATTTATGCTCAAAACTTACAACCTTGCCCTCCACCATGCCAAACAAGTTTACTTCACCTCCCTCGTCTTCTCACTATCACACAGCCCAAAACGATTCTTCAACACTTTTCACTCCCTCCTCAACCTCAAAGAGCAAGCCCCTGTGACGGATTTTAGTGCTGGAGAGCTATCTGCCCACTTTAAAGAAAAAATATCCGAAAAGAAATCACCACACACTACACAGCCAACCCCGATCCTGGTCTCCTTGGCCCTCCATCTACCACTCGCTCACTATCTGTACTCAAACCAACAACAGAAGAAGTCTCCAGACTGATCTCCTCCGCTCGCCCCACCATAAACACCAGCAACCCTCTCACCTCCTCTGGTGTCTTTCCCCTGCTATCATTACCCACCTCACCACTATCTTTAACGCTCCTCTAATATGAACCTCTCATTCCCACCTCCAGGACCTTTCCAGAGCTGCTCTGGTCCTCTGGAACACACTACCCCAAAATATCCAGACAATCCCTGATGCCCGGTACTTCAGACGTGCTTTAAGAATGCACTTCTTCAAAGAAGCATATAAAATCTCCTGAACAAACCTCCTCTCTCAATCCCTACAACATGCCCCCACCCCTCCCACTGCACGCCTGGACTATTGTCTACCCATGGCACCCCACATTCTCCACTTTGCCTACCTTGTACATCCTATTCCCCTGTACCTCCTTATTACATGTAAGCCCATTGGTGCAAGCCCCCCACCCATATTGACTCCTATTATTTGATTAGTACATGTAATTATTGTATCGTATGTGCTTCCCCAGGTTTTGAATAAGTTGGCACTATACAAATAAAGATTATTATTATTATTCTTTGGTTAAGTGCTATTCTAATATCAATGTACTCTGTGCTGAAGTGCAGAACTGTCCAAATCCTGCCCTGGGAGCTGTTGGAATACAGTCTGTTCAAGCAGTGGTTATATAGAATCAGAGGGTTTGAAAGTAATCTACAAAAGTTAACATATCTGTAGGAATATTTTGAATCCAATTTCAAACCCTAATTTGCTTTCCATGCTGAAGAACAGCTGTCCTCGGTGTGTCCCCTGAAAAATCTTTTGGCTAAAATCATAAATTCCGGTGTTTCAGGTTAAAATTTCATATTTTTATGTTTTAACTTACTTTGGAAACTTTGAACTATGTTATGTTATTTGCTGGTCTTGAGCTGTGTTAATGTAAAAAATAACTGGAAAAATTAAGGTAATCTAAAACTTTTGATCAGTAGTGTATACTGTGAAAGAAGAGTAGTAGGAGGAAGCCTAGAGATTTGCTTTAACTGAGTTTACTTCCACAACTCTAATGAAAGAAGAGATCATTATAAAATAAGAAAAGCATAACTCACTTGTTCATTCTGCTGTTGTTCCAGGGACGGCCCTCTGATTCTCTCCACCGGTCTTTATTTTACAGCTCTGCAGAGATGATGAAACTGATTACCCACATAACCACACAGCCAGTGATTAGCTGCAATGATCACATGGCTAGTCCGTTATGTAATTGCTGCAGCTAGACCATCGATCATGCAATGATGTGCTAAACTACTCATGTGCCTGCTGAAACCAGTGATTGGCTGCGATGATCATGTGAGTAGTCAGTTATGTTACCATTGCAGCGCTGGAAACAAAGACCAACGGGGAGCTTCAGAGTGGCAGTGCTGTAATAATGGCAGAATGGACAGGTAAGCAATTTTTTTATTTTATGTTTAATCACCTTTAGGCCTCATGTCCACGGGATAATTGTCATTTAAAATCCGCAGTGTTTTTCCCGCATGCGGATCTGCGCCCCATAGGGATGCATTGGACACCCGCAGGTAGTTAAATATCTGCGGATGTCATTTTGCCCTTCAGGCGCGGATTGCGTGTGCGGGAAAAAAAACGCGACATGCTCCATTTTAGTGCTGGTGTCTCGCGGGGACATCTCCCGGCAGGCTTCTATTAAAGCCTATGGAAGCCGTCTGGATCCACGGTACACCCGCGGCTGAATTTCTGCTCTCTGTGCGCGGGAGAGTAGGAGTTAAAAGAAAAATGGAGTGCCCGGCACATGCGCGCGGCGCTCTGCCGGCGTGCCGAGCGCATCCGCCGGGCCGAAGAAAGAAGATCCGGCTGCGACGGAGGACAGGTCCACAGCGTCCGGACAGGTAAGTAAATTCTTATTTTTTAGCATCATGTCCATGGGAAAGGAGGGACCCGCTGCGGGATTCTGCATGGAGAATCTGCGGCGGGCCTGATTTTCCCCATGAACATGAGGCCTTAGGCCGTCTGCAGATGGCCGGGTCGGATCCCCTGTGAGAATTCTCACAGCGAGACCTAACCAGAGCCCCTGCAGAGACCAGTACGGAGCTCACCTCTCCCACCGCTCTGGCTCTTTGATGTGCCGGCTGTGGGCCAGCCGGCGCATGCGCAGAGCGGAGTCGGCGGCCCGGGAGTGACATTTCTGTGCGGGCCTCTGCGAGACCTGCACAGAAATAGAGCATGCCATGATTTGTTTTCCACGTGTGATTTCACGCGGACAAATCGCGGCCATCTGCCTAGGATTGTGTATTGTAATGCAATCCTCTGCAGGCGTGCATGGGCGGAAATTCTGAAGGAAATCCCGCTGCGGAATTTCCGCCCGTGTCCAGGGGGCCTTAATAGAGATTTTTCAAATCTAAATAAAATATACAATACCAAGGAGGTCTTGCAGGACCATGTAAGCAAAGAAATAGAAGAAGACAAAGCATGTGTAACTTCAAACCACAACTACAGGCTGCTTCCCTCTATATTTATGATACAATGAACGCCGAATGCAGGAAATATATGAAGGTGTGTCGGAAAAAAAGACAAAACCTAAAAGGCCCTGGGAGAGCAGTCACTTAATAAGCACACATTTCCCAGCAGCAGAGTAGGGATTAGGGATAAGAAGCCTCAAGGTAACTGCAAATGAGGAAAAGGAAGTAGAGAGTGATTGGACAAAGGCAAGGGGAGAGAGAAAGAGAGGGAAAGGAAAAAAAAGAATTAAATTGGGAGAAGAAGATGGGAAACTAAGGGATGAAAGGTGAAGGCGCAAAGACCAAGACAAAGCCCTCTATCACTGGGGGACCAGGTGTCAGCATATAACCTAGAAAAAGAACTATGTAGGAGAAAAGGTCCTAGAACTTAATGGAAGTCTCTAAATCTATCCATGTTTGACATACTGATAGGAATTTATCAATCGGTACTGTGTTGGGGATAGCTCCAGAATCCTCTGCTGGGGGAAGGAGAGTGGTGCAGTGGCCACCATGTTTGCAGAGGCCTGCTATGCTTCTGTCTGCTTTGGGCTGGACAGAAAGGGCTAGATTACTTGGGAAGCCGGTGCTCCTTTCAAGGAAGAGGTGAGCTAGGGTGTTTTTCTCCGTCTGTTGCCCATGTAGGTGCCAGGTAATTGCCTTGGAGTCTGTGCAATAGATAGCACCCACTATCAATGTACCTGGTAGTACGCTAGGTATGATACAAAATATAATATGCACCCGGATTCACTCTATTCATTAATAATCCCAGCTAAGTATTTATTTGAAGACACTATAGTATATTTCATGCATCATTACTTTGCTAATTATTTATCGCTACTAGTTTTTAGTGTCGTCTTTCATTAGCTATGTCCTTTATTACATTGACAGTACTACATTGATTGATTTTCCTTGCCAGCATGAAGTCAATAAACTCTCTGAAGAAGTACTATTCATTATCCTATAAGAAATCCTTGATTGCTGTATCCTTAGTCATGTTTAATGTATAATGTTCTTTTCATGGAATCAGAATGAATGAGAATAAAATCAATGACCGTGTAAACAATAAGTGTTTTTAACAACTACCCAAGTGGGTCTCACTGGATTTAATCAGTTTCAAAGCAACATCAGCCTGAAGGAGCTGCATCTAACATTCATAGTAACCTCCTTGGGCCGGATTTGGCCTAATGTCATGTCAAGGTGATAGAAAAGGCATATAAATTAAACATGTGAGAATATTTGTATGCCTGGGCTATTATCTGAACATTCCTGCTGCTAAAAGGGGCGATATTTATTACCGAACTCTGAAAGGTACCACTGATTTATTAGAGTGATTCACGTATTTGGACATAATTCCAGTAGCAGTTTCTTAGTTGCACTTATTGTGATTATTTATTAAGCATATGAGGCAATTTTATCTAAGCAGTAATTAACGTTTACATTTTAACAAAACAGTATTCTTGTTTTTAGATTCTGATGACCATATATAATGGAATGGCTATTTATGCAATCCATTAATATACTGTATATATTTAAATCGACTAAATATTGGACCTGTATACGCTAAATAAGCATGCATACATTTTTGTTGTCCAATGCATTTGAAATAGAAAAATGTGGCAAGCTTGCAAATAGCGTCTCTTTAAAAATTGCCTACCATTTTGTGCATACCATTCCTAGCAGACCTATGTGCCTCCATGGTAACAGACTACAAAAACACCCTGCTCAGCCTGATCCTGCAGTCATATTTCCTTCCATCTATGCTTTATTTTATGCTGGTGGGAGTTTGATAGCTTTGAAAGAGGCAGAGACAGATGGAAAGGGTTTGGAATACGGAATGATATTAGTTTTTGTTGTGTGCATGGAGACTCATTGGTCTGCAGAATAGCTGCATACAGACTGTGGGCTATTTTAAATCCAGGCTATTTGCAAACTTCCAACCCTCTTGTTCTCCCTGCACTGTAATGAAGTTCTTTCAGCAGACGGGGATTTAAAATCCCTGCCTGCTGAAAGGGCTGCGTCTGATTGGTTGAGCACCTAGCCAATCACAGGCAGAGTTCAGCCATTCATTGAATGACAGCTGAGGGCTGCCTATGATTGGTCACAGCGCTCAGCCAATCACAGGCAGCACTCGACTATTCATTCACTTCAATGGGAGAGCTTCGCGATCCTCTGCCACAGCTCTGACAGCCATGGCAGGGGATTCTTTACTCCCTGCGGGGAGTCCCCTTGTCACTGAGTACTGTGACAGTGCTGTCACAGTGTTCAGTGACAAGGGGACTCCCCGCAGGGAATATTGACACGCAGCTTGGACCTTGCATTTGCACGCCTGTAAAACATGGTCATGTGAACACACCATAGGGAGGTAGACGTATGTATGCACATAAACACGCTCATCTGAATGAGGCCAAAGTCCAGTCCAGTGAGAGCTCTGCAATATCCAGTAGTGTTTTATTTGTAATAACTTGTAGAGAAAGCATTATGACATGTATGTTTATGGGTGTAATGTATGTCAATAGTGGTTACGCTTTGCAGATAGGTTTAGTTGGCTACCCTCTGGGATGAAGTTCTGAATACCCCACGTGACTACTGTAGCCAATCACTGGTCTCAGTGGTATGCGTCATAAGATCACTGGTTATATTGTATTGCAAAGCCATGGCAACTCCTTGTAAAACCATCACAAACCACTATGAACAGCTTAACCCCCTACTGATTTCCCTGAGCTCTGTTCATTCAACTGCAAAGGACATTATGGTTTTGGATGAACAGAGCTTGTTATAGGGCAGAGGAGTAAGCAGAGTAGTTGCTGGTTGGCAATCATAGATATCTCTAGTTGGGTAAGCTACTTGGCACATTAAATTGTAGTCATGCAGTGTATTCGGGATCCCGAATGACATATATCTATAGGGTAGGTAATTGGCATGGGGCCTCCAGAGACATTATGGGATAAATGTGCAGATTAAGAGGTTACATGGAGAGTATATGGGGGCAATAATCATCATCTGTAATTATTGAATATGTGAGTTCACATGTCCAGGAGAATCCTTTTCCTGTTTTGGGTCAGTCTTGCACTTCCCTTGAGCTGGATTTAGAGAAGCAGTGCCTGTCAATAAATCCCCTTCATCATGCCCCAGGGCAAAAAGCAGAGAATGGAACCCATGATTGCATTGGGTTCGTTCTAATTTCCTTTTCACGCATGTGTAAAAAAAAAATAGAACATGCTCTATTCTGTGCGCATTTGTGCACCAAAGAGCCCCATAGTAGTCTATGGGAGGGTGGGTGCGAAAATGCGCACACAATGTGCAACAGGATGCGTGAAATACAGTTTAAAACCGTGGGGAAAGGAACATATGTGGATCTCATTAGGCTTTATGCGCTCAGTAGGGCTCACAATCTAATCCCACTAACTCAGACATAAACATTAGGGCAAACTTTGTAGTAAACTAGTAGATACCGAATTTCTCTGATTGTGGGAAGAGATCAGAGAACCTTGAGGAAACCCACACAAACCACACAGACAATGCAGATATTGCCTTCGTTCTGATCCAAAGCCAGTATACAAGAACTACAATCCTAACTACCAAGCCACCCTGCTGACCAAAAAAGTAGTGTAGATGGGACCTTTTTTTCCATTCCCAACAAGTCTAGCCGTGTAGAGTTAGCTACATGGCCTTAGTTTGCTAAGGATGTCATGAGACTCTAAGGGATCATTTATCTTTTCCACTGCCTTATGAATTTTCCATTGCCATCTGTATTTGTCTACTTTATGACAGTGGTTTTATTATCATGGAAAAAGTACAATGGTAATTCAGAACATGAATTCATAAACTATGGTAATTTTCCTGCTTCTATCTAGCCTGCTATGTTAAGTAGAAAAATTCTGTTGCTTTTTATTGATCAACACAGCATAAACTAACCCACGACGGATGATTGTCTTTGGACTGATTGCATGGGTACTAAATGGCTGGCACTAGTCTGATTACATTAACACACATGAAAGTCATGATTTCTCAGGTCTTGATGTAGTGATATATTCAATATTTCTTCATAGAAAGAACATATTGTAGAACTAATCAGTTTTAGATTGTTTTTTTAATGGCACAATTTTAAGTGTTTTTGTAATTTTTGTAAATTCATTAAAAGGGATTAAAAACACTGATCTTGTGAAAACTCACATTTGGGGCCACTTTATATCAAATAATTCACTAACCTAATATTATCATACTTTGATATTATCAATGGGAGTAGTTAAGATATTAGGCCCCCAGTGCTTCAGGTAAATAACATTCCCTTTGCTGATATATATAGGTTCCAATTAAGGCAGTCTATACATACAGCTATCCAAGGGACTATTGCGGTGCCACTGTTTTGATTGACACATGCATCACAGAATACTGGTTAATTTAACCCTTTCTAATCCATTGTCTGACGTCTGAAGACATGATGATTTAAGGCTGCACAGCTCCGACGTTGGAAGACAACCATTGGTGTTCTCTTACTGTATATTGCCAGCCTCTCTGTTGTCCAAGCCTATCCAATGTGTCACCTCATGCAGTACCGGCTTTAGCCAGCAGATAGCGCCGTTGTATAACTTCAGAAAAAGAGTAAGCCCCCTAGGAAAACCAGGATACAAATTGGATTGGAAAGGGTTAAAGGCTGTGTACATCATTGTAACCATTTTCTTTTCTCTAGTGCATTAAAATAGAAGAGAATGAGACAACTTTGCGATAATCTTGATTGAAAATGTCCCACCTTTGTGTGTATACAGCTCCTATGTACAGCAGGTTGATGCACTAATGTGATAAACAAACGTTACATGTAGTCTGATTCTGTGATTTTGCCAACCTACTCCTAAGCACTGTAAATCCATTTTTGTAAGTGCCTTGTGTGGTATAATTTACCCATAACTGGGCAGATTTACTAATATGATTGTGCCTACACTTTGTCCTAAAATGCATTAAAATCTGGAGCACATCTTGCACATAATGTTGTCTCAAATTTTAGACCTATTTATGATCAAATGCACCAAAAAATAATAATTTACTGCGCCCAGATGGGCCAATTTTTCATCCACCATAAGCCACTATGATAAGTTTGGCACATTTTAAAAAGTTTAAACTGTCTAACATAGTAATGTAGTATGTAACGCTGAAAAAAGACATGTCCATCCATTTCAGCCTATTACCCCCAATGTTGATCCAGAGGGAGGCAAAAATAAAACCAATGAGGTAGAAGCCAATTTTCCCCATTCCTTCTCGACTTCATTCTGGCAATCAGAATAATCCCTGGATCAACCACCCTGCTGAAGTTATTGATTATTCTAACATATAATATCGTATCACTCAAGAAAGGCGTCCAGGCCCCTCTTGTACTCTTTTATCTAATTTGCCATCAACACATCCTCAGGCAGAGAGTTCTATAGTCTGAATGCTCCAACAGTAAATAACCCCCTTCTGTGTTGGTATAGAAACCTTCTTTCTCCTGTGACGTTACAGTCATCGATCTGGGTATAAATAGATGATGGCAGGGATCTCTGTATTGTCCCCCCATATATCTATACATAGTTATTTGGTCACCCCTCAAATGTCTTTTTTCTAAACTAAATAATCCCAATTTGATAACTTCTCTGGGTATTGTAGTCCGTCCATTCCATTTATTACTTTAGTTGCACACCTTTGTACCCGCTCAAGCTCTGATATGTACTTCTTGAGTACCAGTGCCTAAAACGGTACACAATATTCCATGTGTGTTCTGACCAGTGACTTGTAAAGAGGAAGAGCAATGTTATCGCCATGTGCCCCTAGACCTCTTTTGATGCACCCCATGATCCTATTTGCTGCAGTGAAGCTTACAGTTAACTAAAATCCCCATGTCCTTTCCCATGTCAGTGTTTCCCAGTGGTTTCCCATGTAGTGTGTAATGGTAACATGTATTTCCGCTGCTCATGTGCAGAACCTTATATTTATCAGTGTTAAATGTCATTTGCCAATTTTTTGCCCAAGTGCACAACTTATCCAGATCTTCTTGCAATCACCTTGCGTCCTTTCTAGTGTTAATTTCTTTACATAGTTTTGTATCATTTGCAAATATTGATATTTTATTATGCAATCCTTTTACCAGGTCAAAAATAAATATATTAAAATAAATTGGGCCCAAAACCGACCCCCTGTGATACTCCACTAGTTACAGCTACCCAATCAGAGTATGTACCATGTATAACCATCCTCTACTGACCAGTTCCTTACCCACTTGCACACATTCTCGCCCAGAACAAGCATTCTCATTTTATATACCAACCTTTGGAAAAGTGCAGATACTCAAGATTCAGTGACACTTCCCAGTCCAGTTTAGAACTTACCTCCTCATAGGAGCCAATCAGGTTGGTTTGACAGGAGTGAAAATCGCAACCACCTAATTGGATTCCTGTGCATTTTCCAGTGCGTAAAAATGGCCAGCCAGAAAAGAAAAGCACATACGGCGTGCATTACAGCCGGACGTTTTTATGCCTGGTCAGAAAAGATAGGTCTGGACCTATCTTTGGCTAGAATACGGAGGCCGGTCCCATCGACTCCTATGGGAGCCTATGGGAGCTGCTGTAAAAGGGAGGTGGAGAGCTGCTGATATTCTCCTCCCCCCCTCTTCCCTCCCTATCTCCGCCCCTTACCGGCTGCCGGCAAAGGGAGCTCGTGGGAGATTAGCTCCCGCACCCTCCCTTTCCCGACAGCCGGCAAGTGGCAGGGAGGAGAAGGGAGTTTAGCAGAGCTAAACTCTCTCACCTCGCCCAACGCTATCCCAGGCTGCGGTGCATATGTGTCGTAGCCCCAGCCGTCTGCAAGGACAAAAAAAACAGGAGATGCAGCCATGACTTGGTCACAGCTGCCTCTCATTCATGTGGTTTTCGGCCACAGTGTGGCCGTGACGAGGGTGGCCAAAAATTGCAGCTCCTGTGTGAAGCAACCCGAACAGTGTGAAATAAAAAAAAGACAATGTGAATGACCCCCAGTGTTTTTATAGTACGTCACGGGGGACAGAAAGAAATTGAAATAAGTTATCCAAATCTCTGAAACAAAATGAGGAATCTATTCCTGTACTTTTAAAAAAAAATTAGTATTTTTATGCAAAAATAAACAACTGTAAATTGAAAAAATCCTTTTTTTAGCTTTTTATCCCTAATAAAATTTAAAAAATGGAATAAATTCCGTTAAGAAAGATATAGAAAAATAGCCCTATATGTCACTGTAAAAAAATACAGCAACAATAATTTTGGAAGCTGCAGAAAAAAAAGCCATAAAACCACCACATGGGTAAAACCCCTAAAAAGCACCCTGGTCCTTAAGGGGTCAAATAACAGTATCTGTTATAACCCTATCTTGGGTTTCATCTTTCCTCCTTTAACCCTTTGCAATCCAATTTTGGCTTCAGGGCTTCCTAGGGGGTTTTCTCTTTCTGTCATTATACAATAGCGCAATCTGCTGGCTAGAGGCAGTACTGCGATATAGGACATGCTGGAGAGGCCCCCCGACAACAGAGTGGCCAGTAATATACAGTGAGAATACCCTGACGAACGTCTTCCGATATCGGAGCTGTATAGCCTTCAATCTTTAGACGTCAGACAGTGGATTGGAAAGGGTTAATGTTATAATGATGGCGATGAAAAATATGCAGAAACAGATAAGTTTGATGAAATCATAGCCTTACTCCATCCGCTACGCTTTACTGTAAGAGCAGTGAGACTGTGGAACACTCTGCCTGAGGACGTGGTGATGGCAAAATCGATAGAGGAGTTTAATAGGGAACTAGATGCCTTTCTAGAGTGCTATGATATTACAGGATATAGACATTAAATAACAAGCGAGGTTGTTAATCCGGGTCTTGGAGTCAGGTAGGAACTTTCAAAACGTTGATCCGGGAATTATTCTGACTGCCATTATGGAGTCAGGAAGGAATTTTTTCTCCAAAATGGGGTAATTGGCTTCTGCCTCATTGGGTTTTTTTCTTTGCCTTCCTCTGGATCAAGGGGGAAGAAGGGGGTGGAAACAGGCTGAACTAGATGGACATTGTCTCCCTTCAGCCTAACATACTATGTTACTATGTTACACATAAAAGCTAAAAGTAACCAAGCTCTCAGTAAATATTCCAGCACCAATATTTAATTGTTGACCATAGTGAAGGGATTGAGTTTGTAGCCATAGACTAGAGGCACCATGGGAGGGTGACTACTGTTTTTTTTTAATGACATTACCTACCTTGGGGCCATTTTTGTAAGTGTTGAAAAACTCATTCCAAGAGTTACTGTCAGCACTGATTGGACGGTGTCAGACTGTGTAAGAAGGCATGGCTTTCATGAAGGGAATAGTAGCACTATTAATGTAAAACTTACAAATATACATGTCAAATAAGTGATATATGGAAAATCTTTACATGACAATCCATGCTGAAATAGTATACTATGCTTGATTTTACTAAAAGCAGCCTGAATTTATGACCCATTGTATTTGAAGAACTCCAGCATTTAGCTCTCGTTTTATGTACATCCCCTTCAGATATGCCATGCAATGAAATTCAGTAGCGTTTTTACTTATTTCCCTAGATACCCTAATTCCTTCTTGCTGTAGAAGAGTATTTCGAGCAGCTCTTTTTTTTTGTATCCACAGCAACAAGAAATCCCTGCTGGAATTAGCCAATGCTGCTAAAATGCAGGTGCACTTGCTGGATGTTTCAGCGGCATTGTGCTCATATCTACAACCTTTTGCCAAAGCAACACATAAATAAGAAACATGATTAACTGTAGCTGCAAAAGTAATTAGACATACTTGACTCCTTTCCCTAATACACCTATACTCTATTAGCTAATTATTTTAATTGGATAATTCAGGCTTTACGTTTTCTGTATTAGGACAAGATTTATATTGAACAACATTAATTTACTTTAAGATACGCCGAAACGCTGTTGGAGACTTTTAGAAGAGATGTAGAATAAATGAGTCCCAATTAAACAAGCAATCGCTAGTTAAGTAATATGCACATTTGATCAGTCTTATTTGTTTTACTAAATATTTTTTTTAACTTTTTTTTCTCTGATTAATATATGTAATAGTAATAAATAATAATATTTTATGTGGCCCAACTGAAAACATAATTGTATTAGCCTTTCTTCACATCTGTGCCATATTCAGCTCAGAATCTCTGGTGCAGATCTGGTATGAAAATCCTGGACAAAATAACACCATATGTTACACTATTTTATCTGGGAGAATGCTGGGCAACTTGCCAGATACTTTACAGACCCCATTATAGTCAATGGGGATCATTTGGCACCTTTCCTGCTCATCATATGCCACATCCGGCACCTCAGTTATTTTCGTTGTTTGGATCCTATGACGGAGCCAAGTACTGGAAACTGCAAATGCAGGAGTGAAAAAAAAAATATTCATTGTCACCTCAAGAGCATAATTTATTAGTTTTGATAAAGCTTTGAAGGGTTGTACTAGAATACAATTTTATCACCTTTCCTATGCAAATGTGATAAAACTATGATTGGTGGTGGTCTCACCGCTGAGACACCCATTAATCCTAAGAATGGGGGTCCCCTTCTTCTTTTCACTGGGGGTGGGCTACAACCACCCACAGTGATACCAGGTTAAATGGAGCGATGGCCGAGCATGCATGGCCGCTGCTCCATTCATTTCAAGGGGGTTGATGGAAATAGCTGAATGCAAGTGCTTGGCTATCTCCGGCAGTCCAATTAAAAAGGAATGGAGCCGCACCGCGCATGCATGACCACCACTTCATTTAGTCTCCTTCTCACTACAGTGGGTGCAATAAGCCTGCAGGGAGGAGGATACGGTGATACAGAACAGTCATGCTCATAATTGTTGGGGGATCTAAGTGGTGAGACCGCCACCGATCAGACTTTAATACCTACCCTGTGGATAGGTGATAAAAGTGTACTCTGTTACAACCTCTTTAAGAAACTGCAGAAACTCAGGAGATAATCACAACCTTTTGGTATTGTGTGATTGTAGGTGGCCATTGTGGGGGTATCTACCTATATTTGATTACAGGACTTATCACATTTTGAGTCTCTCTAAAACCCGTTCTTAAAAGTTGATACCAGATGAAAAAATAAAATTAGAACAAGACCCATAAGTGTAGAAAGCAAGTCTCCTAACAGGAGGTAACTCGCGTTGTGTGATCAATGTACCCAGTGAGGGCAGACCGTCTCAGATAAATCCAAGATTACTTTATAAAATTAATTCAGTCAAATGAGGACCCCCTCGTCTTCTCAGAACATCCTCCATGGGAGAACATCTGTAGGATCTCAGAACGGTAAAATACCTCAGTCATATATGAATAAAACCATAATGAGAAATAAGTCCCATGACTTTAAGGGGTTAAAGTGGTAAAGGCAGTGTTAAAATAACATAAAATATGTTATAATTGTGCTTACTTTGTAGGTGGGCCCAAAATAGAAAATACCCCTAAAATCCAAGGTCACCTTGAACACACTATTGACGTTGTATCTTAAAATCCAGATCCACAGTGATAGCTCAGCACCATTTTATTTAGCATGGAATATCAAAATTCTAAAAAATATAATACTGTATATACTCGAGTATAAGCCAAGTTTTGCAGCACAAAAAAATGTGCTGAAAAAGCCCCCCTCGGCTTATACTCGAGTGAGGTATAAAAAAAAAACAAAAAACCCCCACAATATTCACCTCTCAGCCAGCATCTGTGTGCCCGGTGCAATGCTCTCCTTGGTTTTGCAGCAAGCTGCTTCAGTCTTCTACCCGCTGTCATCTCCCTGGCTTAGTTTTGAAATCCCCCACTGTCAGCACTGTGTGAGGAAGCGCTGTGATTGGATCGAGCACCGAACAATCACAGCCGCCGCTCAATAAACCAATCACATCCATTCATGGCCGGCGCTTGATCCAATCATAGCACTCCCTCACACAACGCTGATGGCGGGGATTTCAAAACCAAGCCAGGGAAATGACAGTGGGGAAAGATTGAAGCAGCTTGCTGCGCCACTGGGGAGAGCATTGAGCCGGGACACAGACGTCGGCTGAGAGGTGAGTATTGCTTTTCTTTTTTTTTACCTAGTATATACTCGAGTATAGCTCGGCTAATACTCGAGTCAAAAAGTTTTCCCAGTTTTTTGTGGTAAAACTTATTGACTCGGCTTATACTCGGGTCGGCTAATACTCGAGTATATACGGTAATTAAAAATGTAAAAGGATTAAAAAATATATATTAATGTTTACATTTTTTACATTTATATTTTTACTTTTTATACTTATCTGTTTCTCTATTGCTGTCTTTCTGTATGTCTCTCTATCGCTCTTTCTCTGTCTCTCAATATCTATCTTTCTCTTTCTGTCTATTGCTCTCTCTCTTTCTGTCTCTCAATCGCTTTCTCTCTGTGTTTCTTTCGCTTTTTTTCTCACTGTCTTTCTGTCTATTGATCTCTCTAACTCTGTTTCGTTCTCTCTTTCTGTCTGTCTCTCTACTGCTCTCTCTGTCTTTCTCTATCATTCTCTTTCTGTTTCTCTATCACTCTCTCACTTTGTTTCTCTATTGCTCTCTTTCTGTCTGTCTCTCTCTTGCTCTCTATATGTCTCTTTATTGCTCTCTTTGTCACTCTATCACTGTCTCTCTATTGCTCTCTCTGTCATTATCTTTCTCTTTCTGTTTATCGCTCTCTCTGTCTCTCTTTTGCTTTCTGTCTGTGTTTATATTGCTCTTTCTCACTGTCTCTCTCTTTTGCTTTCTCTGTCTCTATTGCTCTCTCATTCTGTCTCTCTTTTGCTTTTTCTTTCTGTCTGTCTCTCTATCATTGTCTTTTTGTTGCTGTTTCTCTATCGCTTTTTATCTCACTGTCTCTCTCTATAGTTCTCTCTGTCTATATCGCTCTCTCACTCTGTCTCTCTATTACTCTGTCTCTATTGCTCTTTCTCACTGTCTCTATTTCTCTCTCTCTGACTCTGTCGCTCTCTCACTGTCTCTATTGCTCTCTCTCTGTCTATCACTATAGCTGTCTCTCTATTGCTCTCTCTCTGTCACTCTATCGCTGACTCTCTGTTTCTCTGTCGCTCTTTCTCTCACTGTCTCTCTATCGCTCTCTCTGCCTCTCTATTGCTTCTCTGTCTCTCTATTGCTCTTTCTCTCACTGTCACTATCGCTCTCTCTCTGTCTCTCTCTATCGCTTTCTTACTCTATTTCTCTATCACTGTCTCTCTGTATCTCTTGCTCTCTCTCTCTGTCTATCTCTCTATTGCTTTCTTACTCTATTTCTCTATCGCTGTCTCTCTCTGTCGCTCTTTCTCTGTCTCTCTATCGCTCTTGGTTGGGCAGTGTATCGTACTGCTTAGCAGTGTGCGCTTCACTCATTCCAGCACATGCCTGTAGCACAGCTGCACACGCCCATAGACTTAACATTGTAACTTTCACTGGCCTGACAGGACCCTGAATGTATTAAACTTACATTTGATGATTTTACGGCAGCGGTGAGCGTGTGTGTCATCTAATGACACCAACATCATACACCAAAGTTACAGCAAAGGGGTCAAAGTGTGGTGCAAGAAAAAGCATGTAGGCTTATTTATATCAGATGCAAATGTATTATTTTACCATTAGTGTGACCACATTTCGAGTGGTTGGAGCTCATATTTAATCGCCATTTAGAACGCTAAAGCGTGCGCCCCCGTAACTCCTGTCGAATGAGCACACAAACATATACTCCTGACATGCAACCCATGCCAACATTTCTGAAACCCGGGTATGCCGGGCTCCTTGTGGAGGGCATGTCAAATCTAATGATTGGTGGGAAAATTAAACCACATCTCCTTCATAGCCACTAATGAAGATGGGAGATAATGGGCATAATTAAAGAACTGTATATAAATATTGTCTTCATAGGTCTCATTTCTGTTTCCTGTACCCTATTCATCCTAAATAAAATGGTGTTAAGCTATCACTGTGGATCTGGATTTTAAGATACAAGGTCAATAGTGTGTTCAAGGTGCGCTTAGATTTTAGGGGGATTCTCTATTTTGAGTCCCCCACACCCCTTAAAGGGGTTGTCCCGAGGCAGCAAGTGGGGTTATACACTTCTGTATGGCCATAATAATGCACTTTGTAATATACATTGTGCATTAAATATGAGCCATACAGAAGTTATAAAAAGTTTTTTACTTACCTGCTCCGTTGCTAGCGTCCTCGTCTCCATGGTGCCGACTAATTTTTGGCCTCCGATGGCCAAATTAGCCGCGCTTGCGCAGTCCGGGTCTTCTGCTGTTCTCTATGGGGCTCCGTGTAGCTCCGTGTAGCTCCGCCCCGTCACGTGCCGATTCCAGCCAATCAGGAGGCTGGAATCGGCAGTGGACCGCACAGAAGAGCTGCGGTCCACGAAGATAGAGGATCCCGGCGGCCATCTTCAGCGGTAAGTATTGAAGTCACCGGACCGCCGGGATTCAGGTAAGCGCTGTGCGGGTGGTTTTTTTAACCCCTGCATCGGGGTTGTCTCGCGCCGAACGGGGGGGGGGTTTAAAAAAAAAAAAACCCGTTTCGGCGCGGGACATCTCCTTTAAGAAGTAAGTTCGATTTTAAGATATTTTATCCTTTTTTAAAAAAAAACTGCTTTTACTACTTTTAACCCCTGGAGCGCTGGGACTTATTTCTCATTTACAAAGGAGTTTAAATTAAAAAAATACACCTAGCAAATAAAACGTTAATAATCCCCCACAGTCCGTGACTTCTTTTTCTATGGATATTGTGATTTTACATGTTTTCTTTCACAGTATTTGACTATGGCTAAGTCTGTGGCTCGGCACAATCTCACATTTTTGTAGTTAATTTCACACTTGAGGGGACAATAATATAATGAAATGAATCTATAAATAAACCAATGTTTTATGATGGTAAGAAAATCTCATGGGGCAAATACTGAAACAAAATGCAGTTTTCCTGCTGCACAATGTATTCAGTGTTTACTCAAATGTGTCAATGTCCCTAGCCATAGGCATAAAATGACACTGCGGGACCCCGATGCAAAATCTGTACCAGGACCATCCAACTATCCTATACCTTTTATAGTACTTATAGGCTCTTGTGACCAAGTCTCTGGTGCGGCTGCAATCTCTGCACCCTCTATCCTTACAACCATGCTTCCAACGGAGTTGGACTGAAGATCACTAGAATACTCCATAACCTACAGATCAGGGAGCATCTTACAAATAAAACTCCCTGATCCTTAGAATAAATATGCCATAGACCATTTAGCTTTTTTTTACCCGAAGAAATAGGAAGTCTATGCTATTCATCAGTTGTGTTTTAGTCCTTTGATCTTTGGATTAGTTGGGTTCCCAGAGGTCGGACCCTTGCTGATCCTCACATAAGTATTATGGTGTAGCTAGGCCTTCCTGCACCCGGGGCAAATAAACAGTCATTTCCCCATCCCCCAAGCAATTAATGAATTACTGTACGGTAACTTTTTAAATATATTGTAGAGTGTGGATTTGGACTCCTGAGCAGCCATGATGGAGCAGGAATATGTGCTGAACAGCATGTTGGCACAGCTTGTAAATTGATTATTCTTCACCATACAGTTTTTGCAGGTAATCTGCAAAATTGATCAGCCATTCAACAATCAATTTGACATTGCACCAAACAGTATCTTAGCACAGGCCCTACTCAAAATCTCCTAGCTAAAGCCTCGTGGACCGCAGTGCAAAAATTCAGTTTGGGGCCTTCGTTTCATGGCTGCTGGCGCCATTCCATCTGTAACTTTTTGCTGTGTCGTTGGGTATCTCAGGTTGTTCGCTTGGAGTAAATTTAAATGAAAATCTACAGTAGAAACCCCTGAGGTTGCTGCAGATTTCTGACATGGATTTTAATTTGTTAGAACTGCAGATCCAAATGCAGGTTTTACACGGTTAATGGGAAAAATCGGCGTGCAATTTTCCAACGCAGAATCCACATTATGCCACTTTTTCTACCACACATGGATTTCAAGTTTGCATTCAGAAAAAATGCACTCGACATACACTACCCTGCAGATTCGCATTAACCCTTTCCAATCCAATTTGTATCCTGGTTTTCCTAGGGGGCTTACTCTTTTTCTGCTGTTATACAACAGCGCTATCTGCTGGCTAAAGCCAGTACTGCATGAGGTGACATGTTGGATAGGCTCCGACAGCAGAGAGGTTGGCAATATACAGTAAGAGAACCCTGACAGACGTCTTCCAACGTCAGAGCTGTACAGCCTTAAATCATAAGGTCTTTAAACGTCAGACAGTGGATTGGAAAGGGTTGAAACTGAGAGACTCCCAATGCAGATTTCACAGAGAAAGTGATGAGGAATTGGCGCAGTTTCCATTTAGTTCTAAAATGCTGTCCAAACTGCAGCCATGATTCTTATAGAGTAGTTTTATGGGGGGAAGTTTAGTACAACTTGTGTTTTATTAATTTAAACCTCTGCATTTTCTGAGCTAATTAGTCCAGTGGGTAGTCCTATCAGTGATAGACAACAGTCCGTATATGACTGTACATATAGAAATAGCTGTCAATCACTGATAGAACCGCCCATTGGACTGTTCAGCTCAGAGTGAGCAAACGTTTGAATGAATGA
The DNA here is from genome assembly GCF_035609145.1 of Eleutherodactylus coqui. Classification (NCBI taxonomy): domain Eukaryota; kingdom Metazoa; phylum Chordata; class Amphibia; order Anura; family Eleutherodactylidae; genus Eleutherodactylus; species Eleutherodactylus coqui. The sequence continues at coordinate 78,093,523 of NC_089839.1, read as the reverse complement.
AATACAAGTTATACTGAATATTTCCCCATAAAACAATACATCAATATGCTCGGCTCATCTTGGTCTATACGGATGTCTGCTGAATGGACTCCTTTTAAGTGACCTATCAGTGCAGCACTAGCAGCCAGGGTTGTTGCTAGGGTCTTAAAAGATCATGGGCACAAGCTTCAAGACTTATGTTCCCCCTCGTTCTCCCACACATTAATAATTCTCCTTTGTGCTCCCCACAATGTTAAATCTCTTTCACTTGCTCATGAGGAGCTTCATTTTCTGTACTGTAGAACAAAATGCATAAAACAGCACAACAGCCTGGATTCTGACTCTTACTACTCATGTGACTGATCATATGCTAATGACAACATCAAAGTTCCTTCAGGTTCTCCAGCAGCCCTGCTATACAAGGGACTGATCACCTGATCATCACATCAAAGATCCTTTAGCTCTAATGGTAGCTTTGCCTCTGTTTTCCTGCAGTAAGCAGCTGATGCCTTCTTTGTCTGTAGGCTGGTCTGGCGTCCCCTTCCTTGTTGCACCAGGGGCACATGCCCCTCCAGCTGTGGCTCTAGGTATACAATACCAGTTAGTGTTTAGATATAAATATGTATCTGATTTTTGAGAAATCAATTATTTAAAATGTTACCCATAAAAATAATAGCTGGATGACCTTTGATCAGCTGCTTATTAATCATTCCAATGTAATAATATGACATGACTATCTCCATTTTGATTTACAGCCCACATTTAAAATTCAACAATATCATTTTGATTTCAACCCATGGCCTTCCTGGAAACAATAGTTGTATGGATCAGTCATTCCTTGCCAGCAGGTGAGTGTTATATAGATCATCAAATCATAGAATGGTAGAGTTGGAAGGGACATCCAGGGTCATCGGGTCCAACCCCCTGCTCAATGCAGGATTCACTAAATCATCCCAGACCGATGTCCGTTCAGCCTATGTTTGAAGACTTCCTTTGAAGGAGAATTCACCACCTCTCATGGCAACCTGTTCCACTCATTAATCATCCTCTCTGTGTCTCCTCCCTTTCAGTTTCATCCCATTGCTTCTAGTCTTTCCTTGTGCAAATGAGTATAGGGCTGATCCCTCTGCACTGTGGCAGCCCTTCAGATATTTGTAGACAGCTATTAGGTCTCCTCTCAGTCTTCTTTTTTGTAAGTTAAACATTCCCCGATCCTTTATCCATCCCCATAGGACATGGTTTGCAGTCCGCTCATCATCCTAGTAGCTCTTCTCTGAACTTGCTCCAGTATGTTGATGTTTAGACTTAAAGGGGTTGTCCAGTTCTGATCTATTGACAGACTATTTTCAGGATAGGTCATTAATTGTAGATCGAAGTTGCGAATATGCAGGAATCATACACCACCATTCCTACTGCTGTGGCCTGACATGGTATTGCAGGCCAAATCAATATTCATTTCAGTAGGAACTTTGCCTGTAATACCATGCCTGACCACTGCAGTGGGAACTGAGATTTTTCCTTTCTGTAGAAATCAATTCAGTGCATGTGCACACCAGCCCAAAGAATTGATGATCGGCAGGGGTCCCTGCTGATGGAAAACCTTGGAACTACTTTTCATGACCTGTATTGAGGACATGCCATCAATAGTTTGCAATTGGACAACTCCTTTAACAGGAATGTTTCACGTATTTAATGTTAGTTTCTTTTATTAAATGTAATAGAAATAATGTATAAGTTGTTCTTTTTAAATATATAATGTTTATTCAATAACAGAAAAATAAAAGAGAATATTGTTATAATACCAAGCACGTAGTTTAACTTTAGCTAAATCCTAGAAATGATGTTACTTGGCGTACAACACAGAATAACCGTAATACCTTTGAGAATGATATAAATAACTTTTGGCAAGAATCAGTCTTGTTGCACCAAAATACGGTTCACTTGATATAGCACACTGTTCTTCTTTGAAGGATTAACACATTACTATGATTAGCTCAGTCTTTAGGACAATACAACATACAAAATCCACTCAAAATGTATATTTGACTATGAAGCTTGCGTCCCTCTACTAATATCCCTATCCATATATGTGAGCACTAAAAGTTTATTAACAGTCCTAGTCCATTGAGTCTAGTATCCACCTGCACATCAGGCCTGTTGCTTAGCTAGCAAGGTCTTTAATAGTGTGTACACCTAGACTGGACTTGAGGCCAATCCTCACTTACACTATGTCACGTGGGAGTTCTCACTTTAACTAACCCAGGTTAGTATATGGTCTGGAGCGCTCCTCTACCACGATTTCCTGTTGCTGTCCAGATGTCCCTCTGGCTTGGGGACATAATGCTGACTCTCTCTCTTTTGGCTCCAAGAAAAGGTAGTTCCCAGTCACTGTCCGATCTCAGCAGTTCCAGGAGATTCTCCTTTTCCCCACAGGTTATTGCAACCCTGTTCAGCATCACTCTACAGATGCTCTTCACAGTCCCTGCATTCTCTCTTCCCTGTGATGCAGTCCCAAACCTTTTTATAGTCCTAACATCATCTCTCTGGAAAGTTTTCAGGGAGCGTGCTCAGTCTCCAAGCACCAAAATTTGGTGCAAATTTTAGCGCATGCGGTCATTTTGGCACAATTCCCAGTCGATTGTTATGGCAACAACATAATCCTTTAGGACAGCCTTACACATATACTGGTGGCATATGTAGTGACTACAGATGAGCGAGTATACTCGCTAAGGCACATTACTCGAGCGAGTAGTGCCTTAGCTGAGTATCTCCCCGCTCGTCTCTAAAGATTCGGGGGCCGGTGCCGGTGACAGGTGAGTTGCGGCGGGGAGTCGGGGGGGGGGGGGAGAGAGGGAGAGAGAGATCTCCCCTCCCTTCCTCCTCGCTCTCCCCCGCCGCTCCCCGCTCCCCGCCGGCCCCCGAATCTTTAGTAATGTGCCTTAGCGAGTATATATTGTGTCAAATATGGAGCAGTGAACTACAGAAATGAGAAAAAAAGTCCACATATTTTTCTGCCCCGCAAAGAAAATTTAATATCCAGCTTTTGAGTCTGTTGGGGTTTGCAGTAGATTTAGACTGTATTCACATATTGAAATTTGCTGTGAATTTGAGTTTGAATATGCATGGAATCCATGACGATAATGCATTAAATCCTTGACAGAGTTGTGTGAAATCCATGTTCCATAATTTTGAAAGTTTATACATGACACTTCTTGATGGAGAATCTGCATGCAGATCCACAGTAGCTTTCAATGTAAATCACCAGCAGAAAGCCAAGGCTCAGTCTCGGATTTCTGCAGCAGATTATGTGGCGGATCTTCTGACATGGATTTTACCCATATGAACATAGCCTTACTTTAAATATATTCTTCATTTGATATCTATCTTGGCAAGTTGCAATATTTGCATTCTAAGAACAGCTTTCTTATTGTCTCAGTATAAAACCAAAAGAACCAGAAGGTATTAGAACCAATACTGGCTGTCTCCACCGTTGAGGTATTGGCTTTTTCTATAAAGTACTGTTTTGTTTCCGGGATTGTCAGTTATTCAACAGAGTGCTGAATTATAAATAATCTCTTGCTATAGGCTTTTGGAAAGCTCACTGCAAGACAACAGACTTAAACCACTAGAGGCTCTCCACCAACTCACCAGATGTCTAATTAATGCCTGCTGTCAGCTGCTAAAATGTCACTTACGGCTTTTTTCTTTTCCTAGCCACTGTTATAATGATAAAGATTATGCACTGATGTCACTTCGATCCTGGGTTAATGTTGTGGTTGGTAAAATGACTGGCATAGACAGAGCTGCCAAGTTTGTGATTGTTTCCAACTATAGAAAAGTACCATATGACCATCTAATTCTTTGTACTGGGCAACAATACCAGGTAAGCGATTGCATTTGATTCCGTTGATGTATTCTGTTAATCTGCAAATGTATTTCATTTCTAAACATTTGTCTGTGTAATAAAACAGCCTTTCACATTATACATCATAGCCCGTAAGTGCCAAATTGTTTGCCTTCAGAAGTATTCTCTTTCATAATTTGAAACAGAAAAGAATGGATGTAGTGAGTGGATGCCAGTTCATTATCTGGTGCCAAGTATTGCGGTGTATTTAGAGTTGCTTGGGATGCTAATGGATCCTGATGTCTATTTGTGGGCATTTACATATGTTTTGTTTCCACTTTGCACCATGTTACAAATCCTTGAAGCATTGGCATCTTGGAGTTCACATTATACCACAAAAAAAATTAAAAATATTGCAAAATAATCCGGTAAAAAGAATTTGAAAAATAATACATTTAGTTAGCATCTTCTCTGAAATGCTTTTCCAGACTAATATTATTGATGGCCTATCCTCAGAATAAGTCTTTAATTGTTGAACGACGGGGATCCATCGCTTGGAACCCCAGTGAGCAGCTGATCACCTGGACCACTGTCAGTGCAGCAGGGCCGGACATCGTCATTGGAGTAGGGGCAGGACATCTAATAGGTGGCTTCGCTCCAATTTAAATCAATTTCTACATCAGATGGCCAAGTTCTCAAAAAAGCAATAGTCTTAATAGCAGACTCTAACTATCCAGACATTTGTTGGGAGTCTCACTCAGACAAATGTAATGGGTCCAACAACTTCTTATCCGCTCTTGCTGACAACTTTATCTTCCAAAAGGTAGAAGAGAAAACAAGGGGATCTGCAATCTTGGACCTAATTCTTACCAACAGGGATGGAATTGTTTAGGAAGTACAGGTGGTTGAGACTTTAAGAGGCAGGCATCATGCTATCCTTGAATATTGGTTATCAAAAGGAGGAAGACCTGAGAAGACTCAGACCTCAGGGTTGGATTTCAGAAAGGCAGATTTCAATGAACTCAGAAAGAGGGTACGAAGAATCCAATGGCTGGATGTTCTTAAGGACAGAAATGTCCAAGAAGGTTGGGAAATATTGCAAAATGAGATTCTCAAAGCACAATCGTTAACAATCCCTAAAAGAAGGAAGAATGGGAAGCGTTTAAAGAGACCAGATTGGATGAACGCAGAACTTATAGAAGTTAAAAAGCAGCATAACTTCCAAGTATTCTTCTTTAAAGCTTAAAAAAGCATCCTTTATTAGGTAACCCACATGCTTAAAAAGTGCAGTGTTTCAACCGTTATAGCAGTCTTTGTCAAGCTGATAATACAGAGTAAATGCACAACATACATAATAAATAACACACTAATCACAAGCTCAGACTGTTGACACACCTTCACCAATACCCACAGTAGTTGGCTCAATCGAAGAGACATCATGTGCAGCAGCATCGTATAATCACCTCCTCCTCCAATGTAATTAGCGGTGTCCCGATACCACATATGACACAGTAGTATCCTTCTCGCGATGCCTCTCGCATTCTCGCGCATGTGTACCGAGACAGCCTCGGCACTGAGCATTGCTCGTTCTATGCTTTCTTGCGATCGCCGGCGGAATCCCGCACATGCGCACCAGAACAGACGCCGTCAAATTCAGTGAAGATGTATCAAGGATGTCATGGCAACCTACTGTCATGCCGTGCATGGGCGCCGTATCAGCATGAGCCACATCTTTAGTTTTTGCTATATCCAAAGTAAGGCAATGGTATGCCACTTCTAAGGAGGTTAGATTACTAGAGAGCAAGTATCAGAAAATAGTAAATGAAAGGTTACCCTTTCATTACTATCATAGAAAAATAACAATATGATGTGACAGCGAAAATGGTGGCACGAGCAATAATCATAACCTGCAATGTATGTTAACATTATATAAATTCATCTAAAACAGCCAGCCAGTATAGACAAAAGCGCTTAGAGAAAAAGTATACCCCAGTGCTTGTGATTGGTCAAAAAATTATCATCAAACACGTGCCATACAGCCCTTTCTGCCAAAAAGATTTTTATTGATTTATTTACATCACATACGGCGGTATTGGAAAAAGTGACAAGATCAACCGTACTTATTTAGAATCCACAGTTGTATGTGTATACGATGTGGGGGGCTTGGTAGATGTGCTACACCCAGATGTCTCATCAATGGCCACCTGAAATAAAAAAAGAAGCAAACACAAATGAATATATAAAAGGTATTATAAATGGACAATGTACGCATAAAAAACATAAAAAGACAAATTAAAAGAAGGGTACCGGATTGTATTCCAGATTGAGACCCTTTGGTCGAAGCGTGCCAAGAATCTTGAGCACAGATTGCATTGGACAGAACACTCATCTGTGTGATGTCCAATCTGCGAGGACAGTGGACATTGCATGTCCTATTCTCATCTGTAATATGGAACAAAATCGGACATGTAGCAATTTTTATCACAAGGACATTGGTCCATTTGAAAACGTATCCAAATTAACAGCCTCATAGGCTATAATGGGTCTGTGTGCTGTCCATGAAATACCAAGACAGCACACAGACATACATTGCAGTTGGGTGAATAAGGCCTAAGTACTGTATATCTAAAATAAAATTTATATATAAAATAAAAATATACATTAAAAGTAAAAGAAAAACTTTACATTTTTTTGTGAATATATAATCAATAAAAAATCAGTGTAAAAGTCCAATCTATTCAAATACCACATTATTTTTCTCACATAGTAAATGCCATAAAAAAATACACAATGCCAAAACCGTATTCTTTTTTGGTCACCTGGCCACCGCAAAGAATTAAAGAGAAAGTGGGTTAAGCAGCAGCACATGTGAAAAAGACTTGGGCATACTAACAGATCACAGACAGAGCAGGAGTCAACGGCGTAATTGCGTATGGGCTGTGGGTAAATACGAGATAATAGAGAACAATGGGCTCTATCTTGCGTACGTAGGCAGCAAAATAGAACATGCTGTGTTTTATTTTGCGCTTGCAGATTACACAATTCCAACACGCTAATGAAAGTGGATCTGCATAACGAAATGTAAGTGATTGCTTGTGAGCTTCCATGTATCACACGGGCGTACAGAGCCCTGCGTAATATGCAATCCCAATACAGTCGTGTGAGCCTGGCCTTACAGTAAAGAACCTCCTTCTATTTCGGTGTAGAAACCGTCTTTCCTCTAGACATAGAGGGCGCCCCCTTGTTACAGTCACAGTCCTGGGTATAACTAGATGAGGGGAGAGATCTGTCTATTGTTCCCTGATATATCTATGCATAGTTATTAAGTCGCACCTCAGCCATCTTTTTTCTAAACTAAATGATCCCAATTTTGATAGGCTGTCTGGGTTTTGTAGTCGGGCCACTCAATTTATTAAATTAGTTGCCCGCCTTTGAACCCGCTCTGCAAATATTGATATTTTACTGCACAAACCTCCTACAAGGCCATTAATAAATATATTAAAAAGAATAGGACCCAATACCCCTGCGGCACCCCACTAGTAATGCTAAACTAATTATAGTATTTACCATTAATAACCACCCTCTGCTTTCTATCACTGAGTCGGTTACTTACCCGCTTACCCACATTCTCGCCCAGACCAAGCATTCTCATTTTATATACCAACCTTTTATTCAACACAGTATCAAATGCTTTGGAAAAATCAAGCTATACAAGATCATTGACTCTTCCAGGTCCAGTGTGGAACTCGCCAACTTGATATGCTGATATGGAGTTTTACAGCTATTTTCCTCGAGGTCCTCCAGGATAGCATCTCTTAAAACCCCTCAAACATTTTACCCACAATAGAAGTTAGACGACTTAGTTTCCAGGTGCGTCTTTTGACCCCTTTTTGAACATTGGCTCCACATTTCCTGTGTGTCAATCTAGTGGTAAAGACCCCATCATAATAGAGTCCTTAAATATAAGAAGCAATGGTCTGTCTGTCACATCATTTAGTTCCCTTAGAACCCAAGGCTGTATGCCATTGGAATATCGCTGACTCGCAGCAGGGCGCCTGGAGGAGATTCCCCTCCTCGCTCTCCACATTCACTTAACACAGCGGCCATTCAGTACTGAACGGCTGCTGTTTACACTGAACGATCATTCTTCAGCTCATCTTTCATCGTTTATACAGCCTAGATGATGAAAGATGAGCTGAACGATGATAGTTCAGTGTAAACAGCAGCCTTCAGTACTGAATGGCCGCTGTGTTAAGTGAATGGAGAGGGGTGGGCGAGGGCAAGGAGAGAAATTTCTTCCAGGAGCCCCGCTGCGAGCCAGCGATACTTGCTCCTGTGCAACAGCACAGGAGCGAGTACACTCAGGGATGAGTGTCGGGCATCGTTTGTAACCCCATGTAAATGGGGCTTAACTGTTTGAACTTTGCCTTCCTATAGTTTAGTATTTTTGTTGCTCCCAATATTGAAAGATAAGTGGGAATTTAATACATTATGGTCACTATTTTGCAGGTGTCCCTCAGCCTGCACATTTGTTATTCTGTCATGTCTGTTGGTTACTATTAAATCCAAAATGGCTGTCCCTTTAGTTGGGTGGTGAACAAGTTACTAGTTGGGAAAGGTAATTGTCTAATTGACAGAAACATTACCTTTTTGAGATCTACAGGTTTCAGTTTCCCAGTTAGTACCCAGACCACATACATTTTCAACAGCCATTCAGCATGACAGTTGATCTTGCATAGATACTTTTATTGTTTTTCATTTGCATATTAGAATTACAATTTACTAAATTTATTGTTCCACCAAAAATAGTTTTTTATTATTTCTGTTTAGGAAAACAGTAGTAATAGTGAACCCTACAGTAGCCCCAGTAGTAATAGTGACCCCCATAGTAGCCCCAGTAGTAATAGTAATCCCCCGATAGTGGCCACAGTAGTAAGTGCCCCCATAGTGGCCGCACTACTAAAAGTGATCCCCCAATAGTAGCCACAGTAGTGAGTGCACCCCATAGTGGCCCCAGTTGTAATAGTGTCCGTCATAGTCCCCTAGTAGTAATGGGGATCCACCGAGTGATCCCAATAGTAACAGTGATCCCAGTAGTGGCCTCAGTAGTAATAATGACCCCCATAGTGGCCCTAGTAGTAATAGCGTCCCCTATATTGACACCAGTAGTAATAGTGACCCCCATAGTATTTCCACTAATAATACTGGCCTCTGGCTGGGCAGCATCCCTACAGGCTTTGCACTCACCCAGGGTGTAGCTGCATTCCTGCGGCAGCCCCTTTTGAGTCTTTGACTGCTGATATCTACCTTGGCGTCTGTGCTGCATACAGGGAGTGGGTGGGGAAGTGAGAGGTCAGCAATTTGGAGCTGCGGATGGGGTGAATACAATTCCTTTTTAGTGTGATGCCACATAAAATGAGGTGGTGGGTCTCATGTTTGATACCTGTGCTATAAAGTATGTGCCTTTATCGACTTACTGCCAATTTTCAGGATAATTGCACAAATCTTTATTTTTATTCATATCACTAAAGGAAGCATGGCAGAGAAAAATATGGAATCCTCCAGCATTAAATTGTGAGGCATTATGAGATTCCTTTTCACGTAAAATTAAACATTCATGAGTGCATGATGGAAACATTGGGTGACCAGTGCCTGTCATATTAAACTGTGAAGAAATGGTGTCCCAATTATCAGTGGGGTGATTTTTCCACCCAAGATGCTGAAAGATCTGGAAGAGCCATCACAGTGTCAACACCTGAAATTGTTGAATTTGTTCATGACATGGTTTTGGAGGATAAGTGAATCTCACTGAAATCAATAGCTAAGATACAGCGGATAGCCAAGAAATATGCTTGGAGTATAAGTCATGAACAGTTGGATATATGCAAGCTATTAGCCAAGTGGGAGCAAAAATGTTTGAATGCTGACCAGAGGTGCACACAAATGAGCACTTCCAAGTTAATTTTGAATCATTTTGAGGAATCCATTGCTAATTTCTTGAAACTACTGGTGACTGTTGATGAATGTTGGTTATAACTAGAGATGAGCGAGCATACTCGTCTGAGCTTGATGCTCGTTCGAGTATTAGGGTGCTCGAGATGCTCGTTACTCGAGACGAGCACCACTCGGTACTCGTCTCGATTAAGCGAGCACTGACTATTGAATTCAATGGAGCTGGCAATAAAATATATAAGCCCTTCCCTGCAATTCATCCAGAAATGTGTAAAAAAAAATAATATATATATACTCACCTTGTCCCGGCAGAACCATGTTAGCCCATTGAATTCAATGGAGCCAGCAATACAGCCGGCTCCATTAAAAGCAATGGGCTGCCGGCGATCGCGGGATGAATTGTCGGGAAGGGGTTAAATATATAAGCCCTACCCTGCAATTCATCCAGAAATGTGTAAAAAAAAAAAATATATATATATACTCACCTGGTCCCGGCAGACGGAGTTCAGCGCGGCCAGCGGCAGTCCTCTTGAACTGCTCTGAACAGCTGTGAGTAGTATTCAGCAGCCGGGGATTTAAAATCCCCGCCTGCTGAATGAGCTGCCTCTAATTGGTCACAGCCTGACCAATCAGAGGCAGATTCCACTCACACACCCATTCATGAATTTATGAATGGGTATGTGACTGCTGCCTCTGATTGGCTCAGTGGGACCAATCAGATGAGAGGCAGCAGTCACTCGCCCTCTGGGTTTCCTACAACCTCTGACAAACCCATCCAGGCAATGGGGATCTATATCGATGGACTTTATAGTGGACCTGACCCCCCTCAAAAGGAATGACTACTATCTTGGTTGTTGTAGACCAACTTACGATGGCTCACTTAGTCCGCATAGAAAAGATTCCCACCACCAAGCACACCGTGAAGTTTGATGATTCGGGAGGTTTTTAGACTGCATGGAATACCAGATGACATAGTTTAAGACAAGGCAGTTAAATTCCAATCTAAGTTCTAGAGGAATTTTTGCATTACTCTGGGCATTATTATAAACCTGTCTTCTGCTTGCCACCCCCAGGCTAATGGTCAGACCGAGAAAACGAATCAGATTTTGGAACAATATTTCCAATGTTTTATCTCTCACCTCCAGGATAACTGGGTGGAGTATCTATCAACAGCAGAATTCATGTATAACAATGTCCAATATAGTTCTACCAACCAGAGTCCATTCTGTGCCAACTACGGGATGCACCCTGTTGTTGATATTCAAAAGGAATTGAAGGTGGCCTTACAGGAAGCTCAGGATGCATTTTCAAGAGCGGCAGCCCAACACCGTCAAGTGGCTCCTTCCTTCCGGGTTGGAGAAAAGGTGTAGTTGTCCACGAAGAATCTTAAGGCCCATGTCCCCTTTCCCAAGCTTGGGCAAAGATTCATCAAAGCTTTTCCAACTGCAGCAAAGGTTGGCTTGAAGCTCTCGGGAAGCCTAAAGATCCACTCGGTCTTCCATGTGTCCTTACTAAAGCCATTCCAGAAGAACACCTTCATGGGGAGTGAGCAACCTCCTCCCCTCCTGTGAAGGTTCAGGGGCATGACGAATTTTTAAAAAATCTTGGACTTCCGAAGACATCGGGTAAGACTTTAATACCTGGTGCAGTGGCAGGGATACGGGCCAGAGGGAAACTTTTGGGAGCCAGAGGAAAATATCCATGCTGCAAGGCTCACAGGGGGTTTCACAAGAGGCATCCCGACAAACCAAGCCCTAGGATGTCCAGAGGCCATCCTCAAGGGAGGAATTGAACCTGGAACCTCCCATACTCCTGGTGGCAGCTCTCCCTGTTAAGCTTTTCAGCTTTTGGACAGTTTCCCTGCATAACTTAGCCTTGTTCCTAGATCCCGCTATCCGGTCTCTGTTCTGGCTCCACTCTGTCCCTGATTAGGCTTACTACATAAATCTGGCCCTGATCCCTCCTTCTTTGCGAGATTAGTGTACTATATTGCATCATCTCCTATACCTGCTCCTCTCTTGCATACCGTGATTACCCATTACTTACTTCTGGCTTCCCTCCTGACTACATTACCAATCTCATCCATTCTACTGCATACCGAGACTTCCCGTACCAACTTCCAGCTTCCATCCTGACTATAGCACAAACCATAAGAACATGAAAAAAGTGAAGACTTCTCTTTCTGAGGATTCTTGTTGGATATTAGCCTGCTCTCCAGTGATCGGCTGGATTGCGGATGGGGATTATGATTAAAGGCCTGCTCGGATATAAGGTGCTATTGGAACCCTTTCATTATAAGGTGTGCTCCACTCAGCATCAGGTGAGTTGACTCTTTTTCTTACCTGCTGATTTATCACACACTACAGAGCGCTGTTTTAATCTTTGGTTTATTTCCATCCTGACTATGTTACCCGCCTCATCCATCGTACTGCATACCAAGACTTTATGTTACCGATTTCTGGCTTCTCTCCTAAGTATGTTACCTGCCTCATCCATTGTACTGCATCCCAAGACTTCCCGTTACTGACTCCTGGCTTTCCATCTGACTATTCTCCAAACTTGCGGTTGCTACATCTGAGGCTCCACCCTAGTGCCTGAACCGCTACAATTAGCAAACTGATTTGGCACACTTAAAAAAAATTGATATTTGAATCTTAAAACCACTTTAATAGAGGTCGAATCTCTGTTCAGTACCATCATCTAATAAATAAACAGAAATAAGAGTGGCATAAGGAGCATCTCATTGAGGAGAAACTAGCATGTCCATGCCTTAGGCTGCCTGCAGAATTTCCGCTCGTGTGCAGGGGGCGTGTAATACATTCTTTCTTCCTGTCGTTGCACTGAAAGTGAACTCAAAATTTGTTGCCAAATTTCCCCACAACTGCAGCTGATTGCTGAGGGTCCCATCTGCAAAGTATACTGTAATTAATGTAACTTTGCCCAATGCTTCCAATAAGAAGAGATTGTATAATACAGACATCTTTAAATGTTTTTAGTCCATTAGAGAATCAATCTATATTAGGTGTAGTCCATGTTATATTCGTTAGTGGACATAGTTTCTTTCTGTCTCCTAAGCAATCCATGCCTTTTTAAGATAAAAAAAAACAAAAAAACTATTATTATTACAGAAATACAATATTCGGAAAATACGTATTTTGAAAGGCCTTTATCACTCTGGGTTAGTTGTCCATTAGCCTTGGTGAAGCTTGACGTTTGGAACAGCAAACGAAATGCATCAGCACCAGGAAAAAAACACATTCTATAAATGAAAAAGCAAAAGATTGCAGGTATACCTGGCGAGGCAGATTGAATAAACACTGATATGGTTTGCTAGCAACCAAAGTTGCTTAAACAATGTTTTTGATAGCAGATATCAAGCTTATTGACCCATTATGTTTGTTTACAGGCTTTTACTGCCTACAGACATCTGGACTATTGTAAGGAAGGAAGGGCAAGCATGTTTATCACATAATATAACATAAATAATAGCATAACAACATGTGCGGTCACACAGCTATGAACGTATCTCAGGATTGTTGTTTTTGCCTCGGCTTTTGTCATGTAGCTCCTAAGTTGACTTAATGCATAGCTATAAATGCAAGCCTTGTATCCGCATATTGCACATTAGAAAACTCAACAGTTACTAGAGCAAGCAGTAATATAGCCACTATGCGCTAGTAATACCATTTGCATTCTGTTTTCCATCTCCCCATGTTCCCTTTACAAGTGCTTGATTTGTTATTGATCTCACATAGATATTTTTGTTTTTCATTTGCATATGTTTTAGAATGACAGTTTTCTAAGTTTAGTGTTCCAACAAAAATAGTTTTTTATTATTTGTGTTTAGAAAAACTGGAATTAACCCTTTCCAATCCACTGTCTGACGTCTGAAGACCTTCTGATTGAAGGCTGTACAGCTCTGATGTTAGAAGACGTCCGGCAGGGTATTCTTACTGTATATTACTAGACGCGCTGTTGTCGGGGGCCTCTCCAGCATGTACCATACCAAAGTACTGGCTCTAGCCAGCAGATGCCGACATTGTGTAATGGAAGAAAGAGAAAGCCTCCTAGGAAACCCTGAATCCAAAATTGGATTGCAAAGGGTTAAGGGTGGTTTCACACCTGAGCCCGGGGTTCCACTTTCCTATTTTGTTCAGGGAGCAGGAAAGGGAAATCCCAACTACCGAATGGCTCCATCTCAGGAGGGAACCGAACAGTGCCGAATGAACCCCATTGATTGATTATTATGGGGTCCATTCGGTTTCCGCTCAAATGCCCGCCTTTTGTACAAAAGAAAAAGTGCTACACGCAGCGCTCTTTCTTTTGGTATTTTGAGCCGATCTTCAACCAGAGGTTCCAACACAGATGTGAAACCAGCATAATACACTTGTCAAGTAGATATCTTCACTACCAGGGAACGTGAAAAGAAAAAATGCTATGGTCATTTAGTGATTGGAGGCGGAGCGCTCCTGAGATCTCTTCCAGCTGGCAACCTCCATTCACTGTGAACAGACAGTCCTTCATAGAACAACTGCCTGTTTATACTAAGTAAGAAGTCGTTCACTCCTTGCTTTGTTTCAGTGAGCTGAAATGAAGTGACTAGCAACTAATGAGCAATTTCTTGCTCAGTTTCCTGTCAGGTCCCACATTTACATGGGACAACTATCACTTGTTTGAGCAATTTTTCAGCCCATAAAATGTACTTTAAGCCATTATGGAGGGGTCATGCACACAGATGCACTTTGGATCTTTAACACCTTCATCCAAAATAACATACATGTCTTTGACAGCTGACACCCGCTCGCAACAACTGCCTGTCAATTCTGACACCTGCTTTAAATGCCCTGATCAGTGAGGTGCTGTTCATTTGTCATGGCAGCCCAGGGTCTTCTGAAAGCCCCCAGGAATGGCATGCATTTTTGCCTATTAGGATCAGCCTGTTGCCCATCCAAATAGCATGCCCTAACAAATACCATGTACTGCAATACTGAAGTATTGCAGTATATTATATAATTAATCAAACACTCAGAAGTTCAATTGCCCCGTGGATGCTAAAAGAAAAAGTAAAAATAAGTTAAAAAAGAAAAAAAAAATACATTTTATTTTTGTAAAAAAATTATTCAGCAAGCTGAACTCCTTAAAAATGTAATCTAAAAAACAAGGGTGGAATTTCTTTCTTTTTTCCAAATCCCAATGTAAAAAAATGAAGTAATGCAATACATTAAATGCACCCCAAAATTATGCCTTTTTAAAAAAAATACAACTTCTCCTGCAAACAATCCCTCATAAGGCTATGCTGATGGAAAAATGAAATAGTTATGGCTCTTGGGAATGCAACAATGTAGAAAAAGTGGTTGGTTATTAGGGCATAAAATGGGCCCGCCATTACGGGTTAAACAGTACTATTGAAAAATACCACTGGTCCCTCAGACAGCTGGGTTGACAGAAAAATAAGATTTATGATTTTTTGAAAGTGGCGAAGAGAACCAAAAAAAAGGGTCTGTCTCTTAATCGGCCCAGAGCTATGAAAAGTTGTGTTGTGCCACACGAAAACTGCTCACGTATGTGGGCTATTACAGGTCCCCTCCAAAAGGAAAAGAGCACCTTGTACACTCTACCTATGTGTGCCTCGAGACGCTGCATTGCACAATCTATTATGAAGGTATTCTCACGTAGAAACGTTACTCCTAGGAGACAAAACAGAGGCACCATACTGCGGCACATAATACGGACATGGACAGAGTGCACAAGGATTCGTCATACCATACATCATTTTGTAGGGAAGTCAATGGTTTATTGTAAGAAATGCCGTAAGAGAACAATATTCAAGTATAGCAGGAAGAATAATAGTAAAGAGAACAAAATCGTCATTTTACTTTTGAGGATACATCCCCCTAAGATGAAAATGCTGTAGATTTTCTTTTTGGGTTGGCACACGGGAAATCTGCAGCAGAATATAGTAGCAATAAAATAGGTGAGATTATTAACCCTTTGCAATCCAATTTTTGATTCTGGGTTTCCTAGGGGTTTTTCTCTTTCTGCCATTATACAATGGCACAGTCTGCTGGCTACAGCCAGTACTGTGGTATGGGACATGCCGAAGAGGCCCCAGACAACAAAGCGGCCAGTAATCTACAGTAAGAATACCCTGCCGGACGTCTACCGACATCGGAGCTGTGCAGCCTTCAATCAGACTGTCTGAAAACGTCAGACAGTGGATTGGAAAGGGTTAAGATAGGAAAAACCCTTTAAATTCTGCATCTCTGGAAGGAATATCAGTATAAAGTGGATCAAAATTATCTAGCAAATTTGACTGCTTTGTTGAACTCCAATCACTAATTGATAACCTGAGGATGTATTCACCTGTGCTGGTGTGCACTAGTAGGGTCACCTAGGCCAAATTTGCATAAAAGAAACAGCTGTAAAACGCATATAGTTTTAAAGCTCATTTACAAGCAAAAACAATCTTTCAAAAGATTGACAGTTCTAGCAATCATTTTGCATAAAGTACTAATGGGCACTAATTCCCATTAGCACTTTATGAGCTTCATTTGCAGGTAAATGAGCCTCCAGCAGATGTTTGCAAATCCCAACATGTGGTTTGGACTTTGCACTCAGCTACATTGTCTTTGCATGGGCTGCCCCTAGCTGTCAGCTAAATACAATGTGATCGGCTGCTCCCATGGAGAACACAGCGTGCAGTGCCTGCTATCTCTCTCCGTGTGAACAGTGGATTTTATGCTCACCTAAAAATCATTCAGCCAAAGAATGAAAGATGAAAACATTTACATGCAACGATTATGGCTCAAAAGCCATTGTTTGAATGAATTTTGAGTGATAACTCTTACGTGTAAATGGGGCTTTACTGCACTTTTATTTTACGTAAGTATATTGCTTGTTATTAGGTTTGCTTGAAACAAATTTTTGGAAGTAAAATAAACCTTCCACAGTTATGTCATTTATTTATTTTTATAAAATTTGATTCTTCTTGGTAAGAAAAAAAAACAAGTAATCTTGTAAATATGATACCTTTTAATGGCTAACAAAAAGACATGATGTTATAGCAAGCTTTTGAACCTACTTAGGGTTCTTCCTCAGGCTTAATTAAGCCTGAGGAAGAACCCTAAGGCTTAATTCACACAAGCGTATATCGGCCGCACTTTCATGGCCGGCCAATATACGCTGCCCATCTGATGCATTGGTTTACAATGCATCAGTTCAGATAGGTGTATTTCTGTGGCGTAAAGCACCTGGCCGGCAAAGATAGCCCATACGGTGCGCATTTCAGCCAGGCGCTTTTACGCCAGGCCAGGAAAGATAGTTCAGGAACTATCTTCTTGCCGGAATACGCAGCAGCTCCCATAGACTCCTATAAGAGCCTATGGTAGCTGCCAGAGAAGGGGGTTGAGAGGGAGTTTAGCAGCGTGTTTGCTAAACTCCCACCCTCTTCCTTACTCCTCTCCACCTCTTGTCGGCTGCCAGCAATGGTAGGGGGCCGGAGCTTAGCACACTAGCTGCCACCCCATGTTGCCCCCTCCCCTTGCCGAGAGCCAGCAAGGGGTTGGAAAGGGGGAGGCAGTTTATCAGAGCTAAACTGTCTGTCCCTGCCCGACGGCATTTCAGGCTCGGCGTATAAGCGCCGGACCCAGGCCGTCTGAACGGACTCACAAACAGCAGATTTATGCGCCCGTTCACTCGATTTTCGGTTGCACTGTGGCTGTGACATGGCCGACCGAAAACAATGCCAACAAAAAAAATATTTTGAAATGTTTCCTTAACTTCATGAGTCAAATCTTACTAATTTTGGGGTGAGAAAAACAAATATTACAAAGACACATTTTTATTAGTGCTACTTACTGTGATATACAATAGGTAGAAGTATGTTAACGGATTAAGAGAAAATGATACATTTTAATTACACATGCTAACAACATTGAACGTGCATTTGAAAAATTTTTAAATGACAGTTACATTCTAAGAGTTCTAAATTGATGGGAGAATTCCTGGCTGGTGGTTCAGTGTGAAGAGAATCATGTGGTGACTTCATGAGAGTGTTTTCTTTTGGCTTGCCTCTTGTGAATTCCGGAGCATCCCTACACACAGACCAGCAATAATCCGCAAGCATTCCAATGTCCCTGATATCTTTGTTCCATTACAGAGATATCCTGGTGGAATCTTTCTCCATGTTCATCACTGACAGCTCCATAACTAGGAGGGAAAAGGTCTAGGTGGGAGTGAAGAAAATGGATCTCAAGGGACATATTGCATCTGAGTTGATGGTATTTTTCCAGAAGTACGATCACCAACTGAGTGTAGTTATCATCTCTTTTGCTGCCTAAAAATCCATGAATAACTCCCTTTAGGGCTTGCCAAGCTTCCCTTTCTTTTCCCTCCAAAACTTGGTCAAACCCAGGATCCTTTACAAGTTGCCGAATTTGTGGCCCAACAAAAATACCTTCCTTAGCCTTTGCATCATAATCTAGGAAAATTTGTCACTTAAGTACTTAAATGCATGTCCTACCTACTGTCCCACATACATAAAAAGCAATAGTACTTAGTGTACCCCAGTTGCATTCCTAAGAGTACAGAGAAGACTTTTAGATCGCCACAGATTTTCCACTTGTGTTCGGCATATTTCATTGAGTCGAGGAGGGCTGTCATGTTTGCATAAGTCTTCATGTGAACTGCATGACCAACAGGAATAGAAGGAAGACGGTTGCTGTTGTGAAGTAATACAGCTTTCAATCTAAGCTTGGAGGAGTCTACGAATAGCCTCCATTCAGTTGGATCATAGTTCAAATTCAAACATTTTATCAAGCTGTTAACATCGCAGCAAACAACCAGATTGTTTTTCTTCTCAAAAAAAGAAGCAGATCCCTCTGATGTTCTCTGTACTGTGAGACCCTGACATCACGTTGGAGAAGATTCCATTGCTGTAGTATTGATCCTAGAAGTTCCGCCTTCTCCTTTGACAAGTTAAGGTCTCAAATGAGATCACTCAATTCCACTTCACTCAATCTGTGCGGTGTATTATCTTTTACATTCAAAGTCAGGCTCATGGGATGTGGAAGGCTTGTTGGGTTCTTCTTTTTCCACACTTTCTTCGTTTTCTACTTTAAGCTCATAATGTTGGGGTGGAGTAGGAACTGGTAAACTGTCTGAATATGGAATAGGTCAAATAGCAAATGGAAGATTCGGGTATTGAACTGTTTCTGTTTTCTTCATTGACAATCCTGACTATCCTAATATAACAAGAATTGCAACTTATCCTGGTCCCCTACCTTCATACCAAAATAACAGTGATAGGCAGTCTTTATAAGAGGCGTCAGATTGCGTTACTATGACGAAAATGTTATTTCACCAGAAATGTAACAAAAATTATTCACTAAATTTACATATTTTCATGGCATTTTGATATAGTAAATTTTATACTTCAAAATCATTCCAAAACCAAAAAGTCTGAAAAAAAGAAAAACAGAAACAATGTGAAACTCATAGCAACATGTATTATGTCTATAACCTACAAACATATGGAGAACGTTGTGTTATGCCAGTTGAGAGGTGTGGCAAGTCCGTCCCCCCAAAAAAAATTCCCACAAAAAAAAAATGTAAACTCTAAAAAATGACATGTCACTGTATGTCCAAAGCAAGAGCCAATTAGTCATTTTTATGGTGATTTTTGAATTCAGCAGATGGAAATACATAAGAATACACTAATTTTGAGCCCGAAACAAAATCATCGTTGGGCAGTGAAATCGCTGCGCCCATGTAAAAGAGCCCTAACTAGGTTTGAAAATGTCATTAACCCTTTCCAATCCAATTTGTATCCTGGTTTTCCTAGGGGGGTTTTCTGCCATTATACAATGGCGCTATCTGCTGGCTAAAGCCAGTACTGCATCAGGGGACACATTGGATAGGCTTTGACAGCAGAGAGGCTGGCAATAAACAGTAAGAGAACCCCGATGGACATCTTCCAACATCTGAGCTGTACAGCCTTAAATCATAATGATAATGTCTTCAGAGGTCAGACAGTGGATTGGAAAGGGTTAAGCTTAAATAAGCCTGAGGAAGAACCCTGAGTAGGTTTGAAAGCTCGCTGTAACATCATGTATTTTTGTTAGCCATTAGAAGGTATCATATCCAGATTACTTGGTTCCTCTTACTGAGAACAATCCGATTTTGCTCTACTAACTAACACGGTACTAAACATTTTTTTCTTTTTCATACACACGTATAGGTCCCTTGCCCCAGTGGAGTTGACATTAGCAAGTTTTTAACTAACCAGGATATCCCAGACTGCTCCACAGAGATGTATACAGTGAAAATTCCTTCCAATTTCTTTACTCTACACGACGCTGAGGACTGCTTAACAGCAATGAACTGGATGAAAGACAAGGTAGTAAACCAAAAAGGTAAGAAAGAACTGGAGTCTATTATATTTTTCCACTTCGCTGCTTTTCCAGTGAATACCATTCTTTTTTGCATCTTCAGCGTATAATTAGCATCTGATTAATTGCAACAAAATGTTTAATTTGTCGTGCCATGTTTTTTTTTTTATTTTATTCAAAGCAGGCTGATATTTTAAAGGGGGAAGTAATCTGCATATGTACTAAAAGGAAAGGCAGGCCTGATGCTGTTTAATTATATATAATTACTACACAACAAGAATTGAAAGTTCTGAAAGCAATGTATGGCTAAACTCATTAACTAACTAATTAAAGAATAATTTGATTAACAAGTGTGCTTAGCAATTATGTGAAAAAATATGTATCATTATGAACTCTAAAAAGCTCTGCGAGGGAAAAGATGCCTAATTTAAAAATCATTTCCAAAGTATTTAAAATCATTTTTATAATGTCTTTTTTGGCTTCGAGTCATTTACACTAATAAGGGACAAACAGTCATTTCGGGTTCATTGTTTACCTAAAATTGCCTTCAAGTTGGTCTTTTTGTCACCTGCTTAATTAAGTTTTTCAGCCTTTTATGCCTTCTAAATGATTAAAGCTCTTTCTAATTTTATGCTTGAAGTGCAAGATGCCTTATACTTTGACCATAAGTGGTCTATCTAGGCCATATATACCAGTAACATAGAATTCCTGCTTTTCACCCAGGCAGCCCAATTTGTCAAATGGTATGGGCTTACTACTTTTATTTTATAAGCACCTTTATTAAGCCTTTCTAATCCAATTTCCCTGTCACCGTCACACTTCCCAACTCTTATTTCTATCTTATTTCATATCTAGAAAGATATTACATAGATAGATATGAGAGATAGATAGATATGAGATATTAAATAGAGAGATAGAGGGATGTGAGATAGAGAGAGATAGATATATAGAATTAGAGAAATTAGAAATGAATAGAATCTTATGTCAATTAGAATTATATAGCGTATGCAGTACATAGCTCCCATGTTGGAGGCTGTTCTGCTTTTGTATATTATATTATGGAAGAGAGATCAGATCAGATATCGGAGAACTGTCCTGCATAGTGTTAGAAACATGTCGGATCTCGCCCGACTTCAGAGCTATGCAGCTAAATCTGAATGTCAGGTAAGGTCTGACACTGGATTGGAAAGGGTTACTATAAATCAGATGGATTCTTCTATGAGCTGGAGGCACATTATCTACAAATGTGGAATGCAACATCACATCACTGGTGCTAATACTGCGAAATAACAAAACAGAAATGTAATGCTACATTCACAAGCAACAGAGATAGACCGCTTCAATGTGTATTTTCACACACAACAAAAAGTATGTTTAGGCTCTGAAATACAGGAAAAATAAATATCATAAAAATAAAAAAAATGCAAATTATTTAGCACATATTTATGAATAGCCAATATCTTTATCTTTTTACACGTACAAATAAGCAGAAAATGTGTTACATTCTCACCCAAATGAAAAAAACCCATAAAACAAAGCCACAGAAGATTTTCTTGCACTCCTAAAATGTATATGTCTTCACAATGTCTGGAAGGGAAAAACAAATGTACAATATTACATCATAAGGAGAATAATTCAACATTTATTTTTGACTTCAAGACTACTAAAAAAACAGCATTGTCTAAGGTCTTCTCAAGGCTATCTAAAACGGCTGCCTGACAACAATCTTCCTTACAAGTTGCCTTAGTACACCATTGGGCTGTAGTGGTCACTGACATCCCAGGAATGCCTGAGACCACTTGCCTAAACCTTGTCACTGCAATAATAATCCCATTAAACAATAAACTTTTTGGATATCATTAAAATACCCAGACAAACAAATACACATATAGTCATATATAGTCAATAGATACAAAGCAGGTTGTATAATTATTGAAAACAACCCTTTAAGACATGACAAATCACACACCGAGTGTACTCTAACATGTTAAATGTATTATATAGTTAATGGATCACAAAGTGACACTTAGCATTCCAAAAATCAAGAAAATAGGGTCAGCGCAAATATTTTACCACCACAGTTGCAGGTAAGAATGAATGTCATTGAAAGGATATATCTAAAAACTTGGTTTGCATTAGTAAAAAGTGCTGACAGGTCCGCTTTACAGGGGTTGTTTGGTTTAGAAAAAGGCCCTAGTGTGGCGAAGTGTTAAGGCAGCAGAAATGCAGTTCTAAGCTCTCACTCATGATCTGAAGGTTGTGGGTTCAATCACCATGTGGTTTAGGTAGCCGGCTGAAGGTTGCCTTCCACTCTCCCGAAATTGGTAAAACGATTACTGGGGAAGGCAATGGCAAACCACTGCACAAAAACAGTCTGCCAAGAAAACGTCACAATATAGAAAAATAGAAGTGTAAGCAGCACAATCCTTGAAGCTGGATACAGCTGGGCAGGTAATATGCAAAGCCACAGAAAATGAGCTTGATCCACAACAAAGCTCAAAATAGTACACCAAAAAGAGCACACTTGACAAAGACTACCTATAGTCGAAACGCTGTGTGTAATTTTTGTCATCTGGGAGGAATAAAAAAGATTTTACTGCACCGCCTATGCTGTCACGTCTACTCTTTTAAGAAAACATCACGATGTGACGTCCCACTAGGACTCAGTTATGACTGAGAGCTTGCACCAGGGGATTTTACCTTTACCTAACTTGGTTTAGAAAATCCATTTCCAAATGCCATACTCAGGAATTCAGGTTAATGTTTTTTTTCCATTGAGGGTCCTGATTGATAAGCGTGGTCATTGTGGTGATAACTTACTTGTATGCTCCCTATGATAATTTAAAAGCTGCACACTAAGTAGAGTCTTTGCAGAATAACTACCAGTGTTTACTCAAAGTAGGATGAGTTCAAGATACTAAACTCCAATATCTACCTAAAAATGGTGTTGGCCATAACTTGTTCAGTATGTTGATGTACAACAATATAGAGGAATCATATTAGGAGATAGCTTACTGCATATACATACTGTAAAGTACTATTAAAATAATGCTAAAAAATGGGGCAGTTCACCATCTGTCGAGCAGGTTCGTGCAACAGAAAAGATTTGGTGACCCACATAAGCAACAAACACCACCAGGACTGTTTACATTTTCTTTTTTAATCCCTTTAACCTTTTTGTTGTTGGGATATTTCTTTGCTTCTTGTCAAATAATAGTTTGATGGTCATCACCTCTCTAAATCTATACAACACTGGATATGAAAGAAAGCCTCTTTTAGCTCTAGTGGAGTGCATGACCTACAGTATCTCTCCGAAGACCCAATACAAACAGCTATCTTTTTTTAAACAATACAAGTTAATCTCTTTTTATGAAATCGTATTGATCATTTTTCTTTTGGCACAATGTCATGTATTTGCAGTTTAACTTATGGCTTGACTTAGCTTATGACTAACAGACTTAGTCCTCACTGGATATCCAACATCAATCTCTCTTGGATTTCCTCCCCTCTCTCTCTCTCTAAAAAATGAGTGATAGAATCCTCTGTTGCGCCACATGTTGGAAAGTAGCTGCCCTATGAGTCAACATCCAACCTTTTAATTGGCCCTGCAATTTGACTAGAGTCATAAACCAAACGAGAATAACAAGAAGCTGTAACAGAAGTGTAACTTGAAGCTCCTGGGTCCCAATACAAAACCTGTAGCAGGGCCCCCAACTATAATGCTTTATTCATAGCACTAGGCTCCCTATATGGAGAAGAGATGCCTCATGGCCCCCCTACGGTTCCTGGGCCTCGGTGCAACCACATCCCCTATAGTTACGTCAGTGCATGTACATATAGCTGTTTCTCGGCTGTTTCCCCCCATCAATGCACAGTAGTATTCTGATGAGAGGCCATCAACGTGATTCAAGGGAGATAATGTTTCCCCTTTTAGGGGATCAGCACTCATTTGATTAGCTTTTTTTAGGGAGCATTGCATAGTCTGAGGGGTGCCCCAAGCCTTTCTGCTATCTGAGGCAAAATGTGAAATGCCAACACCCCCCCAAAAGAAAAACAAAAAATAACCTCACTCTGTGTGATAGAGCATATAGAGAAACAAAGGGGAGACATCTGATTGGTGGTAGCAGAGTATTGTGGGCTAATTGATCATAAGTAGAGATGAGCGAACGTGTCCGTTACGGACACATCCGCACCCGGACACCGGCTTTAGCGAACACTGCAGTGTTCGCGCGTAAGTGTCCGGGTGCCGCCGGGGGGCGGGGAGATGCGCGGCGGCGCGGGCGGCAGTAGCGGGGAACAGGGGGGAGCCCTCTCTCTCTCCCTCTCCCCCCCACTCCCCGCCGCACCCCCCCGCGCTGCCACGGCGGCCCCCGAACTTTTTCGCCCGAACACCGAGGTGTTCGAAAAGTTCGGTGTTCGGGCGAAAAAGGGGCGGGGCCGAACGTGTTCGCTCATCTCTAATCATAAGCTGAATAATGTAAATAATTTTTGTCATGGGTAAGGGCGAAATGCAACAAAGTTATTAAACTGTCACATGATGTTGGATATATTTGCTTCTTTTTGCGCTGACAGCAGAAAAAACAAACAGCAGAAATTGACTTTAATATTCCTCTCATGGTAAATCAGCCCAGAAAATTTACGCCAGCTCAACACTTAAATGAGCTTACACAGAAGGTTAGTGAATTTTTGAAGTCGCAAATATTAAATGTGTTGGCAAAATGTACTCTCGTTAAACCCACCCTTTCCCTGGTGAAAATCCAAATAGCTAGAGCAGGCATAAAACAGCCAGAAAAAGGCACAAAAAAATACAGTCATACCTCTACTTTCATTGCCTTCTTCTTTCACCGGTTTCCAGTTTCGCTGATTTTTCCGGGCAGAATTTTGCCTCTACTTTTGCCGACTGCTTCTAGTTTTGCCGCTGTCCCACGTGACCTTGCTGTCAAATCGCAGCAATTCATGGATTGCTCCGATCACATGGATGAATGGCTGTGATTGGAGGATCCAGCGCTAGCTGTGATTGGCTGAGTGGGCTGTCACTCAGCCAATCAGAGCAAGCTCTTGTTGGAGGAGGAGAATTTCAATCCCTGTCTCTAGCAAGATGCTCTGCCAGCTTAACAGGTGCCCAGCAGGCTGCACTGAGTTCCAGAGAACGGCCCCCGGACACCAACGACACCTGCAAGGTGAGTATTCTTCTTTTTTTTTCTCTCTCTCAGGTAGTGTAGCTAGGGCGTTTAGCACTGCCAAAAACGTGGTACCAAGTTGTGCCTCGTTTTGAGCAGCACTGAAACCACTGCCCATTTATTTCAATGGCCGACGCAGGGCAAAAAAAGCTTGTGTGAACAGCCCCATTGAAATGAATGGGAGCGTTGTGCAGCATTTAGGGCTGCACTGAAAAAGCAGCGCTAAACACTGTACAAAAATGTGGTTTGGTGTGTTTTTTGGAATGTTTTTTGAAAAGCATTATAGATTTTTCTAGCAGCTCTGCTCACATTACATGGCCAAAATACATGAGTCTGAGTCTGGTCATCTTGCCCTGCAGTGATATATCAGGTCTTATACGATTCAGGACTTCTCTGCTTGTTCCTCTCACCATCCAGGGTATATGCAGCAGCTTTCGCCAGTACCACAGCTCAAACGCATCAATCCTCCCTTTATCAGCTTTTTTCACAGTCCAGCTTTCACATCCACACATGGCTATGGGGATAATGATGGTTTGCACTATCCTGCATTTAGTTGCTATACCGATATCCCTACTTTTCCAGGGTTTGGCCATGTTTAGCATCATGCTTCGCCCCAATGCTATCCTACGTTTTATCTCTGGCATACATTCTCCAGCCTGGTCAATTTTTGAGCCAAGGAAGGTGAAGTCTCGCACGCATTCTATGACCCCATTGCCAGTTTTGATTAGAATTTGTCTATTTTCTGCAGTTGTTATAATTCAGGGTAGAGGCCCATTTTTTCACTTTCGGTTTTAATCTTTCATATCTGCTGCTTCAGACCTGCTTCTGTTTCTGCAAGCAGAGTTGTGTCATCCACATAGCGGAGATTGTTGATGTTTCTTCCACCTATTTTCACCCTGATTTACAATTCGTCTGCGTTCATTTTCCGCATGTTCACTTCCACATATAGGTTAAACAAGAAGGGTGAGAGGATGCAGCCCTGTCGGACACCTTTACCGTTCCCAAACTAATCTATGTCCCCATAGTTTGTTCTCACAGGGGCTTCCTGATGGGTATAAAGTGATTTTATCAGCTTGACTAGATGTGTCGATACGACCAGCTCTTGTAGGGCCTGCCACAGCTTGTTATGGTCATCGCAGTCGAAGGCCTTGATGTAGTTGATGAAGCACATGTAGATATTCTTTTGGTATTCTTGAGCTTTTTCCATGGGGCATCACAAGTTTGCAATATGGTCACAGGTGCCACGTCCTCGCCGGAATTCTGCCTTTGCATCAAGGAGTGTCAGTTCAACTACTGATCTCAGTCTTTCCAAGATCCTTTTGAGAAGGATCTTACTTGCATGCGGAATGAGGGCTATTGTTCAGTACCTGGAGCAATTCTGTGAGTTGCCTTTCTTTAGTAAAGTGATGAAGACAGATCTTTTCCAGTCCTGTGGTCATTATATGGATGCCCATTCTGCCTGGCACAGCGCTATGATGGTTTTCACTAGTACTGGCAGCAATAGCTCCATCTGTATTTTATCTATGCCTGGGGCTTTACTTTTGGCTAGTTGTTTTATTACCATAACCACTAACAATCAATAACGTAACAGCACAATCAAAGGAAGGAACTGAATGACAAACAGCCTATCAAGCATAGGTGGAGGGAATACTCAGAGGAACCATATGCCTGCAACCACATACCTGGACCGTTGTATGAGGTGGAGCCTGTGAGCCTGGAGCCATTATAGAGTCAAAATTTGTATATTTATGCTCAAATAAAGTACAGGAATGGGTTCCTCATTTTGTTTCAGATGTTTAGATATATATTTTGTATAGTCACAGATTACACGGCACAGATTGCAATGGTTTGCATTGGCGGTCGGTCACTTTTTTTTATGTATATATTTTTATTTTATTGTGTAATTTTTTTCACTTATTTTTGTAACCATTTTTTTTGCCATCTGTGTCCCCCATGACGTCATATAAGAACTCTGGGGTACATTCACATTATCTTTTTTTATTTTAATTTCACACTTTTCCAATGCAACTGGGACATTCATGGGAGTCCCAGTTACAGGGAAAAACATCCCCCTGTAGTGACAAAAGTCACTAGCAGAGATGATCTGGGTCTGCTAGAACCCTGCAGCTTTGCTGCAACAGGGGGCATCTGGTAGTAATGTGATCGTTGGGTTACATAGTAGAAGTAATGCTTCCACTTTCAGTCCTTAGTACATAGCGCTCATTGAATGCTATGTAGCTGGAAAAGGTGAAATCAGGATAGGTTAAAAACTGCTTCTCTCTTCTCCTCCAGGTCCTCTACTGTGTCTGACAGCCGAGGACCCGACCTGTTCATGCTTAATTGCAGGAGCAGAGGCTTTAATCCCACGCTGTACTTCTGTATCGGCCGGGATTAAAGCCCAGGACCAAGAGCAGTATGTTTACCACACTTTGTCCTTAAGTCATTGAGAAAACTTTTTGTTGATTTTGAAATTTGATTTGGAGATTCAAAGTTGGGAAATTGATTTACCTCTCATAATGGTTCAAGATTCTGAAATCCGTTTGAGCTGCAAGTAAAGAACTCGTAGTGGAATTGATTTGTTCATTTCTAGTTGCTTGATTATTAGATTAGGAGCCACATGTAACAAATTGGAGAGCTTCTATTCATGTGAATTTGCGATGTGTACTTTTTAGCTAACCTTGAGAATTTGGGCTTTTAGTACATAAAGTGCATAAAAATTGCATTTGAAACTACCTTGTACTGGATTTTAATGACTTTGAGAATTGTCAGTGTGTAAATATGGTGCACATTCCAGACATGACTGACGGTAATGAATGTATATTCTTTGAAATAGTTCCAGGTACCCTGACACTTTCCATATTGGTTAATCATAATCAGGGCTCTTGAACATTCTTAATTAATGGATAAATATTTTCCTTGGCTTTGGCATAAAAGCCTTTTGAAATGTGGTTTGCATATTCCGATCATACACTTTTGTCTAGGTACTACATGTGATGAGTTTTTTTTTTTAACCCTGAGCAGTATTAGACCATATGCAGATGCCTTTAGTGTTTATCTGCTTTCTTTCCATTTGCCATTCATTGCTTTCTTCTGTATATTCTCAGTTACTTGGCCTCACAACCCCTTCTTTATTTACCCTCTATTCATCTCCATTGCCTCCTGCTATTTCCTTCCTCATTTCTCATATGAGTTTTATAAGTCTCCACTTTTTCTTTTAATCTCAGCCTGTGTTTCTTTGTTTTACCATAACTCTGATTTTACTTAGTTTTCATCACCTTCTTTCTCCCATTCTTTAGAATTCTGTCTCAGCCCTCTAACCACCATTTTCTCAACTGGCTTTCTTGTTTCTAGTCATCTGTATTCTGTAATAGTTATTTACACTTTATTACATTACTTATTGACTTGCACCTTTTATTTAGTGGATTTTAATAAATACCCTATAGGCCGCCTGCAGACAGCCAGGTCGGATCCCGCTGCGAGAATTCTCACACCAGGATGCGGTCCCATGCCCCTGCAGAGGCCTGCGGCTCACCTGCTCCCGACATCTGCATTCCCTGCTATGCGCCGACTGCCAGCCAGCCAGCGCATGCGCAGAGAGGAGCTGGCCCGTCACCACTGACATTTCCATGCGGGCCTCTGTGAGACCTGCACAGAAATAGGACATGCTGCGATTTGTTTTCCGCCTGTGTTTTCACGCGGACAAATCATGGACGTCTGCATAGGATTGCATTATCTAATGCAATCCTATGCAGGCGGGCACGGGTGGAAATTCTGCAGGAAGACCCGTCGCAGAATTTCTGCCCGTGTGCAAGGGGCCTTAGCTGGATTCACACATGCGGATTTTCTAGTCAAGTCAGAAAAGAACACATAAAAGCACCCCAACTGAAGTATACATGTTGTATTCACAGGTATGCCATAAATGCCTGTTGGCTGGGGATCCACACATGGAACTACCTACCCAATGCACCCTTTTCAATGCTTGCTGCTTGCACAGTTTTTTTCTGTAGCTTCCATAGCTGGTACTGGAGCAATACATTTCCCTGATAGTTGTGGGTCCCAGAGGTAGCGCCCTCACCTATAAGGAATTTATGGAACATTTTTAGAAGTCATTTATAACTAATTCTCGTGCAGGTGTGTATATTTTCATATTTATTTTATCTAATTTATATAGCCCATACATTCGTATTAGACAACACTTACACAGATTGTCATCACTTACATTGGAGTGTTGGAGGAAACTAGATTACCTAGAGGGAACTCATGTAAACGCATGAAGAACATGCAAACATCATGCAGCTTTTGTCTTTAGCTGGATTTGAACCCATGAGTCCAGTAAGGCAGCAGTGTTAATCAATCAGCCCTGTATGCCCTTAATGCTCTATATGGGCATTTACTATGTTCATGACTGTATATCTGTTGAGTGTTGGGGTTTACCTACAGGCGCCATCCTATTTATGTCACATTTTCTAAGGTTGTCTACAAAAACATTTCTTGCAAATCAGTAACACATCACATCAAGTAAAGTGAATGCTGTCTGAGTGTGCTGGGAACATATTGTACCTTTGGCTTACCTAGAATCTCACCTGACTAAAGAGCATATATTGTTGTAATGTTAAGAGATAGTACACTGTCAGTCAAAAGTCTTTAGACACCATGAACACTTATGGCTTAAGTGCAAAAAAAGTCAAGAGGCTACAGATATCCGATCAAAACAAACAGCATTTTTTACTACCCTTTGTTTTCAAGAGTTCCATTGAGTCTATATGGTCCACCCGCTCCACCCAAGGAAAATGTCCCCCCATCCCACTCCAAAAAAAAAAAAATTAGAGAGCCGTAACCATCTTTGACAGTTAATATAATGCAATTGGGCATCAACATTCGGGTTTTTCATCACATAGCATTGTGTGTATATTTTTCTTTTTCTCCCAAACAGCTCAAATGTGGACTCATCCATCCATAACGCTTTTTAAAAATCTTTGGCCCAATTCTTTTGCTTCTGTGCCCATTGCAGTCTTTTTTTTTCTTTTACTGTCTTAAGAAGTGATATCCACATAGCAACTCTACCGAAGAGGCCAGCTAATCTTCGCTTTATAGTTTCGACAGATACTTGCTAGCCATGGCCTAAATTGAAATCTCAGGAGCAGTTTGCCTTCTGTCTTTTTTGGAAAGCAGCATGATTGACTTATCTTTTGCTTTCATAGTCACCTGTGGCCTCTCATTTTATAGTTGATCTTTGATGGTTGTAGCTTCATGGAAATGCTTGATGATGTAAGCAACAGTGGACTTGATAATCCTCAGTCTTGAAACATATTACGCATGGAAAGACCATTTTTATTGCAGAATGCATAGATTGCAGCCTTCGTCTCTCAGTCCACATTTTCTCACAGCCATGGAGCCATCTCCTATGATGCACCAACTGCAATCCCCTATTACCACATTGTTCCTAATGGCCACGTGATATCACTACTAACAACATTTACCTTAACTCCTTGTTATCAAAAACTTGTCTCCCACCTTTCTACAGTTGATTTGAAGTTGCTAAGGTTCCGCTAACACGCTGGAAATGCTGCAGAAGTATTTGCAAACACATGAACATGTGCCTAGTGAAATGTAAATTGATTGTTGTCAACTGCATACTTGCTATTAGGAGGTTACATTCGGATAATGTAGCAGTTTACGATTATACAGTAAGGTTATCTTTTAGTTAGACAGTGTCTTATTGTATTAGTCTTTAATGTTCGCCCATAAATTCTGAATGCTCATGGTATCCAAAGACTTTTGACCAGCAGATTTTTTGCAAGAATGTCAATGACTGTCCTGTTCATCTCAATGGGGCTTGCAAACATTCATAGATAAGATGAAGAAACAACCCTATTCAGATGTGTTAGTGCAATTTGCGCTATTCAATATACTGTGGGTGCCATATTAGATCTAATTAATGGGCAGGCCCAGAGACCCCCCAAATGAACACACATCTACATCGTGTATGCCAAAAGGGATCTACCCTTTATTTAGGTGGGTAAAAGTTTATATAAGATTTCAAATACAGGAAGTTGGGTCAATCAGGGTCCAGTTACAGCATTTGTGTGCTGATAGGTCATTCCCATAGGGAGGTATTTGTGAGATAGCTGTGAGATCATTCACCAGGGAAGAGCTTCCATTGAGCACGCTCTATTCATTCTTGACTTGTTGTCCAAAGGAGATACTTCCTCTTTCTCTCCAGCCATTTCCTGTCCTTTAACACAGAGACATTCCTTTTTGCCATGAGGCTGTAAGTTGAGCCTTGTATAAGTTTTCCACTGCTGGTCAAAACTGGCTTGACCTGTTTTTGGACACAATACACTGCTCCTTCAATTCTTGTGGGGAATGTTGCCTTCCCTCATCTTAACATCTTCACAGCTGACAACTAAAAATACACAAAATGGCGAACACCTCATGATCATCTCCCACAGATGTATGTAACTAATTTTTAGCTGTAGAATTTTCGGCAACATATCTTCTATGTATGAATATACCCTTATTATTTGTAATGATATATTACAGAAACACTGATAATCTGAAACATTCAAAGGGTTCGAGAAAAGTTATGAACATCTTTCACAATATCAGATACTCATCTCACATCTGATGTGAAATAATCGCAGTAAAGTACAGTATTTTCTTCTACTTTGATTGAACAAGTAGTAGAAGAACAAGATTATTCGACTTATCCAATAAAATATGTTCACAGCAAATATTTAATATTGTAAGTAAAATTGTAGTAATCCTTATTTAAAAAAGGAAAGTTTTACTTTGTTGCATTAAATCAGGGTCATTTTCTAATTAGTGGCTGCCTAGTAATTTTCCACAACTACACATTGCTTAACTGCTTCGGAAGTAGATTGTTGGCTTAATAAAAAGTGTTTTTATTAATCCATTCTCCAGCACGTTTTATGACACCTGTGATTTTTTTTTATCCAGATGTCGAGATTACAAAATGTTAATAATCTTTTTGTCTTCAGCTGTCAGGAAGCCTGCCAATATTAGAAAGAAAGTGCTTTCCTAAATATGTACCACTTATTATAATATTAGCTCCTGTTTAGCACTCATTTCACAGCTGCTTAATTATACAGTGTATATAGCATTAATTATAGTATTTATTCATCTGTGTGGTCTCTAATTTGTCATTTCTCTCTAAACAAAGTGTCCTAAAGAATCCTGAACGCCCCTGGAAAAGGGAGGAAATTGAATATTATGCATTATATTGTAAAAATATTCTCACTTGTTTACTGGATCTTAATCTTTATCTTTATAAGCCAACGCCATATTCCCATTGGCTAGAACCAACCATGTGATCTAAGCATCTCAGTAATCATTGTAGCTGGATACCATAGATAGACTTCAGATCACTAGTTGACATTTGGCATTCCACTGCACTAGCAATGCAAAATAATAAAACAGTATAAGGATCCTTGGCCCTAGATATAGCTGTGCTTAGACCCCATCACAGAAGGTCTCCAGCCTACATTACCGTGCATTACATTCCCAAGACATAAGCAGCAAAAAGGTATCACTAAATATAAGGTAGTTAGCTCCACTGAGTTTATATAGCTTAACCCCAAGAATGAGCTTCACATGTCCCCAACAAATCCACACCAAAACCCATACCTCATGGTGCGGACCCGCAGCAGACCCCACACCACAAATAAAGTGGTGCAATCTGCCATGGACCCGCACCAAGAGCTGCAGCACCAAAAAGTACAATTGTGTGCGTGGACCCGATGTGGACTCCCCAACTGCGAACCCCCCAGCAAGCCAGCCATATATGAATGCACCCTAACAGAATCTGAAGGGAAACACATCCATCCAATGAACTATATTGGTGACAAATTCCCTAAAGGATTAACATGTCTTCATACTGTATTAGTATATAATACTCATGTGGTTAGATAATCTAGCATTATCTTCAATGGCGACAGTGTCATGCACTGAATAAGCTCACATGAGCAGAACTAAACCGATCAATAATGCCCAGAGGGGCTACACCTGAAAAAGACATGATTACTTAAATACACCCAGTCCTTAAAGGGATTTTCTGTGACATAAAAGAGATTATATGGCCTTAAAATAAAGAAAAATTGAATATTCGCCTATCCTGGCTGCTTCCCGTCCAGGGCTGCAGCTCTGGTGGCTGTCACACGGAATGCAGAAGAATGGATGTTCACATGTGTTCAGCCCCCTCACAGTGGACATAGAAGAAACATCCCTGAAGCATGTGAGTGGCTGAGGAGTCACATGCGCATTTAACGGCACATGACTGCCTGCCGCTTCTTCCAAGGTTCCATACGGCAGGCATCAGGGCTGCAGCGTTGTATGGTGAGCAGCCGGGATAGGTGAGTATTCAATTTTTGTTCATTTTAAGGCTGTATAACTTTTTTATGGGTCCCTAGGAAATGGAAGAACACAACATATCAATATCATATAATCCTCAAATAAATAACAGTTTAGAATCCAAATTCAATCCACCTGCAGCAATACTACCTAGTCTCTTAATCTAGGCCATTTTGTTCCTTTTTGGACATTTCTCCCTATCCCGACCTCATCTCATGGTTGGTACGCTGTCAGTTATCTGGTAGCACAATTGACTTACACTGTGTGCAGCTTCAACAAAGTACTTTGGTATTGGTAGTTCTATTTTTTTCATCCTAATCATTGACTAATTCAGCTCTTAATGGTTTGCGTAGTGTCCCCTACATGGTGTAGACCACAGGGACACGTTAGTAAGTATATAACATATTCTGAGTTGCTTAAAATGCTTTCTTCCAGAATGTGAGTGATCAGATGTATGCGCACGTTCATCATTGTTGTAGTGGGTACACGATAAACATGGAAAAGTCCCATGCTTAGGTTGTAACATAAAACACTGTTTTGTCTGACTCCCTCCTAAATCTGCTCTCACCAATTTATATCTAATGGATCTAGCCTTATGATATGCTATAATAGAGGGTTCCTGAAACTTTTATATTAGGGTGACTATTCTTTTCCAATGACCAATATTTGAGCTATAGCCCCACTTTTAGTTCCATATATTGATATAAATGAATACATGTACTTTTATCCCTTCTACTCACATCATGTATTTTACTAAGGGTTCTTTCAGCTCAGATACTGGTTAGCTTCTCTGTTAAAATAATACAACCATCTCTTTCTAACATCTCTTCTTTTTTCAGGATAAGTGACTAGTGATGAGCAATTAGTGTAATAATCAGTTTGCATTGATATTGGGCCGATTTCATGAAAATTATTGTGAATCAGGATGGCCGATTCCGACTTCCATTAAAGTCAATGGGAGTAAAAATCAGGCTCACTAATTTGCCCTCCAGAAAGCCCCCAAATTGCATGAGAATACAGTCACATATCTGGGGAAAACTGTGCTCCTACCAAAAATTGGTCAACATAGTGTACAGTTGTGTAGGGATCAATCATAGTACAGGGGTGTTACCGAAAACAAAAGAAGGCCCACATAGGGTCTACTAGATCAAAAATTTTGCCAAGGAAGACAGCAGCTCATAAATTTTACACAGAGAAGTTTTGACGGGAAATAGCACTCAATCATGGGCTTTCTCCAAGGAACAGCTGTAGAACTACCAAAAATGTTGCAGTACAAGACAGTAGGTGGGCTACTTGTTTTCAAAGCAATGCCATAAAGTTTGCACAGGACAAATTCTATAAGGTGAACAGAACAGCCAAGCATGGACTTTCTCCAAGGAAAAGCTATAGAGCTACAGCTGTTTCTTGTGCTTTAGCAAATTTTCATTCTGGGAGGAGGAAGAGGAAATATGCTGAAAGTAGTAGGAGGAGAGCAGCTGGACCACCACTACAAGCAACAGCAACTCAAAGTCAGAGTGTGTTCCGCCATATTTCCATCTGATATATTTTTTCTTGGGCTGAAGTAGGAGGAGGAAACATGGCAGAAACAGGAGGAGGAGAGCAGCACCACCAGCAACAACAGCACCTTGAATGCACAGTGTGGTCTTTGATATAAATCTATGCTATCATATGTGAGTAAAATTTTCCAGCGTGCTAACTAATTAGTCGAATGTGACAATCCTTCTGCAAGCACTGCAGCATAAAAGCACTCATATGTCTCAAAGTTCCTACGGGTGATGGCCCACATTCCTCGAAGTCATTCCTAAGAGTGTCCTTCAGCTGGACCTACCATTCACGTAGAATAATCACAAAAAGTACAATCAGTAGTGCAGGTGAAAATGACAAAAGATCTGTAATCAATGCGGAAATACAAATTGTGTACAATAATACTTGTATAACCAGGAAAGAAATAATTATTAGGCATTGACTCTATGTGGATACTGTGGAGTCCAACTGTCATGGCTTGGCGGTCATGACAGCGTCGTGACATGGTGGCCTTGACGCAGGCCAAGATCTGTCTCCTTGTTATGCAGGACAAGGGTTAATGCTGCATGTGCAGAGACTGCTGGTGCTATCTCTCTTTGATACATAATGCATGCTAGATTAGACATGCCTGGGAGAAGGTTTAAGATGTGCTTCTCTAATTGCTGTGCTAGTCCTCAGGTGTGGTGTAGCTTTATATTCTCACCCCTCCTTGTGCTCAGTGCTCCTTATTCAGCTCCATAGAGGAGTATTGGAATTTGGAGTTCCTCTGTGCTGGGTGTACTGCTACATCTAGATAAGTTGCTGTGGTTTACTTTTCAGACATATTTCTGTTGTCATTTCTGTTTTGCTTTGCTGTTCGGTTCGTCTCTCCAGGGGTCTCTCTAGGGACAATCAGGGCCCAAGAAGAAGACCGTGGGGCCGCCTCTGTTGAGGCGATTATTCCGCTTCTAGACAGGGACCCTTCACCCCTCTGCTAGGTTAGGACCTGGCTTCCTTCTCCCTGGAGTAGTGCTACTGTTCAGCATAGTGTGGTGCACACTGTTCTACAGTGCATGGTATTGTCAACTGCAGTGGTTGTGAACCTAATCCTGCGTCCGTGCTGAGCGTGGTGCTTGTGTGCCGCACGGACATGACACCAACTGAAACCTTAGCGACATAGTAAAAAATAGAGTAAATGGAAAGTTGCACCATATATGCCACAACTTGCAGAACTTCTGTGGACACTTTCTGTTTTGTAGGACACTTTCTCATAAGGGATAACTGCATTCACTGATTTCCTCCCCTGTCCAAGGAAGGGGGGGGGGGCTATTCCCCATTCACCGAGAGCAGTTGCCTTTCTTAGAAGAAGCAGAGTTACCTAACCTCACTCCAACATGATGGACTATGCACACATATCCTGGTCGTGTGCCAGAATTCCATCCCCAACACTGCACACCTATGGAATCTGTTGTGCGTTAACCTACCCATTTTTTGTAAAATGACAGGTAACACTGATGTAGGAGTTGTATCATATTGTTATTCACCATTGAGGAATATGGGATGGAAATTCCAGTGCTTCCTTCCCCATCATATGTGTCATCTGCATTTTCCACTTGTGTTCCACTGCCAACTGTGTGGAGGAAATTCTGGACCCTAATAGGTATGTATGTAGGGCTGAAATCAGACCATGCTGGCCTTGTAATGAGTATATCCCTATCAACAGTTACCAGGAAATTGGGCACTCAATAGTAAGAAATTGGCTATTTAAGGCATGTCTTAATTGTAAGAAGCTATAAATGGAGGATCTGGGTAAGGCACACTACTGTAAATACGTGAAAAACTTCAATTTTCCCCCAGTATATATGCCTCCATCTTATTCACATTATACATTTATCAGAAGTACTCCAAGGTGGACAAACAGGTACGCCACAGAGGGACTATAAGAGGGAGACTATGGTATTTTGTTGTGTCTTTTGTGATCTACCATGTCTAAAGTGTCAACCTGTGGAGTGGCAGCAGCTTTCACGGATATAGTGTGGGTCACTTAAGTACAGACCACATAGTGTGCATGAAGCAACTGGTAGTAGTCAGCAGAGGCTGATCATAAAAGGCTTCACCTAAATATCTTAGCTGCCCTGCCAAAAATATGGGTAGAAGTCAGACAATGCCATTCCTACCTTGAGCCTTGGTTCTTCGTAAGGTTGCGATACAGAGCTTATGCCTAGGGCTTTCCTATATAAAGGAGGTGAGTATGGATGTTACAGTAAATTAGAAAATAAGGCTTTTGGAATTGGATTAGCTGCATGTTCAAGCAAATACAATCTCTTTGGCAGGATTAGCATTTTAACTAGATTAATACGTCCCAGCACTGATAGTGGAGACGAGCGCCATGTCTTTTATTTAGTTAATGTACAATGTACATAGGGGAGTATACTGTGAATTGTAAGATGATCTAACACTATAAATATCCAATTGATTAAAGTGTTCTACTACTGGTAAATTGCAAAACGCCACAGGTAGTCCCACCTACCATAGGGGCATTAAGGTTGATTTATCCCAATTTATACATAGACTAGACATTGCTAAAAACTCTTCTATAACCTGCATTGCCCTAGGCAATGCCAGAGCAATATTAGACATAAGTAGCACTAGGTCATCGGCGTACAATCCAATTCTATCTTTTCTCTGCCCCAAGGCAACTACTTGGCATACTTCGTTTAGAGGAGTGCCAAAGGCTGCACTGCCAGAGCAAACAGCAGCAACAAAGGAGAACTGCTTCTTTAAGAAAACGGCGCAGTTGCTTGTACCATTACATGGAAAGTATTTTTATGCTCGATTTTAGGTTCACAGAAAAATTAACTACATTAGCCTTCAGTTGCTTTTCATGTCTTCTCTGATTTGTGTTCCTGCTGAAACCAATATCCGCTAGCAAATTGCACTGCTGAATAAAGAATAGGGTCACAGCGTTTAGAAGTCAGTGAGACTTTATGCAAAAATTGGAAAGTGAAAGTGGATGCTCCTGTGTACTTTACTAACAAAGAGTAGGACAAATGAAGTAGGTTAGAGCTCCAGAGGGACCTTTTGTTGCACAACAGCTATGGTGGGGTTGTTTTTAAGAGTTGAAAA
This sequence comes from Eleutherodactylus coqui, assembly GCF_035609145.1. Taxonomy (NCBI): domain Eukaryota; kingdom Metazoa; phylum Chordata; class Amphibia; order Anura; family Eleutherodactylidae; genus Eleutherodactylus; species Eleutherodactylus coqui. The sequence goes on along the minus strand of NC_089839.1, from coordinate 78,055,181 downwards.
CTAAGGACCCATATCTCCTCACAGGATAGACCATCAGTATTGGATTAGTGGAGTCTGACTCTTGGCATCCCCAACGATCAGTAGTTTGAAAACGTTGTGGTGAGCGCTGTGTCCTCTTCAACATTTACGTCTGTTTGTGATCTTGTAATTACTCAGAATGTTGTTGTTTTCAGAGCGGCTGTCCTGTGTACTGTAGCGTTGTCTCATTACATTCATAATGAAAAATACTATATTCCAGAGTATGAACAGCTTGTCGGACCAATGTGACCATGTTGAAGGTGTCATGGCTCATACAAATGCCGTGACACCTTCAACAACTGATCAGCAGGGGTTACTGGGGTTGGACACCACTGATCAGACATTGATAGTTCATCCTGAGAATGAGGCATCAATTTTAAAAACCTAGAAAACCCATTTGAGAATTTTGGACCCGTTGAAATGACAAAAACAAAATCGTGTTTATGGATATAGATTCATTTTATGTTACATCCTAGACAGTGTTGGCATAACCACAAGAAATATCCTAAATGTCCTTGGGACCTTTGTCTGTCAAAAAAATGGAGTTTCCATGACTGTGCTTTGTGGTTTCAAAGCACCGTTGTCAGGTCTGCAAACTTCCTTCCTTCTTTCTGTCAATGAGTGGATGTGGATCTTCTTTGCTACACACTGATGTGGCTTTAGGCTAAATCTGGAGATAACACCTGGAGTGCACAGGTAATCACTCTTCACTTTCAACCCACCAATTGGGATCTGGTCTTCGCTGTGGAGTCTACAGGCCCTTACTTGCAGAAGTAGTTTTAGTTATGTGGCAGCTGGTGCTACACAAGAACAAGGGTGTGAACAGAGACGTAACCAGGAGACTTAGTCACAGGAAAGGCTGGGGACATAAACTTCAGTATGAGAGTCAAGTAAGAGGTCAGGGCTGGTAGAACAGGTACAATATAGCAAGCATGGGAAGGCATCTTACAGAGAGAGTAATTCAATAAGAGTAGCTGAGGTCGGGGATGAAGTCTAAATAGTCAAGAACAAGCATGAGTCAAAAAAACAGGAGTGCACCCAAAGAACTGATCAGGAGTACACAACAAGTGGAACCAAATTACTAAGGCATCCTCCTTAAGGGAAGCATGTAAAATATAGCCAAGGCTAATGGGATAGGTTGGGGACAATTTAGCTGAGTGGGCATTTGCCCTTCAAGTATAGGGACAGACACGCCCTATGAGCAGAAACAAGGGGTTGCGCACTGGGGAGGATGCGGGATCTGCTACAGAAGTGTGAACGGCAACAGGTGAGCCAAGATGGGGTCTGCAGCAGCACACCTTGACACTTTCTTCAATTGTAAAAGTGATTTCTTACCGCTAAAGGATCCATACAGGCTTTTATACATTAATACTCTAGATGGAAATAACAATTTGACACTCTGCATAATATAGATAAGAACAGAAAACAGTGGCCAGGAGTCTGTACTTTATAACACTATAAATGTGTGTTGTTATATAATCAAATTCCCCTTATTTCTAACAGGCTTGGTTTTGCCTTCCAGCACTTCCCCTAAATCCAGGATAGCCAAAACTAAAGTCCCTCATTGTCAGTTCAGCAGGACTCATCCAGGTTTATTGGTGACAGACTACAGTAATACATCATGCAATGCTTTTCATTGCTTGAGAAAAGAGGGGATGCTTTTACTTTCCTCCGAAACACGTTGCATCTGTATTGTGCACTTTCACCAAGGCCAGCCTGCTTACAGGGTACACCGGTGCCCTCTGGGAAGGATATCCTTTAGGACACTAATAGAGATGAGCGAGCACCAAAATGCTCGGGTGCTCTTTACTCGAGACGAACTTTTCGCGATGCTCGAGGGTTCATTTCGAGTAACGAACCCCATTGAAGTCAATGGGCGACTTGAGCATTTTTGTATATCGCCGATGCTCGCTAAGGTTTTCATTTGTGAAAATCTGGGCAATTCAAGAAAGTGATGGGAATGGCACAGAAACGGATAGGGCAGGCGAGGGGCTACATGTTGGGCTGCATCTCAAGTTCCCAGGTCCCACTATTAAGCCACAATAGCTGCAAGAGTGGGCCCCCCCCCCCCAACAATTTTTACTTCTGAAAAACCCTCATTAGCAAGGCATACCTTAGCTAAGCACCACACTACCTCCAACAAAGCACAATCACTGCCTGCATGACACTCCACTGCCACTTCTCCTGGGTTACATGCTGCCCAACCCCCCCGCACGACCCAGTGTCCACAGCGCACACCAAAGTGTCCCTGCGCAGCCTTCAGCTGCCCTCATGCCACACGCTGGCCTCATAGCCACACCACCCTCATGTCTATTTATAAGTGCGTCTGCCATGAGGAGGAACCGCAGGCACACACTGCAGAGGGTTGGCACGGCCAGGCAGCGACCCTCTTTAAAAGGGGCGGGGCGATAGCCCATTATGCTGTACAGAAGCAATGAGAAATCCAATCCTGTGCCACCTCCATCAGGAGCTGCACACGTGGGCATAGCAATGGGGAACCCATGTGCCACACACTATTCATTCTGTCTAGGTGTCTGCATGCCCCAGTCAGACCAGGGTTTTTTATAAATAGTCACAGGCAGGTAACGTCAGCTTTAATGCAGGTGGGCTTCGGCCCACACTGCATGCCCCAGTCAGACTGGGGTTCTTTAGAAGTAGACACATGCAGTTACAACTCCGTGTGGACCGACGGCATGGGTGGGTCCCAGGAAGCCACCGGCGGTACATAAATATATCCCATTGCAGTGCCCATCACAGCTGAGGTAACATCAGCTTTAATGCAGGTGGGCTAAAAATTAGTAGGATTACACTGTAGGCGAGGGCCCAAAAAATTGGTGTACCAACAGTACAAATATGCTTCAGAAAAATTGCCCATGCCCAACCAAGAGGGCGGGTGAATCCCATTAATCGCTTTGGTTAATGTGGCTTAAATTGTAACTAGGCCTGTAGGCAGCCCAGTTCAAATAAAAATTGGTTCAGGTGCAAGTTTCAACGCTTTATTGAATTGAGAATTGAAACGTATAAACATTGTTTACAAAAGTTATATGACTGAGCCTTGTGGGCCTAGGAAAAATTGCCTGTTCGGCGTTATTACGTGAGGTTTCAGGAGGAGGAGGATGAATATAATACACAGATTGATGAAGCTAAAAGGTCCCCGTTTTTGATGGTGATAGAGAACGATGCTTCCATCCGCGGGTGCAGCCTATGTATTGTTTAGGGTGCAGCCTATTTATCGCTGCTGTCCGCTGGTGGAGAAGAGAACTCTGGGGAAATCCAGGCTTTGTTCATCTTTATGATTGATTGTAAGCCTGTCGGCACTGTCGGTTAACAGGCGGGTACGCTTATCCGTGATGATTCCCCCAGCCACACTAAACACCCCCTCTGACAAGACGCTAGCCGCAGGACAAGCAAGCACCTCCAGGGCATACAGCGCGAGTTCAGGCCACGTGTCCAGCTTCGAAGCCCAGTAGTTGTAGGGGGCAGAGGCGTCACGGAGGACGGTCGTGCGATCGGCTACGTACTCCCTCACCATCCTTTTACAGTGCTCCTACCGACTCAGCCTTGACTGGGGAGCAGTGACACAGTCTTGCTGGGGAGCCATAAAGCTGTCAAAGGCCTTCGACAGTGTTCCCCTGCCTGTGCTGTACATGCTGCCTGATCTCCGCGCCTCCCCTGCTACCTGGCCCTCGGAACTGCGCCTTCTGCCACTAGCGCTGTCGGATGGGAATTTTACCATCAGTTTGTCCGCCAGGGTCCTGTGGTATAGCATCACTCTCAAACCCCTTTCCTCTTCGGGTATGAGAGTGGAAAGGTTCTCCTTATACCGTGGGTCGAGCAGTGTGTACACCCAGTAATCCGTAGTGGCCAGAATGCGTGTAACGCGAGGGTCACGAGAAAGGCATCCTAACATGAAGTCAGCCATGTGTGCCAGGGTACCTGTACGCAACACATGGCTGTCCTCACTCAGAAGATCACTTTCAGGATCCTCCTCCTCAGGCCATACACGCTGAAAGGATGACAGGCAAGCAGCATGGGTACCCTCAGCAGTGGGCCAAGCTGTCTCTTCCCCCTCCTCCTCCTCCTCAACGCGCTGAGATATAGACAGGAGGGTGCTCTGACTATCCAGCGACATACTGTCGTCCCCTGCCTCCGTTTCCGAGCGCAAAGCGTCTGCCTTTATGCTTTGCAGGGAACTTCTCAAGAGGCATAGCAGAGGAATGGTGACACTAATGATTGCAGCATCGCCGCTCACCATCTGGGTATACTCCTCAAAGTTTCCAAGGACCTGGCAGATGTCTGCCAACCAGGCCCACTCTTCTGTAAAGAATTGAGGAGGCTGACTCCCACTACGCCGCCCATGTTGGAGTTGGTATTCCACTATAGCTCTACGCTGCTCATAGAGCCTGGCCTACATGTGGAGCGTAGAGTTCCACCGTGTGGGCACATCGCACAGCAGTCGGTGCACTGGCAGATTAAACCGATATTGCAGGGTGCGCAGGGTGGCAGCGTCCGTGTGGGACTTGCGGAAATGTGCGCAGAGCCGGCGCACCTTTCCGAGCAGGTCTGACAAGCATGGGTAGCTTTTCAGAAAGCGCTGAACCACCAAATTAAAGATGTGGGCCAGGCATGGCACGTGCGTGAGGCTGCCGAGCTGCAGAGCCGCCACCAGGTTACGGCCGTTGTCACACACGACCATGCCCGGTTGGAGGCTCAATGGCGAAAGCCAGCGGTCAGTCTGCTCTGTCAGACCCTGCAGCAGTTCGTGGGCCGTGTGCCTCTTCTCTCCTAAGCTGAGTAGTTTCAGCACGGCCTGCTGACGCTTGCCCACCGCTGTGCTGCCACGCCGCGCGACACCGACTGCTGGCGACGTGCTGCTGACACATCTTGATTGCGAGACAGAGGTTGCGTAGGAGGAGGAGGAGGAGGGTGCTTTAGTGGAGGAAGCATACACCGCCGCAGATACCAGCACCGAGCTGGGGCCCGCAATTCTGGGGGTGGGTAGGACGTGAGCGGTCCCAGGCTCTGACTCAGTCCCAGCCTCCACTAAATTCACCCAATGTGCCATCAGGGAGATATAGTGGCCCTGCCCGCCTGTGCTTGTCCACGTGTCCGTTGTTAAGTGGACCTTGGCAGTAAACGCGTTGGTGAGGGCGCGTACAATGTTGCGGGAGACGTGGTCGTGCAGGGCTGGGATGGCACATCGGGAAAAGTAGTGGCGACTGGGAACCGAGTAGCGCGGGGCCGCCGCCGCCATCATGTTTTTGAAAGCCTCTGTTTCCACAAGCCTATACGGCAGCATCTCTAGGCTGATCAATTTGGCTATGTGCACGTTTAACGCTTGAGCATGCGGGTGCGTGGCTGCGTACTTGCGCTTGCGCTCAAACACTTGCGCTAGCGACGGCTGGACGGTGCGCTGAGAGACATTGGTGGATGGGGCCGAGGACAGCGGAGGTGAGGGTGTGGGTGCAGGCCAGGAGACGGTAGTGCCTGTGTCCTGAGTGGGGGGTTGGATCTCAGTGGCAGGTTGGGGCACAGGGGGAGAGGCAGAGGTGCAAACCGGAGGCGGTGAACGGCCTTCGTCCCACCTTGTGGGGTGCTTGGCCATCATATGTCTGCGCATGCTGGTGGTGGTGAGGCTGGTGGTGGTGGCTCCACGGCTGATCTTGGCGCGACAAAGGTTGCACACCACAGTTCGTCGGTCGTCTGCACTCTCAGTGAAAAACTGCCACACCTTTGAGCACCTCGCCCTCTGCAGGGTGGCATGGCGCGAGGGGGCGCTTTGGGAAACAGTTGATGGATTATTCGGTCTGGCCCTGCCTCTACCCCTGGCCACCGCACTGCCTCTTGCAACCTGCCCTGCTGCTGCCCTTGCCTCCCTCTCTGAAGACCTGTCCTCAGTAGGCGTAGCAAACCAGGTGGGGTCAGTCACCTCATCGTCCTGCTGCTCTTCCTCCGAATCCTCTGTGCGCTCCTCCCTCGGACTTACTGCAATTACTACTACCTGAGTGATAGACAACTGTGTCTCATCGTCGTCGTCCTCCTCACCCACTGAAAGCTCTTGAGACAGTTGCCGGAAGTCCCCAGCCTCATCCCCCGGACCCCGGGAACTTTCCAAAGGTTGCGCATCGGTCACGACAAAGTCCTCCGGTGGGAGAGGAACCATTGCTGCCGATTCTGGGCAGGGGCCCGGGAACAGTTCCTGGGAGTCTGCCTGCTCCTCAGAATGTGTCATTGTAATGGAGTGAAGAGGCTGGGAGGAAGGAGGAGCAGCAGCCAGAAGATTCAGAGTTGCAGCAGTGGACGGCGTAGAACTCTGGGTGGTCAATAGATTGCAGGATGCACTTTCTGCCATCCACGACAGGACCTGCTCACACTGCTCATTTTCTAATAAAGGTCTACCTCGTGGACCCATTAATTGTGAGATTAATCTGGGGACGCCAGAAACGTGCCTCTCTCCTAATCCCGCAGCAGTCGGCTGCGATACACCTGGATCAGGAGCTCGGCCTGTGCCCACACCCTGACTTGGGCCTCCGCGTCCTCGGCCGCGTCCACGTCCTCTAGGCCTACCCCTACCCCTCAGCATGGTGTATTACCAGTAGTGCAGAAACAGAACGCTGTAATTAAATGTGCCGCTTATTGGCCTGTGGTTGGAGGCTGACTTCGCTTACGGAACGCACAGCAGAGCCAGGAAAGAATTTTGCGCAAGCCTGTAGTGAGACGTAGGTGCGTATGACTGAGCTAGTGGAATTCACAGCGCAGAAGCAGTCAAGTGTCCAAAGGCCACTAGTAGGCCTTAAGTATTTTGCTTCTATTTTTTTAACGGCTGAGCTGAGACAGCAGACAGATACTGTAGGCAGCATATATATGTATACTGTTTCCCTCTGGACGGGATGAGGGCGGTGATGTAACGGGCAACGCAGAGCCAGGAAAGAATTTTGCGCAAGCCTGCTGTAACACTTAGCTGCGTAATAATTAGGACTACTACCCCCAGCAGAGAAGCAGTACACTCAAGACGATCACAGGCAGCCCAAAGATAGTATTTTTCCCAAATTTGTTTGAAAAAGCCCACTGCCAATATAGCCTGTATATCTCTTTCCCTGCCTCACCAGTACTGGCCCTATACTATGTACAAGGACTGCAGGCTGAGGACGCAATGCTCTGTACACCCGATATACAAAAAAAAAAAAGTGCAACAATGCTAAAAGCAGCCTCAACAGTACTGCACATGGTCAGATGTGGCCCTAAGAAGGACCGTTGGGGTTCTTCAAGCCTAAAATAACTACTAACGCTCTCCCTATAGCAGCAGCACCAGCAGCAGCACTGTCCCTGATCTATGTCAGAATGCATCTGTGGCGAGCCGCGGGAGGGGCAGATTTTAATACTCGGGTGACACCTGATCTCGCCAGCCACTCACTGCAGGGGGGTGGTATAGGGCTTGAACGTCGCAGGGGGAAGTTGTAATGCCTTCCCTGTCTTTCTATTGGCCAAAAAAGCGCAAAAATGTCTCAGAGATGAAAGTGAAAGTAACTCGAACATCGCGTGGTACTCGCCTCTAGTAACGAGCATCTCGAACACGCTAATACTCGAACGAGCATCAATCTCGGACGAGTACGTTCGCTCATCTCTAGACACTAACAATCACTACAAGACTGAAGAGGAACATTTGGTGTTGGGTCTAACCACTTACATCCGGGGGGTTGAGCCTACGCAGTTCTTTTCTTTGTCAGCAAGTTTAGACTGTAATTACAAGGGTGAGCGTGATATAGGTCAGAGAAAATCTTACTTATATCTTACTTATATCTCACTACTTTAACCTGCAATTGTCAGGCATCTGCTATGCTTTTCTATGTTACAAATGAGCGATTTGCATAGCTGCACATGTGATTTTCACGTACGTAAAAAAAAAACCTTGTTCTAGTAATTGAAATGGATAAAATGCATTGCACTCGCATACAAATCACATGGCATGCGATTGTGGTGCAGTTGTTTTCATGCACCCATAGAAAATAATGTGAATACAGCTTTATATTTATATTGGCCCTCTGGGCGCTGTCTGCTGTTCTCCATTTTTATTGTTATTTCATTAAGACCGGCTTTAAAATTTGCATGTGCAATACGCAGAAAATAGAAGCTATTCATTTCAGTGGGTTCATTCACATATCTGGGTATAGAACATTTTCCTGTTTTTCAGCGTATTTGCACACCAAAGGCCACCATAGAGGTCAATGGGGTGGGCGCAAATGGTCTTGCAATACGCAAGGAGATGTGTAAAATACTGCATAATTCCACTGGAAAAAGAACGATTCTGGAACTAATTAGCCATTTCAATTGGTGCTTTTCTTTGCCACGCACAAAAAAACATACCTTGTGGGGGCAAAAAGTACAGTAAAATACGCCAATGCACGCGCAAAAAAGGATAATTCATTCAGCAAATACACAGAGCCTCAAGGCCGGCTTCACATAAGCCTATGTGTATTTCTGCGCACAATTGCACCGTGGTTTCAGATACGCAAATGTGTTTTTTACTTCAGCCACAGTCCTCTACATTGAAATGGCTAATTAGCCTAATCGGTGTCATATGTTCTATTTGCAGTACAAATATGCCGGAAAATAGAAAATGCTGCTTTTTTTTTTGCACAGCAGAATTTCCCATGCAAAGTATGCACTTATGAACCCATGAACGCGTGTGCAAATGCGGTCATGTGAATCCGGCCTAACACTCTGTTCACGCTTTTTCTTCCAGTTTCTATAATTTTCTGTTTTTCAGAATTGCATTATTCGAGCCAGTAAAAAGGGCACTTGACTGAAAATTGATGGGTTGTATCATAAATTTGACATGGTCTATAGCTATATGTATATTTCTGATCACGTACCACCATGTGCCCTACTTGACTGCCAACAGTGTCAAGAAAATTAACCCTTTCCAATCCACTGTCTGACGTCTGAAGACATTATGATTGAAGGCTGTATAGCTCCGATGTTGGAAGACATCCGGCAGGGTATTCTAACTGTAGATTACTGGCCGCTCTGTTGTCTGGGTCCTCCCCGACATGTCCCATACCACAGTACTGGCTCTAGCCAGCAGATGGCACCATTGTATAATGGCAGAAAGAGAAAGCCCCCTAGGAAACCCTGAATAAAAAATTGGATTGCAAAGGGTTAAATGGAAGATGTGAAATGGAATAATATATTATACGTTTCCTACATTTAAACCGTCCATGCACGGAGTACTCAGAACAAGATGACGGTTGAGTTCACATCCGTTCTTCATACTGGTCTTTACCAACCACATATCTTTTACAAGAAGGAAACAATAGCGGAGATAGCCTGGAGAGGAGCGGCACGATCTTGCAGGGCATTGTTCACTAATTTAAGATGCATTGACATACAATGTCAGCGGTACCATAGTATCAGATCCTCATGGCATGCCAGGGCTACTTAGCCTTCCTCTTTGTCATCAGTATACATTTATTTGTTGCGGTCATAAAGAGATGCAAGTAAACCTATTAAAATGATCTTTTCTTCTGCGCAATCCATGGAAATCTAGCTTCTTTTTAAGCAGGATAGTTCTTATTAGTTTTGAAATTGCCAAATGCTATTCATCTGCGCTAAGCACACTCTACTTTTGTGGGATGTTTTGTTCGGATTCCTCTGTAGATTCTCTAGTTTGGAGTTGCCAGGCAACGCTATTTGCCTCTCGCATCAAATAAATAATAGGGTCACTGAGAGCAAATCTGTATCATATAAAATCTGACACACCAAAATGGTCTCTGCTTTATGCTGTAATGTTCTTTTTATTCTTTCTTTTTTGTATTTTATTTTAGGACATGTGGTTGTATATGGGGACACGCTTGATAGTTACACTACGGTTGCTGCCCTCATGGCGTTAGGAATTTGCGCCTCTCGAATCCATTTTGTACAACCTCCGCTTAGATCAAATATCACTTGTTTTAACAATCATGCCATAGAGGAAGCTGTGCAGAAAGGCTTATCGGCAGCTGGAGTGACAACCTACTACAACTGTAAGCTGGCGCAGTGGAACGAGGGGGCAGATCCGGACCCTATAGATTGTGCATCATTCACTACTGATTCCGAACCACTGAAGCTATCATGCATCGTAAGTACAAAGAGCATAATCTATTGTGTAGTGACTAGAGATGAGTGAACTTACTTGTTTAGGGCGTTTTTGTACTCGAGCACCGCTTTTTCCGAGTAACTGACTACTCGGACGAAAAGATTCGGGGGGCGTCGTGGTGGAGCGGGGGGTAGCAGTGGGGAACAGGGAGGAGCTCTATCTCTCTCCCCCCCCCCCACTCCCCTCTGCAAACCCCCGATCACCCCCAGCGCCCCCCGAATCTTTTCGTCCAAGTAGTCAGTTACTCGGAAAAAGCGATGCTCAAGCGCAAAAACGCCCTAAACGAGTAAGTTCGCTCATCTCTAGTAGTGACGAATGTAATCAAGTGGGTCTACAAGCTTGTCATGAAACAGGACATACCATATTTTTCTTTCACTCACAGTGGAGGGGGGGGCTGTCAGTGTGTCTTAAAGAGCAAACGTGCTGTTTGTTTGCGCGATCGCGAGTTTAATGCGTGATTGTGCAAACATTTAGGCGAAGAAACTTGCTATTAGTTAGGAGAGCAGTTCTCTCTCCTCTGCATGCCACTCGTACCAACCACTGATTGGTGGTGCTGCTCCCCTGCCTCCACCAATCAGATTCTTTCCTTCCTCCTGCCATACACAAGCACCGCTGTGACATGGAGCTCCAGTGTCTCAGACCTCTTCTGTGCCTTCTGCTCCATCATCCGGTACTATCATTTGCACTGTCCCTGAGTGAGTTCAAAATATTTTTTCCCTATTTTCCGCCTCTAAAACCAGGGTGCATCTTATCGTCCGGTGCGTCTTATAGAGCGAAAAATACGGTACATAGTCTCATGTGGCTAAAGAGATAATATAGCAGAGAGTAGAAGCAGAAAAATAAGAATACTGATAGGTTTGTATAGAGTGCAGCCACGCAATACTCACTTTCATCAATATGCAGAATGGGTTTTTTGTTGATGACTCTCAAACATGTCCGGCCAACAGATATATCTTCCAACTCCTGTGTTGACATGAATAATGGATTTGGCCAAGCATGTCTTTTTCAATGGGTAGAGTAGAAGACACCTGTGAAACTTGCTTATCTTCCAGGCAAATATGCACTGAATGGCCACTAGTAGCACATAGGACCTCCTTTGCCCTTCAGAATTGCAATAATTCTTCTTGGTGTAGATACCACTAGGTGCTGAAATCGTTCTGGAAGAATATTGGCCCATGCGAACAGGAAACTTCTTGTACTTACTGGAAGTTAAATGGAGATACTGACATACTCTGAACAGCTGGCGGGAGGGGTTAATTGATTCATGCCGTTGCACCAAATTCTGACCCTCCCATCAGCACAGTGCAACAGAAATCTGGATTCATCTGACCGAGTGATGTTTTCTTCCTGCCCAGTGGTCCAATTTTTGCACTGTTTTGCCCTCTGGAGTCTTGCCTTTCTGTTTCTCTTAGATAGCAATGGCACTGGAACTGGTCGTCTGCTGTTACAGATGATGAGTTGTGTGTTAGGACATGTTAGTTGGAGCACCAGCATTATATTCAGCTGCCAATTCTTTGACTGTACACCAGCTGACGTCACCCTACAACCTCTTTATGTCGATAAGTTGTTTACATCCATAGGATCTCCTTAAGGCCGCCTACAGATGGCCGGGTCGGATCCCGCTGTGAGAATTCCCGTAGCAGGACCCGATCCTAGCCCCTGCAGGGACCAGTGCGGCACTCACCTCTCCCGCAGCTACGGCTCTTTGATGTGGCGGCTGCTGGCCAGCTGGCGCATGCGCAGAGCAGAGTCAGTGGCCGGGGAGTGACATTTCTGTGCGGGGCTCGCAGAGAAATAGAGCATGCCGCGATTTGTTTGCCACGCGGACAAATCGTGGCTGTCTGCCTAGGATTGCGTTTTCTAACGCAATCCTATGGCAGCTTCGACGGGCGGAAATTCTGCGGGAAATCCCACCGCGGAATTTCTGCCCGTGTGCAGGGGGCCTTTGCTAGATGTTTTTTCTCGATCACAGCAATCTTGATATACTCTCAACACTGTTGCATGAGAAAACCCCACAACGTTGGCACTTTTTGAAATACTGGTCCCGACTAGTCTAGCACTGATGACAACGCTTCATTAAAAGGCGCTCAGATTGCTTGATTTTCCCATTCTAAAGTGGATTCACGCTGAAATAATACACTGAAATCTTCCTCACTTGATTTAATGCTGCATGTTGGGGTCAGATGTCTAATTTCCATACAAGGAAGCTCCAACTATGTGTCTAATAAAATGCCAATTCAGTGTAGATCAGCATTGTTGAAATCCAACATGTCACTTGATATCTACCATTGGTGGACTGTTGGTCTGACCCCCGCATTAGATTGTTGGTCTATCCTGCTGAAGTTGGTGGGTGACATAGACTTTAATCTAATGTTCATATTGTGCATCAGGTTAAGACTACATACAATAGGTAGCCATATGTTCATCTGCCCACTACAAGTTAACCACATGTGACAGCTCACAAGGGAATAGTACTACTTAATGAGAGATGTTAACTTTTTAATCAGTTTGTCCATGCCTAATTGTGCTGTTTTATAGCCTTTTAGCGAGCACAATATTATGTAGCAAAGCATAAAGAACTAGTCTTTTTTAGTTTACACTGAGTGAGAAGTCAGCATTAGTCTCTTCATTTCAGTGAGCTGAAACAAAGCAACTAATGAGTGCTTTCTCACTCAGTACCCGATGGGTCCCACTTTTACTCAGACTATCATCTCTGGAAATTGCAATTTTGGGGCCAAGAGTTGGTCCATGTAAAGGTGCCAATATACTATTATACGTTATTTCATGGTTATTCAAAGTATTTACTAAAACGGACATGTGAGGATGAATGTTGACGGATTTTCTTTGAAGGGTCTGTGTGAAGTGCAGTATGATACAAAGCCATTGTTTCAACCGTTAGTGATGATGTGAGTAATTTAGTTTGTTCATATATTTTGTCTCATAGGCATTCTTCAATTTTTTTGAGAAAAAAGTGGACTATGATGCCTTTAAGGCAATGAACAGTGCATGTCTGGTATATGATGGAAAACTGGTTATTGATAGTAGATTTCACACAAATGATTCTTCCATAAGAGCAGCAGGACCACTAACCAAGTACTCCAATAGATACTATGTCAATGAATGGTCTCACAGCTACTTCAGCTCCAAGGAGATAGGCATTCAGCTGGCTGCTGCCATGCTTCCTCTTTTCGACCCAACACTTGAACCTCTAAGTGAACCATCACAGGACTGTGACCGACTCATCCCAATCTATAAAGGGCCTACCATTCAAGGTGGGTTTTCTAGATATTACAGTGTGCCTTATCTCAATGTACTTGCCATCTGAAGATCATATCGATAGCTGTGTTGCACACTAAGGGCTCCCACCCACTAGCGTTTTTTTACTGCGAAATTCGCAGCGTTTTTTTTTCTGCAGGGGTCTTTGGGCTATGGGAGTTGTAAAGCTAAAATCGCGATTGCGCAAAATCGCGATTTCGCGGTAAATCGCGATTTTGCGTTTAACAAGTCCCATAGACCCCCTGTAGAAAAAAAAACGTGCGAATTTCGCAGTGAAAAAAAACGCTAGTGGGTGGGAGCCCTAAGGGTGCGTTCACACGAGCGTAGGTGTATTTACGTTCGCACGAGCGCAATGTATAATCGCCCGAGAGAACGTTTTTCGCCAATCACGACCAGAGCTAGAAAGCGTATTTTCGTTTGTTCCTACTTTGCAAACTATCTTTTTGGCCATCGAATATGCGTTGGCGCGTATTTCGGTCGCATATGTTCCGGTTTTTTTTCGGGTTGCCGTTTTTACGCGCCGTAAAATCGCCCATGTGAACGAATACATTCGAAACCATTGCCTCAGATGGTCACGTATATACGTTTGGTCGCAAAAACGCGCCGTTTATGCGCTCGTGTGAACGCACCCTTAGGGTGGTTATACAAACATTTCTCTCTGGCAAAACGGAGGTAGAGCTACGCGGATTATGGTCGACACCTGGTCAATTCAATCTCTATTATGAGTCCAGGTGGCATTTGCAAAGAGCATTTCTCCACTTGTGTTTTGCAGGGGAAAAACATTGCCATATAATGGCAGCCTATGGATCCTTTCATATAAGCAAACTATTTCTGCAGAATACACTGAAAGATACTTGCTACTGAAAATTTTGCTACACAACCCACATGTACACATGCGAGTATTGGAGCAGAATTCCGTAGATGCAGATTAAGGGCAAAAACAGACGGCCGTTTGCACAAGAACACTAAATGCTACAGATCATACTTGTGCATGAACTGTTTTATACAGTTATACCTCTGGTAAGGCCTTGTGGAAAGCAATCAGTACATTTGTAGACTAGATGGAAACAGTAACAGGGCAGGTGAAAACAACTGGCTTATAATTCTCTAATATGTCTGTTTTTGCCTTATTAGGTGGTCTTCTTCCTGGTGGTTATTACTATTTGCATGTCGCTAGACCTGTCATTCCATCCCCTTTACAAACTCAGATGGCACGGCCAAATTATGTAAGATAACTTCTTTTATACATATTATAGTCAGAATGTAATTAATATTTTGTAATGTATGGGGATAGCTATTCTGTAATTAAAGATCAGATCTGTCATTTTATTCTGTTGCTCTGTGTAAGGATAGCATGTTATACTGTAACTACAGGTCCATACTGCTAGTAGCCAAACGGGCATAAAAAATGTTTGTGCCGTTAGGCTTATAGGAACACCAAAAGAAAAGAATGGACTCATAATCATGAGTCTGATGTATTCATGAGGAAAGCGCTCCCATGCCTTCCGTGCCCCTCAGCATGGTGATTGAAAGGCTGCAGTGTATGCATATACTGCGGTGTCAAACAAAAAGCAGGTGTTTTCTTCTTCATTTTTTATTAAAGTCTATGGAAAACTTTGTGCGTGAAAAATCAATATACACATATCTTACTATAAGCCCCTGCAAAAAATGATGTACTTATCTGTATTTTTGCATTAAGTTTTCCTTTTTCAGGCATTTAGAAAGCTTCATACTCTCCTACATTCAAGTTTCTGGCTCAGGGGTGTTGCCAGCACTGATCAGCTGGTCTCTCTCAGGAATGCACACAAGCTCAGATCCACCTCCCTTCTCCTCTTTCAGAGGCTGTGTAGCATAACCACGCCCACTTAATACTACACAGCTCTCTCTCCATCCTCTCTCTAAGTAGTTGCTGGTCCATTTCCTTTCACTGCTGATAAAAGCAGAAAATTCAGTGAGAGTGAATTACAGCCACCTGTAATAATAGCTTTCTGTGCTCTCTATCCTCCTGATCCCCTCCACTATTCCCTAACATTGTCATACAGCCCTTTATAACAGCTCAGTGGAAAGACAGTGAAGGAGCTGTCAGTTTACTACGACTGACAGAATTTGCTAAGATTCCAGTCTTCCAGTTTGCAGTGCCCTGGAAAATAATACATGCATAGAAATCAAACACTCAGTAATTTTAAATGAAA
This sequence comes from Eleutherodactylus coqui, assembly GCF_035609145.1. Classification (NCBI taxonomy): domain Eukaryota; kingdom Metazoa; phylum Chordata; class Amphibia; order Anura; family Eleutherodactylidae; genus Eleutherodactylus; species Eleutherodactylus coqui. Next base: position 78,039,560 of record NC_089839.1, on the reverse strand, counting down.
CTCAATTACAAAAAGTCTTCATTTCCAAAAACACATTGTGAAAAGGTGTATATAGCCTTTAATTTATTCATCAATGATAAATGTGCATATTAACAGTACATGTTGTCATGGTTATGCAGATTTTAAACCCTGAAAGACCAGAGTGTTTTGGTCTTAAAAGAGCAGACATCTTCTAGCAATTTTAACCATGTGGTGGTTTATTGCCCTTTTTTTTTTCGAGGCCCGCCAAAAATTTTTTGCTGCTTTTTTGTGTCACATACAGGGCTATTTTTTGATACCTTTTTCACATTCTCTTTTTTTATTGGGGTAATGTGTACTAAAGGTAAGAAAATAAATTACATTTATAGTATTTTAAAATTATTATATTTATGTTAAAATAAAGTATACGAATTGGTTTGCCATTTTGTTTCAGACATTTTTGATATGGCAATGGTTTAGGTTGGCGTCGCCGGTGGGTCATTTTCTTTTTTAAGTATATATTTTTATTTTACTCTGCCATTTTTTTAAACTTATTTTTGTTATTTTTTTTAACATCTATGTCCCCCATGACATCATATAAGACCTTTGGGAGTCATTCACACTGTATTTTTATTTTGTATTTCACACTTCTCCGCAGTAACCGGAGCATTCCTTTGAGCCCCATCCCCTTAGTGTGCCAGTAGTCACTGTCAGAGCTGGTCAGGGGTCTGCTAGGACTCTGCAGCTCTGACATGCCATGGGAGATCACTGAGACTTCCTGCATTTTCTACATAGCACTCACTGAGCGTTATGTAACCTGTAAGGTCGGTTTCACATGGGTGACAAAATCGTGCGATTTTCTCGCAATGCAACACTGCTACAAATCGCATGTATGAGAAGCCCATGCTTTCCAATTAGTTCCTTCATATTAGCGAAGTTTTGTGGTCTGCTACATTGCAATTAAAAAATATGTGCAGGTTGCTAAATATTGCCGTGATTTGCGATGTTTTGTAGCATGTTTCCCTATGGAGCCTTCCTTTCTGTTGCATCGCATCACATGAAAATGCGATTTTTGTGCTGCAATGCAACTTTTATAGTAAGTGCTACTGTTAAATCCCTAGAATAAGCCCCATCTGCATTAAAAAATAAAAAGACACAATACATTACCTAACAACTTAGCCGCACGTCTGCTCGCAGGTCCCTGGCACTTGTTTGATGTCTTCTGCCAGTGCTTCCTGGATTGGAGGTTCAAAAACCCCACCTCCCGAAAGCACTGTCATTTGTTCCCGAGCGCTGTGGCTCAGCCAATCAGATCCAGCGCTTGATGAGCCTATCACAGCCATTCAATGAACGTCTGTGATTGGTTCATCAAACGCTGGCTCAGATTGGCTGAGCCACGGCACTCGAGAACCAATCAGAGGCAGCACTTCCCGGAGGTGGGGATTTTCATCCCCTTGACCAGGAATTGTTGCCTGAGGATAAGTATCGGGGACCAGCAGAGATGACCTGCGGCGGAGCTGACAGCAGCTGTTAGGTGACGTACTTTATTTTATGCAGCTAGGGCTTATTTTTGGGGAAGGGCTTATATTTCAAGTCCTTCTGAAAATCTCTGCAAAAGAGCTACAGAGTTGCGTGACTTTGTAGCGACACAAAATCACAACATTGCTGTGAGAAAACGCCGCAATATTGCGCAGATTTTCTTGCAGCGATATCGCTATCGTCCGTGTAAAAGAGGCCTAATAGAGAAGGCAGAAGCAGCCAAGAACCACTTCTGTCTTCTCCTCCGAGTCCTTGGCTATGTCTGACATCCGAGAACTTGAACTGCTCCTGCGAGATTGCATAAGAATGAGGATTAAAGCCCAGGATTAAGCGGTGTATATTGTATCTAAAAAAATATTTTTATAAAGAATTTTCATAACATTTTTTAACCACAGTACATTGGGATATTTATGTCTCCTATTGTGCCTGTATATAGTATTTTTTGTGTGTGCATATGGTCTGTTCTGTGCTAAATATGCTTAGGCCAGTGTTTAGCTGCAGGTATCACTGTTCTTGAATGATACCATTGGTTCTCTCATGCCTTCTGTATTTTTTTCATTGCACAAACTGTTCTAAAGTTACTAGCGAAGAGGTGATATAAATTAGGAAACTGATTCAAACACGCACCAAATCTATCACAGAGCGTGTGACGCTACGACAGATTTGTGTATTAGACGGCCTTAGTAAATCTGTCCCTTTATTCTGAAATCGGATTAAACATAATGTGTGTGGACTTGTTTAGCTGCCATAAATAATTCTGCCTAGTTTAATCAGTTTCATATTAAATCTACAGATAATAATCAAATACTTCTCACAATGACATTTTAGGGACAAGAAATCATAACGGGCAATGCTGTAAATGGAGATTACTTCCGATTGCACATCAATCAGTACAGTATGGTAGAAGCTATAACCTGTTTATCTCTGAAGCCTTTTCCTGCTTCCAATCTCATATGCCTATATGGACAGCATGAACGTCTGCTGAATAATCTGTGCTCTCGATTTCAAGAAGGACTCATCCAAGACCTCTACAGGTAAGGCCACTAATCCATGCTACATTACTACAGTAGTGCCTTCGTAACACAGCATGTGCCAGTCCTGCATTTGCTACATGAATACATACATTGTACCTAGTGTATAGATGTAACATAGTGTGTTAGGCTGAATGTGAAGATAATGTCCATCCAGCTCAGCCTGTTTCTACCCTCCTTGTTGATCCAGAGGAAGACAAAAAACACCCAGTGAGGCAGATGCCAATTTAGCTCATTTGGAGGCAAAAAATCCTTCTCGACTCCATAATGGCAGTCAGAATAATCCTGGATCAACGTTTGAGTTCTACCTAACTCCTAATTTCGTATCATCTGCGAATATTGATATTTTACTGTGTAGTCCTATCAGGTTATTAATAAATATATTGAACAGAATGGGGCCTAATACTGAACCCTGTGGCACCTCACTAGCAATGGACTAGCTTCTGCGCACGCGCCCGTCACCAAGATGGCAGATGCATGCGCCAAAGCCACAGATTGATTGTGTAATTTAAAATCTCCCTGCTCCTTGCTACCAAATGTAACCAAGAGCCTGAAGATTTCACAGGGGGCTGCGGTACGTGGTCCTTGGTAACGTGATCGCCGTTATACAATGGATAACTGTGATCAGGTAAAACTAAAAAAGAGCTAAAGTTTCACCTCCCGTCACGAATGCGAACCGCGAAGGGAGGTGAAATTACTTACCTTCAGTGATGTCCCCTGAAGGGATCCTTATCCATGAACCTTTTACCAGCTTCAGCGCATGCGCCCGTTGCCAAAATGGCAGACACAAACGCAGAAGCTGGGGAGGGTCCGGGAAATTAAAAACCTCCTTGCTCCTGGCTACTAAAGGTAGCCGAGAGCCGCAGTGAACAGTCTCTGGTCATGTGATCGCTGTTATCCAATGGATAATGGCGATTACATAAAAGTTAAAAAACAGTGAAAGTTTAATGCTCCTTTCAGTTTGGGCCCTGTTGTGAATACGGACATTAGAGTAGGGCCACAAGGGGTATGTCTTTGAACACAGGACAAATAGGGGGATCCATTTTGGGGTTAAAGTCTTCATTCATATGTGTGCTGTACAAAAAAAAGGGGTGTTTTTAAAATGTCACAATTGACAAAGAAAACGAAAATCGTAATTGTTTCTTTCTGCTTTGCTTAGATTCATTCAAAAACTGTGGGATCAAAATACACAGTACACCCCTAGATAAATTCGTTAGGGGGTCTAGTTTTTAAAATTGGGTCATTTGTGGGGGTTCTCTGTTGTTTTGGCCACTCAAGGGCTCGACAAGTGGGCAATGGGGCCTAAATCACCTTCATGCAAAATGTCTGTTCTGAAAGCCACCAGTTGCATCAAAACTTTGTACATATTTGAGATATTGCAGTTGAAAATGTAAAAAAAATAATAATTTTTTCAAAATTTCCCCAATCTTGGTGCTTTTAAAAAGTATACACAAATCCTATTGGTCTATTTTTACCACTTAAATGAAGTACAATATGTGGCGAAAAAAACAATGTCAGAATCACTGGGATGTGCAAAACCTTTACAGAGTTATTTATGTTAAAGTGACAGATGCCAGATTTCCAAAATTTGACCTAGTCATTAAGGCGCAAACAGACTTGGTCACTAAGGGGTTAAGAGTTTTTCCAATAGTCCCTGTGGATATACACACTGCATTACTAGTGGGAGGTATATAAATTCAATGTGACTAAAAACCTGAAAGCAGACTAGTTAGATACAGTAAACCTCGTACTTGCACTATTTTTGACGGCAACAATAGGCATAGTCTACAATGATATTCCTCTTCATAGAAATCACTAAAACACAGGACGAAACCTGACAAACCCAATTATTAGTCAAAGTAATAGAAAACTAGAAGCCTCTCCATAGGTTGGTTTTTTTTAGGTTTAGCGGATATCTTAGGAGTCTATTCCTATGGAACATTCAGCATGTGGCCTACAGACAGCTTTCTTGGTTCACCAGAGACAATGTTAACAATAGTGAATAATTTCCTTGAGTATACTGCATCGCTATCCATACTGAGTATCAGATGATTCATAATAATAGACTGTGACATTTCTTCTACCGCTTTTATTCCTGCTGCTATAAAAAGTTTCTTTCAATGCATCGATTTTGTTGTCCGAGCAGACATTTTGTTCTGAATGCATTATGGATAAAAGCTTCCACTGTGGAGAAGAGCGATAGCATGTCTCTGCATTTATAAGCATGTTCATTCCTGGACACTTCCAAGTATGTACAGAAGAGTCTTTCACTGGCTGAATTTATTAGGAATGAGTTTACTGTGTTCTACCTCAAACTTTATCAGGCCAGACTCATGCAGTGAAGTTGGTGAATGTTACTTATCTTTTACTAGCCATGGTGAACCTCTTTTTGAAGGGCTATTTGTACCTTTACAACCACTGTTGCTCCAATGCATCTAAAAAAAATTTCAACATTTGCAAATACTCTAGATTAAAAAATCTACCATATTGTGTTTACAGTTCTTATATGTCTTTAGGTTACATAGTATGTAGCAATGGAAAGAGACAACTCACTACAAAAGAGCAGTACTTTCAGCTCCATGACCACTGTGCCCATACGACCACTGGCAGGAGCACGACTAATACACATAGCTAGGTTTCTGCAGCAACTGCCAGGATCGAAGAGAACTCTAGTTCCAGGACTTTAACCCATTGAATTTGACCGTGGAATCAAAGTAGCTGATAGATTGAGGAGACTTCTTTCATCAGTCTGTCTGCCCTCCAGAATCATTAAGTGTTGATGGGTTGTTTATGTCCCAACAATGCCATCTGGGACTGCCCAGATAGAGGGTTTAATAGGATGCATGACAATGCAAAACTATCAGGCATAATACACTGCTATACAGAAGTATTGCAGTGTATTATATAAGCATGATTATGTCGTGTGGGACAAAAATTGTGAAATAAGTTTAATAAAATGTTAAAAAATATTTTAAAAAATACAACACTTTTTTTTCCTTACACATTACCTTATTATTAAAAGAAATGTATGACTTATATGGCACTCCATAATGATATGGCAATACGTGGCAAAATAGACCTGGAAGTGCCATTCTATTAGGATGCTGTGTGCCAACAGGTTACAGTTAAAGGGATTACTTTTTGAAAATTAAATGTCAGGTGAAAATGTGCTAAAATAGCAAATCAAGCAGTAGGTACATGTTCAGCACTGCAGCCCTGCTGTTCACCCGTCTCTGTTGACAGTTGGGAGTAAGGTGGCCACTGCCTGCCAATTAGAGGCCGCACTGGTCGGAACTTCTGGCATCATGGCTTCCAGGATGTGAGTGCTGATATCAGCAGAATGGGTGCATAAATTGCGGCCCCTGGTTGGCTGGCAGTGGTCACCTGACTTCCGCTGCCAACAGAGACTAGATGAATAACGGGGCCGCAGTGCTGGATTACCGGGAATGGATAATTGATGTTTGATTTGTTATTTTAGCACTTCCGCACCTGCCATTTAATTTTCAAAAGGTAACCGGACAATGCCTTTAACAAAAAAAATCTTCTAGATTGAAAGTAATGTGTAAGGTATTCATAATATCTGTGGAAACTTGTAATAGTCAGATATTAGTACTGTGAAAGGTACCATGCAGAATGAAGGCCAAATTCAATAAGAAACACAAAAATCTGGCAGGCAGATTCATAACTATAGGAAGTACACATACTGCAGTCATGTTGCCTGTCACATAAAGAAACAATCATGATCATAAGGAACTAACAATCAGAAGGAATTAAACAGCATATGATAGTTGGGAGCATCATTGAAAGTTACGCCTCCGCTGCCAACCCATTGTTAGCTGGAAAAAGTGATAATTGATGTGATTGGATTAGACTAGTGGCCTACTATATGAGTACCAGCATGCTTGTCTGTGATGTACATGTTTGTAGAGATATTCTGCTACGATGGAAGTTCTTTATATAATCTACTCATATCTAAATAAAACCAGGTTGCAAAAAATCCACAGAGATTGTAGTTTTTGAAATTTGTGGGTGACAGCAACTTGTAATGAGTGTGTCGGGCTGCTGGGCTACACAATGATCTTTGGTCGTACAACGTGTCTCGCGGCCAAACTTGTCATGTAGCCCTAGCCTTAATTAGAGAGTTGCTGTGAAGAGTGTCTCACTTTCTGGAGAACCCAACATGTCTCTAAATTAAATGAGAAGGCAATTGATTTTAATGCGCACTGTGTAATGCTTCATTTGCCCTGTAGTGGCGCTGCAGGGAAATTCAATACTTGGTGTCAGGTTTTTTCACAGAATACAGCTGATTTGGGACATCTTATTTTTAGGGAAAACTCCCTTTGACTCTAAGCAGTTTAGTAATTTGTATCAAATTCTCCAAGGTACCGTAATGTGCTACCTTTATGGATACTGTATATAGAAACAGAAGTAATAGGACAGAAAGCGGTGCAAAAACTTTACCTGTAGGAAACAGAGGTCTTCTTTTTGTTAAGAGAACCCATGTACTGGCATTGCTCAAGTTATATTTAGTAGACACAATCATCATCATAGGCTATCACTAGTGGCCGAGTATATTTGTCTTCCAAGTATGGGGACTTTGCGGTGGGTCTGTAGATGACTATAGAGACCTATCCTTGATCCGCAGGTTCTTTCGCAGTGAGGACATTGGTTTCCAAGTTGAAAACAGTCCTGACAACGGTTGGCTTGACGTTCTTTCCTCTTGATACGTTTCTCCCTTTTGCCCTCCATTTGCGCCTCTTCAAAATTCACAGTACTGTTGGTAACGGTGGACCCACAAATCGAGGGCCCATGCTTGCCAGTTTTCAATGTCTGTGCCACAGTTTTTAAGGTTAGCTTTAAGTCCATCCTTAAATCTCTTTTGCTGTCCACCAACATTCCGTTCTTGAGTTGAGAGTATAGAAATTGCTTTCGGAGATGGTAATCGGGCATTTGCACAGTGTGGCCAGTCCAGTGAAGTTGATGGCAAAGGAAACAGAGATCTTCTTGTTTTTTGAGAGAACCCATGTACTGGCATTTCTCCAGTTATATTTAGTAGACACAATCATACCATGAAGGTTCTGAGTGAAGAACTCTGTATGTCTAAACTATGACAACATAAATAAAGCCTTCCAATGGGGCAAATGAACTGTCTCTTTAATGCTCCACAGATGCATAGTAAACCCTGTTGGGTCAGAAGAGGCTTTATCAACTAAAATAGAGTCTGGAGCTAAGTGGCATAAGGCAGAAGAAAACATTCTGAAATCATTTTATGCTTCTAAGAAATCTTTAACAAAGAGCTGAAAAAATGGCCGTTTTTGTCCAAGACTCTCTTTTGTGGTCACCAGTGTCATCATCCCGAACCTCCCTAGGACAAGGATTGTAAGAGCTACTTATAAGTCAATAGCTAGACGTGATAACATGCATTACCCAGCTACTCATGCACTCATCTCTCTTGGCAGTCAAGCACGCTGACCTTCTGGGAAGCAGTAATGCTTCAAAGCATTTTGAAACAAACACTACCATGAGCGGGAGAAGAAAGATAAAAGGAGCTCCAGAGAGATTCATTTGAAATATTAATAAATAGGTGACATTGTTCTATGGTCATACTACACTGTAGTGCTCTTCTATAGGGCTGAATGCCTTGTGATATATGTTGCAGTAGACATTAGCTGCTGTTATATTAAGAATGGATATGAATGGAGAAGGAAGCACTTAGAATGAAAGAGCTGATACACTATGTATTATATAAAATAATACTTTCTCCAGGAGTGGTTACTGATCAAAATCTCTTTCCCATGTTAATACATGCATAAAGGAAGGCAAAGAGGTAGTACATTTTTATATGCAACGTATATTCCCCAACAATAACATATACAAATATATGTGCATGTATGATAAAAAGAAATCTGTGTTGACATGTGGTGAGCCTTAGATCTATGTCATATGAACAAGGGCTGTATTGTGCAGTTATATGAAGGGTTTTCTGTTTTATTGTGTCTGTGTCTATTGCTTAGTACAGAATATTGGTGCCGCTTAGTACAGTGTCATGGCGCCGCTGCCAGGGAGCATGTGTAGGTCCGGTGTGACGTCACGGCATCAGCACTGTAGCACGTGATGCCCTCGCTGGCACATGCACAGTATCATTTGGCACTGGACGCTTTGGGAGAAACATCTTCCTTCTGTTGTAGCACTGATGAGGTGGCAGGGATATCTGTTATCTCAGCCAGCTTATTAACAGTTTTGAATATTTATTATGGCTCCTCTTTATAGAGGAAGCTGGTAATACATTGGTGTACAGGTCCTGCTCATTAGGTGGTATTATAGCCTTTGATCTTCTGGGTATTTACTTGTGTATCTTTGGACTTTGATTATTCACATTGTTACTCTCGGCATCTTCTGGTATTTCTCCAGCTTGTTCCTCAATGTTTTTGTTTGTCTGTCCTGTTTTGCCCTGTCTCGGTGTATTCCCTTCCCTTTTTTTTACCACCCAGGGACATATAAGGAAATGATTTCGGATCCTGATGCAGGGTTGTCCTTTTCAGGGCAGGTGTTCTGCTTTTTAAGATGGTTCAGTTAGGGCAGATCAGGGAAAGTTACTTGACTCCATTTTCCTCAATAGCCTAGTCCCAAATGTCTAGCTATTTCCTAACACCTTGTATTCTACATGCCATCTAGCCTGTTCCTGTCCTCCATCTCCCGTCAATTACCTTGGCGGACTGGATGGGCGTGGCAAGCAGTAAGCTGTACACAATTACAAGAGGACCAGCCAAATGTCCTAAAAAGTGGACCAGCCAAATGTCCTAAAGAACATGGATCTAGCAAAGTCCGATTTTCACAACACATTTGTAGAAGTGTATCATGGCACAAACAAAGGAGATTTCTGAGAACCTCTGAAGAAGAGTTGGTAATGTTTAATAGGCACGAAAAGTTTACAGAATATAGACAGACAGATTGTGTACAGATGGAGGAGATTCAAGACCATTATTACCCTGCCAGGGGTTGTCCACCAATAAAAATCACGCCAAGAGTAAGGCGTATAGTAGTTCATGAGATCACAAAGAAAATCAGGGTAACTTCTAAGGGCCCTTCTAAACGGGGCGTCTCAGTGATAATTGTTTATGTGCTTTTACACAGCAATGATCTTAGTAAGTGAATAGAGACAGAAGGCACCATGGATCATTCTGGCCTGCCAGCCTCCATTCAAAGCAAACAGGCAGTTGTTCATAGATGAATGATTGCCTGTGACGTGGGCCGATCATCATTCAGTTTTTATGCTACATAAACTGAATGATGAACAATAACCAAACAAATTATCGTTCACCGTTCAGTCTGTGCATACATTTACACTGAACGGTTATCGGCTCGTGTAAAAGGTGACTAAAGGCCTTCCTCACATGAGCTAATGTTAATGTTCATGCGTCCGCCATCAGGAGGCAACTGAACAATAATAGTGTGTATAGAAGGATTTCAAGGCGAAAGCCATTGCTCTCCCAAGATAGCATTGCTGCATGTCTGCAGTTTTCTTAAGATCACCTGAGCAAGCCAGAAGGCTATTGCAACAATATTTTGTGGGCGGATGAGAACAAAACGGAGATTTTTGGATTAAATTGGAATTGTCATGTTTGGAGAAAGAAAAGCACTGCATTACAGTATAAAAACCTAATACCATCTGTAAGACACGGTGCTGGTGGTATCATGGTTTAGGTCGGTTTTGCTGTATCTGGGCCACTCTTGCCATCATTGATGGAACTATGAATTCTGAATTATACCAGCAAATTCCAAACTAAGACGTCAGGACATCTGTCCGTCAGCTGAATCTCAAGAGAATGTGGGTCATGAAGCAAGACAAGGACCCAAAGCCCACAAGTCGTTCTACAAAAAGAATGGTTAAAGAAGAATAAAGAACAGTAAAGTTTTGGAATGGCCAGTGCCATCTTAACAACATTATGGGCCCCCAGGCAAAGCAGTGTATCGGGCCCCTACAACAACTACTCACAGGAATTGAAAGTGTAAATTGTCAATAAATTAAACATATATATATATATTTATTTTTTTGGCACTTCAAACAAGATCCGTGTTGAAACATTAAAAACATGCTGTGCAGCAACAACTAATCAACATGATTAAAGGGTTATTCACCTGGAAATACATATTATATCGGGATACAGCAGGCATGGGGCAACGTCATTAAAATTTAGGAGGACTGTCACGTTCGTTCGGCACAAGAGCACCACGCTCAGCATAGGCGCAGGGTGAAGTTCACAGTGAATACAAGTATCTTACACCACGCAATGCAGGACAGTGAGCACCACTCCAGGAAGATGGAAAAAACCTGTCCCTTACGAAACAGAAAAGTGAGGAGCCCCTGCCTGGAAGCAGAGTTATTGTCCTGATAAGGACAGCCCTGCTGTCTTCCTCTGGGCCTGGACTATCCCTATAGGAACGCCTGGAGATATATACTGACACAGCAATGCAAAACAATAAAGGTAATTAAAAACAGCAGATAGGATACAGCAGCACTTATCTGAAATGGAAGCTTTTCACCCAGGCTAGAGGATCTCACCAACTCCAACCTCTCCTCTGAATAAACAGAACTGTATAAACAGCAAAGAGAAAAGGGAGGGATATGAATATAAAGCTTCCCACACCTGCTGATAGGAAAAGCAACTAGAGAACCACACTCCCAATCCTGTTCTAAGTATGACTAATAGTCGTCGTTGGCCGCTCACCAGGTTAGTGAATACCGGCAGGGGCCATTGCTCCCCTGCCGATATTCACTCACTGCGCTGCTAGCGGCGCTGATCACAGCCACAGTGTGACATTAGTGTGCAGCCGGGATCCTCCTCCCCTGATGTCTCCTATTTGGTTCCGTGAGAATAGAGGAGGAGGTGTCTGGCAGCACACTGATGTCAGTGTGCACCTGCGATCAGCGCAGAGGAGCAGCGGCACTTCGACAAGGAGGAGGGGGTAAGTATGTGGGTCTTGGTGGGGTATGGGGGGCCGCTGTGGGGTGTCACTATTACACCTGGGGCCACTGTGGGGTGTCACTATTGCACTGGGAGCTGCTTTGGGGTGCCACTATTACACTGGGGGCCACTGTGGGGTGTCACTATTATACTGGGGGCCGCTGTGGGGTGTCACTATTATACTGGGGGCCGCTGTGGGGTGTCACTATTACTACTGGTGGCCGCTGTGGGGTGTCACTATTACTACTGGGGGCCGTTGTGGGGTGTCACTATGATACTGGGGGCCGCTGTGGGGGTCACTATTACCGCTAGGGGGGGTCACTATTATACTGGGGGCTGCTGTATAAAGTCACTATTACCGCTGGGGCTGCTGTTGGGGGGGGGTCACTATTACTGCTGGGGAGGCACTATTATTGCTAGGGCCGCTAACACTGGAGGGGGTCACTATTATCGCTGGGGCTGCTAGGGTATGTTTACATGTGTTGGAAATGGGCAGGGCTGTTTCCAAATAGACAGCGTGCATATTTTGACTGCTTTTTGGATGCAAAAATGCTGCAGAATTTTCCACAGAAGTTTCCTCTGCGGGTATTCTACAGTATTTCCACGTCCAAAAAGCAGTCAAAATCTGCACGCTGTCTATTTTGAAGCGGCCCTGTCCTTAAGTGTTGGGTTGAAGTTTGGGCACTCTGTCTCTAAAAGGTTTGCCATCACTGATATAGACAAATTGGTGCCAATTTTACATCCCACCATACAGCATTATCATATATGATACAAGATGCATTGAAATGTTAACATACATAGATTAGTATGGAGCCCCTATGCTTGTGGGGCCCCCCGGCAAGTGCCCTTCAGGCCCATGCGTTAAGATGGCACTGAGAATCACCAAGTCAAAGTCCTGACTTTAATCTTATAAAAATGTTGTGGAAAGACCTAAAGCAAGCAGTTCATCGGAGGAAACCCATCAACATAACATACTAGAAGCTCCTTTGTACGGAGCAATGGGCTGAAATTCTTTCAAGCTGTTGTGCAGGACTAATCAACACATACTGAAAACGTTTAGATGTCGTCATCAATAGCATCAATTAGCTGAGTGTGTGGATCCTGAGTGGTGGATTGCCACTAACCAGCTAATTGAAGAGGCCGCTGTGGTCTTAGGTGAATGCTGCAGCTTCTTCTAATAATAATAACTTTTATTTGTAGAGCGCCAGCTTATTCTCAGGCATGTGACATCAAATTCCTCGGTCACATGGCCTGAGAGTAGCTTAGTCCCATTCAAGTGTGCCTGGTATGGAATGAAGTGACCACAACACTCACATAAGCACTGCTCTTACTTCAGTCAGCTGATCTGTGTGAGCCTCAGCAGTAAATCCCCACCAATCATCTATTGATAACCAATCCTGAGATAGATTATAAATCATTTAGCCCCAAGAGACAGTATGCTTTCAGTCAACTGGAGTTGGTGGTTCTTTTTCTCCATTGCTGAATGGGGTTGTCGAGTTATGAAAACCCCTGTCACCAGGTTCCCCCTTTTAATTAAAAATCAGCCGTTACTCATCTCTCCTCACTCCCTATTCGTCTCCTGCCACCATCTCTGTTCTCTACTGCTTGTTTACAGCCAGCAGTGACGTAGTTATAAATCTGCTGTAGCAGCCAATGACAGCGATCGGTCATGATCGCTGAGTGCTGTCATTGGCTGCTGCAGCTTGTTTGTAGATGGGCTCAGCATCTAAAGTGATATCACAGCAGAGACCAAAGGACGGCTCTGGTAGTGAGGAGAGGTAAGTGACCGCTAATTTTTTATTTTAAGATATGGGGACCCAGTAACATGGGTGTCCTTAACTTGGGCAACCTCTTCAAAGAACATAGAGAAATCCTCATATCTGCCGGTGTTTCATAAAGAATCATGAGACAAAAAACAGGGCCTAGTGGAGTGGAATGACTGCACTAGACTGCTATTGTAGATTGAATTCAGTGGAAATAACTACATTTCATCTTTGACTGGAATGGTACAGTTTGTCAAAATTGGCAGTACTGCACCCTCATTACTACAGTGACCTAAATAATTGTGATGGTGCCACCAGACATTGTTTAAAATTAAATTCCTGGCAGATTTTCATAATTACTAGAAGAGACTTACTAGAGGCATTTAACATACCACAGCCACTAGTTCTTTCGCTCTGTTCCTCAAATATTTCCAAAGTGTTCTGTATACTAGAGGTTCTCAAGAGAGTCAGGAAGGTTTCTCATCTGCATCAGGGGTTCTGGTTTCCTGCTCAATTCGTGGAACAGGAAAAGGGAACCCCCTGGCTGAATGGCCCCGTCTTATGATGCTTTTTCTTTTGGTATTTTGTCCTGGATCTGAGACAGAACCTCCGAATGAAGGGTCCGCCATATATGTGAAACCACCCTAACAAACTGCTGCATGCTACTGGACTGCCCAGCTGAAGTTGCCTAAAGGATGCCTCTTCTTTGATATCACTTCCTGCTCTGCAGCTATTGGGTGAAGCTTTACTACACAGAATTACTGCTCTTTCCGCCTTCTGCATCCACTTTGCTTATCATCAGAGCCTCCTTCTTCATTTGAACCATAACGTAGGGGGAATTATCTAGAAGGCAGCTGAGAATTTTCACAATAGAAGCTACATTGTTACCACTGATGTTCCTTGCAGAGAAGAAAGTAGCATGGCATTGCATCCATTCCTTTGTGCCCTGCTGCCCTCCAGTACAAGGGCCACGCTATATTTGTCTCTTCCCTTTTGTTTTCAGATAGAGGTCCTGCATAGTAGTCTATTACCTAGGGCGGAAGGCGAATATCAAGGATTGTTTGTTGACAACCACATTTGTAGTAAACGCTAATGCATAGTATATTGTACTTTTCCCTTCCCTTTATTTTGCTTGTTGATGTCTTGTTCTTTGTCCGCCAGAACTTCATAACATCAGACAAGTGGTGATATCGAGCATCCAACCATTTAGCTCTCCCACATCCATCATTTTTATACTATGTGATATTCATTAGTGTCCATTTGTAATCCTATAGCAAAACAGATAATTGTAGCAGAAAATAACATTTCAGTTGTATTGAAAAGAACATTGTCTACCAAAAAGAATGAAGCTTGTATTCAAGGGAAGTAATTGAGGCAGGATTCGAACACGAAATGGGCCTATCTGTACTCTTCAATCCATGCCACTTGTGCTCGCATTAACTGCTCATAATCTTACAGCGCCGCTCACCTGGACAGGCAGCGCTTCATGGCTCGTATTTACAGGCAAGCATCGGCACTGCTAATGCTTTAACCCCACTGGCCTTTTCACTTAGACCCAATTTATATAGACTATTGTTTGTATCAGGCTAAAAGTGATTAAATAATTATTGCAATTTTAATGAGATGCCAAGATGAAATTGCATGTGTAATGAGATAATTATAATAAATGCTAAACCAATAATAGGTAATAGAGACATTAGGGCAGAAGAATGAGCACAGATCCTGTTATAATAAGTGATGTTTTTTTCGGAGGACTGGGTAAAAGATATGAATGTGTTTAACAAAGAGATTTTACACAATAATAATTTCCAATCAGATTATGCTAAATGTGGGATGCATGATGCATATGTAATGAGCGTGTTATGAAAAGTTGCAATAGGGGTAGGGGGGAGAATAAAATCGCTGCTTCTGGAATGTACCATGGATAAATAGGTTCACAATTACATAAAAGCTGTATCATTTTGTTCTTATTGTTCAACCCCTACTAATAGTTTTTTTTTCCAGCAGAAGACTGGGAAATGGGAACGGCTACAGTATTGACTGAGTAGCTGAGTGGGGCTAATGCAGCCTGTACAGTGCGCAGTCTAATTAGAGGTAAATTGGTGTGCTTTTTATAAGGCCAGCAGCAGAATATCAGAGGAGGAATATATGAAGGCAAACAAGAGATCTAGCATGTTTCTTTTGTACTGGAATTAAATGGCAACCACACTTCAAAACTACTAATTCCATCTCTCAGGACTAAATCAATAAAAATCGCTTGACAACTTAAGATGATTTCAGGAGGTTTTCTATTTCATTTCCTCTCCGTGCTGCAGAAGAGAGAGAAGACTTCATGGCTAATTTTGATAGAGGTAAAAGTTAACCCTTTGCAGTCCAATTTCGGATTCAGGGTTTCCTTGGGGGTTTTCTCTTTCTGGCATTTTACAATGGTGCCACCTGCTGGCTAGAGCCAGTACTGCAGTATGGGACATGCTGGAGAGGCCCCCAACAACAGAGTGGCCAGTAATAAACAGTAAGAATACCCTGCCGGACGTCTTCTGACGTCGGAAGCTGTACAGCCTTCAATTAGAATGTGTTTTGTGGTCAGACAGGGAAGGGTTAAAGGATTTTTGGGAAAATATGGCTTTGGGATATATTTTGTATTAATGTATAAATGAGATTTTATAAATATGGATTGAACATGAAATGTAGAAGGAGCTTTGATCCTTTAAAATGTGTAAGGAACCTTTCACACAAGACAGCATTCTCTGCAGGATGCAGCACAGAAGCGGATTTTGTCAATTAGCGACGATTTTGTTGGATTTTTTAGCTGCGGAATGTGTTCTGCAGAATACCCTTAATTTCAGAATTATATCTCCTATATGCTAGAAATCCACAACAATACCGCCAGACATCCTTAATTCCGCAGCACAAAGCTTTTCCACTGACAAATTACGCATTTCTGTATTTTGCACGCATATTTTAGTCACGTAAGAAAATAATAGAGCATGCTCTATTTTTCTGCGTATTTGCACATCAAAGGTTCCCATAGAGGTCAATGGGGGGTGCCCAAATGTGCACACAATATGCAAAGACATGCATGAAACACTGCTTAATACTGCTGGAAAAAGAACAGATCTGGAACTCGTTAGACAAATTAACCATTTCACCCAGTGCACCGTATGCACTTTTGGGCCAGCCGTTTTTACGACGTAAAAGATAGGTCTGGACCTATCTTTTCTGCCAGAATATACCGGCCGATTCCATAGACTCCTATGGGAGCCTATGACAGCTTCTGGAAAAGTGAGGTGGGTGGAAGTTTAGCAGAGCTAAACTCTCACCCCCCGCCTGATGGTATTCGGGGTGAACAAGCACATAAATAGGAGATGCAGCCATGACCTGGTCACGGCTGCCGCTCGCTCATGCAATTTTTAGCCGCCCTGCGGCCAACCGAAGATTGCGGCGCCCATGTGAAGGAGCCCTAAAGTTGTATCTGGTCCAGTCAGTGGTGCTTGATCCTCACCTGTACATTTATGAAGATAAGTCTGTCTGGCTTTTATATTCCATCTAACCTTGGCCACATTCACTGTTACCAACTAGTGAAAGTGAGGATGACCCCAGGTTTTTGATGTGGGGCTGTCCTTATCAGGGTGATCACAATGCATATACCCAGGGCTCTTTTCTATTTGTATTTTAGGGTCAGATTTTTCTATATATATTTTGTGTTATCTGCATTAGTATATTGTGTCTATAGCCGTTCAGTTTGGACATTATATTTACACCTGTTTAGGCCACATAGAATAAGCCCTGCGTGTGCGTAACACTAACCAAGTGGAGTCACTAGGAGTTGAAGTGGTAATGTGCCTTCCTAGTTCTGTTGCTGCTCTGTTCTAGTGATCAGTTGAGATCACAGTGATCAATCATTAATGGTATGTGTTTTCA
Source organism: Eleutherodactylus coqui (assembly GCF_035609145.1). Classification (NCBI taxonomy): domain Eukaryota; kingdom Metazoa; phylum Chordata; class Amphibia; order Anura; family Eleutherodactylidae; genus Eleutherodactylus; species Eleutherodactylus coqui. Next base: position 78,022,382 of record NC_089839.1, on the reverse strand, counting down.
ATATGCCACCAATATGTACCCCCAAGACATCCTCCTTTTAATGCTTCTATATAGTTTGTGTGTTAGAGGGATTCTAGACCACAATGGAAAAAGACATTTGTGTTTCTGGGGCCCCTAGATATCTGCTAAAATGTCCACATATATAAAGGTCCAATTCTCAGTTCTCACTTCTAGATATGTTCTTATATCCAGAGAAAAAAAATACATTGTCTTATTCTTTAAGTCTTGCTGATTGCAAAACTACCTCCTCAATAGAAATCAGGACCAAATGACAAGCATGCAACTAGAGTATATGTATGGATTCTGGCTTGGCTTTCAATGCCCAGTCATTGTTACAAGGCTTGTATGAAGAGTTTAACATTGACTTCCAGGAATGCTGATTTCCAATAGTTGGCGCTGAAGAGATATTGTTCTATCTCCCTTATTTGCATATTACCCAGAGGAGCATGAATGACCTTATAAGTCTCTTCACTCACCTTCTAGGTGCTCGACCTAAGGAGAAAAGATAGCGTTCCTGACTAGAGCCACTGTCACGAGCAGTGATTTGAAAACTTTTTATATTTGTCAATTTGTAGTTACCTCTTTTTTGTCCAATAGTTATTATGATCTAGTCTGAAAAGAACATTTTACCACCTTTAACTCCCTTCCTGTATTTTCCTATGTTTGTCCATCACAATAAATTTTATCGTAGCCAAGGAAGACATATGGTGGTATAATTCTTGGCTTTAGCCTCACTGCTAGTGGACTCTTAAAAGCATTGCCTGAGACTTTACAAGCTGCTGATGTTATCCCTTACATCTGAAATTAGGTTTTGCAATATCAATTTTCTAATAACCGTTACGTCTTTTGCGCTTATTTTAAAACATTCAAAGTGTACTGAATAAAGCCATAAACTATAAAGAGGTCAAATTACCATAAAAACTACCAAGACATTACCAAGAAAAAGAGACTTCCTTCTCCTGCTTGGTTGATACAGTGTAACCTTGAACAGTGTCTAACGAAAGCTGAATTATCCTCCTCTGATCTATGGAGTATAAATTAAAGAGTATTAATCACAAGATCAAGGCTTTATGATGACACCATTAGCCACAAGATTTAAGCATCATTTGGCTCTGGGATTTGTAAATGGCAATATAAGTCACATCATTTAATAAGATGAGTGTATTATGCTAGCAATAAAAATAAATGATTTGCTCTAAGAGGGGCAAGGTTCTGTGATACTTGATATATTCAATATGCCCCAGCAAGCTTATACTGGTGTAGAAAGATGCTACAGTATGAAAACTAACTGTATCATCGGATATCTGTACTTTTTCAGATGTCAATGAACAGTTATTCATAGGTGGAGCTTATTGATTTTATATTAAAAGTTTTGCACCTTTCTTAAGTACTTAGTTGTTGAAGTAATCACTTAACTCAATCAGGTATGCCTAATTATTATTCGATGCATCAGAGAAGAAAACAATGAGAAACACGCAAGTGATGTTTCCAAGCTCCTGTGTTTTATTGTTCCAATGCAAGAGGTTATTTAGTGTGGCATTCCCCACAAAGTCAACAATTCAAAGTCCTCAGCATGTGTGATGCTTCTCTCTTAGTAAAACATTTCAAGGGTTAATTATGACAAATCTGCATGCTCAACGTCTGAGGCCCTCTTAGTAAGACTTCACTACAATGCGTGTCTTTTGTACACATACTTCTCGCAATGCACATGTTACTGCAATCGCGCTCTTAGATATACTCTGTATATACAAAATAAAGAACTTTTCTGTCATCTCCCACACACGGCATAGATATTATGCACCGACACTACTATATAAAATATAATTCAATACTTTCACATTGTATATCCAACATTTTCAGGATCTATACTTGGTGTTTGTGAAAGGCAACATTCTTATTTACATTCTGAAAATGAAAACCAGTCCTGATTAGAGATGAGCGAGCATCGCCTTTTTCAAGTACCTGCTGGCTCGTCCCTGAAGATTCGGGGGGGGGGGGCGTGGGGGGTTGCGGAGGGGATCGCGAGGGAGGGAGATCTCTCACTCTCCACCCCGCTCCCTTCCGCCATCCCGCGCTGCCCCCCGCAGCCCCCCCGAATTTTCAGAGACAAGCCAGCAGGTACTTGAAAAAGGCAATGCTCTCTCGAGTAAATTGCCTTAACGAGTATGCTTGCTCATCTCTAGTCCTGAATATGAGTTGCTCACTTAGGGTATGATCAAACTGCAAAATTCATTGTGGATTTTTCCACGTGGATTTCACCTTTAAAAACCACAGCAGAAATATACATCTGAGTTGTGTAGATCTGCTCTGAATATGCAAATAATTGACCACGTGATCCACATGCAGATTTAACCCTTTTCAATGGAATCCCCAACACATATTCCACTTGGAAACGGTGCAGAACCTGCAACAAGAAGTGACATGTCGCTTCTTTTTTTCTGCATGCAGATTTGGAATCTGCGTGTAGAAAAATCCACACCATGCATACCATGATCTGGATTTCCATAGAATGTAATGGAATGCAGATTAGCTGTGCAATTATCACAGATTCGTCTTGGATTCTGTGTCAAATTCTGTGGCAAAAATCCATTGTTTTAAAAAAATACTCCTAAGGTTCTTTTTACACCACGTTTATGTATCACTACCTTAAATTTGAAGTGTATAAGATCTGGTGCAGATAAGTAGAAGATCTTTAGACGGATATTAGAAAAATGTGTCTTATTTATACCTCCGACATTTAGTTTGGTTTACTTAAAGAGAATTTCCAGCACTCCACGAATCCTTTACCAAAGAATTATTGTAAATTCATGGCGTGGTCCAAGTTATCAAACAGTGGATTAGTGTTGTTAGTATGAGCATGCAGGTATTATTGGATATTGTCATCAGATCTCTCAACAATGGAGGCTACAATAAAAAATAATCCCCAAAACACTAATATTCCATAATACAAACATACAATTAATGATATCACTGACAGAAATAAAAATGACATGAAAATATAAAATTAACTCTTTCCAATCCACTGTCTGACGTCCGAAGACATTCTGATTGAAGGCTGTACAGCACCGATGTCGGAAGACGTCCGTCAGGGTATACTTTCTGTATCTTACTGGCCGCTCTGTTGTTGGGGGCCTCTCCATCATGTCCCATTTCGCAGTACTGGCTCTAGCCAGCAGATGGTGCCATTGTATAATGTCAGAAAGAGAAAGCTCCCTAGAAAACCCTGAATGCAAAATTGGATTGCAAAGGGTTAAAAGATATAAAACAATGATCAACCATCGTGGCTGTTAGAAACTAAATGTATGGCTGTTATGTACTAACACTAATAATCTTTATTTATATAGCGACAACATGTTCCGCAGCGCTTACAAAACAGTGGGGAACAGATAGAAACAACAAAAATACAAGAGCCACTGTTACATGAAGTGATCAATTGATGGAGACAGTAGGGGTGAGGGTGCTGCTCCAATGAGTGTACATACTACGGATAATGGGGTGATACAGAAGGTAAAGGGCTGGAGATGTGCACGGTATGGGGAGGTGGGGAGTGTGGGATGCTATACACATAGACAATGGTCAGCCTTAAAGGGGTTGTCCCGCGAAATCAAGTGGGGTTATACACTTCTGTATGGCCATATTAATGCACTTTGTAATGTACATCGTGCATTAATTATGAGCCATACAGAAGTTATTCACTTACCTGCTCCGTTGCTAGCGTCCTCGTCTCCATGGTTCCGTCTAAATTCGCTGGCGGCTTGCTTTTTTAGACGCGCTTGCGCAGTCTGGTCTTCTGCTCTGAGCATGAGCCGCTTCAGTGTGCTCGGCGCTACAGCTCTTCTGCGCATGCGCAGACGAGCTGTATCTTCTCGGGAGCGCGCTGGAGCGGCCATTCTGCTACCATCCTCTCTTAGAGGAAGGTGCAGAAACTTGAGCCGCCCAGCAGAGCCGCCCAGCAGAGCCGCCCAGCCCAGCCGCCCAGGTAAGTGATAGGTGACAGACTGACGGGGGTGACGCGTGACGGACTGCCGCTGTGGCCCCGGAGCCTACCGCTGTGGCCCCGGGTTCTACCGCTGTGGCCCCGGGGCCTACCGCTGTGGCCCCGGAGCCTACCGCTGGGCCCCGGGGCCTACCGCTGTGGCCCCGGAGCCTACCGCTGTGGCCCCGGGGCCTACCGCTGTGGCCGCGGAGCCTACCGCTGGGCCCCGGGCCTACCGCTGTGGCCCCGGAGCCTACCGCTGGGCCCCGGGGCCTACCGCTGTGGCCCCGGAGCCTACCGCTGGGCCCCGGAGCCTACCGCTGGGCCCCGGGGCCTACCGCTGTGGCCCCGGAGCCTACCGCTGGGCCCTGGAGCCTACCGCTGGGCCCCGGAGCCTACCGCTGGGCCCCGGGGCCTACCGCTGTGGCCCCGGAGCCTACCGCTGGGCCCCAGAGCCTACCGCTGGAGAGCCGGGGCTTACCGCTGGGGAGCCGGGGCGTAGCGCTGGGGAGCCGGGGCCTAGCGCGGGGGAGCCGGGGCCTAGTGCCGGTTACCTGCTGCCTGGCGGTGGGTGACTGATCGGCCGCGTTCAATCCCGGGGTCCGGTCGGCGGCTGCGGGGCGTCTAGTTGTCAGGGAGACACAGCTGGTAGCGTCTCGGGAGCGCGCACGTCGGGCTACAGCAAGCGACGGGAAAAGAGCCGGCGGCCATCTTGGGGAAACTTTTTATAAGTTGCTGAAACGCTGGAACTGTAAGTAGAAACCGGCTAGAAAAGTCATTTACATGGGTGATTAGTAATGTATGCTTAATAAGGGGGACTGGGCAAAAAAAAAATTTCACTGCTTCCTCGAGACAACCCCTTTAAGCCATATAATGCTGAATCGGTATGACTGCAGGGAGTGGTTGATAATGGCTAGCAGGGATTGCAGTCAATAGGACAGGGAGCACATTATCAGGCGGAATACAGAGGTTTTGGTTTAGGAGATATGGTATGGCTCCCTGAAGAGGTGCATTTTTAGAGCATGTCTGAAGTTTTCTGTGTCAGGGATTACCTGAATAGTTAGGGGTAGCGCGTTCCTGAAAACTGGTGCTGCTCTGGAGAAGTCTTGGAGGCGGGAATGAGAGGTTTGAGTTAAAGAGACACTTAATCTAATTTTGTTAGCAGAGGGCATGGGCTGGGTGGTGAATTGATATGAGGGAGGCAATGCAGGACAATGGTGCTATGGAGAGCTTTGTGAATGAAGGTAGTGCGCTTGAATTGAATTCTATATTTGAAGGGCAGCCAGTGCAGTGACTGGCACAGAGCAGAGGCGTCCGAGTAGCGGCTGGACAAGAAAATGAGCCTGGCTGCCGAATTCAGGGTGGATTGGAGAGGGGAGAGTCTGGCACAGGTGAGACCAATTAGCAGCAAGTTGCAATAATCAAGCCGAGAGTGGATGAGAAAGGGGTGGATTCTTGCGATGTTCTGGAGGTACAGGTGACATGTTCAGGTGAGAGATTGAATGGAGAGGGTAAAGGAGAGATCGGAGTTGAATATAACCCCAAGACAGCAGGCGTGCTGTCTGGGAGTTATGGTGGTGCCACACACTGAGATGGAGATGTCAGGATGAGGTCAGTCAGTAGAGGGCAGAAACACGAATAGGTCAGTTTTTGATAGGTTCAGTTTTAGGTAGAGAGAGGACATAGTGTTAGAGATAGTGGACAGACAAATGGTGGCATTCTGAAGTAATAGTGCTGTGATGTCACGGGAAGAGGTGTGTAACTGGGTGTCATCAGCATAGAGATGGTTCTGAAAGCCAAATCTCCTGATGGTTTGTTCAATATGGGCTGTGTAGATAGAGCAGAGGGGGTTGAGGACCGAGCCCTGGGGGACCCCAACAGCAGGCGAAATGTTTGACATCTTAAGGCCTATTTACATGCAAAGACAATCTTTCAATTGAAAGATTAACAGTTTTAGTGATCGTTTTGCTTAAAGTGTTAATGGACACTAATGTCCATTAGCACTTTATTAGCTTTATTTGCATGTAAACGGGTCTCTGGGAGCTACCTGCAAAGCACAGCATGCGGTCTGAGCTCTGCACACAGGTTCATTGTTCTCGCAGGGGCTGTTGGCAGAATACAATGTAATTTCCAGCTTAATTGCACCTTAAAATCATCGTTCAGCTGAAGAGTGAAACAATTGCAGCGTTTACACACAACAACAGATATCGCTCATATGTCATCGTTTGAACGAATTTTGAGCGATATTTGTTGCATGTAAATGGGCCTTTAGACTATACCTTGAATTTACAATAAACCATTCTTTGGTAAAAGAATTGTGGGGTGCTTTGGGTTCTCTTTGAGTAAAGTGAGGACTGTTCCCAAGTCATCTGTGGGCAGCCTGGTTAGCAGTATGCAGGAGCATCTGTTAAGAATTTAGTTTGGTGTAGTCTTTGTCATTGAAATGTATGGCATCATCATGTCTAGATCCACAGATAATCTCCGAGGCCTTCAGTAAGAAGGTTTTAGATGCTAATGAGTGTATGCCAGGGATTAAAAAAAGATCACCATGCAAGTGTACATCAATCATTACACTGTCTAGAGATCATGTTTGGAAGGAGAAAATGTCCATCACTGCCATGTTGCCCCAGTCAGGACAACCCAGCAAGGTCAATCCAGAATGATGAAGGAAGTCTTTACACACCCTAGAGTTCCTGGATTTACAGGTGTCTAACCAACACTGATGTCAACATGCATGAGTCTACTATTAGTAAGAGGCTACAGAATTTAGATGTACACAGGAGGTGTGCTAGGAAGAAACCCTTGTTGTCCATAAAGAACATCACAACAAAACTAAAGATACCCATATGGCTTCATTAGCTGTCAGCTGAATGCTCATTTAACTGACAGCTGTTTCTCCCAACTTCCCAATAGATATAAACACTTGGTTCCATAGAGCATTCCAAAGAGCGGTCATGTGTTTTTTATGGGGTTAGTAGCAAAAGTCACTACAAAACAGCTCTTGCAGCTTATATCTATGGAGGACAAGAGGATTGGAGGAGGAGGACACCCTTCTCCATACTTTTTGGTCTTGTAACGTTCTGGAGGACGTTTGGAGGGAGGTACAATGGCTGACACACTCCATTGTAGGAGTTACCATGGAATGGGGCCTGGCACTATTCCTTCTTCATCACTGCGAGCTACCCTTCCATGTCCATAAAAAATCAGTACTGCGATTCTAGGTACAATATAGATTCACTATATTGGAAAAAGACAGAACCGCCACCTGTCTCTATTTGGATTTCTAGAGTTAGTGGCATAATGTTTTTAGAGGATCTTACTTCTACGTTGTATGATGTTTATGAAAAGTTCTATTAAACCAGGTTCTATTGGATTGAGTTGCAACAAACAGAAACGTACTGTAATCTCTTAGCAGGTACTTCATAAAATGCTTTGTCTCTGACCCTAGCTTTTGTTCTGACTGTGCCTTTCTATACCCAAGAAGTCAGATAGACTACTTTCCATAGTTTAGTGTGTGCTTAGAGTAGGAATAGGTTATGTCTACCTGCAAGACCAGTTTGCAGTCCCACCTTGGTATTCAGTATGGATTTTGCATGTGTTTATGGAGTTTGTGTGAACCCTGTCTTGTGTCCATGCTGAGACTTAGTGCCCTGGTGTGCCCAGCGGACATAAAATAATGACCAGCCATACCATTTGTATCAGACTGCTGTGGTATGTACCTGTGTTTTATTCCCTCCCCTACTTGACATGTATGTGTCGTGCACTAGGCCTCAATGGATAAGTTCTATGCGACGCTGGGTCAGTAGAGAGGGTTGCCATCTTTTCCCCTCTAGGATCGTGCACCTGTCTTTGCAGACTACTGAAGCGGGTTGTGTAAGGTGCAGTGGTCCTGTTTGGAGGTGCACACTAGGTTACTCCCTCTGGTATGTTATTCATGCATGTCAGGCCTGTAGAATAAGTCCTGTATGATGCATCTGTTGGAGGAGGGGCTCTTTCTTTTTGCCCAAAGGGTCCAGAGTCCCCTTTTTTTAAAGGGGAGGTACTGCTAGGTTGTGCAGCTGAGGGTTAATTGAACTGGCTGGGTGTGGTATTCCCCGGCCAGCCAATCCCCTTGGTCTGCTGCACATAAATATCAGCTTCTCTTGCCAGAGAACGTTGGTTATTTTATCATGTTTATGCATTCTGTGTTAATCCCACTCTGAGCTTGGTGGTATTCATGCCTAGTCTGTAGTCTGTAGTATGTCTTTCACCTTCCCTGAAGACAGTCTGGACACCTGTAGTCCTTGTCTGCATCTTATGCAGATCCCCTCTTACCTTCCCTTTTACAGGTGTGGCCTCAAGACGTCTGATATCTTATGTGTGTGTCAGGTGAGTAATGCCTGACACTGTTCCCTGTATGTCAGTATGGTGGACTCTTTCCCCTTTGTGTGAGGACACTTTTGCTAGCAATGGTTTATGTGTATGCATGTCAGCTGTGAGTGGGGTACCAAAGTACGCAAGTGTGAAAGTGGCCTAAATCATGGTGGTGAAAGTATTATAGTCTGGAGCTGTATCAGGGCCTGGGCAGTACATGAATGTATAATTCACTATGAATTTGTTATTGTGCCAGAGGATGATCGATGAACAACACTTCTGGTCAATAAGACTGGTAAACAGTAATAATAAACGTCTGTTAGAAGTTATTTCCGACAAATGGGGTCACCCCAGCTACTGCAGTCATGGAAGGAAATAACATCTATGAATTTTTGTTTTAACAAATTGCGCTGTGAATTTATAGTTTTTTGTTCAATTACATCACTTGTATGACAATCAAATATTGTATGGAGGCCAAGCAAAATGCAGTACCTTTACTTTTTCACATGATTCTTTGCATAAAAAAAAGTAATGCAAAGCCAACAACACATTAACATGGATCACCCCCCTAGCTTTTGAGTCAGGTAACATATTTTTTTTCACAAAGCCAGATTTTTGAACATGTGAACTACACACAAAGAAAAAGCCGTGACATCATTAATGTTTTGCGAAGTATCTTTAAAGGTCAAAGACTGTAATTTGTACATCACTGCACATTAGTCTATGCGGAAATGCTATTTTAAAATAAATGCCCTACACATCTCTAGTGCTAAGATTACAGGAGGCAAAATCTCTTCACTATGGGTTGCACATAAATGATCTCTTATGAAGAGATGTATAATGAAAAAGTGCCCAAAAGCCGCTCTGAAGAGTATTAAGGTCCATCATCCTAAACACCAGAGAAGAACACATAGCACAGCAACTTGGGAGGTAACAAATAGCAGACATTTTCAAGATAACATAATGCAATAAAAATTACTCTAATCAAAACGTAAGACATTACAAAATCACACTGCAATCCTAATGTCCCGAATGTTCTTGTATGATGATTGCTGCAAGATAAGAGTCAAAAAGAATATTTTACTTGAGATATTAGGTGATTTTAGTTGTACATCATGCTGTCCATAGTGTTTAATTTTAATTGCTGTGTTGACTCATAACTTGAAGTTTTAGGTTTCCTACATATAGTGTATATATTTTTCAACCTCTACCTTACAAATGCAAAACAGTCCTTAAACTTTATATATGGTAAAAAATGCCAGAGAGACAGATTAATCATATGATGGACACCAGGGGTGTCCTAAGGACCTGTTGACTTATAATGGGGTCTGGCAGGTACGATTATTGTAGAGACATCACTTTATTAGAAAAAAATGTGCTATTTTTTTCCAGCAAATTTGGCAAAATCTGCATTTGGAGGCTTTAACAAGGATGTGATCAAAGCCCTAGGGTGTGTTCATATATATCTTTGCATCTTCATCCCTTTTTTTGGGGCCTCAACTAATTGTAGTTAATGCCAAAACTGATACAAACTCTATATATTTTTAAAAAAATCCTTAAATCCTGCATCTTTCACGTTGACCACAGAGCTTAATACTAGTCTGTCACTTGCTGATCTGTAGAGAAAGCTTTGCACAAGTAATCTCACTAACATCACAGGCAGGATTACACTGAGAGGTAACACCTATATGTAGATAACGCAGGGTCCACTATTCACAATAGGCAATCAGGTGTGACCATCTACTCCCCCTCCCTGCAAAATGACCTCTGCACAGGTCACAGAACATCTACACATACAAGTCAATGGGTCCCCTCTTGTGTCCATTGTGTGAATGGCCCATGAAGCTGCTGTAAAACATATAGCTAAATGCTGCTTGGGCAAGATGGCCACCCTTACAGTCATGTATAGACAGCAGAAAAAAATTCTATAATCAGAAACTAAAAACAGGTTGGAAAAATGGAAAATGTTTTTCTATCTGGTTTTTAATTAATATTTTTTATACAGTCCATTTAAACATATTGAGACTGCTGTCATTTTATCCTCACCTTGTGGGATAAACAGTCTTCTTCAAGAGTCTGTTTGCTTTACTGACCTAAGGCCAACTCATTTTACCCAGGCTACCAGGAATATGCCTATTTATTATTTTCATAGAGAAATTGTAACATTTAAGCAGCCATTCTCCATTAAAGTCAATGGAAGAGACAAAAGCATAGAGTTTGTTAACACAGCAGTTCTGTATCTCCAGTTTTCTTTAACGTTGATTGACTGTGCTGACCTGTATGTAAGACATAGGAGTCAGATTCAAGGGAGTATGACTGCAGGATCAGTCTACACAGGGTTTGTTTGTAGTCTGTAACCATGGAGGCACATAGGTCTGCATGTGAGCTGTAGACACAAAACAGTAGAATATTCTAATGAAGTATAGGAAAAACAAATCGGTCACAAAGTTGGATCTTCCTAATGCCAAGCTTTACATATGGGACTCTGTTCTGAGATGTGAAAGGATGTTGAAGTAACAGTATTGCTGGTATTTGTGATCTTCTATACTGCATGGGTGAAACCAAAATTGTACAATACAATGTGAAGGGAAAATAGCAATTTTGTGTGTGTAGCAAATGCATTTACGCCTATAACAAAGTCTAATGTATGATTTTGTATTACATGTGTATTATTCAACAACTTTGCTTCAAAGAAATAATGTATTTTCTTTCCAGTTTTGGAGAAAGAAATTAGAAAACAGTATTTATGGGTAATTTCCATTCCCGAGCATGCTGCTATTTCATCCTTTTTATCTTGCTCTGAATCTCGCCTGTGTCATCACGTTGTTGTTGTTCTCGGAGACAGCTGTTCCTCTTGCATCCTTTTATTTAGTTTGTTAGCTGTCTCTCCCTGCCATGTTTATTCTAATCATTTAATGTTATTCTAGCCCCCGTCCTTTAATCGAATGGAAGTTAGACTTTATCGGCTGCCCTTTGGAATTCTTGTTTGATTTTTTGCAGGGAGGCATTAAGTTTTATTTGCGCATTTTACAGAAATGTCATTTATTGGATGTTATATAAACCCGCTCCATGCTGAAGTCATGGTTACTGTGCTCACCTTATCAGTAGTTCATTTGGTTTTTCCGCAACAACTCATATCTCTCACAAAGCAGAAAGTGTCAGGTTTCCTCTATCTATCGGCCTTGCAATTACCTTGAATGAAAGGTCCTAACTTGTTGTTCTGGCCTTTTAAGCTGCAGTTGCCTTTAGTTTCTTCCCACCAGTCATCCTTACAATTTACTTGATTCCTATGTTCCTTCTTGTGTAAGTACACTCTTTGTAAAAAAAATCAGGCATCTAGAAAGAGTTGTTGTTTTGCTACAAAACTCGGCATGCAGTTACATCTCAGCCAGATATACAAATGATTAGAGCTGTGGTGTGATTAGATGAACAGTTTTGTCACCTGAGGCCCTAAAAGCAGTTCCACCCTTGGCCCATAAAAAGGCCCTCAGAGGCTCCTTGTGTGTAGTGGACCTCGATTCTGCTTGTGTAGGGCTTGTTGACCACCACAATAGCCTCTACGATGCAATCAAGGAGATTCTGCCCAGTAAACAGAGCCTGAGAGGGGGCACCTTATTGGAATGCAAGAAGCTGTATGGTCGTATTGATCAATTGGCCGCCACCTGAGGCATTCTGACCAGACTGTTAGGAGGTGTTGGGACCAGTGGATGTGTGAGGCATGCACACAAGCTGACCAGGTTCAGGGCTCCGTCGACGGACCACAAGTAGAGAAGATTGTTTAACAGGTATGAGTAGCTCCAACTGTCTTGTTTTGTCTGCCATCGAAAGACAGGTGGTTACAGACCCTTGTGCCTATCTGAACCATTTACAAGTGCCTGGCTGAAGGACATTTGGTCTCACGGTGCCCATTACGTATACTGCCTTTGACACCCACCCACTATCACCTCTGTTTGCAGTGGTGTCGTGAACAGCAAAACTGGACTGCTGCAGAGTCTCTTCAGCGACAAGTCTAGGTTTACTTTGGGTCCTAAAAGTATCTCGATCCTGCCTTTGCTGTGGAGTGGCACACTGCCCCCACTGCTGGTGTGATGGTCTGGGGGGGGGGGGGTCATCACATATGACACTCGGTCACCCCTAGTAGTGGTATGAGAGACATCATGCAGCCACATGTGTTGCCTCTCATGGCAAGGTTTCCAAGAGACGTTTTCCAGCAAGATAATGCTTGGCCGCACACAGCAGGGGTGTCACAGGAATGCCTCCTCAACATTGTCACACTTCCATGGCCTACCCGATCGCCAGATATATGACAAATTGAGCATGTATGGGACCACCTTGGCAGCCAACTTCAACAGCCTATGAGTTTGCATGACCTAGAAGCTCAGTTACAGCTTATGTTAACTGGTATACCGCAGGATACCATATAGTACCTGTATGCATCCATCCACGTCTGTATCACATCTTGCATCCAAGCTAGAGGCAGTATAACAGGATAATAGAGCATCCATACCCACCTGTATCACATCTTGTATCCAAGCTAGAGGCAACCCAACACGGTACTAGGGCCTCCATACCTGACTGTATCACATCTTGTCTCCAAGCTACAGGCGGTACAACAGGGTACTAGAGCCTCCATGCCGCCCGTATCACATCTTGTATCCAAGCTACAGGCAGTATAACAGGGTACTGGAGCCTCCATGCCCACCTGTATCACATCTTGTACCCAAGCTAAAGGCAGTACAACAGGGTGCTAGAGCCTCCATGCCCGCCTGTATCACATCTTGTATCCAAGCTACAGACAGTATAACAGGGTACTAGAGCCTCCATGCATGCTTCTATCACATCTTGTATCCAAGTTACAGACAGTATAACAGGGTACTAGGGCCTCCATACCCGTCTGTATCACATTTCGTCTCCAAGCTAGAGAAGGTACAACAGGGTATTAAGGCCTCCATGCCCACCCGTATCACATCTTCTATCCAAGCTTGAGGTGCTACAACAGAGTACTTGAGCCTCTCTGCAAGGGGTCAGTTCTCCACAATAAATTACCCTTTTCACTCCGATATTGTAATCACTTACTTATATCAATGTTACAATCACACAGAGAAAGCTGCATTCAACCCCCTACATTTTATGATCAGTCGAGAATGTGCCTGGGAATGGGCCATAGTATCACACCTAACAGTCTTATTATATTTTTCTCATAGAAAAGGGGGAACTCAAAAGTGTATATGTATGTGCCTGTAATAGTTGGTATTGGTGTGATATTTGCATGTGCAGGCTGTCACTGTTAAAGAATGTTACAAACTCATGCATTGGACCATATTAGGGCTAGTGCAACCTCCAAGTTGAACAGAACCTTACTATGGTGCCAATAAACAGCTGTGGGGCCCTACTGTATCTTCAGGTGCCTTAATTTTATATGAAGATATGCCAAATTTATGTGAAAAATCTGGTTGGCATGCTCCGATGGATGACAAAGCGACTCTCTACTGGAAATATGTGGTGGGGAATAACCTACGGATCCACGGATATTCTATGTCCTTTGTACAGCCTTAGGTAGAGGCAACAGATAACTATGGGCAATTTTTAGATACAAAGGGGATAATTTGTAAAAGACTTTACGCCACAGTTCTGGCATTTACAAATTTTTGGGGGGTCCGACTTGAACAAATATTTTTAACTTGCTTTTTTTATGCCAGCCTCTTTACTTTTTGTTAAAAGTGGGTGTTGCTTGGTGGAAGGTTTGGCGCCTATGGGCTTTTAAATTTACTATATTTTATGCCAGAAAATAAATTATAACGTAAATTATAGTGCAAATCTACAAGAGGTTTTACCGTCCACAGCTCTCAGTAAGTGACGGAGGGCTGGTCCAAGATGTGCCAGATGTAATAAGAGGCTGGTGTCTGTTATTAAACTTTGTGCATCTTACTCCATCGTCACTTATCTAAAACCGGTGTGTAGAACACTGTTCTTGGATAAATGTGCCCCAAAGTCTGTATTGTTTACAACAGGTGGACTCTCAAAAGAAATGCAAGTACACACACTAAAAAAATTTGTTTTACTACACGATCTTGCGCTGATGTGCGCATTTATCAATTTACTGGATTCTAATCTCTATGGTGTGATCTGCAAAAAAGATTTTTTAATGGTTTGATTTGTTGCCGTGGTGCACTGCTGTATACTGTAGGCTCAATCAGACTCTCTATTTACTGTTTTATATAGAAGCAATGCTTATAAAGGAGAACACCTATGATACAGAATTACACAAAGCTCTGTATGCCTCCTTATGTAATAAGAGGCCTCATGGACCTTCATGGCCGCTCTATCAAACTTCTAATGACCACTTGTCTGTGAGTATGTGTGTGTGTGTGTGTGTGTGTGTGATTCTTATGCTACACCCCTGGTGATGTCATCACTCTGCCCCCTGGTGACGTCATTGGAGGTCCTACAACATATATAGAACACAGAGTCTGACCGACAGAACAACAACACAGTTAGGGCTCTTGAAAAGGGGAGGACAAAAATAAAATGATAATTCAACTAAACTGCTATTATGTCAGGCACAACTCAGCAGTCCTGACAGAACACACTGACCTACCTCCACCACAAAATTCTGGTAGGCTGAAGGACCTGTGGTGATGTCACAGCTGTGGGAGGAGCCAAGCTGTATTTGTCTTGTGTGGTAATCAAGCTGCTATGTGTGTGATGTATGGGGATCATAATGTATGTACTATATAGCAGAGCTGTGTGGTGCATTGCGCCACCAGAAACGCTGGTACTATAATTTCCTACACAACTCAGCAGTCCTGAAAGAACACACTGACCTACCATCACCACAGAGATCCGGTAGGCTGAAGGACCTGTGGTGATGTCACTGCTGTGGGAGGAGCTAAGCTGTGTGTCTTGTTTGGTTATCAAGCTACTGTGTGTGCGATGTGCCACCAAAAACACTGCTACTTTGATGTTCTAATAATTACTGGTGACCATCGCAGGTCCTACAACATAAACACATAAAACACAGAGCCTGACCAACAGAAGAACAACACAGTTAGGGCTTTTGGAAGTGGGGGACAAAAATAACAAAATGAGAATACAACTAAGCCGCTATTATGTCCGACACAACTCAGCGGTCCTGACAGAAGACACTGACCTACTGCCACCGCAGAGATCTAGTGGGCTGAAGGACCTGCAGTAAAGTCACTGCTGTGGGAGGAGCCATTGTGCAGTTTGGTAAAAAGTACTATATACTCGATAAGCTGAGAGCAGCCACCCGGACCTGTGATGACTCCACTGTCATGTGATCACTTGTGTGGGTGGAGTCAGGGATCACATGAGCAGGGGCTGACCACTGTATCCAGGAGTCTGCTGAGCTGGTGATGTCTGGAAATCAGCATGGATGTACCACAGCTGTGTGTGTGTGAATCAGGATGCATGTAGTAGAGCTGTGTGTGTGATGTGTGGGGATAATAATGGATGTACCGTGTAGCACAGCTGTGTGGCACTTTGCGCCACGAGAAACACTGGTATTATTAATTTCCTAATAATTACTAGTATAGTCATATGAATGAGCCCTACAGGACAGGCATCAGCACAGCTTCATTGTATCACTACTAACATGCCTTACGCCTTACTAGGATAATTAAGTTTACATAATCTAATGTAAACTGTGTCCTCCAGGAATAGTTTGAAGCAAAGATAATAAAGATGTAGAATTAATTTTTAGTCTACATTTATCTACAATCTGTCCAAGGATGATCAATTACAGTATCTTGATGGGTAGTTCTGTGTTTCTTTTGGAGGTGCTTATCTGACTTACCTATCTGATTAGAACTGTCTGTAAGCATTAGATTTCTGTTAGCAGACCTGGTTAGTTTTCAATGGATCCATCAAATATTCAGTCTTTATTGAAACTGCTTGACAGTTACTGGAAGTAATGATGTTTTTTTTGGATAAACTCTTTTTATTAAATTAGTGTGCAGTTACATAGCCAAAGACACAGGGTACAAAGTTCCACTTATCATATAATACATAGGACATGTGAGAAAAAAAGAGACACAAACCATAGTACTTAAACACCAATAATGCACCTGTATTGGAGCATTATGTCTCCACCACAAGAATGGGCGGAGACATGGGTTGGCCTGACTGAGCTACAAGGGACGGCCAGGTCACAGCCACAACTGCGAGACACACATGTATCGGCTGCCCTCGCTGACAGCCAACACATCTCCCCGGCCTCCTCCCATCTTGGCTCCCAGCCCCAATGTCACTCTCCCCACCGGCCTCCCATCTGCGCTCCCACTCCGCTGTCATGCTCCCTGCTGGTCTCCCATCTTCCCTCCTGGCTCTTGTCACTCCCCCCTCTGGCCTTCCATCTCACCTGTCGACTCCGCTGTCACTCTCGCCGGCCTTCCATTTTCCCTGCTGGCTCTGCTGTCACTCTCGCCGGCCTCCCATCTCCGATGCTGGCTCTGCTGTCACGCTTGCCGGCCTCCCATCTCCCCTGCCGGCTCCGCTAACACTCTCCCCTGGCAACCATCTCTGGTCCCAGACCCTAACTCTCCCCACTGGGCTCCCATTTCCACTCCCGCCCTCCAATGCCGCTGAAGCTGGCACCACTCTCACATTGATGGATGCAGGCACGATGCACTCAACTCACCTCCGCTCCTGTCCTAATCTCTATGGAGATCTTTTCACTAGTTGAGGTCACTAGAACCACAGGGGGTCCAGATGTTGCAGATACTATAATGAAATAGTGTGAAAATGAGCTTATGTGTAGATCTACATATTTAATATAGTAACATACTGTAGTATGTTAGGTTGCATGACGACAATGTCTATCTAGTTCAGCCCCCTTGTTGATCCAGAGGAAGGAAAAAAAAAAACAACAAGCCAATTTAGCTCATAATGTTTCTGTGGACCAAACATGTGCCAAAAGACAATACCAAATGAAATATATACATCTGTGTATCATACCTGTGCATATGTTATTTTGCATACAGTTGTGTATAGATGGCTTTTTGGGGAAAAGCAAAAACATATACATAAACTTTATGTCCAAAACATAGTGTGAAAGGAGTCTCTATAGGATCAACTAAGAAGGGCTTGTTCATTTGCATGTTGATGTATTGTTTTAGCAAACAGTTATGCAGATGCAAGATGGTGTAATTACTCTGGGGTGCCACCTATTGGAAGGTAGCATTCCTGCAAATCAATGTCCGACTTTTTAACGGGCCTTTTAATATAACTGGGAATATAGGACCCAGTTACATTAAAAGGCAGAGTCTTCTCCAGAAGGCAAAAATAACCATGTACAGACAGGCTGTTTCAGGGGTTTTGCCACTTGTCAGTGTACAGTATGTTGGTGGCTGGCTTGTTAAAAGGCCTATGAAATTGGTCAGGAGGCTTATAGTTCCCTTGTAAAGAGCAACTAGTAGGTCTAAGGAGACTCAGTGGCATAGCTGGGGGGCATGTGCCCCAGCTGAAATGAGGAGAAGGGGCACCAGATCACCCTACAGTCAAAGGAAGCATAAGCTTATAGCTGCAGGAAACCAGAGGAAGAACTATTCTTACAGCTAAAGGGCATTTGTTATAATGATCAGGTGACCTGTTATATGTTTAGGAGGGCTGCTGCAGAATCTGAAGGACCTTCAATAATGTCATGAGCATGCAATCAGTCACATCAGTAGGAAGAGTCAGACTCTGGGCTGTGCTGCTGTTGAGGGAGGTTTCTTGTAGTTTTTTCTACAGTGCAGGAAATAAAGATACTCAAGAGTAGGTAAGAGATGTAACATTGTGAAGGAGGCACATAGGAGGACACTAACATTGTGGAGAGCTCAAAGGAGAGCACCATCATTGTGTGGAGGCATAAAGGAGGATTAATACTGTGTGGGAGAAAGAGGGGGAACATAACTCTTGAGGATTGTGCCCCTGATCACTTAAAACCCTAGTAAATACCCTGGTAGCTCGAGCTACATCGATGGGTTACTTAAAGGGGTTTTCCAGGGAGAATACTATTGATGACCTATCCTCGGGACCCTGACCGATCAGCTGATTGTGTATCTGCTGACAGTGCCACAATTACAGAGGGGTCAGAGTAGAAGCAGTGGAAGTCTCTGCTCTGACCTCTGTGAAGGGGCCGGTGCTTGTTACTGCAGGCACGGCTCACGTTGATTTCAATGAGAGCTGCACTTGCAGTACAAGTGTCGGCCACTACCCAGAGGGCGGTGCGGAGACTTCCGCTGCTTCCGCTCCGACTCCTGTGTAATTGTGGCACAAACCGATCAACTATTGAGGATAGGTCATCAATAGCATTCTCCCTGGAAACCCCTTTTAAGACTACGTTCACATGGTGTTCTTCACTATAGATTTGAAGTGGAATCTGCGCCAATTCCACCTCAAATCTATATCTGAAGTCTCTCATTAGTTTTAATGAGAATATGTAGCATATACTGTGGATTTTTTTCTTCACACAAAATTGAAATCCATGTGTGGAAAAAAAAAAGACGGATTTCTGGTGTGGATTTTGATTGAAATTTACCTGGTGTGAACAGGCTAAAAGATCCAACGATGCAGCGGAAAGTTACAGATGGAATGTTGCCAGCAGCAATAAAAAGTAGATAGGCAGAGGGGCCCCAAACTGAACTTTTGCATCCTGATTCGTTAACCTTTAGCTACACCTTTGGACTTAGAATAGGGCCACCAAGTTGTGCGAATGGCCTATAGGTTTTTCTGTAAAGCATATCTCTAAATACCGTTAACTGCAGCTCAGGCAAGGCTGCTATAGTCATGTATAGAAAATAGAATGAAGAATCTTACAGTCAGAAAATATAGGTGATACATCCTGTTTAAAGGGAATGGCACACTGTCATTTATCAGGTATCTGCAGGATGATTGCTGGTAGTCTGACCACTGGCATCCCCTACTGATTGTGAGAATGGGGTCCTAAATCGTCTGTGTAAATGGAGCCTTGGTCAGCCATGAGCAGTACTGCTGCATTTGCTATATAGGGAAATGACTGCAGATAGTAAAGTACTATTTCTGTCAGTCCCATACACTATAAGTGCAAAAGTAGTGTGCATGCATCACCACCATCTCCATACAGGGGAATTGTGACCCTCGTTCTTGTGATCATACACTACATTAGCCATTTATGAAGGATCTTCAGTTGAAGTGTGAAAAAATAAAGGAGTTGGAGCCGAAAGTTTGGCTTACAGACTCCACGGCGCTGCATATACTTTCTTTTGAAAGGGGTCTTCTGGGCAAATTGTATTGATGACCTATCCTCAGAATAGGTCATCAGTAGATAATTGCCAGTGATCCGCCACTCAGGATCCCCAGCAATCAGCTGACTGTCCCAACCTGCTGTCAGTGCAGTGAGGCTGGGCGTCAACATCGGCATCAGAGGCAGAAATGTCATAAAAGACTTCACTCCCATTGAAATTAATGGGACCGTTTCTTCCTATTACACTTCCACATCTGACCCTGATGTCAGAGCCGGAAATGTAATAGGAGGCTTCAGCTTTCATTGATTTCAACGGGAGTGAAGTCCTGTGATGCTTCCATCTCCACCACCCTTGCATTGACAACTCGTTAGATGATCAGCTGATCGCAGGGGATCCTGTGTGGCCAGTTCTCTGTGATTATCTATTGATGACTTATTCTGAGGATAGGTCATCAATAAAATTTGCCTAGGAAATCCCTTTAAGGGCTCATGCTCACGGGCGTATGGTAAAATACTGCAGGTCCTCCCACAGCGTTTTACACATTTTGCAGTAAGACGCTCTGCCGACAGAGGCCATGTATGGCTGTGTATAGCACTGCACATACCCGCGGATCGCACCGACATGCTCAGTGTGACTTTTTTTTTTTCTAAAATTTTTCTGAAACAGAGCTGGGATGCATATGGAGACGCTGCCCATACACAATGTATTGCGTATTGCGTATGATACGCAACTTATACAAATGTAATAAGACTCATGCTGCGTACGAATGCAGAGTAATAGGGAATGCTGCCATTTATTTCTCTTGCATACCGATACACAGTGTCCACACGTTAGTGTGCATGGAAGAAGGAAAGTCCATTGCCTTCTACTGACTCCATTCACTATGTATCATGCAATGCACGTATAATACTCAGTGAAAACACGGTGGTGGACATGAGCCCTAACTCTTGTATGTACATTGCCTTATATAATGACTTGTTCTGTAGCTATCAGCTTACCCCCTGGGACCTTTCTTTTCTGTTGTTCTTATAACCTCAGATATAAATCTTTACTTTCTGAAAGTCCACTTATTATATGTAAATGTGCGGCTTCCACAAAGTCCTGAATTAAGCATCCATTATTTGTTCGGGACACTACTCTGCGGTCTCATTTTGCAGAAACAAAAACATTTCCCATTAAGTGAACCTTACTTTTTCCTTTATGCCAGAATCCTAGCTGCCTAATTAGTGAGCAGCAGCAAAAACATTTAGGAAAATGAGATTCCTGAAATGATTGTTGACTTATAGAAACGAAAGGCTCGTAATGTAGTAATGGATGAGGAGACTGATAGAAGAAATCTAGAAAGTGGGTGCAATCCGAGCTCCCATTTGTCTCCATTCAGGATGCAAACCGCAGTGATTGTCCACCAAATGACATTTCATTTCTACATGTAATTGAAGCTCAGATGCCAGCTAATTGCCAGCACACCTGTCCGAGCACACCTGTCCGCTGCAGCAGAAGACTTGTATATGACTGAGACCAATGGGCTGGTTACCACCTGCAGCGTATAAATGAGTGGGCAGAAGACCTCTTCATACTTTACGGGGGAACTCCATATACAGCAACCGGATAGCAGCAGAAAGTATCCCTTCCCATCCCTCATAAAGCATCAGCACAGTACAAGATGTCCTTTAGGACAGTACAGTCTTAGGGCTCATTCACCTGGGCGTAAGCGCGTTTCAGTCTCGTAAATATGCTGTGTATTTACCCGTATTTCGTTCACCCCGGCGTGTTTTTGTATGTGCAAATATACTACATATTTACATGCATTTTTCCGTGCATAAATACATACGGGTTTCCTACATATTTCGCAAATCTACCCATTGCTTTCAATGATCTTCTCTGGTGTTTAATGCGTACCAAGATAGGACATGCCGCGTATTTTGCCACATCGCATTAAAAAATATGCTCATGTGAACAATTGCATTGAAAGCAATGGGTTTTATCCACTGCATACAAATTGTGCACGTAATACGTGGTACAAATACGCTCATGTGAATGAGCCCTAAAGCACAACACACCTTGCTTGTTATACATTGGCCTACCGTATGGTTCAGCTTTCGCCGGTCTTGAAAATATGGGTTCTTCTTCTTCCCAGTAAATAAGTCTTTCATGTTAAGACTCCTTTAATAAGCACCGCAAATGTTGAATTGGTCCCCTTCCCATGACTGATACCTTTCAGATCCCTTTGATGTGCTGTAAGCTCTTTACGGCTTTTACGGAAAAATGCAACTAAGAAAATGTCAGGAAATCCTCCTAATAGAGCTGACCTTTATATGGGGGAGATCAGAACCCTCATTTATCACGAGTTTAAGACCTCATTCACACGGGTGATGCGGCTTTATGCTAGCTGCATCGTGACCGAAAATCACATCAATGAAGAATAGCCGCGATTGAGTCCCAAGATTAATTAGCATTTCCACGTCCATTCACATGGGCGTATCATGAAAAATACGCTGCAGCGTGGAATTCCATTGATTGGCAGTAGGGATGAGCGAACGTGTCCGTTACGGACACATCCGCACCCGGACACCGGCTTTGCCGAACACTGCAGTGTTCGCGCGTAAGTGTCCGGGTGCCGCCGGGGGGCGGGGAGATGCGCGGCGGCGCGGGCGGCAGTAGCGGGGAACAGGGGGGAGCCCTCTCTCTCTCCCTCTCCCCCCCACTCCCCGCCACACCCCCCCGCGCTGCCACGGCGGCCCCCGAACTTTTTCGCCCGAACACTGAAGTGTTCGCAAAGTTCGGTGTTCGGGCGAAAAAGGGGCGGAGCCGAACGTGTTCGCTCATCTCTAATTGGCAGACATCCTTGGAATGGACTTTAACATTAGAAAGTCCCATAGGCATCTGGAAAAAAAAACGCAGCGAATTCGCAATGGAAAAAAACACTAGTGGGTAGTCCCCCTTAGGCTTTATTCACACAAGAGCCTTTATGCGGTTAGTTTAGCCATGATAAAAAGTTGCGACTGAAGCTTTGGATTTCAATGTATTCATTCAGTTGAGCGATTTTTGGGTGAGTAAGAAAATCGTGTTGGCAAAAATAGCACATTGGCAACCGAAAATCGCAACCGATTTTATACACAGCATCAAAAGAGGGGTCTTGCCCTATCTTATAACGAGATACGCTGGAAGCTCCCATAGACTCCCATGGGAGCTGAAAAAAGGAAACAAAGAGGGAGTTTAGCTGCGTCCAACGCAGGGAAATGAAGACAGCTGGCTCTACTAAGCATTAGCAGTCATTCCGAGGATTTCTGCCGACTGAGGGATTTCCGTTCTGCAGCGTATGTTTTCACTGATACGCTGTAGCCGCCCATGTGAATGGACAAGAAAACTAAAGCCCGGGACTTGATCGCTGCTATTTTTCATTGATGCGATTTTGAGCTGCAATCTGCTGAGCGTAAAAACGCATACGGTCATTGGACGGAGGTGTAAGGCTGTATATATATGGACAAGTGTGATGTCGGTCAGTAAAATATGACCTACATAGCACTTTTTTTCCAGACAATCTTCCATGACATAATGCCGCTTTAGGCCTCGGTCAGACGACCGTTTTTTGCCGCGATTTGCAGATCGCATGACGGATGCGCATCCGCAAATCACGTGACCAGGCCGAAGATTCGCTGAACTCCGGCTGCACGGACAAGGTGAGTATAGATTTTTTTTTTTTTTTACACATTTTTGGATGATTTTCAGGGAAGGGCTTATATTTTTAAGCACTTCCCGAAAATTCATCCTGTGCTCGCCGGCAGCCCATTGCTTTCAATGGAGCCGGCTGTATTGCCAGCTCCATTGAATTCAATGGGCGAACATCATTCTTCTCTGCCACAGCTGTCACAGCTGTGGCAGAGGAGAATGATCTTTAAAGTATATGTTCTCAATGGAGTCTGCGCTGCTGCCGCCGGCCCCATTGAGCGCGTATATAGAACACAAGGAATCGCAGAACGCAGATAGGCGCGATCTGCGATTCCTTGTGTCCTATAATTTATCGGACATCCGCATAAAAAGCGGCCATGTGACCGATCCCATTGCGAAGCAATGGTTCTATATATGCGCAGATCGCATGCGCATCCGCAAATTGCGGCAAAAAACGGTCGTCTGACCGAGGCCTAAGTGTTAAAAACGTGTGATACACATGTGCTTATTACAGAGGTAAAAAAAAATTGTATATGCTCCAATATTTAAAATGGTAAAAAAATCCATTGCACCTCTATGCAATTCGCATGGCATACGAGCATAATGCAGATTTTCTTTTGCTGCCATAGAAAATAATGAGCAATTTTTTAACAAGAATCACCCAAAAATAGGCCATGCTGCCAATCCAAAAATCTTTTTAGAGTTTATTAAAATAACACTCTGGAGAAAAATGCTGCTCTATTATAGTTAATGCAGGGTTTGAGGCGGTGGGTCGTGACCAAGGGAGTTTTGCCCAAAGATGTTCCGTGAAGAACAAAATTTACCTAATGAAATATAAATATGCAAATTAGTAGCAAAACCTGAGTCTTTGAATTTCATGTTATGAGGAATTTCTCCTGAACATAATCAGAATGTATACAAGGTGTTCTACAATGATGTGTAGAGTCACATATTAAGGATTCTGCACCACCATAAAGGAGACTGTTGAACGAGCTTAATATGATTAGCGCACCTTAATACATTGTCCAGGATAATCTCTGTCATATTAAGCCCCGAACAGTTCAGTTTAATTCTATTTACTTAATTAGAAATAATGTAATCATTTATTGTGTGAAGCCAGGGAATCATTTTATTGGGCTGCAGCTTAAAATATTAAGAACAGGTTTTACACGTTAGAAGATAGCTGGAAAGTATTTCAGACTTTTTAATTAAAACACGTCTAAGGAGTTCTGAGAAGACAGAAATCTTATTTAATCAGACACAGTGAGCTGAAATAAGGTCAGAACATTTTACACACTTCTTTAACTGCTCTCTATACTAATCTAGGTAATGTTTATAGAGACCTGTACTATAATACATGCAGGTAGGCACTCATACGTGTTGGTCCAAGACATCAGGATCATATTTTTCTGGTTATTTTAAACGGGTTGTCCAAGTTGTAAACTACTGATGGCCTATGCTCAGGATACGGCCTAAATAATAGATCAGCAACCCCTACCAATCAGCTGGGCTGATGCAGTTGTTCACAGAGCTTACTTCTGCAGGAAGCAGACAGCTCCAGTCTCACTGCACTGGCCAGGCTTGGTATTACAGGCCCATGCACTTCAATGGGAACTTGACCTGCAATATCAAGCCAATCGTAATAGCCAACTCACTTAATTTGCATAATATTATATTCTTGTTGTGTGCCTTATAACAGGAAGCAACTGCAGGGTGTCCATAAAGGATACCAACAATGCAAGTTAATCCCTTTTAGGACCAAGGACTGTGCTTGGTCCTGGGCTTTAATCCCCGTGGATAGCAGAAGTATGGTGTGGGATTAAAATCTCTGCTCCTGCAATCAAGCAGGAACAGGTCAGGTACTCAACTGTCAGTCACAGCTGAGAACCCGGAGGAGAAGCGAGAAGCTATTTTTAACTGCTTCTTCATTCTCCTTTACAGGCTACATAGTGCTCAATGAGCGATATGTACTAAAACATGTAGTGTAAGTATTAGTTCCACTATGCGACTTGGCGATCACGTGGCCGCCGGGTGCCCCTTGATACAGTAGAGCTGCAGGGTCAGTTCTGTTAGCGACTATTGTCACAACAGGTGGATGTTTTCGATGTAGCTGGGGTTCCTATGGATGCGGCTCCTATAGATGCCCCAAATACAGTGGAAAAGTGTGAAATTATAACAAAAAAAAGACAATATGAATGACCCCCAGGCGTCTTATATGACGCCATGTGGGACATATATGTTAAAAAATAGCTACAAAAATAAGTTAAAAACAATTACATAGTAAAATAAAAATATATACATAAAAAAGAAAATGACCGACCACCGGCACCAACCAAAATCATCGCTGTATGCTCCCTCCCAAAACTATACATATTATATATCAAAATGTCCAAAACAAAATGAGGAGCCCATTCCCATACTTAATTTTAGTGTAAATATGCTAATTTAATTACTAAATACTATAAATTAAAAAAAATAAAATAAGCTTTTAAGTACTCCCCTCTTTCCCCCCACCACAAAACAACAGTAAAACCACCACATGGGTAAAATCCCTAAATAGTGTCTGGTCCTTTCAGACCAAAGCATCCTGGTCCTTAAGAGGTTAGGATCTTGGTCTGAAATGCATAAGCATCTTTATAGATGTTGGCCTTTAATATCTATTTCTGTTTCAATAAAGTTCTTATTATGTAGGGGTCTACCGCGTATATTGACCCCACAGCAGAAGCAAAGCAGAAGGAAAAAATTACGATTTTCATTTTTTTGTAAATTGTGTCATTTTAAAAAAAGGTATTTTTGTACAGCAAACATATGAATGAAGAATTGCACCCCAAAATGTATCCCCCTGTTTGTCACGTATTCAGAAACCTACCCATTATGGTCCTAATATTATGTCCGTATGCACAATGAGCCCCAAACCAAAAGGAGCAGTCGGTGGCTTTCAGAACAGACATTTTTCTTGAATGTGATTTAAACCCCCATAGCACTCTTGTAGAGCCCTTGAGCGGCCAATACTATGGAGGAGCCCCACAAATGACCACATTATGAAAACTAGACCCCTTAATGAATTCATCTAAGGGTATACTGCGTATTTTGACCCCACTGTTTTTTAATAAATCTAAGCAAAGCAGAAGGAAAAAATTATGATTTTCATTTTTTGACAGTTCTGTCAATTTGAAAACCGTTTTTTTTTTGTTGTACAGCGCACATATGAATGAAGACTTTCACCCCAAAATGGATCCCCCTATTTGTCCTGTGTTCAGAGACATACCCATTGTGGCCTCAATCTACTTATAGGACACATGGCTCAGCCTATAATCGAGGGAACACCCATTGGATTTGAGGGCACAACTGAATAAATTCTAGGCCCCATTGCTCACAAAAAAATTGACTCCCTAAAAATAAATAATCCTCCCCCCCTCCGTGCCCCTTTTGTCGTTCCCTGAATCTTAGATAAAAGTAATAATGTAAACTGTGTTGCATGTTTGAAGACAGGGGTAATTACAGAGACCTGGTTGGTATAGGTACATGGGGCAATAAAATTGGGTATCCCTCCTCTTCCCATGCTTTTTGGGGGGCTATTTCTTGACCCCAGTAGCAGGGATGGGGTATTAAAAGTGGGGCTCTGTGAGGCTTCGTAAGCTTGCTGAGGTGCGGCGGTCTCAAACAGAAGGCGTTCAGCAAGCTACTGCTGGAACTGCAGGAAGATGAGCGTTCCCGGGACTTCTTGTAAAATAAGTATTATAGGTAGAGATCTATGGTTAATACGACCATATGTGGAATCCGCTTGCGGAGGCCGACAGTGGATCCCAGCTGTGAGCCTAACCAAAACCCTGCACACGGCCGCGTAATGTACTACACACAACTGTGTCAATATATAGGCGGTCATGCGCACCTTTTTTTTCGTTTGTATTTCCTGCATCGTCGCTTAGCGATGACGTGGGTACCCGCAGCCAATGCACAATGCAGTTACATATGGGCTGCGGGTATATCTGCGGCCATAGAGCACAATGGGTTCTATGTCACGGATATCGGTGGTAAAATAGAACATGCTGCATTCTGTTTTCTGTGAATGTATTACGTAATTTCAACCCGCTAATGTGAGTGGAATTGTGTAATCCAGTGCATTTGATTGATCTGCGTATTACAGCAGATCAAACTCATGCGGAATCCATAATTCCTATCCGGTCGTGTGAGACTGGCCTGAGATAGATCACTACCTTTTTATCACGTGACCGGGGACCGCTCAACGAGGCCACCGATCACTGCTCCAGGTTCTTTGCGACATTTGGTTGCCGGGAGTAAGGAGATTTTAATTTTCCCCGTCACCCCACCTCCTGCGCATGTGGCCGGCATTTTGGTCCATTGAGAAAGATCGCGCCGGAGTTCAAATACGAAGGCCTCCGGTAAGACGTTTCATCTCCTCTCACTGATCGCATCGGTGAGGGGAGACAATACTTCAACTTTTTTTCAACTTTTACGTGATCGCCATTATCCATTGGATAATGGCGCTCACATGACCAGGGACTTATCACAGCGGTTCCCCGTGAAATCTTCATGCTCTCGACTACCTTTGGTAGCCAGGAGCACGGAGATTTAAAATTTCCTGGGTAATCCTCGAGTTTTGTGCTTGTGTCGCCATTTTGCTGATGCCGCATGCGCAGAAGCCAGGGTAAGGTCCACGGATAAATCCAGACAAATCCGGGACCAAAGGTATGTAATTTCATCTCCCCTCATGGATACGATCCTTAAGGGGAGATGAAACTTTAACTTTTTAAACGTTTTATTTTACCTTTTTTTTAATTTTATATAATCACTGTTATCCGATACAGCAGTTCCTATCTTTGACAGCTGGGTGCAGGGTGATTTTAAATTTGCCAGGTTCTTCGGTCATCTGCGTGTGTGTGCCACATCAGTGCATGTGCAGAAGCCCATGGCAGGTCTAGACCGCCGCAGGACATCTTGGAGGACGGGGTGAGTATTTTCAGCTTCCCTCATGGATCCGATCCATGAGGGCAGCTAAAACTTTAACTTTTTTTAAATTTTTCCATGATCGCTGGTATCCCCGGTGATATCTCCTGCCTCCCGCCTACCTTCAGGAGCCGGGAGTCAGGAGGCCTCAAATCTCCTGGGGCCCCCGGCCTTCTACCCATGCGACCTATGTAATGACACCTGGCGCGCATGGGGCATCGCGGAGGACAGGGGTGAGTACGCTAAGCTACCCTCATGGATCTGATCCATGAGGGCAGCTGAATCTTTAACCCTTTCCAATCCACTGTCTGACCTCTGAAGACATTATGATTTAAGGCTTTACAGCTCCGATGTTGAAAGACACCCGTCGGGGCTCTCTTACTGTATATTGCCAGTCTCTCTGCCGTCGGAGCCTATCCAACGTGTCACCTCATGCAGTACTGGCTCTAGCCAGCATATAGCACTGTTGTATAACGGCAGAAAAAGAATAAGAATAAGCCACGTAGGAAAACCAGGATACAAATTGGATTGGAAAGGGTTAACGTTATTTAACTTTTTATTGACTTTAATGTGATCAATGTTATCCATTGGATAGTGATGATCGCATTGCTGGGAGGGTGGGGGACGGGGCCCCCCATGACAACTCCATGTTGTTGGCTACCTCCGGGAACCTCCAGCATGGAGCTGTCATGTCCTCAGCCCATGTGTTTTTAATCCTCAGGGGATGCATGTTTTTACGTCCCTGAGGATTAGAGCCCATTTAGCTAGGACGTAAAAAGGCAATGGAACTGTCACTAAGGGGTGTTAAGTTGCAGTCCTGTAAAATTTGTGCTTTATAGTAAATCTAATAGGCTCAGACGTCACACCGCCTTTTGGTACGCCACACCTTTTTTTCTCACCACTTTTTAAAAATGTTGCGAAAAAGGGAATTAGCCCCGCCCCAGTCCCACCTCTCCTCATTGAAAATAGTGCAGGGGGGTGGAGAGGGGGTGGAGAGGAGGCAGAGAGGGGGCGGGAGCTCAGAGCACTGCTCCCGCCTCTTCCAGCCTCCTCCCCCTGCAGAGAGAGACGCCGTATATCGGCCAGCGTGAATACACGGCCGATATACGGTCGTCTTAATGCACCCATAGGCTGGTCTCACACATGCGGATTTGAATAGCGTAATACGCGTTCGGCGTCCACATGGAGGATCCGCAGCAAATGGCATGCATTGAAGTTATGTAAAAATCGCTTTTTCCTTCACACTCGCGGAAACAAACTGTGATTTCCGTGAGCGGAGGAAAAATGTAGCATACTCTATTTTGCCGCGGACTCCCCACGGATGGCCTCCACTGAAGTCAATGGAGGCCGTCCGACCCGCAGCCCATCCACAATTAACATTGCGGATAGGCCGCGGGCATAAGCATCACCGGCTAGTTACAGTGCGGGAAGAACAAATATTTAAAGAAAAAAATCTGTACTTCGTATGACCGATGGCGAGCGTCTGCGATCATCTGCAGTACAGGTCAGAACTGGATTCCGCTGCAGGCTCCCGCATGCGGAATCCGACCTGTCTGTGTGAGACCGGCTTTAATAGGACAGGGCTACGAAAAGGCACATAACAGACAAGAGACCACAGCTGCACCAGACACGACTTGGTTCAAGTGTCCGCGCACCAATGGATGGAGGGGATTCAGGCGTTTGCATTCCAGTGAACAGAAGGGATACAGGTGTCCACACACCGACAGATGGAGGGGATTCAGGTATTCGCACACTAATACACGAAGGGGATTCAGGCATCTGCATACCAACAGATGGAGGGGATTTAGGCATCTACACATTAATGGACAGAGGGGATTCAGACAGATCATATACCTTAGATGTTTGACACCATCAAATGGAGGAAACAAAATGAGACTCAGGTGGCTGATTACCATTGTATGGGTGGAACATACAAGTCAGAACTTAGGCATCTGATCACTAGTGGACAGTTGGCTTAAACAGGACAGGACTTAGACAAAACATATACAACACCAAACAAACAGACAGACCTCTGAACAGCAAGCATACACACAGTAAAATAACTGGCACCCATGCAGGGGTGTGGCCAGAATAAATATACAAGAGTTATGGCTGATTGGCTAAAGGAAACACCTCCTATGGAAAGCGCAGCCCCGACGTCCACGAGTGGAGAATCATAGCGATTCTCCGCTCGCGGGATTCAAAGTGCGGCTTGCCACAATTTGCTGAGATTCTACGAGATGAGTCTATCTGTCAGATAGCTCAGCGCGGAGACCTGACAGCTCTTCCCCCTGCTCACCCGCGGTGGAATATCATTAGCGATATTCCGTCACGGCCGTGGACAGGGAGTCTTAAGGATTCCCCAAAGACGACACCCAAAGGACCTTCTGCTGTGATAGTGAAGAGACATCCAACAGCACTTAAGGCAAAACCACATGGACCAGGCCGACGTAGAGATGCCACTCCCTGATTGCGGCTGGTACGCCTCGGCACCTACACAGGGACAATTTTCATTAGTGTCTGCAATTCTATAACAATGGAAAATGAATGTTCTCATTATGTAACAGAAAACACTGAGATCTGTGCAGCAGAATTTGCTACTTAATATTCATACAAACATCCCCATGGAAGGGGTTCCACTTAGCGTTCTACTAATTAGACCTGTTGTATATTTACATGACTGCTAATACAGGCAGTTGTTTTATCTGTTAATTGAGGGTTTGCATGTACAGAACTAGAGGGATGATTTTTAATAAATATTTGCAAGTAAATATCTTATGATTTAAATACTAGTTGAGTTGTTTTCGAGGCGCGCACGGAATACAGATTGATCACTTTGTAAATTACCATTGTGCAAGACAAAGAGTGGAGAGGATGATCCTGATCCCCTGAACGAGAGGGATATTTCACATTGTTGTGCTAGAAGAGTCTGCATGACTGTTAGACGGAACTTGTGGTTACAGAACTAGAACATACATGTTTGTACATGAATTATAATGCTTATATAATGGTTAGCTGGCACAAAACAAGAAAAGTTGTGAATTAGAGTAGCAATGCGGCTGCTGCACTGCAACACTACGGTGGCCTGTTTTTCTGCTATGTATTAATCCCCAGACCTTAATGCCGAACAACATTTGTGTCATTGTCTACACAAATTTAATTTGTTTATGCACCAGTTCAGTTAATCCCACAATCTGCTTTTCTCAAATGAGACCGGATAATGGAGACATGGTCCCTCACAGGTCTTCAGGCTTTTAAATTCTGATAAAATCAGGATTCTTCACTGGGTCTTGCTACAGCTCTGAATTAAGCCACTTTAAATGTAATTACCAGAGCTGGCTGTACATCAGGAACATCCATTAAAAAAATTGATTGACCATGCTGTTATGGGGAGGCATTTTATGAACAAACGATCCTGATGGGCCCTGAGCTGTAAATTATGAAAGCAAAAAAAAGGGAAAAAAGAAATCAGGTAAATACTTTATTAGCTGTTAATGAGAGGTTCACTGGATAACTCAGTTTCTTCTTTTGAAAACAGCTACTTCATGGAAGCGTGGTGCATGGCCATCTATCACGATCGCTTTATTGATTTCCAGCAAGAGGTGTCCGAAATCCTAGCATCCAAGAAAGTAAGAAACATCACTAATATCTCCTTTTCTCTAAGAGGCATAACTTTGTCTTAGTGCTTCACAGCGCATCAGGACAGGCCACTTTGTTCTGGATTATGTGAGCCTGCAGCAATATGTATTAGCCTGAGACTAACATAATTATATATGGACTTTGCTGTAACATGGATAAACTCACAAAAGTGAATAATTTCAATGAATTTCCTATAGAAGGACATGCTGAAAAACACAACTTCGATATGGTGTAAATCTGTATATTGTTAGAGGGGTTTTCTGAGCATTTACTATTGATGACCTATTCTGAGGATAGGTCTTCAGTAGCTGATCAGTTGGGGTCTGCCGCTCAGGATCCCCACCAATCAGCTGGTCTGTATCGTGGTCAGAGCCAAAAGAGTAATAGAAGACTTCTCTCACACTTCCATTCAGATTTATGGGTACAATGTCTTCTATTACCCTTCCGGCTTGAGAAAGGCTTCAGTTGAGGCCGAAACGTCGCCAGTCTCTCCCTTTTTTTATGGAGGAATAAAGAGTATAACTTTTTACTAAATTACATCTGATGCTGCCTGGTTCACTTTCTACAATTCTATTACCCTTCCGACTTCTCATTGGAGTAGGAGCTGGAAGTATAATAAAAAGCATTGGTGCCATTGATTTCAGTGGGAGTGAAACCTTCTATTACACTTCCGGTTCTGACCACGATGTGGACATCCGGCTCAGCCCCAATGACAGCAGGCCAGAGGATCAGTTGATCAGCAGGGATCTCGAGCAGCAGACCCCAACTATTAGTAAGCTATTCTGAGAATAGGTCATCAATAGTAAATGCATGGAACACTCCATTAAGGTATACTTCTTAAAAAGTGTTATCACTTATAAAACCCTATAATAGCTACCAACTAGGGATGAGCGAGCGTACTCGGAAAAGCACTACTCGCTCGAGTAATTTGCTTTATCCGAGTATCGCTGTGCTCGGGTCTGAAGATTCGGGTGGCGGCACGGAGCGGGGAGCTGCAGGGGAGAGCGGGGAGGAACGGAGGTAAGATCTTTCTCTCCCTCTCTCCCGCCCGCTCTCCCCTGCTCCCCGCTGCGACTCACCTGTCAGCCGCAGCGGCACCCGAATCTTCAGGGACGAGCACAGCGATACTCGGATAAAGCAAATTACTCGAGCGAGTAGTGCTTTTCCGAGTACGCTCGCTCATCTCTACTACCAACCTATCGAGGAACCTTTAAAAGATCAAATCCTCCTCCACAGCTGTTCAAGGGTTCACCTAAAAAAGATAATAGTGCCAAAGCAACCATTGCAGCTGTATGTCTGTCTGTCCTCTTCTTCCCTTTATTGGATGAGGTTTTTGTGACACCCTGCACCTTCATAGCCCCCATTGCTGATAATCCGCCAATGATTGATGATTCGGACAAGGCCATACATACCATTTAATATATACATTAACGATAACCACTTTTAATGGAAAAGAAATGGGATCAAACAAGCACCCAGTTCTCCAGTCCCAGGTGGGATAAAATATAGTGTGAACTCATAGAGAGAGCCCCATATTCATCTTTGCCATACAACTCCTCGCTTCTTTTTACAACTCTGGTCTCACACATACTTTACTAGAAACCTCTTCGTAGCTACAGGTGTACAGCTTTAGGGGGGTGCAGAGATGGCAGCGGCACCAAGGCCTGGTACGTGAAGAGGCTCTGCTGCACAAGAAGACACATGGTAGGTGGTGGCTGTAGTTGGCATTTTGCATTGAGGCCCATTAACGTCAAGTTAGACTACTGCTTTTTAGTGCCATATCCCTCTCCTTAGTCCCTACTGTCATACCATTGTGGTCTTGGGATAGAATTTTCTGTCCATCATTACCAAATAAGAAGTTTGTGGAATCCAGTTTGAGGGCAACTGTTGTGTAGCAGAGGACACAATTTATATCTGTATGTAACAATTCACATTTGATCCACTTGATGATTTATTTCCCCACAACCAGGTCTCTCATTATATGGATATGATTATAAGGGTACGTTCACACAGAGGAAAGGGTGTGGATTTTCTGCTGCAGAAAATCCACAACAAAATCTGCATCAAAAAATGCCTCAAAATCCATGCGACTAGTGCAGATTTTCATGCAGTTTTTCATGTGGTTTGCAGCAGATTTCACCCTTTCAATTGAAGGGGTGAAATCTACTGTGAATCTGCATCAAAAACCACATCAAAATATGTACCAATGGCACGGATTTTGATGCATTTTTGTCAAGTGCATTTTGGTGCAAATTTTCCACAGCGGAAAATTCTCACCATTTTCCGATATGTGTGAACGTACTTTAAAGCTCTATTTTATACATTATATAGCCTCACTGTGTGACGTGATGCTGTTGGGATTGGGTGAGTAGACAGAAAATATGTTGGAAATGAAATAATCACCGTAAAATACGTGTATAAGAATCCCCCAAATATGTTATGTATTCCTTCTCTGTCTTAATAGACTTGTAGTTTCCCTAATCTCATAGAAAAAATAAACAACCAGGCATAGATAACATACCATCAAGTGCTATTGCTGCCAGTGCCAGTGAAAACCATCACAGCGCTGTGCCAGGCAGTATGGGCATCCACACAATGGCCACAGCACTGGAAAAGATCTGTCTTCATCCCTCTACCAAAGAAAGGCAACTCACAGAATTGCTCCAATCGTGAACAATAGCCTTTATTCTGCATGCGAGTGAGATCCTTCTCAAAATTATACAGGAAAGACTGAGATCAGTAGTTGAAGTGCCACTCCCTGATGCGCAGGCAGGATTCCAGCGAGGACGTGGCACCTGCGACCATATTGAAAAAGTGTGATGGACCATGGAAAAAGTTCAAGAATACTAAAAGAATATCTATATGTGCTTCATTGACTACATCAAGGCCTTTGACTGCGCCGATCATGGCAAGCTATTGCAGACCCTACAAGAGCTGGGCATATCGGCGCATCTAGTCAAGCTAATAAAATCACTTTATACCAATCAAGAAGCCACCGTGAGAACACAATATGGGGACAGAGATTGGTTTGAGATCGGCAAAGGCATCCGACAGGGTTGCATCCTCTCACCCTTCTTGTTTAACCTATATGCGGAAGTGATCATGCAGAAAATGGACCTAGACGAATTGGAAATCGGGGTCAAAATAGGTGGCAGAAACATCAACAACCTCCATTATGCATATGATACAACTCTGCTTGCAGAAACAGAAGCAGGTCTGAAGCAGCTGATATGCAAGAAGTCCTGAACTGTATAAGACCCGATATATCACTGGAGGGCAAGATGATCCAGCTCAGACTCACATATTTTGGCCATATAATGCCAGCAAAGTCTCTAGAAAAATCTATAATGCTTGGACAGATCAGTGGCAAAAGAAGACCTGGTGTCAGGACATGATGGCTGATGCTGTCAGAGCTAATACTGGCCTGGATATCATACACCTGAAAGAAGCAGTGTAAAACCGAAAAACATGGGGGGAGCTCGCCTTGTGGGTCGCCGAGGACCGTGAACGACTAAACGGCTAACAACAACAACAATCTCCTAGAGGGCCTCTCCTGTCGTCCTGTATAGACATATAAGGCTGGGTTCACACAGGGCAGATTTGCCGCGGTTTTTCCGTTGCGGTTTTGCCGCAGAAGAACTGCTTCTGCAGCAAAACCGCTTCAAAGGTTAATTTGGGCTTGCGGATTTTGCTGCGGATTTTCGTGCGGAAAAATCTGCACGGTTTGAAAAAAACTGCGGAAAATAGGTCCTGCTGTATCTTTCCCGCACATGGTATTAAGTACATGTGGAAAAGCTAGGGTAAGTCCACTCTTTTCTCGCCCTTACTATTGGGCGCGAATTCCACTAGTGAAAACGAAACCATTGAAATCAGCGGTTTCGTGTTTGTCCCATTATGCGGCTGTCATTATCGCGACTGCATAACGAGACCTAAACACGCCCATGTATTTAGGCCCTTGCTTGTTACCTTTTCACAGTACCTACATACAGGGTCTATTTGTTGCAGATTTTTTTCCTGATTTTTCATAAATTTGATGCAGATTTAATGTTACATTTTTCAAAAGGGGAAATCTGCACTGAAAATTTGCTGAAAAAATTGTCAGTTTTATGTGCTGAAATTTTCTGTAACGTAGATCAGATTTTAATCTGCCTCGCTGGTATTAGAATATACTGTGAATTTGCTGCAGATAATACGCAATATGTGCATTAACCCTTACAGCCAACCTTCCTTTTAGTGGCAGCGAACCGTTAAATGTTCAGTAACAACAAAGGATAAAACTCTTACAAAAATGGAACAATTTGGCACCCATTCTTCACAATCAGACATAGGGGTCATTAGTATAGAGTTACATGCGCTTATTCCTAAATGGGAAACATCATTAAGTGGAAAGCTGTATGGCTTTTAGCAGTAATTAAGGTTTCTGAAATGTTTTCCAGTGTGAAAATGAAAATATGTCATCAGAGCCAATTGGAGGCACTGCAGGCAGATTTCGGGAAGTCAGATGATGATTTATTGCCCGAATGAATCCATTGCTACCTGTTGCAGAGCTAACAAGGTGATGGAACAGCATGTAGACCGGCCCAAGCAGTTGTATTAGTATGCCAGCTTCCCATAGGGATGGGACAATTCTCTGCAGGAGTCAGACTGGGAACTTGTCTGGCTAACAGCTGGTGTAACTGCAGAGGTCAGAGAATTGCAGGGCATCACTAACGAACTAACAGACGTGATAAAACAACGCCTAGTGCTACACAGTGACTTTGGCCGCGCTACCCGTGTCGTGTCTAATATTGCCGTGTGGCTCTGACATTAGATAAAGTATTGTAGCAAAGCAAAGCCCACTTCACAGGTGCTACTCCTCAGACACCAATGATTGTGATGCAAGACTTGTTTCTAATTAAAATTTACTCTTTATTAATGGAAATATGAACATAGAATACAAAAGTATACGTTTCAACCCCAGAATGGGGTCTTCTTCAGGCTATAAATAAAGTAGGCCTTTTCATCTTTAATATTTAAAGCACTCCTAAAGGTCAGTCGATAAGGCTTCTGAAAATATTAGGGAAATGCATAAATGAACAGAATTGCTCTTGTTAACAGAAGCTGAAATTCACTACTTCCGGGCTCTTTCACACAGCCATAGGCATTCTTACGAGCGCCCGCCCTAAGCCGTAAAAATGTGTGAATGCATGCACAAATCTAACGTTTGTGCGCCTATTCAGACGGCACGGACCCCCTCACCGGCTCACCACCTCTTTTCCCCCCTCTTCTCCTGTCCGGCTGTTTGCAGTGGGAGGGGGCAGAGCTAAACTCCCACCCCCTCCCCTTGACCGCAGCCAGCTTCCACCCTTTCCCATTACAAACAGCCGGAGGGGAGGAGAGAGGAGA
This sequence comes from Eleutherodactylus coqui, assembly GCF_035609145.1. Lineage (NCBI taxonomy): Eukaryota > Metazoa > Chordata > Amphibia > Anura > Eleutherodactylidae > Eleutherodactylus > Eleutherodactylus coqui. The sequence goes on along the minus strand of NC_089839.1, from coordinate 77,985,167 downwards.
AGAGAAGAGGGAGGGAGTTTAGTAATCACACTGCTAAACTCCCTCCCACATCCCTTCTCCTGCCGCTGTCATTGGCTCCCATAGGAGTCCATGCAGCAGCCAACGTATTCCGGACGGAAAGATAGTTCCAGGACTATCTTTTTAGCCCGACGTAAAAGCGCCCAGGGCTATATTGGCCGCCCAGGCACTTTTATGCGCTGGAATATGGCCATGTGATCTGATGGATTTGAATCCAATGTATCAGATCATAGCGTATATCGGCCGGCAGTGAAAATGGCGGCCTATATATGCTCGTGTGAAAGAGCCCTCACTGTGAGGTCTCTTTCACATGGCCGTATACATCTCGAACTGCTGTAAAATTGCATTTATAAATATTTTTCTGCGATGACAGACAGAGATAATTAGCGTTTTCACGTGCATTCACACGGCTGGGCTTGATGTTTTACCAAAAAAATACGTCGCAGCCCAGGAAATCCGTTGCTCGGCATAAGTCCTTGGGATGCCTTCAAATGCCTGAATAGAAGCACTTGTAAGCTTTTCGCAGCATTGGACGCTGTTAAACTCCCTCCCTTTTTTCCAGCTCCTATAGGAGTCTATGGTAGCTGCCAGCATATATCGGTCAAAAGATAGAACCAGACCTATCTTTACGCAGCGTATAATAGCAGGCGCGGGTTTCGGTCATGTATGTTCTGTTTTTTATGACGCAACGTTTCTACACACCATAGATTCACACCCGTGTGAATGAATGCATTGGAAACCAATGCATCTGATAGTCGCACATATCGGCCGGGCATGAAAGCGAGGCTTTATAGTTGTATACATACGCTCGTGTGAATAAAGCCTGAACCTTTTTTGGCGCAAGCACTTCTTCGGGGCCCTAAATAATATGACCTGCTCTATTTTGTGTTCATTTGTGCACCAAAGAGCCCCATAGAGGTCTATGGGAGGTGCGCAAATAGGCACATAAATATACGCGCAGTTATGCGCAAAATGCTACGAAAACCCACGCACAGCGGCACCTTGCTTGGCTTAGTGGCCATTAACATCAGGGTGGTGATGATTCCTCCGCCCATCTGAACTAGTGCCGCCTGCGCAAATATGCACATTTGCGGACCCCGGTAGACTCCTATGGTGCCTTGGATGTGCACAAAAATAGAGCATGTCACGTATATTTTCACACGCGCAAAAATGCAGAATGTGAGGGAACCCATTGAAATCAACGGGTTCAGTTCTCTGCACGGCTGCAGAAGCCCTAAGTGTCCAGTTATGTTCTGCAGAGTCCTTCTGAAGTGGAGGCAGTATTCTATAAGACGCCCTACAACATCTGCCTCTCTGCTTTGTGGATGGAAGCCTACTATTACCCCCAGTCACCCTCTCCCTCAATCAATCTTCCTGGAAAATTCCCTATTAACGAGCCATAATAACTGTTGATGCTTAATAAAAGTCACCCTGATGAGCCATTGATTCCCAATTATCACGCATTCCATAAAGTTGGTAAGTAATATGACCATGGGCGCGCTGACCACCCCTCACTCCATCATTGCTATTGTCAACCACGACACATCCCTTCTAACATATTCATGACACGTGACTAATAATTTAGGAAAGATTAGGCTTAATTAATGTCGACAAGCCATAACAAATATATACATTAGTGCGTTCTTTTGAAAGGTGCTGCGGTCCCATTCTGCGCAGTCCGTGATTACGGGCCAGGAATGTTCTTCTTACTATTGGATAATATGGCAGTGAAGGTGCCCATGTGCGCACACAAGAACATCGGCTAATCCTCTCAGATAGCCACAGCCACCAAACACATTTAACTCCTGCTGTGAAGATGCTGGACCAGCTGCCTCCATGTCTGATGCCAGCTATTACCATCCTCTTGGTAGTACATGCGGATGTTCAGCTTGCTGCCTCCCTTGAGACATAGTCATTTTTACAGAGCAGCCAAGCATCCTTTATTAGAGGGACGGTGATCCCAAATCTCTACATTTGTAATGCAGGACTGAGCATTTGCTATCCCGAGGACAAAGATGAATAACACTTTGTTTCCCTGTCTCAGAAATGACTGCATCATCCCATTTATTTTTCCATAGAAAATGATGTCGCCCATCTCGGTGCGGATACTTAGGGCACTAATCCAGTCACTTTTAATAGCATGCAGTTTTGCCTCAGACGAGAGCACTGACTCCACTACATGTTAATGCATTTTTTTTTCCTTTTCTCTCTCGGCAGATTCATTTTACCGCTCTCTGGTGATTTAATTAGATTTAGTTGGTTTTATTGTATGTCAACACAACGATAAAATTCGGAAGCTGCTGCAATAAAATATCTGCAAAAATTTCATGAACTGTATTGATTCCAGCTATTCGGTCCACATCGCAATAAATCATTTTAGTTGGCGGCACTTTAAAAAAATATTACGTTTAAGATCTCATATAATGAATCTCAGAACTCGGAGATCTGGTGACTTCCTTGATCTTTCCTAACATTGTATCAGGCATTTAACCCATAGAGTGGGTGCATCATTTTGCCCTTCACCCATCACTCTCCATAGCTTTTGATTGCATTGCTACTCAAAAACAGGACCGTTTCCTAGAAAATGTTCATTTCCGTCTGTTTTATGTCAAAAGCCATAATGCTTGTAGACACTAATGCACTTTCTGTCACTGTTTCCCCGTCTTCCTCAAACAGAGCAGATTAGGAGTTTTCCTTTATGTTCCTCACAGATATGTTAAACATAGCCCCGGGTGTGCGCAGCCCTCGCCGTCCCGCCTCTGTAGTGCCTCATCCTCTGCTTTGACTTTCAATTAGGTGAACTCCGCTGGCTGCTAAACTCTATTATTTCAGGGTTGTGTCTTTCATACATCCGCATTGTGAGATTTGAGGGCTATACATTGATTGGCTCTTCGTCTATTGGATATTTAGCTATCGTGTCCTGCTTGTTGTACGGACTTCTATGTAGCGACAAAGCATTTTTGACTTTGTAAAGTCCATTGCGAAATGCCGCAATTTAAAAACTGCTATCGCTGGTGGCATCGATGACATCACCCCGCTCTGATGATCGGCCTTATCATTTATTACATGGGGGTAAAGTACAGTTTGTCTCACGATCAAATTTCTATTTAAATCGCCGGTACAATCTTGTAACGCAGAACGATATCATTCAGATCATCAGTGGATCGTAAATCGTTCAGTGTAAACGCTGACAGCGACTGAACCATGAATGATAATGTATTCGCTTGTCGTTAAGTATCTGCAAGCATAAAAATCAAGCGCTGATCGTTCCGTGTAAACAGGCAGTCTTTCATCTACGTCAGTTTACTGTGAATTGGGCGGACGGGTCGGAATGATCTCTCAGCCTCCATTCACTGAGCAATCATTGCTCTAGGTCAAAAGCACAAGAGCGATAATCACTGGGACAGCTGTCGGGCGCTTAAGAGGAGAAGGACCTAAGGGCTTATTCACATGAGGGCATTTGCGCAAAATCCGCTCGCACATTGCGCAGAGAATAGAACCTATTGTATTCAATGGGTTAATTTTCATTTTTGCGAGCGCATTTCATGCGCTCAAAAAGAAGCCGCAGATGTGAATGGTCCCCAGCAGTGCAGAAGCACACGTCATAGCGCGTCGTTTACAGTGCAAAAAGTCACGCTATCTCAAAGCTTTCTGCGCTTGCGTCCATCTGAAGGAGCCCTAAAGACTCAATGGGCTCAGTCATATTCACAAAGTATGCACGTGTCTTTCATACACTTTTTTAAAAATAGAGCATGCTCTATTTTGCGGCATATTCACGCACCAAAGAGCCCCGTAGAAGTCTATGGATGGTGCACAAATGCACACCCAATACAAAAAGAACACATCTGGACCTGATTAGGCTTTATAGCCATTTCAGTCAGGGCAGGGAGGTGTCCTCCACCCATGTGAACATGCCATGTCTGTGCAAATAAGTACAGTAAAGTATGCAGGTTCGCACATAAAGAAGCCTCGTTCACTACACAAATCCGTAGTGCTGAGCCACGCGTATTTGTGCATACGCTCCTCTAAAACCACTCTAAATGTTATTTAAATGTTGATTTGCTGCCAATTGCAATTCTCAGTACAATAGTAGGGTGTATACAGTAGGGTATATATAGTAAGGTGTATATAATATGGTGTATATAGTAGGGTGTATATGGTAGGTTGTATACAGTACGGTGTATACGGTAGGGTGTATATAGTAAGGTGTATATAGTACGGTGTATACAGTAGGGTGTTTATAGTACGGTGTATACAGTAGGTTGTATATATATTACGGTGTATACGGTAGGGTGTATATAGTAGGGTGTATATTGTAGGGTATATATAGTAAGGTGTATATTGTAGGGTGTATATAGTACCATGTATACAGTAGAGGGTGTATAAAGTATGGTATATACAGTAGATTGTATATAGTACGGTGAATACGGTAGGGTGTATATAGTAAGGTGTATACGGTAGGCTGCATATAGTATGTTGTATACGGTAGGGTGTATATAGTACAGTGTATACAGTAGGTCATATATAGTACAGTGTATACAGTAGTTTGTATATAGTACAGTGTATACGGTGAGATGTATATAGTAGGGTGTGTATGTCTAACGGTGTATACAGTAAGTTGTATATAATATGATGTAAAGTGTAGGGTGTATATGGTACAGTGTATACAGTAACTTGTATATAGTACGGTGTATACAGTAGGGTCTATACAGTAGGTTGCATATAGCACGGTATATACGGTGGGGTGTATATAGTACGGTGTATACGGTAGGCTGCATATAGTATGTTGTATAGTAGGGTGAATATAGTATGGTGTATACAGTAGGTCATATATAGTACGGTGTATACAGTAGTTTGTATATAGTACAGTGTATACGGTGGGATGTATATAGTAGAGTGTGTATATATAACGGTGTATACAATATGTTGAACATAGTATGATGTATACGGTACCGTGTATATAGTGCAGTGTATACAGTAAGTTGTATATAGTACGGTGTATACATTGGGGTGTATATAGTAGGGTATATGGTAGGGTGTATATAGTAGGATGTATACAGTAAGTTGTATATAGTAGGGTGTATGTAGTATGGTGTATACAGTAAGTTGTATATAGTACGGTGTATACGGTAGGGTGTAGTAGTAGGATGTATACTGTAAGTTGTATATAGTACGGAGTATACAGTAGGCTGTATATAATATGGTGTATACAGTAAGTTGTATATAGTATGGTGTATATGGTAGGGTGTATATAGTAGGATGTATACAGTAAGGTGTATACAGTAAGGTCTTTATAGTACGGTGTATATGGTAGGGTGTATATAGTCGGATGTATACAGTAAGTTCTATATAGTACGGTATATACAGTAAGGTGTATATAGTACAGTGTATACAGTAGGGTGTATATAGTAGGATTTATACAGTAAGTTGTATATACTACGGTGTATACAGTAAGGTGTATATAGTATGGTGTATACAGTAGGGTGTATATAGTAGGATGTATACAGTAAGTTGTATATAGTACGGTATATACGGTAGGTTGTACATAGTACGGTGTATATAGTATGGTGTATTAAGTAAGTTGTATATAGTACAGTGTATACAGTAAGGTGTATATAGTACAATGTATACGGTAGGTTGTATATAGTAGGGTGCATACAGTAAGTTATATATAGTATAGTGTATACGGTAGGGTGTATACACTAAGTTGTATAAAGTACGGTGTATACGGCAGTGTGTATATAGTGTGATGTATACGGTGAGGTATATATAGCATGTTGTATACAGTAAGATGTATATAGTACAGTGTATACAGTAGGGTGCATATAGTAGGGTGTATATAGTACGGTGTATACGGTACGGTGTATACAGTGGGGTGTATACTGTATGGTGTATACACTAAGTTGTATATAGTACAATGTACACGGTAGGGTGTCTATAGTATGGTGTATACGGTATGGTGTGTATAGTAAGATGTATACAGTAAGTTGTATATAGTACAGCGTATATAACAGGATATATACAGTATGAGGTATATAGTACAGTATATACAGTAGGGTGTATATAGTAAGATATATATATAGTATGCTGTATATAGTACAGTGTATACGGTAGGGTGTATATAGTAGGATATATACAGTATGTTGTATATAATGTGGTGTATACGGTGAGGTGTATATAGTATGGTATATACAGTAAGTTGTTTATAGTACGGTGCATACGGTAGGGTGTATATAATAGGATATATATAGTATGTTGTATATAGTACGGTGTATACAGTAGGGTGTATATAGTAGTACATATATAGTATGTTGTATATAGTACAGTGTATACAGTAGGGTGTATATAGTGGGATATATACAGTATGATGTGTATATGGTGAGGTGTATATAGTACGGTGTATACGGTGAGGTGTATATAGTACGGTGTATACGGTAGGGTGTATATAGTAGGACATATATAGTATGTTGTATATAGTACAGTGTATATGGTAGGGTGTATATAGTGGGATATATACAGTATGCTGTGTATACGGTGAGGTGTATATAGTGCAGTGTATATGGTATGGTGTATATAGTATGATATATATACAGTATGTTGTATATAATGTGGTGTATACGGTGAAGTGTATATAGTATGGTATATACAGTAAGTTGTTTATAGTATGGTGCATACGGTAGGGTGTATATAGTAGGATATATATAGCATGTTGTATATAGTACGGTGTACACAGTAGGGTGTAAATAGTAGTACATATATAGTATGTTGTATATAGTACAGTGTATACAGTAGGGTGTATATAGTGGGATATATACAGTATAATGTGTATATGGTGAGGTGTATATAGTACGGTGTATACGGTGAGGTGTGTATAGTACGGTGTATACGGTAGGGTGTATATAGTAGGACATATATAGTATGTTGTATATAGTACAGTGTATACGGTAGGGTGTATATAGTACGGTGTATACGGTAGGGTGTATATAGTAGGATATATACAGTATGTTGTATATAGTAGGATATATACAGTATGTTGTATATAGTACGGTGTATATAGTACGGTGTATATAGTACGGTGTATATAGTAGGGTGTATATAGTAGGATATATACAGTATGTTGTATATAGTACGGTGTATATAGTAGGGAGCATACAGAGCTCATTATGTGACTTGTATTCTGCAGTAAGGAAGAGAGCTGCTTTGACCGATCATCTCAGTGCAGTATCAGCCATGTCAGGCTTCAGGCTGCCTTCACATCTGCTCTGGTACCTCCGCTCGGATCCCGCACTAAATACTGGAAGAAATATCGCTTTTTCTTCCATAAAATGCCGGGCAGCCGAGTGGAACCCAAACGGACCCTGTTATAGTCAATGGGGAGGAGTCTGCATGGGGCTGTTCAGTTCCCTCATAAGACAGACCCGTACAGACATGGGATCCACCTTTCCAGCTCCCCAGACAGATCAGGTAAACAGAACCGCCGCTGCAGATGTGAGCGCAGCCTTATCTTACTAAAATTGTGAAAGGTTTTATTTCCTGTGTTGAGTAGTTTTTCCTGTGTTTTTTCAGCCATAACCAGGACTAGATACTGAGAGGAGGGGAGGAGAACGCTTCATACCCCTTATATTTAGTACCAGTTGTGTGACCATTAAAGTAGATATTCTTCAGATTAATGTCACAATCCAGAAGAATCCCCAGGAGAATATTGATAAATCTGCCCCATTGATTATTTGCTGCACTTGAGCTAAAAAGCACATCAATGTCTACAGACTGTTACGTGCCGCACCATCTAGTAACCTAGAGCAATTAGTCAGCAATTATATGTAATTAGCCATGTGCAAGATAAACTAATGAAAGCAAGTGTATAACGGATCACTGTTCATGGGTAATTGTATACTGGTGTAAGTTCTGTGACCCGTTTGTATTTTTAAAGGGAACCTGTCACCGGGGTTCCTGCTGCTCGAACCACTGGTGACATGAGCCCAGTATGGGTACGCCTGTTGCCCCATATATGTTTTATTCTGCAATGCTGCAGTGTTTCAGAATAAACACATTTTGAAACTTTGAGTCAAAGAGGTGGGCCATGCCTGCTTCTCCCTGCCCACAGCATGTAAACTGCCAGCTCTCTCCCTGCTTGTGGGTAAGGAGAGAGCTGGCAGTCAACATGCCGTGAGCGAGGAGAGGCCGGGGCGTTCCATCTCAGCTCCCAGTCAAACTTCAAAGTGTATTTATTCTGAAATGCCATAATGGTTCAGAATAACACATGCATGGGGCCAATAGGCACACCTGTACCAAGTTCATCACCGTGGTTCGGGCAGCATGAACTTGGCGACAGGTTCCCTTTAAGTTTATTTCACCCAATTTTTATTTTTAATCAAAAAATTAGAACAGATCCTCAGAGATAAAGAAAATGAAATTCATTACTTTGGCAACATTTCAATCTCTTTTTCTTTCCCGCAATGATTGGGTGATCACAAGATGTCCTGCTGTTGGTCCTTCCAGTGATCAGCTGTGGCGAAAGTCAATTGTAAGTGTTCCATTTCCCTGCAGTGCCTCCAGAGGCGAAGATAAGCATTACAAAGAATTCATTGAAAACAAGGGGTTGTGCATGTAATGAATTAGCTTGACTGGTCCTTCAGTGCAAGAGATACTGAACAGGGTACTCCCAACTAATAACTCAGAATTGCCCACTAGGGTATTTGAAAATGGGCTTTCTAGACCAGTCATTAGCTTTAAATGATAAAGGTGAAATATGTAGGAGAGGTAAAGGGGTTTTCTGTTTAGAAAACACATTTTTAAATACCCTATAAGGGAATTTTGAGGTAATAGAAGGGGATTTCCTCTTTTAAGGACTTTCTTTGTTTAGGCATAGAAGAGAATAGCTGCAAAGAACATCTCTCACTTTTAAGGACCTTCAGTGCATTAAAGTAACAGCCCAGTGGTAAATGCGTAATGTTTATTTTCACCCATGATGGTCCTGCAGGGGAATTTAAATAGCCACTGCATTTGAGACAACTTGTGATAATTGGAAAGTTAAAGGGGTTTTCCAGGGAAATACTATTGATGACATATCATCAGCATAGGTCATCAATAGTTGATCGGCCGGGGTCTGTCACTCGGGACCCCGACCGATCAGCTGTGCGGGCGCATGCTATCGCAGTAACACAGAGGTCGGAGCAGAAGCCTCTGCGATGACCTCCATGTAGTGGCCGGAGTGCAACGGCCCCAGACTGTCAACTATTGATGGCCTATCCTGATGATAGGTCATCAATAACATTTCTCTGGAAAACCCCTTTAACCCTTTCCAATCCACTGTCTGACCCCTAAAGACATTATGATTTAAGGCTGCATAGCTCCGATGTTGGAAGACATCCGTCGGGGTTCTCTTAGTGTATATTGCCAGCCTCTCTGCTGTCGGAGCCTATCCAACGTGTCACCTCATGCAGTACTGGCTTTAGCCAGCATATAGCGCTGTTGTATAATGGCAGAAAAAGAGTAAGTTCCCTAGGAAAACCAGGATACAAATTGGATTGGAAAGGGTTAATGTGATAACCAGCAAAAGTGCAAATCACTTTATTTACCTAAAATGATGTTTTCATAATGAAAAGCTGCTGGGGGAAGAAAGACTCACACAGACGCTGTTACTGCGGATAATAGTGAGTGATTTATTGTGTAACAGCTGCTGAACTCCCATCTACACTGCTCAGTACTTTTCTTGTGTGCACCGTGATGATATTAGTTATGTGCTTTTGCTACAGTCAGGGAGCGGAATTTGCTATTTCTCCATGTGCAATGTATGGAGACATCATAGCACTTAGTCTCTACCCACCAGCTCAGAGAGAACTGAGAATTAAGAGATGCAGGCTTAACAGAGGGGAGAACTGCTGAAAAATTCCACATACAATTCTTATAATGATCAGAAATGGTGGACACTTGGCAGCTTATTCTGAAAAGTCATTTAAAGGTATGGGTATGCTTTAACTTGCTATGGGGTGCCCACACAGATTACAGCTCAAGGATGGAAGTCCTAGCAGTGGGACACCTGACATCTTGTAATGGGCTTTTTGTCAAGGAACCCTTCTATTGATTGTTGTTGTTAGCTGCTTAGTCGTCGACCCTAAGGGCAAGCTCCCTCCAGGTTTTTCGATTATGCACTGCTTGAACACATTTAAAAGGACCCTGTGATCAACTATAAGCACCATAAACTAAGTCTTGGTGCCTATAGCTTAGGTCATGTAGAGTCCGGGGAAGTTTTGCATTTTCATGCTCTCCCGCTCCCCTGTTCATGCAGTGTCCTCCGGCAAAGCCAATGTGTGAACACTAGCTAGACTCTTTTCAGAAGGCTGTGTGCATGCACTCCCACAGAGATGGACAATTCTACTTTGCTGTTAGACAGTAACCAGATAATAAAGTGTCACCTTGCTGGGGACCCCTTAGTGATCAACTGAGAAAATCTGGCAGAAAGTGATCAATTTATTGCAGCACCTTCACAGGGGACATTAAAGGGCCACTCCGCCCTCACTCACCATGACCTCCTGTATAATGAAACTGCATGGACTGTATCACACAAGCTTTTCACAGGGAAAGGCGGTGGTGTTGGGGGGGATAATCCCGTCACAGTTACTGCTGCTGATGATTATACAGCTCACGTCACACAGTTATAGTGAAGGAGAGGACAATTCATCCTCCATCACTATATACTTATGGTCTTTAGCTTATTTAGGAACAAAGGACATGGGTAATGACAATGGCAGTGTCCCCCCAGCAGGCAGAGATGGTTGTGGTTCAAGCTGATCATGTGATGCTGCACTAATACATCATGGGATTGCTAGCACATCATAGAGGAAGAGAAAGCAGAGAAAAAAAATCAAGATGGTGCTTAAAGGGGTTGTCCCGCGCCGAAACGGGTTTGTTTTTTTTTCAATAGGCCCCCCGTTCGGCGCGAGACAAACCCGATGCAGGGGTAAAAAAAAAAAACGGATAGTACTTACCCGAATCCCCGCGCTCCGGTGACTTCTTACTTACCTTGCTAAGATGGCCGCCGGGATCTTCACCCACGGTGGACCGCAGGTCTTCTCCCATGGTGCACCGTGGGCTCTGTGCGTTCCATTGCCGATTCCAGCCTCCTGATTGGCTGGAATCGGCACACGTGACGGGGCGGAGCTACGAGGAGCAGCTCTCCGGCACGAGCGGCCCCATTCAGAAGGGAGAAGACCGGACTGCGCAAGCGCGTCTAATCGGGCGATTAGACGCTGAAATTAGACGGCACCATGGAGACGAGGACGCTAGCAACGGAGCAGGTAAGTGAATAACTTCTGTATGGCTCATAATTAATGCACAATGTACATTACAAAGTGCATTAATATGGCCATACAGAAGTGTATACCCCCACTTTGTTTCGCGGGACAACCCCTTTAATAAGCATCAGACAGGCAAAAAGTGGAAATTAAAGGACCCCATTGGAGTCAATAGGGTCCTTCGGTCTGTTTAGTTCCATCTTGAGTCGGAACCCTTCGACCACAGGGATTCCCCTTTCCTGCTTCCTGAACGAAGCAGAACTCCAAGTGCAGCTGTGAGACCACCCTTAGTATCTCAGCCCAGACAGCTTCTTCTGGTTGCTCTTGGGAGAGAATATAAGACCATAGTTTAACATAAGTGAAGCTGAGATAGACTAATGGAAGACAAGGGCACGGGTATTAGCCATGTTATAGTCATCAGTGAGGGGCTCAGCAGCGTGAACCCCAGTACTACCATCTTCTAACAAGCCTTTACATCCTGTTTAGGACACCTTTGTGCACATGTTATGTGTTCTGTGGCTTCTGTCCTTTCCCAGGATGCTGACCCTCTATTTTATAAGCTCTACTGTATAATTGGTTTTATGATGTTTAATGAATGTATAACTTTATTTTCCAGGTGTGTGACCAGCCTTCCATGAAAGAATTAGTTCAGAAGGTCACAGATGATGAACTGAATCTTGTGGAAAGCCCCCAGAAATACCTGAGACGTGTTCTTGAGCAAAATGGTTACAAAAAGGACATGGAGAAGAGAATCCTGAGCTATCTTAATTACAACAGCAACCACTTGTCCATGTTTGCCCGCCCTGGAATTGTGTAGTTTTGGATACTTAGCAACTTTCTGAATTTATTTCTGCCTATGCTAAATAAGCGACTTACTATATAATAGTCTACAAAGTGCATTCTGCATGTCAACCTGCAGGGGGAAGTGCCGTCTGCTCTGCACTGACTAGGGAACATACTTTTAAATACACATAAATATACCTTTCATTTGTTTTTGTGTTGTTTTTTGTCTCCCCTCTATATGGTATATCAATTAAAACCAGAAAACAACCCCCCCCCCCCCCCGTGTATGGTACCACATATACAGGAATTTAATGCATATGATTAGTCAAACAGGTGCTGCTCTAATTTGCATTACTAAGGCCGGGCGTATTTATGCACACAATACACAGAGAGTACAAGCCATTGATTTCACATGTGTTCACATGCGTGTATTTTCCTGCGCAAACTAAAACTCACTATGCTCTATTTTTTTGCACATTTGCGCAGCAAAAGTCCCTACAGAAGTCAATGTAGAATCATATAACGTAACATACAACAGTACTATGTGCCAATACGCGGACAAATCTACCTCATCAAACCTCGCTCACTGCATAAAGACGTTGCGCTGAAGCGTGCACAATGGCTGCCCTAAATTACGCACATGCGCATGCAAAAAAAAGCATCGTTCATTCAGCAGAAATGACACCATGTATCACAGTGAGTAATTCCGCCTATATCATATATTTATGCCTCATGATGTGATGTGTCTGGATAGTTAACAGACCTCACATTAATTGTAGCACGCACCCAGCTTATCGGGAGAGATCTCTGGCTTCCCGCAAAGACAACTCTACCAATGTCCCAATGCTGGTTGGTCACTGACTTGATGGCCCTCCAACGGAATATCAGGTGATGTCCGACCACTCTTTCATCCGCCAGATTAGCCGGAATTACCATAATGCTCTTTAGCTATTAAAGTATAGTATATTGATTATTTTTCCTTCTGCCTAAGGATCAAACAAGGTCTCTGCTTATCACCATGGTCAGTGGCTGCACTTTCTGCTGACAATGAACCAGCGGGGCTTCTGTCTACAACGACCCCCCTCCCGAAATAACGAGGGCAGGAAACCGAAGAATGTTCAGACATAGAAAAAATGAGGATTTACTGGATCGCTATGAGGGAGAACATGTGCAAATGTCTGGCCAAGTTTTTCCAAGGTATATACTGTATGTGTCTGTCCCTCCTAATAGATCTTATTGTCCAAGGAATGATTGTCTCTACACACTGGGTTTCTTTACTCAGAAGAGAAAAAACATAATTGCACAGTCATGTGAAGATAAAATTGCTGTCACCATAGAGCGACATCAGGATAAACAGACCTTGAGACTAAAAAAAATCAATAAATAGCTCTGCCAAGCCAACTCTCGCTACTTACGGGGTTTGCAGGACATATAAAAATCTTACAAGCTTAGACTTGTGTAAAATGAAGACACCATGTAAACTCCCCTACATCAGTGGCTCCCCATGTGGTGCTGGAACCCCAATGCCCGCCGCTAGGAGCCCAGAAGAAGCTGGATGCGGTCACGTGACATTCTGTATACACGTGAAAGCTCAGCCAATCACAAGCTTCAGCAGCCATGGTAGAATTTATCATGGAAGTTTGTGATTGGCTGAGCGGTGCATACTAAACGGCAGCCGCCTTCTTCCCGCATCGTAGCATTCTGCTGTGCTATAGCCTAGCACTCATCTACTGTAACTACAGCAGGCTACCCAAGAACTGTGCCATGTTCCTCATCACAACCTGATGTAATCCCTGCTATATTAACACCAAGTAACAGTCAGCTATCATCTGGTAGAGAGATGTAGATAGAACTGCTGGATTAGAGTGCAACCCTCCAAAATAACTTATTGAAGAACTGGCTAGGTAGAAGGAATTTTTTCATTGGGTGAAATTAAAAGCCAGCAAAAAACATGTTTCGAGGACAAAGCCTCTTCCTCAGTTTGGCTGGGTTAAAGCTCTACTGTACCACTGCTTGCTCTGCACCTTCTCTGACTCCAGCTTGTGGCAGTTTTTTTTACTGTGGCCTGGATTGCTCCTGAGACAGATCAACTACTTTTATTATGTGTCCAGTGGAATACAGGGTGTCAACCAATACACTCCAGTTTCCTAATGTCAAAATTCGAGAGATGATGGCTGGAAGTACCATTACTTTACATGATGTGTGCCATCTCATCCCAGTCAGCAGAGCCTTTTGGTCCGCCGGAGTTGTATCTGGCTATTTATTATCAAGGCACTCTGATGTGGAAAGCTAAGAAAATAAAACTCTAGGACTTTATTCATTACATTAAAGCTGTGTGACACATAAGGTAATCGGGTCAACCCGCTAACACATGAACTTTCAAACAGTCTTATTAATGAATGTCTAATGCTTACATTGGATAGGGGTTATTGAGTGGGTATTAAAAGGGTTCTAGACTTTCTATACCTATTTAGTTGTGTTGAAGGATCCGAAAAAGAAGAACCCAGTTTTGGGTCAAACTTTACTGAAAGTTCAGTTTGGTGTGAACCTGAAACTCTGGCGGTTCGTCAAAAAAATGGGTTCTTCTTCCTCTTCCTCTTTCTTCTTTTTCTTCCTTTTCTTCTTCTTCTCCTTTGTCATGCATTTTTCCCTAAAAACAGCTCAAAAGTACCTAGACACACTCCCATGTGACCTAAGAGTGTTATGCACGGCTTCTATGGCTCTTAGACAGTGTTATACGCCGGTTTTAGAGGTATTGATGAAGTCCTGGTTCAGTTCAAACTAATTCAGACCGAACCAAACCTCTTGCCAAAATTTGGTGAACTGGCTGAAAAACAAACTTTTGAAAAGTTTGCTCATCACTCCTATTTAAGCCCAATGTCCACAGGCGGATTTGATCTGCAAGTCAAGCCGGCTATTGGGAGAACATGGGCGTCCGTGTCTGAATTAAACCATGCAGATTTGTTTTGCGGATCTTTGGGTCTGGAAAACAAATCGCATGCTCCATTTTAGTGTGGATTCAGTGCGGATAGCTTCCATTGAAATCACGGGAAAGCGGGGCTTTTAAAAAAAAAAAAAAACTGTACCGTGCATGTGCAACGGACGGCACTTCTGCACACATCCGCAATACATGAGAAAGAAGACCCGGACAGGTAAGCAGGGTTGCCAGCCGCGGGCAGGGTCGGATTCAGCTGCGGGCTCCCGCATGCCGAATACAACCCGCTTGTGGTCATGAGGCCTAGTCATGGGAAAAAGTAGAGTATATGTATGGAAAAGTCATAATGATAGTGTATACAGTATATCACATTTGTATCTGAGCAATGGATAGGATAAACCCCTGAAATGCATAGTGCTACTTCAATCCATTTTTAACCAGTATTGGACCACTGCTTTTCAATATATTTGCTTTTTGTAATCTGTTGTTTGCAGGGTCCTATGAAGACCCCTTTTTGTTTTGTAGTGTCACGCTACTCTGCTTTTGTGTATTAGGAGTCCCCAGAGGGTTGGAGCAGCAGTCGGGTGTCTGGAAGGGTAACAACCTGAGGGAAGTGTAGATGTAGTGGACTGATGTGAGTGACTACAACCTGTATACACGTCTGCAGGATATGCTGGCACCGAGAGAGAAGGAAACCACCGAGAGAGAAAGAAACCACCTCGGCACAAGGGGTGTCATTTTAGCCAGTGTCTAATTTATTGGCGTACTTTGACAAATTTATGACAGTATTAACTTTTCTACTGGCTAAATTTCCCGAACTTTTTCTATGCCAGGATCTGTATGGGGTAGAATGTGACTGTACTAAAAGGTGGCATTTCATAAGGGTGCCTCAATCGTGGCTGAGCAGTACGCCATGCCCACGTGTTCCACTTCATAGCCTTTGCTGGAGCTTCGTGTTAATCATATACCTCCTCCGTAAATAACAAAAACAATAACATTGCATAGCCTTTTAAACTACAGAAAGGATGTTTGCACGCATGTGAACTGGCCCTGTATGCACGAAACGCACAGTGCTATGCGCCTATATGTGCTCAAATCTACATCATCAACCTCGCTCACCGGGCTGAAGCGGGCGTATTCGCAGAATTTGATGAAGAAAATGGCTTAAAAGCTGCCTGCAATTTTGCATCAAAATCTGTAGTTAAACGTGGATTTTTACGCATGGAATTCCGTAGCTGCGGATTTGGCGTAATCCCGTGTGGAAGGTCCCTATGAGATGTAACAAGCTAAGCCTCTACCGTCAGTGTCAATGCTGCACAGCCTGGAAAGCTCTGTTCTAAATAGGTGAATATATGTATACAAGTCCTGGCCTGTTCATTACTTCATAACGCGGCTTGTGTGACTCGTTAAGGTCACGCGGTGATGTTTAGCGCACCTGCGCCTAATAAAGACCGTGGATATAGTATGGGCTCATTGGCAGCTTACATTTATATAGGAAGTGGGAAATATAAAGAGAGCCGGTGAAGCCGTGTCTGAAGTCAACGGGAAGTCCGTCCTGATCAGACTTTTGCACCTATTTATACAGAATTTAGTGTTCCACAACAGACAAATATAGAAAATGTCCCTTTTCATCCTATTTGAACTGCAGTTTACTCTGAAAAGCGCTGCAATGCTACATTCACACGAGCGGGAATCTCACGCGAATATGAACGCCATTCTTTTGAATGCAAAAGAATACACATGAGCGATGCTGCGAGGTAAAAAATCGCTGCAATTCCTATTTTTTTGAAGTCCTTGGAACTCATTGCACATGTTTGACAGACCCCTAAGAGTGACATATTTGTGAGGGTGTTGGATGTCATAGATAATTACTCTTCTTCACCCAAGTCATATGAGCCTGGCTCCACAGAACTGGTGGCCTGCAGCCATCATATCCCAACGTACTACAATGTATTTTCCTCTGACTACTTTGTCTATGTATATAGATAGCAGGATACCCTACACAAGTGGCTTGTTACTTGGCATAGTCCGAGAATCTCCGCACCTGAGCTTTGACCACAGCTTGGACTCGGGAGCCGGAATCTGCAAGGAAGGAAATGTTGATTTTCTCTCTCGTTGCCTGAGCGAAGGATGATGCTAAAAAGCTGGATCAAGTATACATGGCTTAAGGGAGTGTGTATAGTACGAAGGTGGGGGGGCGGAGAGGGCCAACCTGCAGCTGTATGCTAATAGGGGAAAAAATCCAATGCCTCCAACATTAAACAAGCCGGCACTAGGAACACACATCACTGAGCAAACATAGTGTACTAGGAAGGGAGAAAAATAAAATAATACCAATGTACAAACAGCCAGCAAAACCAGGAAGAATGGCCGAGAGCGTGGCACCGAATCACCGGCCATTGTGTGCCGGCATAATCAATGAGTCGCAAGTAAAGGATCTAAATTATGAAGACTCCACAACCTGTTCTGTCCACAAACACAATCAATGCGTCACACACCTCCATTGTTCTCCCTGTTTCCTTTCGACCACTGGATGTGGCGAGCGACTTTGGATTCCTCCTAAGTGTCTTTTGTCTGCCGGTAGACTGATAATTTGTACCCGGTTTCACCTGTCTAACCCATTGAACGCCTCGAAAATGGTTTTCTATTAAACAACAAACTTTCCGCAGAGAACAAAGAGTAAATTACCGGCCTGATCTATTTCCCCCAAATGTCCGTGCCGTATAAAGTAATGATGATTGGTCACACTATTATACGGCTCCAAGAAAACCTTCCTGAAACTAGTACGTGTTAACCATTTGGTAACCTGGAGACCCTAACAAAAGGCCCGGCTTTGCTTTTTGCTGGAAGGTCTGAATGGAGGCAACAGATTGCAATGTGTATTGTTCAGCAAATTCCTAATGTATTTACCCCCTTTCAGTTTTGGCCCTCCTTGCTTTTTTTTTTTTTTATTCATTCCCTATTCCACTGTCTCTCCCTATTAATTTCCCTTTCTCCCTTTTCCCTGTTCATTCCATTCTATTATGAATGTAATTATTTAAACGGGAGATCTATTGCAGCTTTATGCTAATGACCTGAACAAAGGAAAAGGGGTCTGGGGAGGGGAGTAAGGTGAATAGGGAAAGAAATGAAACTGGAGGGAGGGGGGTTTAGGCAAAAGTGCCAGGGGTTGACCATGTGTGAGTGTATGATTATGCGAAGCTCTGTTGTGTGTGCTGCCGGAGGAGAAAATACAAGACGGCCACTAGAACAGCAAGTGCTAGAATTTGGGGATGAGGGCTGCTGGCTTCTATTTAGTGCTGTTACATAGAAGGAGCGCACATCTAGATTCTTAGGAACATTTTGAGTCCTTCTGAGTGTCTGCAATATAGAACTTATTAACAAGCACAGACTGTGACACGACTGGAAGAGAAGTGCTAATGGTTATTTTTTTTCTATACACAGTTGATAGTCAAAAAATAAAGTTCAGCAACTACATACAGTACTGTGTAAAAGTTTTAGGAAGGTGAGGAAAAAATGCAGAAAAGAAAGATTTTTCTTTTTCAAAAATTGAAAAATAGACTGGCTCCAAATCTATTCTGCAGCAGGAGAACCGCCCTAAACATCCAGCCAGTGTCATTAAGAACTATCTTCAGCATAAGCCCTAAAGAAGAACACGGGGTCCTGAAAGTGATGGTATGGCACTGATCTCATCATCATCCAGTCTGTCTGGGATTACATGAAGAGACAGAAGGATCTGAACAAGCTACATCCACAGAAGATCTGTGCTTAGTTCTCCAAGATGTTTGGAACAACCTCCCTGCTGAGTTCCTTCAAAAACTGTGTGCAAGTGTGTCTAGAAGAGTTGACGCTGTTGTGAAGGTAAAGGCTGGTCGCACCAAATAATGATTTGATTTGGATTTCTCTTTTGTTCATTCACTTTGCATTTTGTTAATTATGAAAAACTATCAACACTTCTATTTTCAAAACATTCTTACATTTTGGCACTTTTTCCACACCGGCCTAAAACTTTTGCACAGTTCTGTAAGTAAAAGTGTAATAAAGATTGAGGACTCCTTCCCACAAGTGTATTTGCATGCTCGACATGCAGAGAATAGAACTGATTGATCTCTATGGGCTCGTTCTTATTTCTCTGTTTTTCACGTACATTTGGCGCCGGTGACAAAAACGCAGCATGCTCTATTATTGTGTGCATCAAGGGTCCCCATAGAAGTCTATGTGAGGTGCAAACTCAATACGCTGCTCACTCCGTGAAAAAAAGAACACACCTGGAACTCATTGGACTAGATAGCCATTTAAATCAGGATGTGTGTGTTTCCTGCGCACAAAAAAAAAATGCCCTGCGAGCGCAAGAAGGACAGTAAAACACGCAGATACTCGTGCAAAAAAGACTAATTCATTCTGCAAATACGACCCTTCTCAAAAAAATCATTCAAATGAGTTCAAATTAAACTACAATAATTTGTTCACTTTTTGTTCATCTTCTGCAAGCATAAAAATCCCCGTCGGCTCGTTCGCTAATTGTTCGGTTTAAATACCGATCGCTCAGTCGTTCTCATCACTTCTACATCTGAACAATCTAGCGAGCCAACGATGTATCTGCCCGAGCGAACTCATTCGCTTGTGGAAACGAGGAATCGCTTGGTGTGAGCGGACCCCGGGATGCGACGGCCACTAGTTCCTCCACATCCAATCCCCTCGGGGTCAGACACGACACAAACAGCCCATTCTTCCTGCCGGCGATAATGGAGGCTCTGAATGCAGCACACTTCTATTGACAGATCACAAATAAAACAAAGGCGCAGAAGTAGAATCAGCCATCAGCGCGGCTGATTACAACTGCAAAATACATCATCAGACAAAAAGCTGTCCGTCCGGCGTAATGTGACAGCATTCAGGGAGCGCCATATTCCATCTAACCAGGTCAAATTGCTGTGCAGGCACTTCTCTCCGCTCATTTCACAAATACTAACTTACATAATAATATGTAA
Organism: Eleutherodactylus coqui; assembly: GCF_035609145.1. Lineage (NCBI taxonomy): Eukaryota > Metazoa > Chordata > Amphibia > Anura > Eleutherodactylidae > Eleutherodactylus > Eleutherodactylus coqui. Next base: position 77,965,146 of record NC_089839.1, on the reverse strand, counting down.
TAGCCGGGAATTTAGCTGATCACAGAAGCTGCAGGACGTGAAGAGCCGCTGAGCGCTAACCGCAGAATGGGCCATTTCTGGGTCCTGCTAGCTGAAATCACATTCATTAGCCAAAATCCCATTTCTAGCCCCGTTTCTGGGGTTTCTCCTTCAGGCAGGAGGGGGGAAAGGGGAGCAGCTTCCATTCCAGAGAAGAAGAATTCACTGCTTGTGTCTGTCAATTGCTGGAAATATCGTCCCTGGGTGGAATGGAACAACAAACCTCATCAGCTAGCGGTGGAAATTGGCGCCACACCTGTTGTAACGTTTGAATTTTGATCGCATTTTACATCAAACCCTAAATGCCTTTGGTTTAGGCCTGCTTCACGCGAGTGGATGCACATTTGCGTGTAGTGTTTTTGCAGAGCGAACGAGGCTTTTTTGCGCACACAAGGCATGTTCGTTTGCGTGCGGCAAACAAAGACGCACCAATTAAAATGGCTAATTGGTCTTAATGAGTTCCAGATGTGTTCTTTTTTCCAGTGGAATGACACAATTTTTCACACATTTCTTTAAGTATTGTGCGCACATTTGTGCACCCCCATTGATTTCTATGGGGAACTTTGGGGCGCAAATATGTAGAAAAATAGAGCATGTTCTAGTTTTTGTGTGACCAAGTGCGCTCACAAAATATGGAAATGTAAACAAAGCCGTTGAAATCATCAGGTTCCATTCTCTGCAAATTTTGTGTGCACAATAAAATGCGCAAATAGGTCTATGTCAAGTCAGCCTTAGAGCTTCAACAGACGAACAACCGCGCAAATACGCTTGGCGCACTGGAGCATACTTGCGCATGAACAATGGTTGTCCACAAAGTCACACCCTTCCCCTTGATTATTTTTTTACCCACCATAGACTTATATACGTAGAAATTTAGTGCAGGTCCTATCTTTTCTCACACGCAAGATTTGCAAACGAGAAATAGGCTCATGAGAATAAACCCCTTGAAATCAATGGGTTCCCTTTTACACGTTTTACAGGCTCGAGTTTCAAGCGCGCAAAAACGTGCACAAAGACATTGGTCTGCTGAAGCCCTTAGGCTTTATTCCCACAAGCCCATATACGCTGCGTTTTCACGCCCAGGCGCATATACGGTTCCCATGTGAAGCATTGGTTTCCAATGCAGCTGTTCACACAGCGAATATATGGCGTGTAAATACGCCAGCAGCATGAAAAATAGAAAATATACATGGCGGGCGCATATACACTCAGCCAAAACATAGTTCTGGAACTATCTCTTGGCCAATATACACAGGCGGGTCCCATAGACTCCTAGGGGAGCGGGGAAAGAGAAGGGAGGGGGAGGCATTTTTGCAGCATCCAACACTGCGAAAAGCTTACAGGTGCCTCTATATAAGCATTGGAAGGCATCCTGAGGATTTGGGCAGAGCGAGGGTTTTTTTCGTGCATAAAACATACAGTGAATACGAATGCAAAATGAATGTCAAAAAACACACATCAACCAAAAACTCAACAACTATATACACATGAGGAGAAAACGGTGTGTTTTTCATGGCCCAAAATTGCATATGTCCATGTAAAAGTGATTTACATGGATTGCATTCAGTTTTTAACACCCCCATTCACTACATCTAAAAATTGCACAAAATTAAGACATTTTTTAGGTTTCTTTTACATTCGGACCAATGGTTGTCCAATTAAAAACCGGCACGTGTGACTATCCTCCTGCAGACCAATGTATTCGATTTTCAATAGCAGACCAATTCAATTTTCTTTGTGTGCTATCAGGCTGCTTACAAACGAGACACTCAGCCCAATATTGCGATGCAATGGCGGATTCAAGGCGATTCTCAGGCATAAGTCTATCGCATCTGTGAAATTCCAATCCTCTTGCGCAAGTTCCACGCACGATAGAAGATCAGAAGTGTTGATTTGAATGGGAAACCTCGCCTGTACAACGCACAACATCCGAGACCCATGTGATGCAGTAAAAGTCCCATTAAAATTAATGCACAATACGTTCCGAGGAACACGGGGAGATAGGTCATCGTTTGTGTATATGACTCCATTGAAAAGAATGGGGTTCATATACTCGCGAGATTTCTGCATCTTGCAACGCACAAATCTGGCATAAGTTTCCCGGCCGTGTGAAAGCGGCCTCAGTGGGGAATAAATTCTGATTTAGAGCGGCTTCACATAGGCGTACGCACACATGAGTACGCTTCAGCACAACGTATTTGCGCTATGAATGAGGTTGATTTGTGTGCATATCGGTGCATTTTAATGTACTTTTGCGCATGGCAAACGAACACGCCCTGATTTAAGTAGCTAGTTAACCTCATAAGGTCCAGATGTGTTCTTTTTTATCACAGAATTGCACATTTGCGCCGCTCCCTATGACTTACATGGAGACTCCTGGGGCACAAATGTGTACAAAAATGGAGCTAGTTCTACTCTAAAGGAAATGAGAACAAACCTATTGAAATCAATGGGTTCTATTCTCTGCATATCGCACACGCAAAATATGACGGTGTGAAGCCGCGCTTAGTGTCTCCGAAAAACAGAATGATGCGTTCTTTATACGAAACAATAACTGCGTAACTTTTGCGTCTTCTTTTTTACATAAAGAGGTGTGAAAACAACAACAACACAGATGCATAAATAGTGATGCTTCCCTCCTCAAACAGCAGTGCCGTACTGTAGACCGTGAATCGATAGTAGCATTTAATATACAAATCATCAGATAATGTGGCGGTTCTCTCCGCCTGGGATGACTGCACCCTGGGGGAAATGAATTCCCTGTAATTTACGATAACAATTTGGAAGGTCCCAAAATTTACGGTGCTGACGTGTCCCTCTTGTATCCATCCTTATGGAGGAAAATATAAAGTAGCAACATACAGATAAAGAACAATCACTAAGGTATGATAACAGGCTTCTTCAAAGCTAACTATGTCAGATTTGGAATATGTCAGAGCCAATCATAACCTAAAGGGTCTTGTAATAGCAAATCAAATACGAGTCACTCTTACTAATATTGTAGCTGAGAAGGATCTACTGTTTTTATGCAGCACAAACTTATTGAAAACTCATTTTACGTTCAGTATGATTCCTCTATTAGTTCAGCATGCTTGATGATTGCCCATCATTGGCCGGCCACTGCTAGGTGTCAGATACAATGGGCATTAAGACGAGGTCTACGCTGATTCTTGGGCCACCAATACTTTGCTTTACTCTAGAGAACCTGCAATACAGAAAGGGATTGTGTACAGCTGACCTCCCTCTACAGATAAAGGCACCTCCAGATATGATATTATGAATTTTGATCTACATGCTGTATTTTCACAGTGATTTCAAAATAATGATCCGCGCCACCAGGAAATAAATAGTGAAAAGGACTCACCTGGACCTAGTGATATCCTCTGAGAAGGGTCACATAGAAACCAAAACCCATTTTAAAAAGACTGATTGCAACAGTTTTTTAAAATTTTCAAGCTGCCATAAGAAGGAATGGAAGACGAACATTCCTTACGGACAGTTCAAAAGAATTCGTAGAAATTGTTCATCAACTGAAATATACTCTTCACAAGCTGAAATTTTAAAAGGTCGTTTTAAACAAAAAGGCTACCCCGCTAATTTAATTGATGCAGCCTATACAAAAGCGCTTAACGAATCCACTGACCCAACTGCATTGCTCCAAAAAACAAATAAAATCGATGCAGAAAGTAATGTGTTATTCATTACGAAATACAATTGTCAAGCAACAAGAATAGAAAAAATATTGAGAAACAATTGGAATATTTTATTGAAAGACTCTATTCTAAATAAAGAAATATGTGACAGCCCCAAGATAATCTATCGTAGAAACAAAACAATACAAAATACATTAGCTCCATCCAATCCACAAAATAAACTTGCTATAGAAACAACAACAATAAAAAAACCTTTGGCAACAGGAGTCTACCGTTGTGGTAAGAAAAAATGTAAATGTTGTGAGAGCATCACGCAAGGGAGAAAATCAGTGTACTGTCCGAAAGAAAAAAAGCACATAAAAATCAACCAATTTTTAAACTGTTGCTCAAAATTTGTAATATACTTGATTGAATGTCCGTGTGGACTGCAGTACATAGGACGTACTATGAACGCTCTGAACATCAGGGCGAACCAACATAGATTCAACATTTCAACGGGTTATTTTAAGCATAGTGTTTCTCGCCATTTTTTAGAGAAACACAATAAAAATCCCAAGGTTATGAAAATTACACCTTTAGAACACATCCACACTCTCTCGTTCGCACAATTGAGAACGAGAGAGATGTTTTGGATTTATAGATTAAATACCCTAATCCCTTTCGGTTTGAACGAAGTTTTGGAAAAATTTAAAAAAAAAAAAAATTTTTTTTAAAATTTTAATAGTTAAACTCGTTATTACTGATCTATACATATATATTTTTTTATATTTTCTTATACATTTATAGTTATTAATTTTTGGATGTGTAGTAAATTGTGATATCCATTTGTATGTATATTTACTATATGTATTTATTGGCATTTTTGGAATATGGCTTCTAAAAAATTTTTTTAATTCGATGTTTGGTATAAGTTGATATCTATTTACATGTTCATTTATTATATATATCAATTGACATGAATTTATCATTGGGAGGTAGTTTTTTGCAAGACCCCTTTTTTGAATTTTAACATTACCCTAAGTGTGTAAAATATATATATATATTTTTTTCAGAGACCAATGCACATAAGTTTTCATATAACTGTATATTATTTTTTATTGTACTCTCATTTGTAATGGATTGAGATAATTGTAAATGGTTATGATACACTCTTCCCTCTAGAGGTTGGAGTTACCCTTGTTCCATTCCAGGAGATCGAGAGTTACGCATTTTACGTATCTCCTTCTCCACATCTACGGAGTTTACGTTCATTATTAGCGTACATTTACGCCGGAACACCCTCTCCGTTATTCATTCATGACGCTTTGATGCCGCGCCATAGCGACACGGCATGGAGGCGAGCGCGAACTACTGGGAACTCCCACCTCCGGAGAGGTAAGACTTGCTATATAATGTGGGATTGTTTGTATGTTATTTATACTTGATAAAGGCGTTTTATAGAACGCTGAAACGCGTTGTAAAGATCTTTGCTGCAGAGCTATTCCCTGCAGCATGCTTTGTATTTTTATTCTTTGGAATTAAAACCAGTGAATTATATGTTCAATTACTGTCTGCTACGACAGTTTATATTCATTTTTTTCTCGTAAGAGAAACTCGACAGCAGCGCGGAAAGATTTTTTTGCCTTGGAACTTCACAGTGATTTCGAGATCCACAGAAACTGCACATAAAAACCCACATTATTTTAAATGGGTGTAAATACACGGGTGATTATTCTCTACGAAGTAGAAGAATCGCCGCTTGTCCTATTTGTGGGGGATTCTGTTCCAGGATCGGCCTTTATTCCTTATGGGAGGCCAACAAATCGCATCACACTTTGCTGTCAATGTGATTTTCATGCGAGTGTGATGCAATTTTTGTATTTGGAGCAACATGCGATTTTTTTCGAGTGTTTTTCACGAGTGCAAGAATCACATGTGCAGCAATGTAATGCCACCTTCATGCAAAACGTGAGGGTAAAATCGCAGATTTAGGGTGGTTTCACACGGGTGTATTTGCACACGCATTTGCACACTTAAGATTTGCGCACGCAATATGCAGAGGATAGATTCCAGTGTTTTCCATGGGTTCATTCTTACTTTCCGTTTTTGCACGCGCAGTCTGTGTGCGCAAAAATTGTGCAGCATTATCGATTTTAGTGCGTATTTGCGCACCAAAGCCCCAATACCCGTGTAATTGTGCAATTTTGCAGAAATGTGAACACATCTGGTACTACTTAGGCTGCACCGCATTTTAAATCATGGTGCAGGTGTCCCCCACCAATGTTAACCATTCCTAACAGTACAGTACAGTAAAGTGCGCAGATATTCGTGCGATAGCTATTGGAAAAATATGCAATTTTTTTTTTCAAAATTTGTGAAAAACGTGTGAAAATCCCATACACAGTAATGCGTTTTTAACACCAAAACTCAACGCAATCACTGAAAAATCACAGGTTTACGAGTGCGCTATCTGTCCGATTTTCTCGGACTGCTATTGCACTCGCCTGTTCAAATACAACATAACAAAGTCGCCAGTGGGTAGTAAAGTGAAACAAGAGTACAGTTTAGTTTGCAGGCAGGTGACTGCTGTGAGTCGGATTACCCCAGACTCCAGTCGCTGGCACAGGTCTGTATAAAGAGATGTATCTAATCCTCACAAGTCCTGCACCTGCCTGCGGGGCTCTTTGCCGCTCCTCTTGTGTTGACCGTCAGCTGCTGCACCCTCCAGCTACTGTACAATACTATACACGGCATCATCTGCCTCCGCAGACAGAACAATGCAGAGACGAGCACCAAGAAACCAGGTCGCCCTCGCTATCCAGGGACTCACACAATAAATGTTGATGATCTTTTGACACCCCAAATAATCTTGCACTTAAATGCAAACTTATTCGGCTTCCATATCACAGATCTGATGGCTTCCCGAAGAAGGATGACTTTAAGAATAGCGGAAAGAAATGGAAGTGCCAACACAAGACGGGAGTCTGTTCTATAGAGCAGGAAACAAATCAATGATGGATCCATTATTGTCACATATAGTCGTACATAGGTAGACATAACATGTGATAAATTAGCCTTCAATGAAGCCTTAAACCGTGTGCTGGGTCCTTTGTGTGGGGTTAGATGGATGGAGATGTGATGACCACAATCTGGGTGGCTTTTGTGAGTGGCTCAGCCTCTAGTGACTTTGTGTCCAGCGCCTGCTTTGCATGGCTTTTTGTTTGTGGATATGGAGAGACAGTTGGTCAGAGGAGGCCGGGTCCCACCCTTCTCACCCCCCTTTCTTCCAGGCACGTGTCTCCAAATACAGCAGATTGGCTGCAATCCCCCTTTCAATAGAAAGAGGTTAATTTCCTATAGCCAGAGGTGAAAGGGCCAAAGGTCTAGGCACACACACTTTATTTGTAGCGCCTGCCCATTAACTGCCGTACAATGACTGCCTCCGAAACAAACCGCTGTAATAAATAGCTTATACTGAATACCATAATGACCCCCTAATACTCACTAAAGTATAGTACGGTGCAAAAGTCTTGGGCAGGAGTGGAAAAAAGGCTGCAAAGTCCAAATGCTTTCAAAACTAGAAGCGTTAATAGTTTATTTCTGTCAATTACCAAAATGCAAAGTGAACGTAGAAAAGAGAAATCTAAATCACAGCAGTATTTGGTGGGCCTCTCCAAACAGCGTCCATTCTTTTAGATACACTTGCAAAAGGTTTATGAAGGAACTCGGCAGAAAGATTGTTGCAGACATCTTGTTGTTCCATCGATGTCTTAAAAAGTGCATGATAAGAATGTAAAGTGGAAGTAAGATCCTCCATGAGTATTATATCATTGAACGGGGAAATCCAGAGAGTTGGTGGGGGGGGGGGGGGGGATACATGAATGGAACGCCAGAATCAAAAACTAAAGAAGTGAATGCTCATAGGTGTGGAGGGGTAAATCGCAGTGATGGAGGAGGAAAAGTGCCGAATTCAGCTTCACATTTGTCTCCATGACGGAGCGTGTTACCTGTTGCACTTCTCTCCAAAAGGGTTCTAAAATTTTACAAAACCAAACAATCTGCCAGCAAGGACTCTGTACCATTGTGACAATAATTTAAAGCCAGCCTCCTGATATCTATAGAGCAGAAGAAGCCTTCTGCATCACAGTAGCATTTTAGATCTTTGATCAGCAGTGAGGGAAAGATCAAGATCAGCTTCCCAATTCGCAAGATGCCTAAGCATCATCTCCTTGTTCAATTCCTGGAGTAAATGGTAAGAGATAGATAAAGTGTGAAGATCTTCAAAATACGAGGTCTCCCACATTCAAGGTGTCCTGGGTGAGTAGAAGGAGAGATAATGTCTCAGCTGAAAAGGTCTCCAGAACCCCAAAGGAGGAAGATCAGCTGTGCTAGAGAAAGTAGCAGCAGTAGGTCAATGAGAGTCCCCATCGAAATGCATAACCCAAAAGTGATCAGGAAGGAAATCTGGATGGCTCAGAACTGAAATCAGCGGAGGGAAGGTATCAGAGTACACCATGGGGGATGCACAACGTAGCACTGCGGGGCCAATAGAAGGATGAGATTTCACTGGGCCTATTTTGTGCCAATCCAACCAAGGCAAGGCCTTAAGGGGAATATTCATAAAGCTTTGTTCAATTTGCGCCCACTGTTTTATCTTCCCATGTTGACACCAATCGAGAACCTGAACTGAGTGAGAAGCAATAATCTCACAGGATTATCATGGAATACATGTAGCCTCAAGGGGGGTCTCTCAGCCAGGAGCCAATTAGAGATTTGAATCAGGGGGATCCCCAAAAAGGCAAATCCAGATCTGAATATTTTCCTGAGGTAAAAAACTGCAGATACTTTCCATACAATCATATAGAAGGGATGGTCCCATCTATACGAGGCCCCAGCCACACTAATCTTGTCCAGAAGAGGGCTCAACATTCTCTTCAACATCAATGTAATGATAGAAATGTCTGGTAAAAGTCTAATTTCGGACCCCTGAAAGGCCACAGGGCCATGTGAGCAGGCGTTCCACCAAATAGTCTCTTTATCGGACTAACAATGTAGTCGACATGAAACATCATGGGGAGTGCTTGTGTCAGAGGACCCTCCTCATATGTGCCCTCCGGGGGACATTGCAAGACTAAATTAAAGATGGCAGTCATCCTATGCAAAAGATTGCCCTGTGTGGGAATTTCGGGAGACCCTTCATACGGGTATTGTTTCATCTGCCTTGGTTTTCCTGGTCTTCTAGGAACAGATTAAGAGATTGGACCCGGGCTCGGGAAGCTTCAGCCTCCCATTACAGGACTGACACCTGCATGGCTAAAACTACAGTGGTGGTCTGGGAATCCAGCGCATAAATTTCACCATGGAGACCCTCCAAAGCCAGCTGCTGAGATGGAGAACTATAGAATCCAGGTCATTCTTGGTTGGCAGGGCTTGTATTAGTTCTCTCCATAACTGGGAGCGATATGCCCTGCAGTGCAGAGACAAGCTACATGGCTGATCTCTGTGGAACCCCAAGGCAAGACTCACCATAGACGGTAGCTTGGTTCCAGTGACCGACCACAGAGGCATCACACACAGTCGTCAGCTGTGGGGCTTCATCGGACTGTCGCTCAGTTGCCCACACCAAGATGGTGCTGACTTGGCACAGTCTGCTGGCACTAGGGCCTTGAGTCTCAGCTGAAAAACTCTCCAGAATCCCAAAAGAGGAAGATCAGCTGTTTTAGAGAGAATAGCAGCAGTAGGCCAGTGAGAGTCTCCATTGGCCTTGGGTGCTGCAGAGTGTTAAGGCAGCAGAATACAGTCCAAAGCTCTCGCTCACGACCTGAAGGTTGTGAGTTCAATCCCTGCATGGTTCAGGTAGCTGGCTCAAGGTTGACTCAGCCTTCCATCCTTCTGGGGTTAGTAAAGTGAGTACCCAGTTCGGTGGGGGGTAATAAATAAAAAATTACCTGAAAATACTGAGGAGCACTCCATCACTCCAGTTTGGAAGCTGCTGGAATTATGGCGCTGTCCTTCATTAACCAGGCATTAATATTAAGCCATTTTTCGTTTTATCATCATAAAAAGTCATGACATTTTCTGTTGACATGGAGCCATACGAGGGCTTCATTTTTTGTAGGATGTGTTGAATTTTTTGATGAGACCATTTTTAGGGGTTTTCTGAGACTCTACTACTGATGACATATCTTCAGAATGGATCATCCATAGTTGATCGGTGGAGGTCCGCTACGTGGAATCCCTGCCAGTCAGCTGATATTGGGGACAGCTCTGTCCATACTGCAGTGGCCTGCGTTGATACTGCAGTTACAGCACCGATCAACTATTGATGAACTATCCTGAGGATAAGTCATCAATAGATGATCAGCGGGGATCTGCCGTTCGGAATCATTTGGACTTTCACTGCTTTATTCAAATGGATACATAAAGACACATGCAAGAAGTATCCAATATGTATTCATTTGACTTTAGCTCCGTTTTCATTGGAAGGAGTGCAGTCCTGGATTTATTTTGGTCTTCACTGGGGATAATGTCTTGCATCTCCATTCACGCACAAACAAAGTGCATGTGACCATGCAGAGGGTGCTGCAGAGCGGGCGTTGCTGGGCTCATTTGGACTTTTATGAACACAGCTACAACAATTATGTTTATTCTTTTAGGAAATGAATCGGAGAAGGGAGGTTAAAGGAGTTTTACAGGTCTTTTACTATCGATGACTAATACACAGGATAGGTCATCAATAGTTGACAGGCAGGGGTCCGACGCTCTGGATCCCCAATGATCACCTGATTCTAGGGCCTGCTATCAGTGTGGACCGCACCGGAAGCAGACTGAACTGAATAGGAGCAGTGCTTGCACTACTAAAACGGACTGCTGCAATAAAGGACAGTGGTATCTGCTTCCAGCGCTGTACATACTGACAGTGGGCCCAGAGATCAGCTCTAGACCCCCACTAATAAAATATTGATGGCTCTTCCCCCCCGCATACATACCCCAAGTGTCTAACCCATATGTGTCCAGTAAGTCTATTAGTTAACCCAGTTAACATGGTTCAATACACAACAACCCAACGGTACCTACATGGAGACGCCACAGATGATCACCCAAGGAGACTATAAACCTGGTTTCATGTGCTCCAAATCAGTTTATTTCAGATTTGACATATTTCGAAAAAGTTCACAAATTCTCAGTTATTAAAATTGATAAGTAGCTTGACATATTCGGAATGTCGAGAATGACAAAATGATTGTTGATGTATATGTCTATACAATAAATAAAGAATTTATAAAAAAATAAATAAAATATTGATGGATCATCTAGACTGACAGCTCTTTCCCTCTTGGTGATTCGGGTTGGGAGAAGCCAGTGCGGTGCTGCCCCCATGGCTCGGAGCTGTGCTAGGACGGGATCTTCAAAGCATGTTTATACTGAAAGGCAGCAGTGCTTCAGGGTAAGACTTACATGGGCGCACTGTACATACCCGTCCGGGGTTCATGCTGCACGTGGATCAAGCAGTATGAACGTGGTGACAGGTTTCCTTTAAATTGTAGAAATACTTACACACCATTAACCCCTTGAAGGTGTTTTCCGAGATGTTCATTTTACATAAAATTCAACTCCCGCAAAATAATGAATAGGCTTATACCCACCTCTCCTGCTCCCGCACAGACGCTTAGTCCTGCTGATGCTTGGCTGTAGCCCCGCCTGGTTTATGAAACATCACAGGCATTGCAGCCAATGACAGAGCTCAGCACTTGATCGCCGAGCTCTGTCATTGGCTGCAGCACCTGTGAGGTCCTGTAAACCGGCTGGGGAAGCCTATAAATAGGACATCAGAGGCGGCTCCCAGAGCAGAGGCGTGGAACACAGCGGGTGCACCTCAGGAAACCCCTTGAAGAATAAGGCAATTTGTAAAAGATTTTTGCTTCTCTGCATTATTTTTCGCACAGAGATGGCATTATTAGGCATCATTTTGTGGTTATAAAGGTTAACATTTTCAGTATATACCAAATATGTGTGTATTGTATGTTTTCATGTAACATACAGTACTGTGTAAAAGTTTTAGGCAGGGGTGGAAAAATGCTGCAAAGTAAGAATGCTTCCAAAAATACGAGGTGTTTGATTGGCCCCAAATTTATTCTGCAGCAGAACAACGACCCCCAACATCCAGCCAACGCCATTAACAACTATCGTCAGAATAAACATTCTGAAAGTGATGGGAGTCCTGGAAGGGATAATACGGCCCCACAGAGCCCTGATGGCAACATCATCCAGTCTGTCTGGGATTACATGGAAAGACAGAAGGATTTGAGCAAACCAAAATCCACTTAAGATCTGTGTTTAGTTCTCAAAGATATTTGGAACAACCTCCTGGCCGAGTTCCTTCAGAAGCTGTGTGCAAGTATACCTAGAAGGATTGATGCTGTTTTGAAGACAAAGAGAGGTCACACCAAATATTGACATGATTTAGATTTCTCTCTTGTTCATTCACTTTGCTAATTGACAAAGAACTATCAAGACTTCTGTTCTTGAAAACATTCTTGCAGCATTTTTTCACACCTGCCTAAAACTTTTGCACAATATCTTATGAGAAAGTTATGTCCACTTGGTTATAACTTCTACATACATCTACAATGTATAATACCGGAGATTGGACGGTTATATAAAATGTATTTATTGATGCGCTGTGTGTGACGTCTGCACCAGTTGTGCTGCTGTGGACACCTCGTCTATGGGACCTCATTCATCTTGTAATTCATAGTGCCAGACTTCATCACAAATCAAGTGCGTGTTCTGCAGGATCTCTCTGAGACCTGAGCTATAGGAGCAGTGGATGTGTGTGCGGGTCTGAGATCATAGTAATGTCCTTATATCACTGGGCCACAAGATGAATAATTGCCCATTGAATAGATTACTACTCAGAGCACTAACTTGATCATAGACAGGTGCTTACAGGAGCCATAATGATGATGAGACTCGGACAGGGCAGAAAGGTGTGGAATCTCAAATGGTCCAAAGATTTCCTACAGCTGCAGATATCCGATCCATAACTGATGGGGAGGATGAGAGATGTTTCTATGCTAACAAAATATGTGTAGGTGTAAATAGTAAGTAAGAGGTATCCCAAGGTTAAGAGAACAGTCAGATAATAATACTGCATATGATTAGATAAACAGAAAGACAGACAAATAGGCAGAAATAGCGATAGATAGATACACAGATAGATAGATAGATAGATAGATAGATAGATAGATAGATAGATAGATAGATAGATAGATAGATATGAGATAGATAGATAGAAAGATAGATAGATAGATATGAGATAGATAGACAGATAGATAGATAGATAGATAGATACATAGATATGTGATAGATAGATAGATAGATATGAGATAGATAGATAGATAGATAGATAGATAGATAGATAGATAGATATGAGATAGATAGATAGATATGAGATAGATATGTGATAGATAGATAGATAGATAGATAGATAGATAGATAGATAGATAGATAGATAGATAGATAGATAGATAGATAGATAGATAGGGTATTAGTATATCTTGACGCCACCAGCAAGTACTGGTGGAGTCAAGATTCACAGGGGGGTGATGCCCCCTGTCAGTGATTGGTAGCTCAGCTGGATGGGCTGCAGGTCCTGGCAGCCCACTAAGGAGAGATGGAAAAATCATACAGCCGCCACCACTGCAGGAAGACCCAGCCCCAGCACCACTGCGGCGTTAAGAGACTTGAGTGGCGGCACAGCATTAATTGCCGACAGGGTATACTTGGAAACACATAGCGAGAGCCCCGTTGAACATTGAAAGATAGATAGATAGATAGATAGATAGATAGATAGATAGATAGATAGATTACATAGATTAGATAGACAGATAGATATAGATAGATAGATAGATAGATAGATAGATAGATAGATAGATAGATAGATAGATAATTAGATAATACCTAGACATATATTAGCTAGATAGATATATGATATCTAGACAGACGGATAGACAGAGTCACACAAATAGCTAGAAGTGACATCACATAGATATAAAATTGACAGATAGATAAAGATAGATAGATAGATAGATAATTTTAAGACATATATGAGCTAGATAGATAGAAGATAGATATATGATATCTAGACAGACAGATAGACAAAGATACATAAAAAGCTAGAAGTGACATCACATAGATATTAGATGGACAGGCAGATAGATAGATAGATAGATAGATAGATAGATAGATAGATAGATAGATTACATAGATTAGATAGACAGATAGATATAGATAGACAGATAGATATAGATAGATAGATAGATAGATAGATAGATAGATAGATAGATAGATGAGCGAGATAGATAAGATAGATAGATAGATATGAGATAGATAGATAATGAGATAGATATGAGATAGATAGACATATAGATAGATAGATAGATAGATAGATAGATATGAGATAGATAGATATGAGATAGATATGAGATAGATAGATAGATAGATAGATAGATAGATAGATAGATAGATAGATAGATAGATAGATAGATAGATAGATATGAGATAGATAGATAGATAGATAGATAGATAGATAGATAGATAGATAGATAGATAGGGTATTAGTATATCTTGACGCCACCAGCAAGTACTGGTGGAGTCAAGATTTACAGGGGGGTGATGCCCCCTGTCAGTGATTGGTAGCTCAGCTGGATGGGCTGCAGGTCCTGGCAGCCCACTAAGGAGAGATGGAAAAATCGTACAGCCGCCACCACTGCAGGGGGACCCAGCCCCAGCACCACTGCGGCGTTAAGAGACTTGAGTGGCGGCACAGCATTAATTGCCGACAGGGTGTACTTGGAAACACATACCGAGAGCCCCGTTGAATGTTGAAAGATAGATAGATAGATAGATAGATAGATAGATAGATAGATAGATAGATAGATTACATAGATTAGATAGACAGATAGATAGATAGATTACATAGATTAGATAGACAGATAGATATAGATAGATAGATAGATAGATAGATAGATAGATAGATAGATAGATAGATGAGCGAGATAGATAAGATAGATAGATAGATAGATAGATAGATAGATAGATAGATAGATATGAGATAGATAGATAGATAATGAGATAGATATGAGATAGATAGACAGATAGATAGATAGATAGATAGATAGATAGATAGATAGATAGATATGAGATAGATAGATATGAGATAGATAGATAGATAGATAGATAGATAGATAGATAGATAGATAGATAGATAGATAGATAGATAGGGTATTAGTATATCTTGACGCCACCAGCAAGTACTGGTGGAGTCAAGATTCACAGGGGGGTGATGCCCCCTGTCAGTGATTGGTAGCTCAGCTGGATGAGCTGCAGGTCCTGGCAGCCCACTAAGGAGAGATGGAAAAATCGTACAGCCGCCACCACTGCAGGGGGACCCAGCCCCAGCACCACTGCGGCGTTAAGAGACTTGAGTGGCGGCACAGCATTAATTGCCGACAGGGTGTACTTGGAAACACATAGCGAGAGCCCCGTTGAACGTTGAAAGATAGATAGATAGATAGATAGATAGATAGATAGATAGATAGATAGATAGATTACATAGATTAGATAGACAGATAGATATAGATCGATAGATAGATAGATAGATAGATAGATATGAGATAGATAGATAGATAGATAGATAGATAGATAGATAGATAGATAGATAGGGGATAGATAGATAGATAGATAGATAGATAGATATGAGATAGATAGATAGATAGATAGATAGATAGATTACATAGATTAGATAGACAGATAGATATAGATAGATAGATAGATAGATAGATAGATAGATAGATAGATAGATAGATAGATAGATAATTAGATAATACCTAGACATATATTAGCTAGATAGATATATGATATCTAGACAGACTGATAGACAGAGTCACACAAATAGCTAGAAGTGACATCACATAGATATAAAATTGACAGATAGATAAAGATAGATAGATAGATAATTTTAAGACATATATGAGCTAGATAGATAGAAGATAGATATATGATATCTAGACAGACGGAAAGACAAAGATACATAAAAAGCTAGAAGTGACATCACATAGATATTAGATGGACAGACAGACAGACAGACAGACAGATAGATAGATAGATAGATAGATAGATAGATAGATAGATATGAGATAGATAGATAGATAGATAGATAGATAGATAGATAGATAGATAGATATGAGATAGATAGATAGATAGATAGATAGATAGATAGATAGATAGATATGAGATAGATAGATAGATAGATAGATAGATAGATATGAGATAGATAGATAGATAGATAGATAGATAGATAGATATGAGATAGATAGATAGATAGATAGATAGATAGATAGATAGATAGATAGATAGATAGATAGATAGATAGATAGATAGATATGAGACAGAGGAGACCAATAGATATTTAGACAGTTTGACAAACAGATAGAGATATAGATAGCTACATTGATGGATGGATAAATAACAGATAGATAGATAATAGCTAGACATGTATGAGCTACATAGATAGATGATCTCTGGACAGGCGGATAGACAAAGATACATATATAGCTAGAAGTGACACGACATAGATATGAGATGGACAGATAGATAGATAGATAGATAGATAGATAGATAGATAGATAGATAGATAGATAGATAGATAGATAGAGAGATAGATAGATAGATATGAGATGGACAGATAGATAGATAGATAGATAGATAGATAGATAGATAGATAGATAGATAGATAGATAGATAGGTGTTAGTTCTGCAGTCAGCCCCTCGGATCTGGCTCTGCTAGCTATCAGTACGGGGTAATCGGTGCAGGTCGGGCGGGTGTGTACGGTGTGTGTACCGCCCGTCCTCCTGCCGGTGAGCTGCGGACACGGTGCAGTGTATCAGTGATGTGTCCGCAGGTGTATACAGCTCTCTGCCGGCGCTGCTGTCACTGCTGGGGGGAGAGTCGCCCCCTCCTAATCCAGGCACGTGTGGCCGGGCATTGAGAAGCAGCGAGGCGTGAGGGCGGGCGGGGCCGGGCGTGTGCCGCCGCAGCCGGAGGGGAGGGGCGGGGCTCAGGTACATCTGCCGCCGCTCGTCTCCCCGCCCCCCACAGCACTTGAGCCCCCGGGCCCGGCCTGGGATTGGCTGCGACGCTGACAGCTCGGGACATCGGCGCTTATAAATGCGAGGCGGCCGCGGGGCTGGGGACCCAGAGAGCTGCTCGTCCAGCACCTCGGACAGAGCCGGAGCAGCACCACGGACAGTGCCCGCTGCAGACATGCCCAAAGGCTTCCTGGTGAAGAGGAGCAGAAAGTCCCCGCCGGTGTCCTACCGGGTCCGGGGCGACGATGAGGAGCGCGGGGAGTGGATGATGTTCACCATGTCCACCGGGCACAGACCGGAGCTGTGTGCCGCCCCAGCCAGCCCCGAGCGAGCGGCTCCCGCCTGCAGCCCCCGGCCGCCCCCCGCCGGCCAGTACGGGAACCCCGAGTCCGTGCAGCCGCAGTCCCTGTCCAGCCCGACCCGCCCGGTGAGCCGGGAGTACCTGGACCGCAGCTTCAGCCTGGGCTCGCCGGTGTCCGCAGAGTCCTTCCCGGCACTGGTGACCTCCATGGAGCCGCTGCTCTACCCTCCCTCCTCGTCGGGTAGCCTGCCGCCCGCCTCCTCCTCCTCCACCACCGGCGGCGGCCCGCAGAAACGTCCTGCCGAGCCGCAGACCAAGCTGAGCGCCAAGCCGCCCGCCGCCAAGAAGACCAAAGCCATCCGCAAGCTGACGTTCGAGGACGAGGTGACGACGTCCCCGGTGCTCGGGCTGAAGATCAAGGAGGGTCCGGTGGAGCCGCCCCGCAGCGCCGGCCACAAGCCGCTCGGGGAGTTCATCTGCCAGCTGTGCAAGGAGGAGTACAGCGACCCGTTCTCCCTGGCGCAGCACAAGTGTTCCCGCATCGTGCGGGTGGAGTACCGCTGCCCCGAGTGCGACAAGGTCTTCAGCTGCCCGGCCAACCTGGCCTCCCACCGCCGCTGGCACAAGCCCCGGCCCCCGGCGCCTGCCAAAGACGAGCCGCTCAGCGACCGCGACACCCCGAGCCCCGGCGCCTCCGAGTCCGGCTCCGAGGACGGCACGTACGAGTGCCCGCAGTGTGCCAAGAAGTTCCGGCGCCAGGCCTACCTGCGGAAACACCTGCTGTGCCACACCGCCGACGAGCTGCTCTACCCGGACGAGCGGAGAGCCAAGAGCCCCGGACCTCTCAACCTGAGCGGCGCCGGGGAGTGCCACCCGTGCCCGGTGTGCGGGGAGACCTTCCCGGGCAAGAGCAGCCAGGAGCGGCACATCCGCCTGCTGCACTCCTCGCAGCTGTTCCCCTGTAAGTACTGCCCGGCCACCTTCTACAGCTCGCCCGGCCTCACCCGGCACATCAACAAGTGCCACCCGTCCGAGAACCGGCAGGTCATCCTGCTGCAGGTGCCCGTGCGCCCGGCCTGCTGAGAGCCAAAGACTCATGGACCACCACTGCCAGGCCCAGTGCAGGACCCAGGAGAGAAGGCCTGCTGGGCAATGAGAGGGCATCATGTCTGCCCAAACCCCTTGCAAAGGGGCAGAATGCCAGGCTGAGTGCCCTCTCAGGGTGATGATGATGCCCCTCGTGCCAGGATCTGCTAGCATTGGACTGCTGCCAAACAATGGCCCTGACCACTGTGGCCTGAAGAGATCTGTGCCTTTCCTGAAGCAACCCATGCTGCCATCCTCCTCTAATGCCCACAGACTTGGGCTCTGCCACCCTTCACCTCTACTGAAGGGTGTATTTACACGGGCGCCATTCACACACGATTTCTGTGCGTTGCGAGAAATTGCAGGTGAAATGAACCCGTTCTTTTTAAATGGGTTAAGTTAGGGCGTATTCACACGGGCGACTGCCATATCGGACCGAGAAACTTTGGGACCAATATGGCGGTCATAAACCTGTGATTTTCCTGCACATGCAATGTGTTTTGCGAGGAAACCACATCGCGGACTATGTTTTCACGCGCACGAAAGTCGCATGCTGTTTCAATAGAAAACATAAAATCGCACTTGCGTGAAAATTACATCTATATGCGAGTGCGGTGTGACTTTTTTTTTTTTGGTCCCATAGAAAATAACTGGCGCCCAAAAATAGGACATGCTGCGATTTTTTTATATCTCAGTCCAAGAGAAAATTTGCTCATGTGAACGAACCCATTTTAAATAATGGGTTCTTTTCACATACAAGTCCCATCCGTATCGCAGACGGACGGAACTTGCGTGTGAAAAATTGTTTGTGCGAATACACTAATTTACCTGAGCAATTTTCATCTCAGACGGAGATTGAAAAAAATCACAGGAGGTCTTATTTTTGGGTAATTTCGCCCGTTATTTCCTATGGGAGGCGAAAAAAATCGTATCACACTTGCATCCCCTGCAGTGATCATACGAGTGCGACGCGACTTTTACCTTTATAAGTATAGGAACAAGAAGCGATTATTTTTTCACGCATCTGAAAGCTGCTTGTACAGCGAAGCGATGCGTCTTTCTCGCAAAACACACTGCACTCGCAGAAAAATCGCATGTGCGATCTCACACTCGCCTGCGTAAATACACCCTAACTGTTCTCTCGCTGCCAAATCACGAGACAACCAGAAGCAGCCATATAGGTTGAAGTGCATTAAATGTGGTTATTGTGCTTTAAAGCAAGACAGCCAGTCACACAGGGCAAGAGAGCACCATGGGTAGACTGTACCAATGACTGTGCCCACCTGGTAAGGGAGGCAGCATCTCTGTACTAAAGCAATAATGTTCTCCAGAGACCACCACTGATGAGCGAGACCTGACTCCATCCACCTGGCGGTAACGCACCACCATGCTTTGCACTGTCCTAGAGCTTGGCACTGCCCCTCCAGCCTTAATAGGGGTAATATTATTGCTTTCCTGCTGTGCTGCCTCCCTCTCAATCACTAGTGATGCAAACATGTAATAGTGTTGTCTCTCTGTGTCTGCTCCTTCATGCCATGGCACCGGGCCTGGCATGGGAATGTGAGTGTAGCTGTTCTGTAGTCTTTTCTGTTGTAAGATGCCACCACACATGAAGTCATGGACCAGACGCTGTATTTGGTAATGTGCATAAGTCATGACATGTAGGGTGGCCGCCGGTTTCTAAGTATCTCACCAACTTTGCCCAACTTTGTAATTGTTGTTCCCCAGCTCTTGTCTGTTGACCGTGTTCCTGTCTGGAGTCCACATCTACTGCCTTTTCGATTCACAGCCTGTTCCTGACATGACGATTAGCTTTATGATGGCTTGTGAATACCGCCAGATCCTGTCTCTCTGTTTTCTGTGAACAAATCTGTTACTAGGACGGGGGAGGGGGAGACGTTTATTTAGTCTTTAGCCACAAATGCCTTGTCTCATAACTTTGTAGAAGAAATGATAAACTGCCTTGTATGACTTCTCCAATCTAGAGGCCAGCCAGTCGTCATCTCTGCCGCCTGCCGGGCGCTGACACTACTATCCAAATGTATATGTTAATTTTATGATTAATTATGTTTATTTATTCCTTTATTTATTGATGTGAATGACAGATGTGACTATTATTTGATCATGCTTGTATCCGAGTATTTTTGGTATAACATTCCGGATCACTTTTATTTATTTGTATTGGGGTTTTTTTCTTTCCATTATCGGCTCTATAGTGAAACATTGAAGGGTTGCGCCTTTCTACATTCCTTAACAAATGGCTATTTCCATTCATTGTGCTTTAAGGGGCAGACGGCTCTTTTAAACAGATAGCTCTTAAATGTCTAGAAGCAATCTCTTTTCTACATACATTATTTTCTTAACTGCTAGCTATTTATAGAGAGCTTCGATAGAACTGTTTCAACTGTGTAACAATTTGCTATTCAAATAAAATATTTTCAAATTCAAATGTAACTTTGCGATTTGTGGTTTGTTATGATACAGTTATTGGGTATATGATACACAAAATAGCAGATGGCACCTGTCACACACAGTGTAACCTCAGAAGGCTCATCGCTATCCCTGCACCACATTATTCTGTGCTGGATTGTCAGTTCCCTCATATACTATGTATATTGGCCTTCTGCTAGCAGAGCAGCACTCCTCCTCCTCCTCCAGTCATCCACAGGTGGGATGCAGGTTGTCACCCAAGAAGGTAAATCCAGCAGCATCGACACCTTCCTGAAGAATGAAACAAAAGTATGACCTTCAGAGAAATAACTTGTGTGCCAATCTTCTATATAAGAATTGAGTTCTTCTATTTTGTTTAGTATTCGTTTCAGAATTGTTTGTATTTACTCTGAAACGTTTAATGATCGAACTTTTATATACTTTTATATTTTCTATTTGGATTTTTTTGTTTAAATATTTTAGATTTTAACAAGGATTTGCATAATTTATAGATTTAGTTATATATTTTTGTTCTTAGCTCTTTAGATTTTCCCTTTTTTTAATTATTGGGATAGTTTTAGGCTTACAAACGAGAACATATATCAGACCAGTGTTCCCCAACCCCAGTCCTCAGGGACCGCCAACAGGTCATGTTTTCTGGATTTCCTCAGTGTTGTACAGGTGATGTAATTATTGTCGGTGCCTCAGACATTGCCACAGGTGTTCTTACTATAGGAGATCCTGAAAATATGACCTGTTGGTGGTCCCTGAGGACTGGAGTTGGGGACCCCTGTATTAGAATACACACAAATGTATCAACTTGAGTGTCTAAAAAACAATACTGTGCACCTACAAATAAACACACTCCAACACAGGGGTAAACATATACATACTTTATTATGAGAACTCATAAAATACATAAAAGATGGCACAACAACTCGTATGAAGCCACATCACAGGTATAATTATTTACAAAAGGGTCCAAGATCAGTAACTGAATAGTAAAGTGCACGGACAGGAAAATTACCTTATAAATGCCATGTAATGACAAAAGTTACTACAGACCCAGATGCCAGCTACGCCACAATGTAGGTTTCATACTGGCTTTTTCAAGGGACCCTTAATTAATTCTACCTGTGATATGGCTTCATATGAGTTTCTGTGCCATCTATATTTTTAGACTTCGTTTAAGAATGTGTTGCATTTTTATTCTATTCTTTACAGTAATCAGAGCCTAATTGTTTACATTATGGATACATTGCAAGTTCTGGACCTTATAATGTGATAAACAAGTGCTATATTTTATATAAAGAGGTTGAGTTGCATGTGATCTCTGCCCTTCAGTAGGGTAATACTACTTTGCAGATTCAATTAAGTTGCTGGAGAATACATCTATTCTTGGGAGGTCATGTAAGGACCATAGCAGACAATGCAGGTATCTTCTGTTACAGTGGGATTACAAGTGCCAGCATTCCTTTATTCTTGAGTAATTGTGGAGTCTATAGTTCCTTGAAGACTCTTATGGGAATCGTGTATATAATGAGAAAGGAACAGTCCCAGTGATGTTCACACAGGATGAACATTACCTTTATCGGTGAGACTTCTAGAATGACAAGTAGAAATACCAGGAAAAAAGAGCTCCATAAAAGGAATCTTCATTGAAAAATGTGCATAAAACCGGTTACATATAATAAAATAAGTGGGAACATACTCAGATGCCCACGTCTAGAATGACATCATCATATCTGTGATAAATAATGCAATAATGTAAGCCCATTTCACACCTGATGGTTCGCAATAAGTAATTCCATACTACGTTCGCAGTTTTTGATTGTGTTAATATTGTTGGGTTAAATGAAAAAATAGAATTATTAACTAAGCAAAAACAAAGTAAATTGAATCTATCTTTAGTATAGAGAAGAGCAGATAGAACCTAGAAGGAACACATAAAGCTTCTTTGGACCTATACCAGCGCCTGTTCTCTTAATAACAAGGTCACACATATAGATTGGCTTATATCCATCTATACCTCTATTGGCCTCTGTCAAGGATTTGGTTTGCAAGAACATAAGTGACTTCTAAGATTGACCTTTTGGGGAGTTAAATGGTACATCACTTCTAGATCTGACAAATGTGCCCTTCTAAGAGGTTCTCTAGGAGTACAGAAATACAAAGCACAAGGAGTTATTTCCTAGGTTCCAGGTCACTTCGACTACTTTTCATGTTGCTAGATGAAGGGTATATGTATAGATATGTTATTTATTGTGTATATGGAAATAGCTACTAGCCACTACTCCAATATCTGAGGTCCAGGATAGTCTGCCAGATAATTACAATGTGTCATGTTCTGTATAAATAGAGCTGTATTTGTGCATCATCAGACAACTCCATAAACTTGCAGCTCTGCAGTGTAATGGATGGAAGACAATATATTACAGCCAGATCAGATGTGGTAGATTTGTGTATTAGTGGTGAAGTTTCTGTACAGCAAATCCACAACAATGCACAGTACAATATAAGTGGATGGGATTTTCAAAACTCCATTCACATCATGCGAAGGCTTTTCAGGCATACAACATGCTCATTCTTCTGCAGCAGATTTTCTCACCCTTTGTGGCCATAACACATGCAGATTTGGGTATAGGGTCACTGTGAGTATGAATGTAATTACAGCTGCAGCAAATTCTAGCTTGATTGCCATAGCACAGCGCATAAAGTTCTCTTATCTTAAGACAACAAAACCCATTGTAAAGCAATTCAATGTGTAAATAAACGACCCCGATAGCAGGGCCACCTGTGATATAACATTCACTTTTACCGAAACGATTAGGGTTTGGATTCCCGTGATCCAGCTTTCACTGCTTCACTGTTCAGTTTCGGCATGCAGGAAGCTAAACAATGTATTGTTCCATGTAAACAGGCAGTCGGTCACTTAAAGGAGTTTTGTCATAGAAAAAAAGTCAATACTCACCTATTCCTCCCCAAGCAGTCTTCTTACAGCATCTTCTCCAGTCCCCCGGGTCACCTCACCTCCAGGTGTCCGCTTCCTCCTCTTCTTGTTATGATGCGTCTATTGCCGGCATTCTTCTTCCTGCCGAGCAATGGACGCTACATAACTAGTGACGTAGCGTCCACTGCCCGGCAGGAACAAGACTGCAGCTAATGGACGTTTAGTCACAGGAAGCAGAAGAATTGTCCAACTGGGGGTGAGGCGACCCGGGGAAACTGCAGGAGCGAGAAGAAAATTGGCAGGGAGAAGATGCGGTAAGTAGGCTGACAGGGGAGGAATAGGTAAGTATTGATTTTTTTTTCTAGTGACAGAACCCCTTTAAATACTGCCTGCCTGTTCAGTGTGAATGGAGGGGGGTGGACTGGAATGATCCTCGGCCCACGCCGCCTGCATTCATTCCGTGCTGGTTGTTTCTCTGTAAACGCACAGGAAGGATTATTGCTGGGAAGACTTGTGAGGCATCTGCTGACTGAGAGGTACTCCTGTGTAAGAGCACCCTAAAGAAAAATCCATCTGTATTAGGACTAGTTCACACTAGGACTAGAGGTTTCTGTTTTTCTGATCCGTTCAGGGAGCAGTAAAACGAGAACCCCTGGCTGAACGGGTCCATCTTATGACGGAACCAAATGGCGCCAAATAAACCCCATTGACTATAATGGGTGTGTTCAGCTTCCAACTGTGATTTTTAGTGGAACAGAACCTCCAACACTGATGTGAATGAGCCCTACCTGTAGCAGCTGCAGCGGACCCAGTACCTGAGGGCTCTCACTCACAGACAAAAAGTTTAAATAGTCCAAAAGAAAAGTGGAACACTTGCTCATCGCAGCCAATCAGATGCCACCTCACTTTACAGAGGTGAAATCTGATTGGTTGCCACAGAAAAAAACTTCCCTCGTTCCCCACTCCACTGTTTATTTTTAGAGGACAAACATGGTGGTGACTTTCTGCTATCTAGCTGCACTATGTGAACAATGATGTGATATGTGGCATTACTACCAAAACAGCCCTGTGTGGCGCAGAGTGTTAAGGTAGCAGTATGCAGTCCTAAGCAACCTTCAGGTGCTCACGACCTGAAGGTTGCCAGTTCAGTCCCTGATTGGTTCAGGTAGCCAGCTCAGTCTTTTTATTCTTCTGAGGTCAGTAAAATGAATACCCAGCTTGCTGGGGGTAAAGATAACTGGGGAAGGCAATGGCAAACCACCCTGCAAAAACAGTCTGCCAAGAACACATCACACCGTGATGTCAGCCTAGGGATCAGTCACAACTCTGTTTGCACCAGGAGATTTTACCCTTTTATCCGTTTCTTGTCTGCTGCTCAAGCAAAAATTATTATACTGCCGTTTGCTTTGCGGCAGGTTACTATCAACTACCATTACAATCAGGCCCCTTCAGTTCTGTTATGAGACTGATCGATTCGGCTAGGGGATCCCCTATTCCTGCTCCTTGATCCGCAGACATGAAAGCAGCTTCCATACATCTTTAGATTTGCAAAATGGTAAGTCTGCTTTGTTCTATCGCATTACTTGCCCCACTCGGCACTACCTCGCTCCTGCTGCTGGGCTTGGCAGGCATCTCCTCTCCACTGGTTTGGCATTAGTTCCTGCTGGGGAATTTCTCTAAGTAAAATGCGCCTCTGTAAATGTATATGTAAAGTGGAGTAGGTGAATACATGACTTCACAATGAAGTAATTCCTGTGTGACTAGAGATGTTCACAGAGCATTTCTAGCTAACGAAACAAGCAGACTGTAGGTCCCGTGTGGACACGATGCCGAGTGTTTATCATGTTCAGCTGCAATCGCTGGGGA
This sequence comes from Eleutherodactylus coqui, assembly GCF_035609145.1. NCBI lineage: Eukaryota > Metazoa > Chordata > Amphibia > Anura > Eleutherodactylidae > Eleutherodactylus > Eleutherodactylus coqui. Next base: position 77,939,690 of record NC_089839.1, on the reverse strand, counting down.
AAACACAACCTGCTAAATTAGCCAGGAGTTCAAGATGTGTCCGGTAGTTGATGCCTAAGAGACAAGATATTGGACGGAGGGGCTTTGTTCTAGAAGATTACAGATAAAATGTAATGTACTAGTATTGACAGATCACCTGACTGTGGGTATAGCTATAAGGAATAGTAGGATCAGAGCCAAGACTCCTCCACTGATCTTCATATAACAAAGCCGGGAAAACCAAGGTGGAAACCTGCGGGACTTGACAACAGGCTTTTCAGTAAAGATGTGCCCCTCGTTATAACTTTTGTTCTCATAAATAAGTAGTGCATGAGAATATACTAAACCTTCTAATTTATCGTGTTTGGGAATAGTGTCACTGCCTCACCTCCAGCCGCTGGTAGTCCTTCCTTTCCCTGCTGCAGCCTCTATAAACCAGGGGTACTCAACTAGTTTTTGTAAAGCTCCAGGTGATGGTCCAGCAAACCTAGGTAATGTGTGTTAGAACAAGGCACGTGATTATGTACAAAATGACAGCGATACCAAATATGCACAGGTTTTTTTTAATAGAACACCTAACTCTCCATATTCTGAAAGCCATAACTTTATTTCCTATCAGGGGAGCTGGGAGAGTTTTTTTTTTTGCAGAATTAGTTGATGCTATCATCCATACCATTTTGAGGTACAAAAAGTCTTTTTGAATACTTATGAGTTAGAATACCAGTTCAACATGATGATAGAGATTACAGTGCTGTTACCTCCAGTGATCTCAGGTGATATCTTCTCTGATTGGTCGTGGTGGTCTGGGTCCAGACAACAAAAACAGAGTCACCAGTTATGACTCATCTCTGCCCACTCTTCCCATCTTGCTGCTACCCCCAATGCCACTCTTAGTAATTCCCCCATAGTAAGAAGCCCCCTTCTGTGACCCCTCTTTGTTATCCTGACTCCCTGTCACCTTTTTTGGTTATAATGACCCTTTGTTGCTACTTTGGTTACAGTTACCCCCTCCACTAACTCTCCATCACCCAGTCCCTGGTAAACATCACAACCTCCTACATCATATAGTCCCATTCAAAAGAAAGATCATCCCCCCTTCCTACAATCACAACATACTGTCCCAGGTCAACACCACACTCCCGTCCCATTATCTCCATTAAGTCACATGTAAAAAAAGAAAAAAAAAAAGGCTTAGCACTTCCAACACCCAGTCCCACATAAACCACATCGCTTATCCTCTCTTCTGCCCCATCCAGCATACAGTCCCATGTACAATCCTACCTCCTCTCCTTTTACCAGTACACACATGTACAATTGGGTTACTCAACTTGACTATTAATGCAATGTGAGATCACAGTGCACTGTAGTATCAGGGTGAATTGCTTTACAGTGGGTTGTGTTAACAGAACAATAGCTTTTTAATGAATCAAGACAAGACAACTTTCTAGGCAGCGATATCACCATCAAGGTAACATTGTCCCATTAGTAGATGAGCTCTGTGCTGCCTTCTGCAATGAGCCGTAGTGTAGCTTTTGCTCCTCCCTCGGCTCCTGTGCTCACAATCACCTACAGCACAGAGCTATGGGGTCACGTTCTGTCAGTGTGGCAGCAGCTCCTCCTGGTTCAGACCGTTGGTGGCCAAGGTCCGCTTGTTGTGCAGCTCTGCTGTTAATCTTCAAAAATCTGTCTAGAATTAAAAAAATACTAGACAGGCGTGAGGGGAGCACATATCTATATTACACTCACGTTCGGCACTATGGAGCAATTCCAGCAACCTCATTGGTTCTGATTCACAATTCCAGCAACTGGATTGGTTGTTTGGCTTGTCTGATTCAACCTCATTGGGGAGTGTAATATAGATATATGTGTCAGGGGCTCTGCTGGAGTTTAATAAAGTGAAGGACCTGTGCCGACATCACCATCATGAGATCAGAGGCGGAGTTCACAGCCCAGATGACTGATCAGATGATGGTAACAACAGGAGAGGTCCTGTATAAGCACACGATTGCTGCCAGGCTCTGCATACTTTATGCTTTAGGACCTGTTATGAAGTCACCGTCATATTATTAGGGGGGGAGCATGTAACTCACTCACGGACAAGTGGGCGTTAGTACTTTGACTGTGATGCACTAAGGCTAATTCCACACGGGCAAGACGCAGCAAAATCGCATCTTTGTTCCTGTGTTTTTTGGGCATCACTGCCGCCGGCGATAAAATCCCATGATTTTTTATCACAAGAGTCAATGGGAGTTTCTAATGTTAAAATGGAGGAGCCAATAACACCTGTGCAGGACACCGATAAGACCACCACTCACACTGCCTCCTGATAATGAGGGGGGTGGATGCTTGGTGTACACTCCCACACATAGTGGATACAAGGTGCCAGACCATTCTGATATATGTAGTTCACCATGCAGACCAGCAACCTATTAATGATGCCATGATAATTCGGCGGGTTGCCCTGCATATCCATCAGTGAACCACATTGGTACTGCCACCCTGGGCTCCCCCTGGAGTCTTAATGCCACACTGCATGTGAATGATAGATAATAAATGCAAGGCATTGGTTGGATGTTGGCCAAGATACATGAGCCCACTAACCACTTCACGGTTCCTTGCGTTGTAGTGGGTCCCTACACTAATAGAAATGCATCACAGAAGGGGAAATCAAGAATTAAAAACAATCACAGAAATGGCCGTTGCTTACTGACTGAGGAGTGCATATAGATGCATCCTCCTCTCACCATGCAGGTAGCTGACTACCAAATGGAGGAGCCAATAACACCTGTGAGGGCACCGATGAGACACCCACTCACACTGCCTCCTGATAATGAGGGGGGTGGACTAATGTTAAAATCGCATCGCAAAGCGTGTTTGTTGCGTTGCGATGAAAAGAAGCCTCCATAGGGAAATATGGGAGATAAAAAAAACAATAGCACAGAAAGATGGAACAAGCCTCGATTTTTTATCCTCTCAACATCGCATCAGTGAAAACATCGCAGAGGGGAAGGAAAACATTGTAAATCATTGGTTTTAGAAACTGCTTTTTTAGTATCGCACAATTTTCTCGCTCATATGAAACTTCCCTAAGAGGATTATTACTGTAGCACGCGACATTCTTACACTTCACCGTTTATGATTCACGGTGACATCACTATGTTTGATCCTCGTTTAGAATATTACCACTTATTATATCTGTTCTGTGACATGACTGCATTCTCCCTGTAGCGTCTGTTAGTGTGCATTATTCAGGTCCTGGGCCTAAGTGTAATGAGTACTTCGGTGTAGTGACGTCACGGTGTGCATCATATGTAAACATGCATCTACTCTTAAAGGGCTACCCAGGCAATCAAAATGCCCATCTGATGCAGCTTGGCCCCCGCCCCAGGTCATATAGACATTATCACAGGGAACGGCTGTCGGATCATGGTAATCATGGCCCTCATGGTCCCCATGGTGGTGCGTTGGTTCTTCTGTCACATAAAGAGATACCGGTTCTATAAAAGTGCATCTAAAGATAAAGGAGGCCCTCTTCCAGATTTTGATTTAGGGCCAACAACTTCAGTATCAGGCGGTAGCTCATTGGTTAGAGTACACAGAGCTCGGACAACAGGCTAGGAAAAAAGTCCAGGCAGCTGCTTAATCACACACTTTTTTTCACTTGTTTAAAAACTGCCCTGAACCGTAAACATTTTTAAGTGTCTTTTTAAAAATTTGCTCCATTTTTACCTTTTCTTCTTTTTGGAGCTTTTCATGTGCTATAAAAAAAGCAGCCTAATGGAAAACCGCCAGAAATAAAGGTCCATACCCAGAGTGTGCCATGTTTAGAGAAACAAATGCCGGCAACCTACAAAAGCAATAAAAGCCATCAAAATGCTCAAAATAAAATGCATTGTTCATAGTGGATTTTACCACAGACTTGAATGTAACATCTGGCGGCACAAAAAATGAAGCTTAAAAGGCCCTCAAATAAAGTAAAAAAGCAACATATTTTCCGGAAAAAAAGAAAGAAAAAGCACCACGCTTTTTGTGTTAGCGCCCTTAGACTATACCGTATGCTCAGTGGTGGTGGCTGCTCTGAAGCCATATAAATACTGCAATTATAATCCATCGCAATCGAACCAACTAAGACCAATCTAGAGATAGCACATTTGTTGGGCCAGGAATGACAATTCTGTTGAGGACAATCAGTAGAAGCAGAACGGACGTCACTGCAGTATTTATTTCAGTGAATGAAGAGATATGAAGAAAAAGAGGTTGAAGAATATTAAAAAGAACCTGCAAATCAGCTGTAAATTTTTCTATAGAGCCCCCCCCCCCCCCCAAAGGGTATAAAATAAGACAGGTGTGATGAAGAGCCAGGTAAACACACAAACAAAAGAAAGGGAAACCAAGCATGTGCAGGTCTTTGCGGTTAAAGGGCCACTCCAGCGAAGACACATTTTTCCATGCCTGTCCTCCTCATTTACACAAGCTGATTCTCAGGTCCGAGCGTTCCTCCCAATGCTTCATCAGCCAAATAATGAGCAAACGCTTTCTATTTGGCTGGACAGCGACAGGATAATATTTATTTATATAGCGCCAACATATTCCGCAGCGCTTACAAAACAAGGGAGAACAGATACAAAACCAGTTACATGTAGTAATCAATTGATGGAGACAGTAGGGGTGAGGGTCCTGCTCCAACGAGCTTACATACTACAAGTAATGGGGTGATACAGAAGGTAAAGGGGCTGGTGGTGTGCACGGTATGGCATGGTGGGGAGTGTGGGATGTTATACACATAGACAATAGTCAGGCCGTATAGTGGCTGAATCGGTATGACTGCAGGGGCGGTTGATTCCTGCTAGCAGGGATTGCAGTCAGCAAGGGCAGGAAGCAGGTTATAAGGCAGAGTACAGAGGGGTTTGGTTTAGGAGACATAGTATGCCTCCTTGAAGAGGTACGATTTTAGAGCATGCCTGAAGTTTAGTGGGTCAATGATTGCCTGGATAGTTTTGGGTAGCGCATTCCAGAGAACTGGTGCTGCTCTGGAGAAGTCTTGGAGGCGGGAATGAGAGGTTCGAATTAAAGGGGTGCTTAGTCTGATTTCGTTAGCGGAGCGGAGGGCGCGGGCTGGGTGTTGAAGTGAGGGAAGCAATGTAGGGTGGTCGTAGTTTCATTTTTAAGCCTTGCAGAAACTGAACAAAATAATTATTGTTTGTCAATCAGTCGCTATCGGTATTTACACTGAACGATTATTGTTCAGATTCCTGGGATCCTATCATTCAGTGTAAAAGGCCCCGTGTCCCAGATCCTATGAGAGAAGCCCGCCGTTTACTGAAGCCCCAATCTTTAGAAGCTTCACACTAAGGTTGAATTGGACTGAAGAGACCTATTTTCTTTATCCGATTTCTGCAAGGCTGTTTGTTGTGGAAGCTTGAAAAAGGTTTTGCTTCATGAAAACCAGACATTTTCTGTTATTCACCGGGATAATCAGAGATATCCACTGAACCTTGAAAGGATCGGGGCCATGAAAGTGTCTTGCAGAGGTTTTAACAGGCAAGAGAAGTAGCCACTAGGCAAATACATGGTAATCTGTCTGACACTTCCACAAAACCTGGTAAATCAATTTATGCAAGAAAACAAAGTGAGGAGTGGGAACAAGAGATGATCGTGTATAGCTGAGGAAATGTCAATGGTGGCAAGATAGTGCCATCCATAGTTTACTCCCATGATGTGCCATATATTTATCTATGCATATACACACACACACATACATCTGTTTAAAGGTATAACAGCTCAATATGGTGCATATAGTGTACTAGTAATTATTAGGAAATTATAGTACCAGTGTTTCTGGTGGCGCAATGCACCACACAGCTTTGCTACCTGCCATGCACGTCACAGACACAGCTTTGCTACATGCCATGCGCGTCACAGACACAGCTCTGCTACATGACATGCATGGCACAGACACAGCTCATTACAGACACAGCTGTGCTACATTACAAGCGTGGCAGAGACAGCTCTGCTACATTACATACATCCATGATGACTATATACCTTAAAACACACGACTCTACATCCATCCTGATTCCCACAGATGAGACACACAGAGCTCCTGGATGCAGTCCCTCACTGCACCCACACAGGTGATAACATGATGGCGAGGTCCTCACAGGCTCTGGTAGTTTGTCAGCTTATCCAGTATACAGTACTTTCTATCAAACTCCAGAATGGCTCCTACCATAGTAGTGACGTCACCAGGTCCTGCAGCCCGCCGGATCTCCTGTCTGGGCCGCCGAGTTGTTTCTGAGATAATGGTGCTTTTACACATAAAAATTATCGTTCGGATTCCCGCAATCCAGCGAGAGCATGTGAACGGTTATTATTCCGTGTAAATGTATGCAATGACAAGGTTTTCACTTCTCGTTCGTTGTTCAGCTTCTGCATACAGAAACCCAAAGGACGTATCGTTCCCAGTAAACAGGCAGTTCACTTATGAATGACTGCCTGTTTACTGTGAATGGAGGTGGGTTGGCTGTAACGATCCCGGCCAGCTTCACCTCCAGTCACCAGTGATGAACTTCCTGTGTAAAAGCACAGTAACAACTATCGTTGGGATGACCTGTTGCCAAACAGGTCGTCCCGTGTAGAAGCACCCTTACTGTATGTGAGTGATGATAATCTTTACAGCTCTGCGGAATATATTGAGGCTATAAGGGTTCATTCACATCAACGGAAGTTACATTTAGAACCCCAGGCTACTAAATAACACTAGAAAACAGGACAAAATAGAGCTGCATGCAACGCAACATCATCCAGTTAAATCTGCCAAAATGCCAGCTAGACAAACCAAATAGACTCCATTCTAAGTAGAGATGAGCGAACGTGCTCGGCCCCGCCCCTTTTTCGCCCGAGTACCGCGATTTTCGAGTACTTCAGTACTCGGGCGAAAAAATTTGGGGGGCGCCGTGGCGGCGCGGGGGGTTGCGGCGGGGAGTGGGGGGGAGAGGGCTCCCCCCTGTTCCCCGCTGCTACCCCCCGCACCGCCGCGCCTCTCCCCGCCCCCCCGGCGCCCCCCGAATCTTTACGCGCGAGTACTGAAGTACTCGAAAATGGCGGTACTCGGGTGCGTAAGTACTCATTACGAGTACGTTCGCTCATCTCTAATTCTAAGCAATGGGTCCGATCGGTTCCATCATATGACCGGTTCATTTAGCATGGGGTTGCAGTTTTCTTGTTCCCTGAACAGAGCAAAAAACAGCATCAACTCCTAGCACTAATGTGAACAAGCCCTTGTGCACACGTAGAAATAAAAAAAAAGGCACAAAAAGTGAATTTTAAATACTTTTAATTAAATTCCATTGAAATTAGGAAAAAAAAAAACACAAATAAGTTCAAGAAATATTTAAAAAGAAATGAATGATATGTCAGCAGTAAATTTGGGTTTTTCAAGCATTCATTTGTATTACAAATATTACAATTAATGCACCAAAAAAGGGAAAAATTGAAAAGGACCCGCATTTCTTATAGCACACCCTCAATATAAAGAACAGGATTTATAATATACATTTATACTCCTATGTACAACATCTAATAGAATTCAAGAATATAGAACATCCAGAACTGACTGTTCACACTGAAAACCTCCCCAGCCAGTAAGAAAGGCCGGCCCGGCACACAGAGCAAGGCCACAAACCCCCAATACCAGGTTCACGTACAACCCACAAGAACACAGAGGACCCTGTTCAATCCCAGTTGGCGAAGATCAAGACAAACAATATTTTAAAAGGAAAGGAAATCTTTCTGCTCCATTCTTGGCTTCTTTTCCATTTCACTTTACATATCAGTAAAGGCTGGGTGGTATGGACTGAATAGAGGGTGACTGACAGCTTCTAAAACAGACTTAATGGTGATAGGCAAGATGAATGCGATCCTGAATTCTGCACGGGCTCATATTTACTGGCATCACCTTTGTAATTCCAGAGGAACTGACAGCCAAAGTGCTCAAATCCTCTCCTTCACATCACCCTGAGTGCTGTATAAATCTCACCGAGATGAAGAGCACGAATCCTGAAAAAGCCTTGAGTAATCCTTTCGCCGCTCTGTGCAAGCAAAGAACCCAAATTACGCCTATTCCTACTACTGTAAATGGCACAATGACTTCACAAGAGAACCCAGTGTAAACCTACAGCATCTTCCCCGTATTAGCCAGCAATTACACACACATGTATTCCTATAGTGTCTGCTATAGGCAGAAATATACAGGCGAAACCTCATAACAATTAAAGGCGGCCATTTTGTATTAGATTCTACAGGTTGTGACCTTTACGGTCACAAAGATGCAAAGACATGATGGAGGAAAGTATTCATAGTAAACGGGCAGTAAAATAGCTAACCTCTGTTATTTGTAGTAGTCTGAAATTGGGTCAATAGGCCATTTCTGGTATTGCAACCCGGATCCATTGCATTGAGCAGGATTAAAAAGAGCCTGTGACGACCGATAAGCACCATAGAAATTATGGTGCGTCTAGGACATGGAATGTAGAGTCTACTTTTGACATTTTACCTGTTCCCTTGCAATCATCCCTGAAAATCGGGGTGCGGTCTCTCAGCATGACTCTTTTTCAGCCAGTGCATGCACACGCCCATAGAGAACAGTGTGCGCGCATGCGCACTGACCAAGCATTAACATCCAGGTGTAACAGCACAGGACCGGGCAAATATAAGCACAACACCAGACTCCATGTTCCTCGTCCTATACACGCTGTAACTTAATTAACGGTACTTATTGGACATAACAGGTTCCCTTCAAGATACAAAACCAGATCAAGTCCATGGACCGGAGTAGTGCTGTTTATCGAATCTCAGACAACCCCTTTATATAGGGCCACATTCACCCTGCTCCTGGAAGATACGTCAAACGTGTCCATAGGCAGCTGTTTACCCACCGAAGGCCAAAGGAGTGTTCTTTTAGTCTCCGTTAGCATATATTTTCTGCAGTATGGAATAGATCAGTGTGGTGCACAATCCTGCAAACTACACAAAAACCGGTTAGCACATGGCATACCTTTATTAAAAAGAAGGATGCGACTATACACTTTTTGTTTTCTGTAGCCTATGGGCGATGGATACTACTGTATGGCCACATACGCTGCAGGTATCTGTTGGGAAAATGTGTGTGAAATGACCCTTATACTGTAGCGGATAAGGAAATCAATTATGAGGCTATCCTTGGCATTCCTGTTAATTTATCAGTGTGTACAGAAAAAAAAAACCCTGGGGAATTACATGGCCATAGGACAAATATTCCCAATCGAATCCACGCTGCGGTATCTTTCCTCAATAGGGAGGGGTCTGTTTGACAAGAACATACATACGGAGAAGAACAAAATAATTGTAAGATTACGTTATGTTGCTTCTGTATAAGAGTGTCCTCAGTGTACAACTTGACCTTCCGCTTATTGACGGATTGGCCAAAATATCGCCATGTCGGTGGCGCCCTTAGCTGTAACGTGAAGGTTTCTGCCAGCGTAAATATGTTCTTACTAGGTGTTAATCAAGAGCGACTTCTTGCTACAGAAACCACAAACACAGGGCGGCTACAGTATCTCCAATATCCAAAATGACACAATTACTACTAATTTGCAGTTGACCTGCTGGAGATGAGCAAGACACGGTGGCTCTGCAGAAGAGGCGTCTGCGAGGCACGGATTTAACCAGTAGCAGGCTATCTCACTGTGAAGACATCTGTTGATTTAGCCTCAGGAGGTTCACGCTGCTTAATGCTTTTTGCCGTTTCTGTCTGGAAGTGGAAATATAGCTTCTGCTCTTTGCTTAAAAAGTCCACAGAGTAACATTTCAGTGTAATCAACAGTCCCTTATTTACATCAAACTAATTGGTACAAACCTGAATAGAGTACAGAAAAAGATCACTTAAATTAGTGCAAAAATCCCGTAGACACACACAAAACACACAAGTGCCTGAACCTGCATCCAGCTGCATTTAGAGACATCTCTACTTCATATGACTAAAAGGAACCGAACAGAAATGAACCACATCGAACGACTTTCTAAGCGGCTAACTCCGAAGACCAAATATGTAAGAAGGTTCCACACACACGGAAAAAAAAGTAGTATCCATTACGAGGATGTGAAAAACATACAAAAAGGCCACGACGACAATATGCGCAAAGAAACATGAACTTTAAATCAAAAATCAACTTTTTTTTTTCTTCATTTGGAGAATATGGGACTCAAATAAAATATTTAAAACAGAATTGTATAAATATGTGCGGAAACCATGCAAAACAACAAGTGAGCGAGAAAATGAAGCGTATCTGAGATCTCCTATAGTGGACGCCATGGAATATTCTGGGAATGCACCTAAACGAGAAATCCACCCTAAAAAGCAGATGTGATAAGCAGTGTTGAAAATTTCCAACATGCTCAAAACGGGGGTAGAACCTCTGATTTTGGAGCTGCCCCGGTTAAGGTGGATTTCTCCCTTAAAATTCCTACATTGTGGCATTTTCACCTTGCAAAGCTAAGTAACTCTGGGCCCAAATCTTTGCAAAAAATTAAAAATATAGATTTTTTTTCCTTTTTCTTCTATACACACACCATTGGAAAATTCATATATTTAAGGCCCTGTTCCCACAGATCCACACTTCATCCGGAAAGGACCCCGGGTTAAGAAAAGTTTAACTATACGTGGCTTCTTAAGACATAGCAACCAAGCATTGTTTAGTGTGCCCTCTGTTCCACTTCCCAGCAGTGAAAGTGCAACACAGATAGCTGCATTGTGAGGCAATGACATCCTTAATACCTAAATTGCCTAGCAAGAAGTGCTGTTTTGCTTCCTGCTTTTGTGGTCCCTGGTCCTTTGGTGCTGTTGCATCATTATGCTTTGCCATCATCCATATTAGAACCATAGTTGCATCATACCTCAGTGCCTAATGGATGGTTTGCTAAGAACCTGCTCAGGGGGGTCCTGCCCCGTCAGACACACATTACAACATTGCACATCTTTATTTAAAAAGGTATATTCACAGGTGCAAAGTCAAATATTTATAGATTTTTTTTCTTTCTTTTTAGATTAAAAACAGCTCTTTACTAGAGTTCAGTATAAAAAAGTGCTTCAATTGGAAGATTTGCTGACAGCACTGGCAGAGCGTCGAAGCTTTCCCGAAACCTTAGTTCTGGTGGCGCGGGTAAGTGTCGGAGAGGTGGGCTCTGGTGCTTCCGGTCCTGTGCTCACTGACAGATCAGAACTGGTACTTGAGGGGAGACCTAAAAAAAAACAAAAAGCAAGACATTGAGAGAATATTTCCTCTGTTGTGACAAGACTTTCATGAGAAAGACGAGCAAGTCCCAACAGAAAAATGTCCAAGTCAACAGGTTTACACAAATACTGGTAATCTGATAGCATTTCTTCAGGATGACTGATGATATTCAGCGTTGGATCACTTGCTGGGATCTTCACTGCTATACATTCTTTAAGACACTGTCTACGTAACATTAGCTTAAGCAGAAGAAAACCGCGGCTCCACTTTTTATATACCACGTGCTCGTAGATCTTTCTTAGAACTCAGCTACCAAGGTATTGTTCCTTCTCAGTATGGAAGCAAATTAGAGAGATGTTCTATACTCTGGACACTAATTACTCATTAGATGGGTCCCTTGAGAATAGGCAGACCATAAATTGGCCTCCTGTTTAGACCTCGAGTGATGAGCTGTAATCTGTGGGGAATCCAACTAGACAATCCCTTTAAAAAGGTAAGTTAAAAGGACATTCATGGTGACCGATGCATACATTTTATGAAAAGAGCTTATGAGCAATGGTGGACGTCCCTGGTGTTGGCAATAAAAGACAAACTCCAAACATAGTGCACAACAGACCTTTTAAGTGCTGACGAGAACTGTAGATGTAGGAACCAATAGCAAGCAAATTGAATCACTATTTTCAGACCTACTTAAAAAAAAAAAAAAATAGAAGCTGAAATCCGATTGGCTGCCATGGGCCTGTTCCCCTAATCTTCATAAATTGGGTATACCTACCTATAACCATACAATACCCTAACACAGTAACTAGTTGTCACCACACACCTATGTTAGATAGAGCATGTATCTTCCAATATAATGAAAAAAAGATCTGGTACCGTGTTAGCCAGTATGCAATATATATATATATATATATATATATATATATATATATATATATATATACACATGAACAGAGGCATGGCACAATCATAATGGTGTGGATAACACCGAACGTCACAGTCGCCAAAAATGAAACAATCACTTTTTTGTAAGAAGTGGTAAAACTGCTTTTAGGTTGGGGTCACATGGGATCGAAATCCCGTGGAAATCTCACAGAATGACCCCATGGAAATACCGCATCTTCAAAACCAGCGGCCTTCTCTTCCCATAGAGAGCAGCCACCGCGGAAAGAATTGACATGCTGCATCTTTGAATTCCGCGTGACATGGTAATTTCGGCGCGGCTTGGCAGAGCTCGTCCACTTTGCTGCTTTATCCCAGGATAAGAAGCCGCGGGCGGAATTTCTATGAAGAAAGTCTGCACGGAAATTCCGCGGCAACTACCCCCTATGGGAACCCAGCCTTAAGGCTTGTTCACAGGAGTGTGTTTGTGCAGAGTGTTACATTGATTTCAATGCGTTCATTCCCATTTACATGCGATCACGGGAAAAAAATAAATACACAGCATAACCTATCCTGGCATGCATTTGTGCACTACAAGAGCAAATTCAGATCAATGGGTTTGGGTAAATGTGCATGACATAGGCAAAAAAACTGGTTATTCGATGCGTGTATACGCACAAAGTCAATTTGACTGTGCTAATTTTTTGTGTGAGCAAATGTGCGGTGCATTTGCGTACACAATTAGACACCACAGTGGGCAAAATACGTGGTTGTAAGTGCATTATCGTCGCACTAACATGCGGCGTATATGCATGGCCGAAATGCGCTTACACCCGTGTGAACAAGCCCCAACAAATGGTAATGCATTCAGGAATAGCCTTGCTCCCTGAACCTACCTATTGGGGCCTAACTGTCCTACAAAAGAGCACCCTCCTATGAAGGAGCATCTGGCCGGAGCTTGTCTATTATGCCTGGCCCAACCTAACTCTCCAAACCAAGTACTTACCTATAGATGACCCACAACAGTAGCCCATAGAGGAAATTTACTAAGCCCCCGGCACACGATGTACCAGTTCTGCCCCAATACAGTTTGCTGTTGGAGTGCATCTATTGTGTGTACCATAGCAGTGGATGCTATAACATACAACACCCAGTAGAACAAAATTCTGCCCCCCCCCCCCCCCCCCATTAGAAACCGCATCACTTGCCAATATTTCTGCTTGGTATTGTAGCTCTACCCCATTCACTTGAAGAAGGATGAGCTGCAATACTAGACAAAGCCCATACAAATGGCGCCGCTTCCGGAAAAAGCCAACATCGTTTTTTTCCAATCCTGGACAAGCCCTTTAACAATCTGTACTGCTTTCTAGGAATATTTAGTGATGGAAGGAAGCATCTATCAATAACCGAAAATGAAAGCGATTTAACGCGTTGGATAGCACGAGCGCGCCGGCCTTCATTCAGCGTTTACCGGATTCAGCTGTTTACTTCGGCTCTGGTATCCAAATAAAGCATGAATCATAAAGACAATGACATCCCGCAGATCCCGGATGAGCCGCGGTTACGTGAGCCCGCACGCTGATATTGTAAACAATGACTTACGACGCAATTATTCCCCGAAGAGGAAGATGACTGAAGGTCACGTCAGAATTGCTCGTCTGAATGGGAGCAGATGAGGGAGCAGCTATTAAACACAACAAAAAATGAATAAAATTAAAACCTGTGTGTAACAAATCCTTCCCAGCACAATTATAACTGTGCACCAAGGAATTCAGAAATGTCTGTTGCAATCGAGGACTGTTGTTGCTTGCAGTTGGCGCACGGTCTCTCCGGGCAGTACGGTAAGAGGGAATTTAATTTCATCACTTACTCTCTTTATGCATCATCTTTAAATCATGAGATCCTGCCACAAACAACTGCACATGCATACATCTCCCCGCGAAGCGTCCAACACAATGGAGGGAAGTGATAATGAAGTGGATGCCAGTGGAAACGCTGCGCTGGAGAATACTAAAGAGATGCACAGATCCAAAAGCGCTCAGATCCCGAAATGCAGGATGTGCTGCGTAATTACCTGATTAATAATATAGTAGAGCACCGCTGCGGTTTATGGCTGGTTAAGGACAGATTCACAAAGGGCAATTACGACTGTCAGTTAGATGGCCACAACACCCGAAGGCTGGCGGTACTACTGAATGGAACGCAACCCTAGACTGATCGAAAGCCGGCCATAAACATGATAGCGGGTCGGTGAACGCGCGTTAGTCAGGTAGTTACACTGTCAAAAAATAAATAAATCGCGCCCCTAGGAGTAGTTGGCGTTTTGCTGCAAAACTTGGCATGCAGTTCCATCTCAGGCAGATATGCGAATGATTAGAGTTGTGGTGATTAGATGAACGGTCTTGTCACCGGAGGACCTATAAGTGGTTCCCCCCTTGTCCCATAAAAGTCTCTCAAAGGCTCCTTGTGTGTAGTGACCTCTTCTTCCACTTGTGTAGAGCTTGTTGGTCACTAGACGCCTCTGCGACGCAGAGAAGAGATGTCACCCCGTTACCAGAGTCTGAGAGGGACGCATTATTGGGATGTGAGAAGCAGGATGGTCTTATCAACGAATTGCCGCCACAGGGGACATTCTGACCAGACTGTTAGGACCAGTGAATGCATGAGGACACACAAGGCGATTGGGCTTAGGATGCCCTCGACATACCAGCAGTAGAGAGGATTGTCTGATTGTCAAACACACACCAGCAGCTCCAACTGTTTCATTGTCCGCCATCCACAGACAGGTTACACTATCATTACACTCCTGTCTCTATCGGAATTATTTTCAGGCGCTTGGTTCAAGGACACTTGGTCTCCCAGCGACCATTATATTTGAACCATGTTCGTGTCTGGAGACCAAGGGGCGAGCGCCTCAGTCCAGCCTTTGCTGCGGAGCGGCACACTGCCCCACCCACTGCTGGTGTGATAGTCTGGGGGTCCATCACATACAACAGTCTGTCACCCCTAGTAGTGGTACGAGGGACAATGACAGCTCAGTGATATGTTCAGGACATCCTGCAGCCACATGTGTTCCTCTCATGGCGGGGTTTCAAGAGACATTTCCAAGCAGGAGGATGCTCAGCCACACACAGCAAGGATGTCACAGGGATGTCCCCACAACATTGCTACACCTCTGTGGCCTGCCTGGTCGCCAGATTTATTGCCAATAAAACATGTATGCAATCATCTGGGATGCCAAATTCAACTAGAGCCTCCATGTCCAGCTGTATCACATCTTGTATACAAGCTAGAGGCGATACAACAGGGTACTAGAGCCTCTATGCCGCCCGTATCACATCTTACATCCAAGCTAGAGGCGGTACAACAGGGTGGTAGAGCCTCCATGCCGGCCTGTATCACATCTTGTATCCAAGCTAGAGGTAACATAGTATGTAAGGCCGAATGAAGACAGTGTCCATCTAGTTCAGCCTTTTTATCCTCCTATGTTGTTGATCTAGAGGAAGGCAAAAATCACATCTTATATCCAAGCTAGAGGTGGTACAACAGGGTACTGGAGCCTCCCTACAAGGGCTCAGTTTTCCACAATAAATTCCCCTTTTGCTCTGATATTGTAATCACTCATTTATAACAATTTTACAATTACATAGACAGAGTTTAATTACATTCTGACAACTTGTAGGGAAGGGATTTTTTTTTTTTACAAAGAATGCATTTCACTTGAATCTACCTTAAAGCTGCTGTCATATGGGCGTCACAATCGGGCGAGATTTGTCCGTTGAGACCCACAAATTCTGCACAAATATGAACCCTATTCTTTTGAATGGGGTCCATACACACAAGTGATGTTTTCTGGCATGGCACCACGATGTGATGCTATGCAGGAAACAAACTGCAGTATGCTCTATCTTTTGTGTGTGCTCTCGCATCGCATCGTCCATTGTCTGCAATGGGGCCGGCGGCAGCATCGCACAACTTGCTAGGTGCACATGTTGAAAACAAT
Organism: Eleutherodactylus coqui; assembly: GCF_035609145.1. Lineage (NCBI taxonomy): Eukaryota > Metazoa > Chordata > Amphibia > Anura > Eleutherodactylidae > Eleutherodactylus > Eleutherodactylus coqui. The sequence goes on along the minus strand of NC_089839.1, from coordinate 77,923,556 downwards.
GGGAGGATCGCCGCGAACCTCTGCTGCGGCAGCAAATAGATTTTTCCCTGAAATGATGCAAGGCGGTTCTGCCTTGAAAACAGCTTGCATCAACCGGGGAATTCACATGGTGGCGAGTGGATGTGGGATTCACGGCCCTATATTGTGTTCGCTTATGTGAAATTAGCGTAAGTGTTCACACTTAAGGCGAGAATGCAAGTTTTTTTTTAAAGTAGAGACTAGGATTTACACAAGGAAGATTGTATCTTTACATCTTTGTAAGGCAATTGGGAAATCTCCTAAATTTAGGTGGCCCACAGGGGTCCTGGTACTGCAGCTTTAATACAGATGACAAACAGCGCCCTTACTATTAAAGGGGCTCCTTATTTTTTTAAGCTTCTGGCAATTCAATATATGTCTGAAAATAGTATTCTCGAGTTCCAGGATTAGAAATGTAAATAAACGGTCTATCAGAATATTGAAGCAGAGAAACACGAAGCCTGAATGCACAAGGGCCAGCGCTCTATGCCATCCCCGCTCAGTGCCCGAGCTACAGTAATGTCACAGTACGACTCCTGAAACAGAACTGTGGCTAGGCGTTACTTCACTGAGGCGGACTGTGGCGCCCCCTCCCACTTATACCGTCAGCTTAACTAAATCTGTCCCGCCTTCCCAATAAAATGTAACACAGTAAGCATAGCGCATGTCCACATATACTGCTATACCACGATCCACAATACACACATACATTACAAACACATATTACACACATAGAAATATACACTGCACATACTAAATAGAGTTTTCCAGGCCGAGCTGGCGGTGGGTGCAGGGCTACACTGGGGATGAAGTGGAAGCCGCTGCTCCGCTCTATGCAGTGGACGGCACTTGTAATTGCAGGCACAGCTCCCATTTATTTCTCTCTGCTGTCAAAGGCTGCGACAACCGACAGCCGGTACTCAGGACATCCAGTGGTGTCAGTAGCCTGGGAGGATATCAGGCTGCTAACCTCCAGTGTATCAGAGGTCTTATCTGGGGCTACAATGGTTTATTACTTATATTCCTATGCAAATATGTGTTTGGACAATAATAAAGTGAAATCATCTGCTTTTACACAGAAATATCATTGTTCAAAAAACCCCGTTGCATCGTGTATATTTGAACAATAATCATTCCGTGTAAACAGGGTCAACGACTGGATGATGAATGAGAATGGTTCATGGTATGTAGGTATGAAAATCCTTGCTCGCTTGTTCAAAGATCGTTGCGTGTAAACCGCGAACGTGTAGTCGGTGTTTACATCACTGCTACTGAACAAGTTCTCTGCCTGTATAAACCAGCCACACCGCTGAACGAGTGACTCTGTCATTATTTGCTCCTTCGTCCGTAAAAGAAGGTAAACTTAATTTGTAAAATCAGCAGATTTGACTTCATCATTGTGCTGCAGCCACCTACTTGTACAGGAACGTAGCTGATGAACTCTGCTGCAGCCCCGGCTAAAAGATTTTATAAGAATTGTGGATTGATGACTGATCTACTCCCTGGGTAGCGGCACTGCTGCATCCGCTGGGTACCGGCTGTCGCAGCCTTGACAGTAGAGAACAGCTCCCAATCCCGCTGTGATGGAAGCTCAGACTGGGCATGTACGGCACAGCTGCTGCAAGGCACTGCCCTGAAAGCAATGCAAGTTGTGACGCCTCATAAACATGCCAAGTACCAGCCCATGTGTATGGGGCATGACTGGGCACATGTTGTACCCAGAACCTGGCGCTTCTGAGACAATGTAAGCTATATGATGATTAGTGCGTGGAGGCAGAATGGGGGATTGGCGAATTTGGGCAATAGTTGGGCCACCGACAGGGTACTAAGCAAGAAATTGCACACTTGTTGGAGTCACTTGATTTTTAGCTCACCTAAAAATCGGCCCATGTATACAGGCAATCGTTCATAGACGGGATGGTCGGTAAGAGATCTGTGGCGCGCTCCGCCTGCATTCACTGCACGACTTTTACTCGTGTGGAAGCAAGAGAGTGATAGCCGTGGGCAGCTTATGAGCCCAACCGTTGTCCCGTGTAAAGGTCCCATTAGTCCTGCATGATGACATCACTGCGTGCATTCTTAAGGTTGTGAGGCCACATCTCGGCCGATCCGTTGGGGCTTTTCAGTGCAGTTTCCACACTGAATATATGTGACAATTTACAGCACAGTACATGTAGATGGAGTATTCAGGGATTTCTGTATTTTGGGGAATTATTCAGATTTTTTGGATCCACAGCATGTCCATTATCTTGCTAACTGTTATGGATTTTCAATAAGGTGGTCATCCTTTTACATGCATCCATTTCAATGGGATGTCCGTGTAATTCACGGCCAATATGGGCTCTTTAGAATGAGAGACACTCTTTGTAGCTGCTCTAAGGTCTGGCTTGTGGATGTAGGTCCCGTCTAATAATTCAGAAGTCCCTAATAGGGGCTCAAATGAGGTTTCTAAAAGTAACCAAATTATTTAGCCATCATGTTCGTGTAGACAAAGCCTGAAAGAAGTCTGTGGAAATGGACACTATTGTTTATATTGCAAATTCTAAGATAATTTCTCCCTATTTGCTACATAAAAAAAACACAAAATCAATATATGAGCATGCTTTCACAGTTTAGTTCTATGCTGGCAGCCATACATAAACCAAAAAAGTCACCCAAATGGGAAATTGAAAGGTCATTACCTGCCACCCACATTCACAGTGAGGATTAGATGCTCCAAACAACAGAGTATTTATGGAGCCCCTATTCACCCAACCCTCTTCCTTCTGTTCACCACTAAGAGGTCAGCAGATCATTGTCAGGGGATTTAACTGGATGCAATTATATCATTATTCCAAAGAATACGTCTTTGCAATCTAAAACTCAACTTGCTCATAGATAATCGAATGTAAATTGTACCCAATGATCTCCAAGAATGAGGTTTTGCAGCCACCAATATAACCATTGTCACTGGTTTTACTAATGGCCAAAACTGTCTGGTATGTGGCTAATCACCCTATTTTTTCTTATGTAATTTGGATTTTCTGTTGTGGTAAGAAAATACTACACAACTACGTTCAGAATTGAGACTTGGACCAAGTCGTACTAAATGTATACTATCCTGCCATGCCAAATGCACAAGAATCGAATAGTATTTATTTACATATGTTAATACTTAGTGGGGCTCCTTTGGCCCTAACGACTGTGGATACTCGCCATGGAATACTTTCTACTAACGTCTGATAAACTTCAGTTGTTATTTCCCTACATTCACCCTGCAAACATCTGGCGAGTTCTCTTAAAGATGATGGATGTTCTTATCTCCTGACCCAACCTTCCAGTTCGTCCTAGACATGTTCAGTAGGGTTCAGGTTGGGAATCTGCGCAGCCGGTCCGATTGTGGAACATCCATATCCTCAAACCAATGTAACAGTGTTAGATTTGTGACAAGCCATGTTGTCTTGTTGGATGTATGGCTAACCATTCCCAGAGTGTTATCAGAATAAAATCGGCAGCACATTATATAGAATTCCAAGGCACACCTCCATGTTCATAGTTCTTGCCACTTACAACCAACAGACCAAGACCATGCCACGTAAAACATCCCCATAACTGTTAGCACAACACACTCAGGCAGAAGTTGTCCCCAGGCATCTTCCACAACAATGTACGTCCATCTGATTTGAAGATGGAGTAGTGCAATTCCTCATCCCATAGAACGTTCTTCCATTGCTCAAATGTCCAATGACTAGACTCTGCTCCACTGTAGATGGACCAATGCATTTTCTTTGAGAGAACTCACCAGACGTTTGCAGGATAAATGGAAGGCAATACCAACTGAAGTATATCAAATGTTAGTAGAAAGTATGTCATGGAGAGTATCTGATGTCATTAGGGCCAATGGAGCCACACTAATTATTAACATATGGTAATAAATACTACTATTGATTCTTGCTCAATTGTCCAATTACTTTTGGTAGGATAGTGTAATTGTAGGGGATAAGACAAAAGCTAATAGTTCAGTGTAGTCTGTATATAAAATAGACGCCCTACTGAAAACCACAAGTGTATTAGTAGGAGTCAAGAATCTTGCAATCATATAACCAAGTCCACCAACCACTAGCTAAAACACTCAAACTAATCTATTGCTTGAAAGTGTACCTACTATCATATCATTCTCCCCTCTAGGGTTACCTTCTACGACAGTGCGTGAGCGCCCCACAGTTATCCCAATGACCATCGCTCCTCTGCTTTCACACAAGACCAATAGTCGTTCAGTGGACGGAGGTGGAGCGCGCTGGAGAACTCTTCCAGCCCACCCACCTCCATTCACTGTAAACAGGCAGGCAGTCATTCAAAGATGATCTGCCGCCTGTTTACATGGACCGATAGTTGCTTGGTTTTTAAGTGAGCTAAAAATTAAGCGACTCCAATAAGTCAGCAATGTCTAGCTCAGTGCCCTTCTAGTAGCCATGTGTGCATGGCCTATCACCAAAAATGGCTGTTTCCATCGTTTATTCAGGCTATAATCACCCAATATAAGTACCTTTCATGTAATATAAAATGGCCTTAAACACTGTACTTTCAACAATATCTGTAGAACACAAGCGAATATAAGAAACTTTGTAAATAACTTTTTTGCGAAAAATTCCATTGTAATGCTCTTTTTCCCATGTGGTGGTGGTGCAGGGGAACTGATCACTCCCTCACCGTTTCTAGGTGATTATTTGGGGTCTCAACCAGCAACAGAATTGTTGATCAGTTATTTGTCAAGAGATCCTCTCCCAAACAAAGATTGTCCATCTTAGCTAAGCCCCTTCATTCCCTCTCAAAGTAGCACATTTGGGTCAGTTCTTGACGGTATTATTGTATCTTGACACCACCAGGAAGTCCTGGTGGAGTAAAGATTGACAGGGGGTTGCCGTCCCCAGCACCTGATTGGCTGGACAGCTGGTTGGCCTGTAGGTCCTGGAAGGCCACTAATGCTTCACAAGCGCGGAGCACAAGAGTGGACTGCGGCAACATTGTGAGCGGTGACTGGTGGAGTGGCCCTCATGGAACACAATGTGAGCGGTGAGCAGGGGAGTGGCTATCATCTAGCACAGAGGCGGGGGGGGGGGGGGGGTGGCGTGAAGCGGACCGGCGGCTCCTGGGGCGCAGCAGAGAGGCGCTGGGCAGCTACCTGTCCTGGTGGCGGACCACGAGTGGGGCCTACGGCAGCATTGTTAACGGTCTGTGGGGGAGCGGAGGTGAAGGAGCACACAGGATCGGGGCGGCACGAAGCTGACAGCCGAGACGCAGCAATGAGGCGGCGGCTGCCCTGGAGTTGCAGCGTGTGCATTGATGGGTGCCTGCCCTGCAGCCTTACACAGAGTAGATTCTCTTCTTAGGCTTACATTATTACATGTTAATGCTGCCATGGTACAGCGTTAACATGGCAGCATTTACAGCTGATAATATAAGGCTAAGAACACAACCAAGTCAGGCTAAGGCTGCAGGGCAGGCACACATCAATGCACACTGTGCTGCTAGGACCTTCCTGCCTTGACCCTATCAGGAGCTAGGTGTGCCTTCTGTCAAAGCTCTAGCTTCCGGTAGTGTGAAGATACAATAATACTGTTCTTGACTGCCTATAGACATGCCTGGTAGTGAACGGGGTAAAACTTGTGGTAAGAAAGTGGTTAAAGAGACTCTCACCATCTTTTTCCACTCATCTCTAAGGGCAGACTTAGGTAGTGTCTGTCACACTGATTACAATAACATCTACACTGTGGAAATGTGCAGTAGTTTTGGAGAAACTTTCATTTTACTTACGCAGCACATGCACAGAGGACTACTTAAAGTATTCCAGGATATTCATGAGCTGCAGCTACCTCCACCCACCCCACCCTGATTGACTACTGAGCATAGAGAGAGCTGCCAATCATTGGCTGGGGGGCAGGGTGGGAGTGGCTAGCTGCAGCTCATGAATATGTAGGACTAGTTCTGTGTCTGGCTACTATTAATAAAATGCAAGTTTCTCCCAAACTACTGCACCGATGCAAACATATCACTGTAATCGGTGTGCCAGGCATTGCATTATGATGCTCTCAGTGAGGGTTGCAAAAAGATGGTAACAGAGATTCTTTAAATAGATGCCCCAATTTAAAATTTGTCCTGGTGACAAAATATCTGTATACATAAGTAAATAAGTAAAACAGTAACAGAAAAATCCTACAATGAAAGTACACAGATGTAAAATCTATTAACAGGTCTGCATAGATCCGCATGTTGGGACGCTTTGTGAAATTCTACACTTTATAAAATATATATCTGAATTGCAGAAGGATTTTTTTTACCATAATACAACAGACAAAGTAAAATGTATAATATGATTAAAAAACAAGGAGATTAGCGAGAAAAAAAAAATAGGAGGCGAGGAGAAGACAAAAATCTAATTCACTGATATTTAAAGAAAACGGTTCTGTGAAAAAATGCAGATGCTTGTTAGTCTGGGGTTAGGAATGAAAATTCTTTATCCTTTTTTTGTTCCCTCGGGGCATGGAGATAGGGGGAGGGAGAGGCTTTTTGTATCATATGTTCCTGCAGCTAAACAGAATGGCAGATGGTCAAATTAATACAAATTCAGCCAATTGGGCAGGCTCAAGCCGTATTCATGCAAGCCATTCAACAATACTGCTCCTGTGCATAGAGAGAACAGTCCAAACAGGCAGGACGGTGTAAAGGCAGCCGCACCTAAGTGCTTACAACACTCACAACATTCCATTAGCCCGAAAAACTTTACACATTCCATCAGTCAAAACTTTCTTCTGGCAAATCTTTAACTATGCAATCAACCTTGAAGCTTCTTCTGAAGCATCTTGATTGATAGAGAGACAGCAGCTGCACAACGAGCAAGTAATAACCACAGAAGATAAAGCCTTTCATACAAATATTGTAATTCCACTTGCAAGCTGCCTGGCACGAACTCTAATTACTTGGCCTTTTTCTTGTAATGAAACTTTGAAGGTCTGTTTCCACACCAAGCTGTAAACCAATTAACCCGCTTTATTCCAGACAGGGTGTTCTAATAGTGACTGCAAGAAGGCACTAGAAGAAATATTAATCATCAGTGCAAAGCAAAGCCAACAAAACTAATTAAGCAATAAAGGAACCTCAAATTAAAAAAAAAATCAAAGATCTAATTATTTGTTCAATAACAATTAACTTAACTATTTCTTATTATATTTATATTATTATATGGAATGAGCGCCTTCTACAGTGACATATACATTGCTATGGCATTGAAATAGACTCAAACCTTCAATAAAATTAGGAGAAATGTTGATTTTTTTAGTCTTTGTAATTAACAGAATATTGGGACAAACAAGGTAGATTTAAAAGCCAATATTCCCAACATTGAAAATTAGGAAGACAGAAATTAACACAGCAGCAATGTGCAAATAGCAATGAATGAAAGCGTGAACGTGCGGGGGCAAACTCCCAAGAAGCCAGTGGTTGTGAAAACTCTTAGGCCCTTTTACACGGAATGAATATAGTTAAAAAAAAACAAACAACTAAACCTGAAAATGTTGGATTGTGTAAAACTGAACGATGATCGTTCAGTGTAAGTACGGCCAATGATTCTTGTTAATTTGGGGATCAGATGTGCTCCAATCCTTGGAACAGACTCCTGAAAGACCAACTATCAAGTGAATGATGAAAAAGTTTAAACAAATATCTGCGCGTGTAAACTGAGGTCATTTCAAAGCAAACGACTCAGTCATCATTCGCTTGTACTAATGATTTCTCACTCCGTGTAGATGGACCCATACCGGAGTAATGTTATTTTGTGGTTTATTTACTTTGTCCACTTTCCTTAGCCTGCTCTCACACCGATGCTTTTTTTCGCAATTTTAATGGATAGGCACTCGATCACGGCGCTTTCCAGCACTGCGATTTTCGAGCGGAGTCTGTTCTATTTTTCGGCGTTTAGCGCACCTCAACAATGACGGCGAGTGCTAAAAGCCGGGCATCACATACTGATCAAGGCAATGTTCGAAAAAGCTTTTTAATAAAGATGACTTCTTATGCCACGGAGCCAAATGTTGCTGCTCACTGGTTTGGGGACAATGTAGGTGGATTCAAAATGTGCAAAAGCAAAGCCAATTTCTGAATTGACAAACATCCAGAATGACATAAAAAGATAGAAGCACTCTTCAAGTTTGTAATGCACCTTATAGATGTTCAATGTGGGCGCCATTAGTGACACTGGACAATCTAAAAAGAACACATCTCTGCTGCAAAACAGGATATGCGGAGATGTTTTTGGGCAGAACTGGACTATCGATATGACATCTGCTGTGTCACCAACTGCGCCACAAGAACTATCTGTAAGATGCAATAAAAACTTGAAGAGTAGTTCTATCTATTCATGTCACTCCAGTTGTTTATTTATGTATGAAGAATTTATCTCTACTTTTGCCCCATTTTTTACGAATCCCCCTGTATTTAAAACAAGAATTATAAATGATAGTCTCCTACTAATTGTGATGGCTAGTGTTATGGCTCCAACTGGCACAAGTGATGATAATGTGTATCAAACCTAGCATTATTAAGCGTATACAGTAATTAGATGGCACCTCGTGCCTCCATCTTCCTTTCTAAAAATCCTTCACGACTAGTAACACCCTTATAATTTCCAGTGAGAAACACAATTTTATGCATCGCTCCTCATAAGGGAGGAGATTTAGTATGCACTCTTGTTTCTTAGCATTCCAAGGAATAATTTAGCGTCCACCCCCCTTTCCCTTGAGGTTACAGCTTTAGTTCTGATCATTATGCCTTAGACCAGGCTTCCTCTGCGTCCTTCATTATATACAACAAGTATGCTGTCACTATCTTTCAGTCCTACTGCTGAATTGTAAATTGCCCAGACAAACAAGCAGAGCCAAGGAGCCTGCAAAGGTCACACCTGGCGTGTGGCCAGCCTGCTCCCTGCTCTGTACACCATTCCCTCCAATCTCTAGGTTCATAGCACTCAATGATTCCTCTTCTTTTGTCTGCCTTTCCTCTCCCAGCTGTTCCATTCAGAAGCCCAATCTGCCCTCCCCCAGGAAAGAAAAAAAAAACGAAAAAAAAAAAAAAAAGGTACTTATTAAGTTTAGCTAACTCAAAGGGCTATAGTAGCACAGCACGTGCCGATTCTTATCTGTGTATCTCCAGATCCTATTCTATGCTTCTTAAGCTTACAGAGGCAACGAGAGAGAGGCAAAAGAAAAAGTAAATGGATTTTAACTCCCATTGGCGCCCCTGCAGCAATTCAAACAAAAGTGCAAAGCAACAAAGACATGTTCCAGTATGGCAGGTGCTGGTGTCAGATTCCGCCCCAAGCAAACAGAAGCGGGAGAAAAAAAAAGGAAAAAGAATGTGCCTTTCCGTTGAAGCTCAGACATGCAGGGGCAGGGGGAATTACTAATGGTGCGCAGTTATTGTCAGTGCCACTACAGTCAGGTGTTCATTCCCAATAACACTTGTTTCAGAGAAGCTTCTCTGGGAATTTGTTTTCTTTTGATTGAAAGGGAATTTTTTTTTTGCAGTCTTTGGAGCCCCCATTACAAGCCACATAATAAGAGCAGATTAGTAAAAGAGAAAAGCCACAGTGAAACAAGCCAGGGTTACCGGTGCAGCCTACTATTAGTACAACGTCTTACCTTCTTCATAACCGTTAAGACTTTTTTTTTTAATCTAAAAGAAAGGAAAGAACAGAGAAAAAAACAACAACAAGGAGTAAGTACAACACAAGCTGCATCGGAGCATGAGCCATAAGCCTTTTATGTTGGGTCGTTAATCTAGAGCGGCTACATTGTGCGATGAAGATACAAGTGCGGGTAACGCACAAAGGTAGCCGATCTATTAGGTAAGAATGCAACCTACAGGACTGAATCACTAAGCCACCTGGTCACTGGCCCCCGATATACAGAACGACAGGCAGGAGGGCTTAATTACTAAGGAAAATGTGACAGTTTTCTGGTGCAAACTGTACCAAGCTGCTCATCTTGTAAAGAGTTTGGAAGGTAGAATTTTAGCAACGAGCAACTATTTCTCTGCAAGGAAAAGATGTAGTTACATTAAAAAGTAGTTATAGATACAACTGCAAATCTGTTTTTGGAGACAGACTGTAAAGTACTTTTGAGTATCACAAATACAAGGTCCAGCATTTATCTTAAGGACACGTAAGGGTATGTTCACATTTGCGTTCAGGGATTCAATTTCCTTACTCCACTATGGGAATGGGAAAGGGGAATCACCTGGCCTAAAGCACCCGCTGGGTGACGAAACCAAATGGACCCCATTGACTGTAATGGGGTCCGTTCAGTAGTTTGGAATTTTACCTGATGAAAGTAGGACTTTTTCGTCCAGCAGATATGAACATACCCTTTAAGGTCACACTTACCTGTTGCCATTTTTTTTTAATAGGCTGTGCAAAACACTTCACAATGACCATACTATCCGTAATAGACCGTGACAATCATGGGGTCTCTGATGGGTCAGGTGAAACGCTGGACCCCCAGGGAATGAGCAATCTTTTAGGACTCCATCTACAGAAGAACTTTCAGTACTTTAGCTTGTAAGTAGTAAACAGGGTGGCATTCTGCAGGGAAACGGATGGAATTGGAGAGCTGGGGGTGGAGGCGCATTGTTATTTACAGGAGGCGGCTTCTGGCTGTTATTCTTTTTTCATTAAGCATTATAGCGCAGAAAAAAAAAGATAACTCCTTTCAAGTCAAAAGGATTAGTTTACATCCTAGAACGCAATACCATAATCCTTCATAATTACAAGCAAACCCACAGGGAAGACCAACGTTCTGCACTGGTCACATTCTGCTGGGGTTGTTTATTTCAGATTTCAAGTTGTCACATATTCAGAAGCAAATTCTTAAAAAAGTGATAATGCACATATTTAATCCATAGTTCTAATGCCCCGATATTAGCTTCATGCTCTACCTGCTTACACTGCAAGGACGGTCATTGAGTGCTCAGATATACAATATTTACACTTCCTACATGCTATAATACATGATTATACAAGCTTAAAAACTGCAGAAACTACAGAAAATGCCAACTGCACAGTTGGCTTACCGATTTACAAAAAGGTGAAAGCAAGTGTAAATATTTAGAGTCTATGCTGAGATACGATCACTTGAAGTTAGGGAGGTTTCACATCTGCAATGGAACCGTCGCAGAGCCGGCACAAAATACCAAAATAAGAAGTGCTGCATGCAGCGTGTTCTCTTCCGGTGAAATGCCAGGCAGCTGAGCGGAAACCAAATGGATCCCATTCTAGTCAAAGAGGTCCTTCTGCTTCTGTCATAAGATGGACCACTACGGCCAAAGGATTCCCCTCTCCAGCTCTCCGAACGAAGCAACAAACTGGAATCCCCACCGCAGATGTGAAACCACCCTTGGTTCCATACTCGTTAGACTACAGTTTGTCTGCATCTTGTAACTTCAGAAGGACTGGTAGACTCCTATGTATATCGGGGTACCTCTACTTTCACCAGATTGTTTGAGGAAAGAAGCACTGGTCACATTGCATTTCAATGCCTGATTCTTTTGTCCTCCCTGGAGATAAGCTGCTGCCAGAGGGTCTGGCTGAGGCTTTCTCCACTGTTCCCAAACGACCGCTTGGCCAGACTGAACAATCATGTGTATGGGGGTTTCAGGAGAAGGAGCTGTCCGCTGAATAAATATTTAACTGACAGCTATTACAGGTATATGGGCACCTTAAAACCGCACTACTGAGTGTTTGGTAACATTCCCTGTCCCAATTCATAAAGTCACTGTATTTGTAAAGTGTGAGGGTGCGTATTACAGCAGATTTTATTTACCGAATTACTTTTTAACACTACAGTAATGTATGGTTATGGCTGAATGGACACAAAGTTAAAGTTAGAAATTCTATAAAAGTTGAAAGGCTACTAAAAAAATAGGAAGCAATTTTGCAATAGGTCTTTATTAAAAACTTCCTACTGCACTGTATCTACAACTCCGATGCAGATTGTGTCTTTATGGTAACAGACAGTCTGTTTAGTGCAATTCTACAGACTTATTTAAAATTTATCTCCCTACATTTGTTGGGATAGCAAGAAAAAGAAGAGATAGAAGGGAACATGTCTGCAGGATCAGACTACACAACATTTGTTTGCTGTCTGTTACCATGGAGACACGTAGGTCAAAATAGGAGCTGCGGAGACTAAATGGTAGAAATTTTTTCTTTAATTACAACCCAATTAAATGGCTTTATTTTCCATTTCAGATGAATTGAAAGCCTAAAAAATTGGTTGCAATGGTGTTCATGCTGTAACCTTTAAGAATGCCTGATCATGTGAGATAAATATTAAGGGGCAAGACAGAAGAAATTACCAGCGACTAAAAACACAACATTGCATCTTAAAACTCAATGACCGTGAAGCTGCGGTTTTGCGTCTCTTTGATCAAATCCTGCAAATCAGGGAAATTCTAGTGGAAACCCATCTGCTGCTTGCAGGTGTACAGAGACTTGGCAAAATGTTGGAGCCCCAAACAAAGCCAAAGTTGCGCAGGAACGGCCAAAAAAAGAACAATATAAAATGCTAGTGTGCCAAAGTCGCAGTCCAGATCTCGATCGAATTGTGAATTTGTGGCTGGACAGGAAGGACGAATGTTGATTCTCCACATGTGGAAAGCGATTGGAGGCCTAGCATAGACTATAATTTCTGGTTGTGGTGCGAGAATTACAATGGCAATGTCAGTTCCTTTAGAGTAGTGTTGGTTTCCATTTGATCAATGACAGCTTATGGTTATATCTGAATGTCTGGAACGTAGTGGTGTGAACCCAGGCAAAGGTGTATCCAGTGCCCGAGAGGCTGCATTAAGCCAACGCAAGGTCTTCTATCCCCTACACAAAAACCATGGGCAAGTAAATCATATATTACTGCAAGGAACAACAGTACGACCAAAGAGTCAAGTGAACAAATTGCTTATCTCCCTTAGCAATACGCGGCCGGGATTCAGCATACCGATAGTACACTGCTCAAAAAGAGGAGAACAGAGTTTTATGAGGACAAAAAAAGTGTCCTGTTGTAGGAGGGCAAGCAAGTCCTTTGATGGATGAGAAAAAAGAAGCAGCCTGAAAGGTTTGGAAAAGGGAATGTTTGGGGTGGACAAAGAGAAAAGGTGAGGAGGGGGAGAACAGATGTAGGCACAGAAGGGGAGAAGATATCTAGAAGGGAAAAGGACACAATAGGTCAGAAATGAATGAGGGCAAGAGGGAGGGGGGCTGGAAGGAGTAACAATAGCGTGAAGGGGAACTGACACTGAACAAGAGATCCACTGGGACAGGGGGTAGCAGAAGTCATATTGCTGACGGCTGGAGAGATGAGCAGATGAATTGTTTTACTAGGACATATTAAATTCTTACTTGACTATAGAAAAAGTGCATCAGATGATATTATATGTAAATGTGCATACATACACATTCATTAGATATAGCCTCATGGAAATGAACTATAAAGGAAATTTAATTTTGTGAATGATTTATGCTGAATGCTATACAGTGACTGAATCTGAAGCAAGGATCTCTATAGAATAAATGCATGGACATGCTAGAAGTGAAAGAATGATATATAATTAATCTCCAGCATCCTCCCTCCCTGCCCTCCGCTCCAGACGCCAGCCCACCCTCAAGCTATGACAGCTGTTAAGCAGGGCTCCTCTCCGCCCCGGACAGCACTGGAGATGCACAACTGCTGTTCTCTAAACGGTTAAGCTGTGGATAGTCATACATGTGGCAGATCAATTACTGAGCTATAGGGGCTAGAAAAAGAAAGAGTTCTATTCTGGAGCTCAAGAACAATGAAATAATAATATGAAAGGCTTCGATGACCGATATAGTTTATTAAATCGGACGTGTACACTAGCGGTCTTCTTCAATGCAAGTGCTTCACTTGGGGTCCATGTAGACTTGAAGGTGGGTTTAGTCCACTCAAATGTGAAAAACTAGTAGGAGATTGTATGGTTTACCAGTAACCATCCTCTGACAATATATAATACAAGGTATTGGTATTTTAAAGAATTGCTAACTTATCTGCCATCTTCTGTCTCCTCAAACTTCAGCTGAACTTAAATTCCATTATAATTCATAGCTCAGTCCATCTAGCTATTCTTTCGTTACACGCATTTGGCTGAGCGTGCATGTGCAGAGAGAAAAGCCTCTGCAAGACACCTCTGGCAGCAGCTTATCTCCTTAGAACAAATAGATTGAGTAGTTGAAATCCAACTATCTGATCCTTATCTGCCTGCAGTCAGGGAAAGTTTCGGGAGGCCGCCATACACACAAGATGATCGCTCCAACTGAAATCAGCGGGTTTGGCCGATCTATATCTATTGTGTATGGCCACCCATAACCTCACAAACTTCTTTTCCTCAACTCTTTACCAAGAAGTTCCCCATTTCATAAGTGGAAGTCTTGGCTTAGAGGTAATTTGCTCCAGCCCACACAGGTAGGTTGGGAGTCACACCTGCATCCCTGTTCGGTGTATATAATAAAATGGCCGAATGAATGAAAAAAAGTCTATTGAGCATTTGGCATCCATAATTCCATGGAAGCATAGCTAAGTGTCTAATCATACTAGAGTAAGACCTCATCATTGAGAAATTTGTCTGCTTGTTCCCAAAACCTTTGTATCCATGTTGACCTGGCACTTGGAACACATTTTATTGTTCAGCTAATTAAATGTTTTAATGCACCTTCCAGATGTTCAACGTGGGCGCCGTTGATGACACTAGGCGACCTTAAACAACGTATCTCCGTTACAGTGGAATCCACAACAAAGACTATACTGGGACGTGTCTGGACCGAACTTGACTACTGACCTGTCACCAACGGCATCCACTTCTGTAAGGTGCAATAAAAACTAGAAGAGTTCTTCAATCTTTCCATGTCATTCTAACTGTTGGATGTATGAGTAAATCAGCTTTACTTTCACACAATTGTTTTTGTATCACCCTGTATATGTAGTAGAAGGTTATCCTACTCTTCATTAAACAATATACTGCCATAGTGAATTTTCTTCTGCCTTGACTATACATACGGGAGCCTAATGATATAATAATTGTTAGCGTGATTAAGGTATCTAATGGAAACATAATTCAGCTATCCAATGACATAAAACTTAATATAGAAGGACATATTAATTAGGGCTTCAACACTTACTAACCCCCTTGACATGAGATTGTCAGCTATGTTAAGCAAACAAAGATGTTTATACATACATTTAATTATGCTAATGTCCCCCAATAGCGCCAAGAATGTGTTTTATCTAATGTGTATTGAAAAGTGACAAGAATATACCTAATTGAGTCCATTAGTGCAATCATTCCACTGAGGGCGAGATGCCTTGGGCTATGATTTAAAGCGTCTATAGTATCAAATAATGTGCTGGTGTGAGCTATAGGGCACGTTTACGTTTTCACAAGTGACAGCCTTTGCTGCAGCCATGAATTAACATATGTAAACCTGGATGATGGGTTCATTAAAAAAGGTACCTTAGGGAATTTGAGATAAATTAGAAATTTTAAAAAAAGGGTTGTGATTTCCTTAGAGGCTCCTATAAACACTGATGCTTTAAATGCACAGAATGTATCGAATCGGGTCACATATACATGTGGAGTAACAGGTAAACAGTGAAACTGTTTATGGCTTTTAGTATAAAGCACATCCCTACTCTTCATTTTGCAAATCATTAGCATGCAGAATGACCTCATAGTGAACAGATGTACATGGAGGCAGCGGTGATTAGATCAGTCCTCTCAGCGGTCGACCGTCCCCATGTAATTAACCCTTTGGAGGTTCCATCTACTTCCCTCCACATAATGATCATGTGCATTGTGCGGAAGCACCAACACTCAGCCTAGAAAGAGCAAATACTTAAGACCACAAGCAGCTTGCAAACCCCTAGGAGCAATTTGCTGAATTAGTGGTGTAACGGCTTCGTCAGCATACTGCCTGCGAGTTGCTCTAAAGCTCCTCACAGACAGGAACGTTCCCTTCAGTCCCACAATATTTGGATTGTCAAGACAGGAACGTAATTGGCTTTGCTAACAAATAAAGAACAAGTATCAGTGGTTCTGACGATTGCTCCAGCAACAGGTAATGTATCAGAGCAAACTGTAGAGGACATCCATCATCTGCACAAAGTGCTGAACTCCAACACACACGTTACAATTTTATTTTAGAACATTTTGCTGACAAAGTAGAAACGATCCTCTACAAGGGAATCTATACTCGTTACTGTGACCCCCCTGAAGGATGCAGACTGTTTTGGTGCCTCCATTTATGAAACCTGGTGTTAAGGGACAATGAAAGGCTCCATGACGATCAAATGTTGTAGTGCATTAAAGGCTATATAGACTTTTGGTATGCAGATTTTTTTTTCACTTAAAGCGGTTCTGTCAAAAACAATAATTCTATACTCACCTATTCCTCCCCATCAGTCTTCTTACCGCATCTTTTCCTCGCTGATCTTCTGCTGCCGCCTGCAGTCCCCCGGGTCACCTCACCTCCAGCTGGCCAGATCCTCTTCTTCCAGTGATGAAGCATCCACTCTCTGCAGTCTTCTTCCTGCAGGGCAATGTACACTACTTCACTAGTGACGTAGCGTTCATAGCCTAGCAGGGAGCGCCGAGCTATTGCAGAGACGGCGCATTCCCGCTGTCTCTCTGCAACAGTATATGAACACTTGCAGTGAGACAGCGTGCTTGCGCAGTCTAGGCAATAGATCGGCATTCCTTCCTAGACAGTGAATATTACATTACTAGTGACATAACCTACACAGACCTGCAGGGAGAAGAATGCAGAGAATGGACGCATCATAACAAGAGGATATGGCCGGCTGGTGGTGACATGACCTGGGGAGACTGGAGATCAGTGAGAAGGTGTGGTAAGGAGTCTGCCTGGGGAGGAATAGGTAAGTATTGATTTTTTTTTTCAATGACAAAACTCCTTTTAAATGCTTTAGGGTTTCATTATTTTGCAGTTTGTCTTTTGCAACTTCTACGTTTCAGAAAGTGCAATTTAAAGAAGTTGTCCCGCGGCCAAAATGAAAAAATTTTCGCCCCAGTCCCCCATGTTAAGCAAGCATCACAAACTACCCCTGTAAATCGTTTTTTCAGCGCGTTTCTACTCACCATGAAGCTGTTTCATGAAGTTATAAAAATCTTCCAAGATGGCCGCCGTCATTTCCCAAGGTGCACCGCTGGTCTTCTCCCATGGTACACCGTGGATGCTCTTCTCCAGTCTGAGCTCCACTGCCGATTACAGCCACCTCATTGGCTGATCGGCATCACGTGACGGGGGCGGAGCTACGCGATGCCGCTGAGAAGGGGGAGGAGCCAGTACGCAGCTCGTGAGCCCGAACCATCCAGCAGAGGATTCCTCTCTGCGCAAGCGCCACTGTTGCGGCGACCAGAGGAGAAGTTTGGTAGTTGGGGACGCCAGCACCGGAGGGGGTAAGTGTATAACTTCTGCATGGCCAATATTTAATGCACAATGTATATTACAAAGTGCATTAATATGGCCATACAGAAGTGCTTAACCCCACTTGCTATCGCGGGACAAGCCCTTTAAGTTTCATTAGGAGATCCGTCACTGAGGCTGGACTGATGCCTTAGCTTTCCTCTGCTCTCTCCTCTCCTGCATATTCTTATCAGCTAACTTATGACCACAACAAAGTTTTATCTTTGTTATGGTCATAAATTAGCTGATAAAGGGGAGGGGAGAAAAGATGAGGGCTGAAAACCAAGCCAGATCTATTGAGACTTAGATTGCATTGTCCATATATAGAGTAATACATAGAAATGGCAGAAGATAAATGATGGAACATTTTTAATGAAACCCTATTGCAAAAATGATTGTCAGCCCAAATTACACACAAAAAAACACCAAAACTTTAAGAGCTAAATGGTTCTGAGAGTGTGGTATAAAGATTGATCCAAATCTTAACCAGCTGCCCATCAGCTGCCGTTCAGGACACTAGGAGAGATGAACTGACATCCTTTCCCCTTGCCAGGCCTTTGATGACCATGTAGCCTCAGGAAGTCTTTGATCATGATGGCAATGAGGTTAGTCAGTGGCAGGGGGATGCTGATTACCCCTCTGCCAGTGAGGTGTGACACCTCAGATGGTTCCCAGAGACATTCTGGCTCCAAAATTTTTAGTAAGGGAAACTCCCTTAATAAGGATTATTAGTAGTGTGAATGTCCTAGCCTGATATGAATTATATTTTTGGAATTGGGAGGGCCAGCTGAAGGAAATGCATCTACACATGTTGCGGTATGGGCCCCAGAACACCACCAAATGGTGTATCAGCATGCCTGGTTATAAATTACGTGTCATGTTTGATATCGCTGAATAGATAAATCATGACCAGAAATATGCTGGGCACACATTCCCGATCAGAGCTCCTCCTGCAGAGATATTGCCAAAATGGGGAATTATAGTTTTTACAGGTAACTACGCCTCTACCCACAGCCCTCAGAGAGAATGACCTCAGAGAGGGCGGGGCAGGTGTGTTTGGGAAAACCTTTAAGAACCAAGGGCTCACAGAGACCCAGTTTCCAGACTTTGGAGATGCGCTACTGCCTAATGCTTTCCCATTTGCTTCAGTGACTCAGCACGAATCCGAACTTTGGCGAATATCCCAAATCTGTAGCTTTTTAAATTTTCTCCTTGCTTTATTTTAAAAAAACTGTCTGTTGTGTATGCCTGTAAATCTTACCTCCATTGTAATGTCCTTTTCTGTATATTTTTGTATACACATAGATATTTAGCACGGCTAGTTTTCTTGAGAATAAATCTGCAATTTATTAGTCAAGCCTTATCCGTTTTAAAATGAACCATAACTTCGAAAATTGTGTTCATAATTCATAGTCCCGGTTCCAGCTTGCTGGTGGCATACAAGCTGGTAGTGGCAGCAGTAGAGTCTGGGTATATTAGAGTGTTGGAGACGTTAGACCAACCAGGGGGGAAGAATTTGAGCTTTCGCTCTAGATACGTGCAGGAGCCTGGGAATGCAGGGTATAAATCCATCTGTATTCTAACGATTCTGCCATTGCAATCCAGATAGAGTGGTCGATCAAGGCTCTGTCGTGACAATTGGCAGCAGCGAGTGCGCTTGGATTAGCCGATCTGTGACAAATTGGCAACAGAGCAGGATCGGTTGGGGTTCCCTCCTCTCTCTCCCTGACAGACAGTAGTAGAAATCAATAATGATCAGTGTTTAAGGCATAAATAAATGTTTTTGTAAATGTTCAATTGAGGATGGTCAAATGATATGGGCATGAAGTAAAAAGAACACCAAGACAAAATTCTTGAAATCTTTTAGTGAGATTACAAAAAGTTTCTATCCTACAAGGAGGGCAATAGTAAATGGAGTTCCAAGCTTCTATGGCTGAGATAGCAGTCGTGGACACAATGGTTTTCCATTGACACTTGTGGCAGCTATATGGGACAGTAGTAAAAGGAGAAAGCCAAAAGGTAGGGAAGACTCGGAGGTCACTCACACGAGTGCATTTATTCTGCATATTGTGTAATTTTTACACACGTAATACACAGTATGCAGCAAATCTGCATACAACACAAGGCCATTCAATGCATCAAAACTGGAATTTTGGAATGGATTAAACACTTAAACCTAAAGAGTGTACATATACGCCCTCCGGGTGCGGGTTTTGTATGGGGTGGAATCTGCAGCTGATCATGCTGCATATATGGCAGGTTCCCAATAGTCTTCGACAGCAGCAATCAGTGCTCACGCTGAGAGGGTTACTTTAAATGACGCTATTCTGATAGTGGCATTCGGAAGTCATGAATAGCACCTTTGCAATGAGATTGTAAGGTGCCCTTCAGTCGTCATGGCAGCCCAGGGCGTTCTAAAGGTGGGGTAACGCTATGTCCATAAAAGTCTGATCAAAATAACACGTTATTTATCACAAACAGAAAAAAATAATTCGCAATGTCAGAAACACGCCTTTTTTGGTCACACTGTTTAAGAAAAAATGTAATACAAAGTAATCACAAAGTTCTATACACCCCTAAATGGCACCAACAGAAACCACAGATCATCACACAAAAAGTGAGCGATCATATACCACCATTGACTGAAAGATAAAATAGTTATGCAGTCAGTAGATGGCAACAGAAAAGTTTATATTATTTTCATCTACTTATTTTTTATTTGCTGTATGATTTATAGCTGGATACATTTGGTATCACGTTTGTACAGTCTTACAGAATAAAGTTATGTCATAAATGTTTAAAAGTTTTTCAGTATATTATCTTGTTAGCCGCTTAGTTGTTCACGACCGTTGGCGACGCTAAAGGCTAGCCGCCTCCATGTTTTTATATAATATATATCCTCCATGTTTTTATATGATATATATATATATTTTCCATACTGTACATGCTCCAGTACATTATATGCTACACTAACTAGTACCATTGAAAAAATATAACTCCTACTGCAAAAAAAGAAGCCCTCAGATAGCTACATCGACAGAAAAATAAAGAGAGTTACGATTTTTTGAAAGTGGGGAGTCAAAAACAAAAAAAAGTAATCGAAATAGAAAAAAGGGCTAAGAGTGAAATCAAGAGTCTTGTGTCATTTTTACACATAATTTAGAGTTTGCCAATGACATAAGAAAATGACCATGCGACTTATGGAGATCGCAGTGTTGTCTACATAACGTGCATACTCTCATGAAGACCCCCCGCATTGTAGTTCATGTAAAGCATTCTTAACAAGAACATTTTCTTATGAAAATTACCGAGTAGGGGGAAAATCAATTTCAAGCAGTGGACGTCTTCGCTCGTCATACCAGCTAATTATGGAAGTTTTTTTTATATTAATTTGAACTGTTCAAAATTTGGCAGAAAGTTCAAAAACAAAAAAAAAAATAGAACAAAAAATAGTTTGCACCTGTCCCACTTCTATTAAATAAAGAGGGGGTGGGGGTGGGGGGGAATAAAGAGAATGAGCACTAATGAAAAGCCTTAACTTAGGCGCTTTTGCCAATGTTGCTTAGTATTCCAGTTCAACAAAGATAAATAGAGGCCATCCCCATGTTTCTTGACGCCTCTCCAGGAAGCGGGGTACGATTATGTAAATAGCATCGGTTCCCTTTACTTCTGCCAGCTTGCTTATCTCCAAAGCCTTCTGCCTGCTGCTACTGACGACCAATACAAGTGTATGCACACAGCTCTTATCTCTGAACAAAGCTGGAGAAAGGCACAAGGACGGAGGCCAGCAATGTTGGACAGTGACGCCTGGTTGATTTTCTGTACGATTTATTTAACTGAATTTAATTTCTTTTCTTCACTACTGCAGTTTTGATCAGAGATATTTATGAACTGTGCCAAATGGGAGATTAGAAAAGCAAGATGTCTAGAAGCGGAGTTATTAATTAAACTGAGGGAAGGATAGGATGCTTTTTATACTCCTAATGACGGACATGTATCTGCGCTGATGAATTTAATTTCATGTGAGCAGACTGTAGCCAGCCCATTCCCTAAATATGACCAGCATGCCATCAAAGACGGTGTGTGAAAGACGTGGAAGAAAATGATCTTGTGAGAGTGACAAGGAGGCGTGCAATGTACCTCTCCTGTCCATAACCCTGTGAGACCTGCTTTTATAGAACTCAGAGTTCCATTACAACTTACAGAAATTACACTTTAGACTTATACTACTGGTCACTAAAGGGTAAAAGCATCTAAAAAGTAAAAAAAAACGAATAAAAAAAAAACACCGCGCTACCGGTCAAAAATGTTAGAACACCTCAATTCTTCCAGTTATTCTTGACATTAACACAGTTCAAGTCCAGCAAATAACATTAAATGGTTTAAAAGGTTCAAAAGTAAAGTTGAAAATCTAAAAAGATTATGAAATTTTAACCTGAAACGCAATGTTCTTGTGAATTTAGGATTTTAACTGAAGGGCTTTTTTCCCCCTCATCAAGGACAGCTGATCTGCAGCACAGAAAGCAAATTATGGTTTGAAATTGGATGCGAACTATCCCCACAGGTAGCTCAATTTTTGTAGACTACTTTCAAACCCTCCGATTCTATATAATCAGCGTTGAAATAGTCTGCATTAGAACTCCCTGCACACCATCAAGTAGGTCAAGTGGCTCCTAAGTGTGTGACATCAACTGTCAAACATGGAGGAGAAAGCGTGATGGCGTCCTGTACAAAAAGGGGCTGCCACAGCATTTTGATATGCCATGCAATACACTCTAGTAGATGCCCAGTTGGTCAGGGGTTCATATTACAGCAAAACGATGATCTAAAACATACTTCTAGGTTATGTCTGATCTACCCAAGAAAAAACTACTAAAAACAATTCTAAAAACAGACTAAACTGCTTTGTAACAAAGATGTGTTTCTCAAGATTTGTATATGGTATGTAAGGTATAAGCGATCCCCTGTAATGTATAAATGACTGCATCCACCTCTGCAGCACTTTTCTGCACCTTTTTTCAAGTGCAATGCACCAGCTGACTTGTCTGCCTGTGTTTAACCATGTACCAGGTAAAGAAGTTTACACTGGGATATAACTTACATATGTTGGAGGGTAGAATACACAAGTATCCTATAATGGTAAAGATGAAAAAATGTATCTATATTATTATATTTTGTGTTCCATTAGCAACTGATTGTTGAAGAGCTTAGTTCAACATTGTAAGACATCCTAAAAAGGAACTTGTCACTACCTATGAGTTAGGCCTCATGTCCACTTGCACGCACGGATGCCACAGCAGAATCCGTGCCTGTCCGCGACCATGGACAGAAAAAGTCAGTTTCTTACCTCTCCAGATCCAGCGTCTCCTCCGTGCTGGCTGGATCTTCTTTCTTCAACACGATGGATGTGTCCAAGCATGCTGGCCGACGCGCACTGTACATGTGCAGTGCCTTTTTTCTTTTTCGAGTCTCCTGCTTTCCTGCGGATTGGATGGCTTCCATTGACTCCAAAGGAAACCGTTCCTGTGGGATCCGCAGGAAAAAGGAGGAGGCGGTGCTTTCATCCCGAGTGCACTAGCCGCACGCCGGGAAAAAAATTTAAAAAACACATCGGCATGCTTTTAGCTGCTGTGCGAGTGCCCATGTCTCCCTATGGGTGGCTTGATTCGCTTATCTCCTGTGCAAGTGCTGCAAATCAAACCCGCCCGTGGACATTGGGCCTCATGGCGCTCGGATGCCATATTCCGAGGAGGTTGGGGATATAGTTTTTAGATTCACCCAACTCCCCTTTCTCACGCCGTCACCTATGAAAATCGACACCAGCAGACTCATTTAAGGTACCATAGAGCTATCTTTGTCCACACAGAATGCATGATGACCAAAGTCGCCGTGTAGCCCTGGCCCAAATGTGAAGAAATGGTGAAATTGAAAACATTAGCTGATAAATATTTCAGTGTGAAATTTGACAAATATTATGCCAACCAAATTGGCACAGTTTTGTGGCAAGTATATGCTGTAATCATTTCTAGAGCCAATACATAGGATTGTACCTCAGCACTCCAACGGGCACACAGCATAGGTTCGTGGGCCACATGAGGCTCCTAAGCCACTGGTTGGGGATGACTGCTCTGACATCATTGCCCAACTTGACTACAGCTCTTGTGGGTAAATGTATAGAAATCCTGAAACTAATTCTCCAATTCTATGGGAATAACTGTCCATTGTTCTGCAAAGGGATACTCACACCAAGAACACGTGGATGCTCGGAGGTGTCCATATACTAGTGGCCACGCATGGTACATATGTGGGATATTATCCCTACACCAACATACTTGATTTTATTAGAGATATGAACATGTCCTAAATTTCTTAGTTGTAAATGATTCCATACAGCTTCCTATCCCTAACCTTATAGAGCATGTCCAGCCGGTTTTAAATGTATTGCCTTGTGTGACACGTCTTGCAGTTTTTCTTTTGTGCATGTTAGACTCGAATTTCTAGAATATATCCTAGCTGTATATTTGCTGCCCTGAATACAAGAGAATATGGGACGTTCAAAGAACATATACCAGATCAGCCGCAGTAAATAACGCTGCCTGCCGTATAAAGACATGGCCATAAATATGTACAAAGAAGCAGAAGTGAAAAAGCCATGTACTTAATAGACCCAGCAGGAGGCCATGCACAAGGGAATATGGCTAGTTTCCAATTTTAAACAGGAATGACCAACAGTTCCATTAAAACCCAAAAACTGTGAAACTAAGGACGACACATAAAATAGCGGGCATACGTTTGTACATCTAGCTAATTTGAGCAACAATAAGACCTTCTAGTTGTCCTGTGGGCACATCACCCATGCATTCTTGCTTCATTAATCCCTGACCTTGGTGTCTGGGCAGTATAATCCCTGTTTAGCATTAGCAGGAACGACTTCTACTGTGATGGCCAATCTGTCCTCGCCTTTCAGCCCAGCATCCAAACCCAAAGATGAGCAAACAAAATTTAGACTGTTCTCCTCAGCAAGGGTTTATACAAACTTTGAACAACTTTGCAAAATAAAGCAAAAAATTAAGCTTGCTAGATGAGGAGGTAAATAAAGAAAAAAAGGAAATAATGTGGCAAAACACAAAAATGTTATGCTATAAATATAAGTTCTCCATCTATCGGACGTGGAAAGTGAAATGTCCACCTTTTAAGACATTGTAGGTTCACAATTCTGTTCTGCTTAATTTCTTAATATCTGGTTATAGGGGGTTAGGGCATTGAGATTTCCTGCAGCCACCAGCAGCAGGAATTGAGGGGCTTGCAGCATATTGTCTATACATTGAAAATAATAAAACAGTATGCACTAAGCTTTTGAGCTCCCTTTAGTGTTGGCTGCAGCCAGAGGGGTATACAGGGCGACTCAAAAAGAATGGTGCAAAAGTAAAGCCGATTTATTCATACATGAATGGACATACAGCAGACAGAAAGACCTGAAAAGACAGAAGAACTCCACGTTGTTGTGATGTACCATGTAGGCGCTGTTGGTGACACTAGACAACCTAGAACAAGGCATCTCCGCTGCAGTGGAATGGATAACAGAGGGTATGCCAGGACACACATGGGCAGAACTGGACATCTGCAGTGTCGCCAATGGTGCCCACATGAAATATCTGTAAAGTGCATTAAAAACTAGAAGAGTTCCTCTATCCTCTCATGTCATTATGGCTGCTGTATGTCAATTTATGGAAACATAAATCAGCTTGACTTTTGCACCATTCTTTTTGAATAACCCTGTATTTCAACTCTGTCCATGCAGGTGACTGAGCTCTGTATCAGAAAAAAACGGCAAAAGCTATAAGAAATATCTTAAAAAATTAACCAACTGATATTTCGATAAAAAACTAAACTAAAAATGGTAAAAATTCACTTCTCGGCTAAAAGCAGACAAGCCTAATTTTACATCGTTTGATGAGATTTAAAAAATATATGTTAAGAGCAGTTTTACTAAATTTCTTTCCAGCACTTCAACTGGAAATAAACTGGTTGAAAGCTCAAAGAACAGTCTTCGTGTGCTTTTACACGGAATGATTATTGTCCCCACCCCAACTTCTCTTAATCCCTTAATGCAGAGGTGTAACTTGAAGCTCCTGGGCCCCAATGCAAAACCTGTAGCAGGGCCCCCAACTATAATGCTTTATTCATAGCACTGGGCTCCCTATATGGAGAAGAGAGGCCTTATGGGCCCCTAAGGCTCCTGGGCCCGGGTGCAACCACATCCCCTATAGTTATGCCAGTGCCGACAGATAGACCTGTATAAAAGCACCCTTAATACCACTGACAAGAGAGTGTAAGGAAGGACTCCACCCAAAATAATTTACAGTTTCCTATTTAATACACTGACAGATTTCCCTTTAAGGTCGACGTACCTCCATAAGAGCTCAATAAGAACAAGTACATATGTCTGCAGCTGACCACTGAGGAAAAATAATTATAATAAATGTTCAATAATTTACAGATCGGTAAGGATACTCACCCAAGCCAACCAGAGAGTAACTGGGAGTTGGAGAGAACACTTGAGCAGCAAAGTCTTCAAAAGTCATCACTTCTCTGTGGTTCTGAATTATTGCTTCAAGATACAGAGCCCTTTCCTCATAGCTGGAGTACCGAAGTTAAGGATAAATCAAGGCACCATCAAACAGCAAATATAATGCATGGCAGAGTCAAGCTGGAATTAAATATTTATTAAACAAAGACAGAGTAAAAAATATCGAAAACACAGCAAAAGCAAAATAAGCAGAACAGTCAAAAGAAGAGCAAAAAGACAAACCAATGAGAACAAATTACAGTAAAGTTAAGACTTGAATTTTAGGTATCACATATAAAGAAAAGGAGAAAAAACCTTCATAACTAATTACTGGTATGCAGCAGATTAAATTATATAGACCTAATTACATACAGCCTAAATGATCCCAGCAACCAATACAAGAAGCCATTGACTGACAAGTAAATTCTAGCAGCATACTGCCTCTTGTCTGAGCAATTTTATGTGACTCAAAGTGTTGTTGCTGCAGTGGTCATTACCGACTGAACTCCTAGTTAATGAATTAGCTTCCAAACTTGCTTGGAGAGGAGACACACGCCCATAGCCTTTTCTAAGGGGAACGAATGATGCCATTGACAATTCATTACAAGCATGCTTATTCTGCTCAGTGCTTGGCTGTTGCCAGGGCTTCACGCTGCACACTGCCACAGCAAGCCGCTGGTCCTGTAAACAGCAGGATACAAGGCTTGAGTGGCCGTCTGGCGGGCAAGCACTCTGACACTAAGCTGGCACGTGCTGGAACAGCAGGAGCAGGCTACTGCGTGACAAATTACTGAAAGAGCCGAGCTAAACTTATGTCAGACTGCCACCTGAGCCTGCGGACCTCTCTGGCTCTGCCATCTTTATGCAATTCATTGGTCACTCATTTATTCTTGCAGTGTGCTCAAGGGTCCAGTTTAAAGATCGAAGCCTTTTGGAGTGCTGCACTGCAAATACCCCGTAGAAAGCATGCCTACAACTAGATAAACTACTAGTAGTTCTAAATCTACCTAACTTATCTTGTATCCATCTGGTCTCTGCTTTTATATACTATTACGTAATCTAGTAACTCCGTCCAACATGTATATCCATACTGGATAGTACTGATACATCACATGCGAAATTTCAATACAAGCTACAATATTACACTGCAAAGTGGTAAGCTGTCCGTGGTGCTGAAATAGATTCTGCACTCAGCCCTGAAAAAAGGTCACGTCACGAAAAGGAGAAGGTTTCACTGAAGCTACAAGGCTTGTAATGTAACACAAATGGAAAAAAGTTCTTAAAAGGGGTTTTCCGGGACTAAATTACTGATGACCTATTATCAGGATAGATCATTGATATCTGATTGGTAGGGGTCCACTACTCAGGACCCTCACGGTCAGCTGCTTGATAAGGCCGTAGTGCTCTTTTCATGCATGTGCCATCTAGTTCATTGTTCACATGGCCTGAGAACAGCCCCGATTCATCATGCAAAAGTTTGGCAAGTTCCCTAAAAGAAGATGGATGCTGTTCATATATCCTAATTGAACATATCAGTTTGTCCTAAAGATACTCAGATAAGGTTCAGGTTGTGTCTCAGTGCAGCCAGTCCAATAGTGGAACATTCAAAGTAGGGTAAACCAGAACGGGATTTGTGACAAGGCGCATTAACTTGCTGAAGTATGGCTGACTATTCCCAGAGTATTACCACATTGTCAGCGGCACATTATTGTCTAGAATGTCAGGTTAAACTTCCGTGTTTATGGTCCTTGCCACCAACAAACAGATCATGTCACGTAAAACATCCCCAGACAATAATGGAACCTCTGCCATACTTAACGGTTGGCACAACACACTCAGGCAAAAGGTATCCCATGGCGTCCTCCACACCCAGGTACGTTCATCTGATTTGAAAATGGAGAAGCACAATTCGTCACTCCATAAAACATTCTTCCATTGCTCAACTGTCCAATAACTATGCTCTTTGCACCTTTGTAGACAGGCCAATGCTTCTTTAAGAGCTTGCAAGATGAATGGAGGGAATATACTAGCTGGTGTATATGAGACATTAATAGAAAGCATGCCATGGAGAGTTTCTAATGTTATTAGGGCCAAAGGAGCCCCACTAAGTATTAACATATGGAAATACGAGGGTCTTACCAAAAGTAATGCAAAATTGGTCATAACTTCTTTATTAACTGATGTAGATTGTTCACATTGCACAGGTAGTTGGAGTGACTTTTCCTCTATACAGGTGTTTCAGAATAGGTTTCTTCCTTGCTGGTGAATAATGGATTCCAAGGGTGGAAGTCTGCTCTGATCTGCTTAAGGGTGCATTCACACGAACGTATATCGGTTTGGTTTTCACACCGAGCCGATATACGTTGTCCTCGTGTGCAGAGGGGGGAGGATGGAAGTGCCAGGGCCAGGAACTGTGCTCCCGCCCCCTCTCTGCCCCTCTGCACTATTTGCAATGGGGAGAGGCGGAACGGGGGCGGGGCTAATTCCCGGACCTTAGCCCCGCCCCGGTCCTGCCTCCTCTCATTGCAAATAGTGCAGAGGGGTGGAGAGGAGGCAGAGAGGGGGCGGGAGCTCAGTTCCTGCTTCTGGCTCTTCCATCCTCCCCCCTCTGCACACGAGGACAACGTATATCGGCTCGGCATGAAAAGTGAGCCGATATACGTTCGTGTAAATGCACCCTAAAGCATTCAAAGCCAATGAAGACAATTTTTTTTTTTCCAATCTGGTGACAGGGGCATATCGTTATGATCTGGAAACGAAGAATCAGTCCAGGCAATGGCGGCACACCTCTCCTCCAAGACCTAAGAAGTTCACAAGCCAGCGATCAGCACAGAAAGTCATGCTGTTTGTTGGGATGGCAAGGGTGTCATTCTCCTTGATTTTCTGGAACAAAGTCGTACCATTAACAGCAAGCGGTACGTGGCGCAAATAAATTGCTAATAGTGGAGACTATATTGAGCAGCACATTCGTATAGAGGAAGAGTCACTCCAACTACATGTGCAATTTGAACAATCTACATCAGTTAATGAAGTAGTTATGACCACTTTTGCATTACTTTCAGTACAATCCTTGTAAATACTACTTTTGATTCTTGCGCACATTTCCAATTTCTCTTGGTAGGACAGTGTAATTGTAGGGAATAAGACAAAAGGCCATAGTGCAGTGTACTCTGTGCATCTGTATATAAAATAGACGCCCTACTGAAAAACAAACAAGTGTATTAGTAGCTGTCAAGAATCTTGCACTCACATAAAGTCCACCAACCACTAGCTAAAACAGTCAAGCTAATCTATTACTTGAAATAGTAAGTAAACCCTTTGAAATGACTTGGATTTCTACATGGATTACTAATTACATACGGTCTGATTACTATTGAAGCCTCAATCACAGACAAACTAACTAAGCTAATATGACAAACAGTTAAATACAGAGTGAAACCCTGTATTTAAGAACCTGCAGATCTCCCTTTAGCAGTAAGCCCCTCCACTAAGTAAGATTTGCATTAAGTAGCAATTTAGAATTATTCCTCCCTGCAAATAAGTTTTTGTTATGTCGCCTACGACCTGAAGGTTGCAAGTTCAATCCCCGCATGACTCAGGTAGCCGGGTCAGGGTTGACTCAGCCTTCCATCCTTCCAAGGTCAGTAAAAAAAGTGCTATACAAATAAAGATTATTATTATTTATTATTATTTCTAGGATGCTTTGCATGCATGGCCCTCTTCAAATTAGTTTCTAGATAGGGTTAGGGTCAGACTCTGACTTGGCCATTCTAAATACACATTTTTTTTTAACCATTCTTTAGTGGATTTACTTGTGTGCTTTGTGTCATTGTCTTGTTGCACAACCCAACGTCTCTTCAGACTTCATTTTATTAGTAAGGGTTCACTTACTTTTTCTTGCAACTGTCTATCTAATTTCCAAACCTATCATAGCACCACCCATGCGATCAGTTTAGAAGATGGAACGCTCCTCAGAATTAAGGCACATCTATCACACATTGCAAAGAGTTACACAAAGTAACGGTTTATTTCATAAGTTGCTTAAACTAAATATTGGTTCACACATTCTCCATATCTGACACTCAAGATTTTGTCTCAAAGTTTTGTAGGGTTTTTTTTTTTAAACCAATGGGACGTTCCGGGCATGGTGAGACTGAATACGGCTGCTTAAAAGGAGGGGAACTTGTGTGTCTGAGCTACTTGTTCGGCAGTGTGCAGTCAAAGGCATTCTAAGGTGCCCGAGGTCTCAATGACAATAAACTAAATGAGTTTTTTTCTTTTTCAAGTAAAAAAAAAAAAGGCTTCAAAAGAGGAGAAAAGTGGTTTATTTTAACTTCATTATTTCTCATCAGTCAACCCTCCTCTCGCTCCAGTTTGCAGACAAGAGTGTGACATTAACATTCCACTTTTCACATTGCTAGGGCCCCATTTTATTAAAATAATTTACATGTGAAAATGGAATATTCTCCAACACATCAGAACACAATGATGACAGGGAAGAGATGACTGAAGGAAGGAAAACCTTAATTGCAAAATGCTAATTTATTCTAATACACACCTGTTAGATGATACAGCCACAGCCACAACAAGGGTCGGGAAAATAAAAGAAGCAAATTAGTTTTTTCTATTAGAAGGTAAACAATCACTGGGAGGCGGGAAAAGGTGCATAACAAAGCTGCACTCCAGGGTTTCAAAGGGCTGGAGTGTAAAAGGAGATGAATGAAGATTGGAAATTGCCCGACATTCCAATAATTTATACATGCAATCCTATTAAATAGGTTTGAAGACTGGCTTAGCATTAGACTATAATTAAAGGACACAGCCAAAAGATGAGAAAAAAAAGTATAGTTTTGGGAGAAGTCAATGCTATACTTATGGTGGGAAGAAAACAAAAATCCTAAACTGTTTTAAAGATTCCAAAATTTTGGATCATTACTGTTAGTCAGTCTTGCAGTGCCTGCAGTGTAAAGCATGGAAGAGCAAGACAAATTCAGACTCAGACAATTGTTTACATTGACTATAACCTAAAGCTAATTTAGCACAGGGACGAGTGCAATATTGGGCTGTGATCCATGGCCCAATATTGTGCTTGCCAATATGCGATTCTTGCCATAGATGCGAGGCGTTTTCGTATCAAAATAACCTTGCATCACTTTGGAGGAATCACAGAGTCTCTCCCATTGTTTTCAATGGGAGACCTCACATTGTATCGCACTTGTGTGCACCTAGCACATGGTGTGATGTGGTCACTGGCCCCATTGAAAACATTGGACGATGCAAGAGAATGCCCAAAGATAAGACGCGATGTTTACTCAACGCGAAAGAAAATAAATCCAACATGTGTATGACCCCATTCAAAAGAACGGGGTTCATATTTGTGTCTCAACGTATAAATCTCATGAAATTTTCTCTGCTGTGTGAAACGACCTAAAGAGCAACCACTTGTGAAAATTGTGCCCCGACGAGCACAACCGTTGTTCATACGCTCAGTTAGGGCATATGAATATAATAGAGCAGAGTCTCCTATTTAGGACCCCCATTTATGAGCCGGAATAGTCTGGCAGACTTAGATTTGTCCTTGTATGTGAATCCTTGTATCTTTGAGCCATCCTTCATCTGAACGCTGTGAGATAAATGCCTGTCAGCGGCTTTCCTTACAAAAATCGGCTATTTGCTCTGAGCAGGGCCTGGGGTAATGAGCTGTTTGCTACAGGCCATATTCTAAAAAGGACGATTGTTTTACAGGAGCCGTCTGATACAATAATGACAAATGGAAGGTCCCTTATTCAGAGCATCCATTAGTCACCAACGCTATAATAGCCCATTGAGTTCAACACAATGTTGCAGGAGAAACGAAGACTACTTGTCACAGAGGAACTTGTCATGGGCTTCTTTAAATAGGGAAGGGATGTGGAAACCTCGCAAACCCTTAAAAGCGACACCATTTTTGGGACAAAAAAGGTTGCTGCAGAACGAGAGAGGGGATAGATTACCTATACATGATCTTGGCCTTCCCTCCGCTTCTGGGTGCCACTTTCGGGCAGCCAAAATAATAGCCACGTCTTTCGAACTACATTATGTTCTTCCCTGTGACTAGCCAATGCTGGTCACGTGTGTAGTGCTGGCCAATCACAGAGGAGGTACAGTGCACTGGTAGTCCTAACATTATCAATGCAGTGCGTGGGATTGGCTAGTCTAAAGCTGGTGGTGGTGGCCATCTTGGCCACCTTTAAACAGCACCTGGAACCAGAAGAAAGGAAAGACCACTCAGAAGATCAACTACAGATAATATACCTCCTTCACTCTCCAGTCTCGAAAGAGAATTTTATCCCGAACCCGAAGAGTCACTCTAAAGAATTCATGATCGTTTTTCAAATAGGCAGGTAAGACCAAGTAAAAAAAAAACAACAACATTTGCACTGGCTTATACAAAGGGGTTGTCTCATGATGACAGATGCTATCCATATACCCTGACAGGGAAAATGGGTGTTGTAGACAAGGGTTCTTCACGTCGGCTAGTAGAAATGTCCTAAGTACAAAGGCGCTAACAAAAGGGTGGCAAACGCACTAAACCCAGCCTGACTTGCAGCAGTAGAGGCCATAAAACAAAAAAAATGCCCGTAATGCAGTATTTCCATACTTTAGGAACTTCAGAAGGTCGACCCCATAGACTATAATTCTGTAAGCAATTAATAGATCTACAGATCATGTGTGAAGAATTTCTATAAATAACGAAGATTAAATCAAAACAGGTATTTCTGCTATGAACAAGTCCATAAACCGCAGAGTTGTAAAGGTTCAGAGCTGGTGATTGAAGTGGTCCCTTAACTTCGTTTATAGGCATGACTTGCTTTAGATTTGAAATGTTATACCCTCACATCTAAGAGGAAGCTGTCAATAAGTCCAAAAACTTTAGGGGACTTTTTAGAGGAGCGAGAAATTTAAGTCATGCAATTGCGGTTTTAAATGGAACTGAGCAATTCTATGTCCGCCCCAAACTACTCTCAAAGGCTAAAGAGATAACCCTCAGGAGTCGAGGCTCTTTAAGACAGGCCAATGAAAAGCAAAATGAATGTGTGTACATATGTCCACTACTGATTGTTGCCCCGTGTAAATATGGCAGCGGTCAGTCGACAAATGAGCAGACACTCATATGTCTGAGGATTGCATGCACTAATTGAGCTCGGATCGACACGCTATTACCATAGACTGGTGCTATGTAACAGGACCCTAAGCAAGGACATTCCTACTAGCCAAAGTGAAGAACCTTTGTCTACAACACCCATTTGCTCTGTAAGGGTATATGGATAGCATGTGTCTTAGGGTGACCATGCCTTTGTTTAGGCCAATGGGAAGGTTTGCTGGTTTTAGGACCCCAATGCAAAAATGCCCACTGCACAAAAGTGAAGTCCATCACCCAGCAGTTGTGGATGCACTTGTTCTTTATTGGACTCCATAAAATAAGGTCCCAATTCATGACTTATAACATCAGAGTTGCAAATATCTCCAAAGAATTGATAGCAAGGTTTTAAAGGCAGAGGAAGAAAAAAAAAGTTGCAAATAAAATAAACGGGACTTGTTTGCCTACTGGATACACAACATAGGGTATGGCTTCCTAGTTAACCAGGTTACGTGTTCTCCAATAGAAAATATCAGGTAAGTCTCATGTGAATTAGAGCATTTTTGTAATAAACTGATAAACATGAACTTGTTGTGCAGCTGCACCCAATAAATGGTCACACTATATACCTATCATAGGATGATTGGCTCCTAAGAAATAGGACTGCTTTAGAAAATGCTGTTATTCACAGTGTATATGGAGGAAAAAATCACTGTGTTAATAGGAGAACAAAAAGTTACATTAAAATGAAGCGCACCATTGTTTTTCTGGTGAAATTCTTAGCCAGTTTGGTAGATCACACACCTACCTTTCCTTCGGAAAACTGAGTTCAATCCAAGATGGCAGCCTTCAAAATGGCTGCCATTTGGGTTACATGATGTTACAAGTTTCCCTCTTTCCCTCGCAGTTTGTATGAAAAAATGGATCAATGTCTGTCAGACATCGGTGATCAAACCATTTGTGAACATATGAAATAAACGCCTACAGTCAGTAAATAAGGAATTACTATTTCAGTCAATGGAAGCCGTCTGATCCACGGCCGATCCGCAGTTGACACGGTGGACGGGCCGCGGATATCGTGGGAAGAGCAGGAGATTAAAAACAAAAAAGGAGCTGTACTGTGCATGTCTGAAGCGAGCCGTGCGGACCAACCGCAGTACAGATGTCCCGGAAGAATAGAGATCGGCATGGATGCCGCCGCCTGCAGACACAGGTACACAGGGTCGCCGGAATCCAACCCTGCAATGGACATGAGGCCTGAGAGGTGACCTTTTGCTTTGAACTGCTACAAGAAAAAAAGAAAAATTAATAAATAAAACACGGTGAAAAGGAAAACAGAGTGATCCGTACGTGACCTCAGTAATGCATGGAGCCCTTTCATCCAATTCAGGTCAAGAGCAGCCCAAAAAACAAAAAAATGGACATTAAAAAGAAGAGAACATCTTCAAGTCATATTTACTCATAAAAAACCTTGCCAAAAGATAATAAGCCATTAGCTGGTGCAATTAACAAATTGCAATAATGGGGGAGAAAGTACTAAAAACAAAAAGGCAAGTACAGAACATCATCAAGTTTTCTGTGTAGCCGTGGTTGAATCATTTGTGGTGGGTTAAAAGGGGTTATCAAGCCTTTACAAGTTGTTGGCTAGGCCGTCAATATCCGCGCTGCCTGAAGTGCTTGTCTGAACTCTGCGGCTCCTTCCATGGTTACACTCCGCAAGAGAATGGAGTCCATATGCGCACGAGTTTTGTGCATCTGTAAGCAAGATCACCGTCTGTACTGCTGGATTTTAAAACGTGGTCTAATTAACATGTTATGGGAAATGGACAGGATCACTAAAACATGACCGATTTCTTCTAGAAACGCCACACTTGGTCACGAGATGTGCTGGTATTACTACCCAGCGCCATTGGAATGACTGGAGCTGACATGCAATACCACAGAATCCTGTGGAAAGGTGTGGCGCTGTTTTTAAAAGAAAGTAGCCATATTTTATGGTATTAAAGGGGTTTTTCATCATTTTTTTCCCTTTAAATATAATTTTGGGCTTTATGTGCCTAAATCTAGGGTACATAAAAGTAATATACTTACACAGGCGCTGAGTGCCGTTTCAGTATCTGACAGGTGATGTCACTGGATCTTCCGTCGTCCTGTAAACCTGTCATGTGGGTTTCTAATCCAGAAACCCCCAGCAAGTTTATGGGACATCACTAATGACAACCCCCTGTCAGGGCTTCTATTGGCTGCAGCAGTCATGGGAGTAAACCACCATGTGACAGCTGCAGTAAATAGAAGACCAGAGCGGCAGTGAGCAGAGGAGCAGCGTGCAGCGGAGAGGAGAGCACTGTGAATTATTTTTTTTAATCTACTGGATCCCCCCACTGCCACCAATGTTTATAGTTATCGGAAAACCACTTTAATGGACTTGCTAATGCAATGCCAAACTATTCAGCCTTGTCCTTTTTTGTATTCTCTACTAAAAAAATGCAAAAAGACTACGAAGGTATCCCAACAAAATACATATGGAATTCTAAGAAAACTGCCCAAGTTCACCCAAGAACACTACCGAGTATTCCCCATTCAGTTCGAGCATCTCAAAGACGAAGGAGAAAGATGATGGAGGGCTAGGAGCAATCAATGGCTGAACGTGATCCATTTTCTCATTTTGTCTGAAAAGCCTCATATAAAGCTTTAGTCACTTTCTCTATCAAGTAAGGCAACCGTGCGTGCTTTCTGTGTGAATTTCTCAAGCCTGTAACACAAAATGACCACATTACCAGCGCAGGCAGCCGAACAGCTGGGTCTCGCATAGCAGCTCTCAAATCAAAACTCCAGGGTCAACAGCACAAATCCAATAGAAATAACAAGGAACAGGCAATGGAAACTCAATAATCAATTACTAGATATTCAGCACAAGAAGAGCTGACCTTTTAAATTACGGATCAAACAAAAAAAGGTAGTATACTCATTGTGCCAAATAATTTACAATAATGGACATGGACAGGAGGTCTTCGGAGACTGTGAAAGATGGTTTTGTAGATAGCTGTAATTTAGAAAGACATAGTCATGTACATTATTCCACAATGCTTCCCTGCAGCAATATAAGAAAGGGCAATTTCTGCTGAAGACTAAGGCCAAAAGGCCAGCTTATGCAATAAGACCGCTACCACAAATACCAAAAGTTCTTGGGCTACTAAGGCCAAAAATATGACTGTTGTCATTGGTCAGGAAGTCAGCAAAGACGAGGACCTCATCAAGTGCTTACTGTAATCTTTATATGATACAATGCAGTAACCCCACCATACTCAAAGGGTGCTGCGATAGAACCAAAAGCAGTGCTATCATAGAGCAGGTGTCAACGGGTAACTGGCATATGGGTGCGCTCACCGGGATGCGCTGTGGCAAAGAGCAACACAATGGTCCTAACGGAACACTAGGAGCAGGTCCAGGATATTTGAGAATCATTAAAACGAGAATATTTGCACTGCTGTGCATTATGAACAAACAGGCACATTGGATAGACCTTTATTGGGCTACGTGTTGCTGAGCCGAAGCAACTCATTGGTCAGCAAAGCAGCACCAATTTTTTTTTTGGCGATTCTCCACCCCAGTTTTTAAAGGATGAGCCTGGCTGTAGACTTCGAACAGCCGCACACTTTATTCTTCTTGCCTTTACTTGGATAAAGCAGGACTTGATGGCACTTCAAGGGCACTTTTCAACTTTATGGAGAACCACCTTTAGAACTATGGTATTGCCTCACAACATAGTTTAACCCTTTCCAATCCACTGTCTGACGTCTAAAGACATTCTGATTGAAGGCTGTACAGCTCCGATGTCGGAAGACGTCCGGAAGGATATTCTTACTGTATATTACTGGCCGCTCTGTTGTCGGAGGCCTCTCCAGCATGTCCCATACCGCAGTACTGGCTCTAGCCAGCAGATGGCGCCATTGCATAATGGCAGAAAGAGAAAGCCCCCTAGAAGCCCTGAATCCAAAATTGGATTGCAAAGGGTTAATATTATTTGTTGATTTTTTTTTTTTAATACTTGATGATCAAATCCATTTTAAAATAATTTTGAAATCCTGCAGTTTTCACACTGACCACTAAGCTTAAGAGTCAGATATTTCCTGTTTCGTAGAGATCACTTCAGTATTTTCAGGCAGAATTGTAATGCAAATTTCTATTTATATTATAAATATATATATATATTTTTTTTTACAGGATTTATAGAGCATACGCACAACTCACCTCCTCCAACTCCTGGCACAATGACCTCTGTACATCTGCACAGGTCACAGAGCATGCCCACTACAATCTCCCATAGATGTAGATAAATCCTTCTGTCCATTGTGTCTACAGCTCATGAGATCCAGATAGAAACTGATTAAAAAAAGTAATATATACTTCAAAACTATCTAGTTTTAATTATTAAAAAAAGTGATATTTTACTGTAAAAGCTCATTGGCAAAGAAAATTGATATTTGTAAAAAAAAAGGGTTTACAGTCCTATGTTCAAGATG
Source organism: Eleutherodactylus coqui (assembly GCF_035609145.1). Taxonomy (NCBI): domain Eukaryota; kingdom Metazoa; phylum Chordata; class Amphibia; order Anura; family Eleutherodactylidae; genus Eleutherodactylus; species Eleutherodactylus coqui. The sequence continues at coordinate 77,885,811 of NC_089839.1, read as the reverse complement.
TAGGAGGGATGTGCATTTACTTAGTAATAAACAACTGCAAGAAAGAATTAGGTCTACAAAACTCCGAGAACTCATCCAAGCATTGCCTGCAGTTCTTAGAAACACAGCGTGTGTTCTCACAACTTATTGCTTCCTGTTGAATGTAAATCCCTGAACTTCTCTAGGTCTACTGAGAGCAGTGGAACAATGTAGGTGTCCTGTTCCATCAGTGCTGCCCAGAGCCAAGTTATGTAATTAGCTGTCTTGTTCTACAAGCAGAGCTATTACCAAGGGAGTTGTGTGTGGGGAAAGGCTGCACGTTACCAAGCAATGCGGTCCTCTGTGTGCTGCTGCAACGTTAATCCCATTCATAATGACGGTAACATGTACGTATTTCTAGAAGTCTCCTAATCAGTTGCTGCTTTAAAGAGAGGAAAGTTAATTGAATCGCTCGGGACTTCACTATTCCGCATTTTGGTGGGGCCAATTTACTCCCTTCTTACACCAACATCCGAATGACCGATCACAAAACCAATGATAAAGGAGAGCTCTTGGAGTCATTTTAATGATCTTATCGCAGGATTGTATGATTAACATATACTTTATGGTCCTTTTACATAGGATGACTGTCGGTGTAGATAGATTATTGGCTCGTGCAAATGAGAAATTGTTCAGTCATTCCCATTGGCTGTATAAGGCTACCTAGACACAGGTGAGCTCAATATCGGGCAGAGTTTCTTCCAAGGAACATGAAAAGATAGGACATGCCACAATTTTCCCCCCACACCACATTGCTCATTTGTATGACTCCATTCAAAAGAATGGGGTTCATATTTGCAAGCGTTTTGTGAGTCTCGCAACGCACAAAACTCACGTTTTGCCTCAAGCTGGTTATACACATCATATCTACTGTATATCGGCCAAAATCATGGGAGCTTCACTACTCCTTCCTTGTGGCAGAAGTCATAGGAGAGAAGAAGGCGCTGCTGGATTTCAACATGCCCGATTCTTGTGATTTTGCTATCTGGCAGCAGCTGAACCCCCTTCACAACACATAGCTTAACATGCATGTGCATGGGAAGAGTTGGGTGAGATAGCCGTTGGCCGAACACACAGTTAACGATCAACTATAGCTTCTTTTTCATAGGGAACAACATATGAATGCAAAAAAGTACAGCCAAAACTACAACACTGTGTTCAAGTAAAATATCACGATATGCAGCCTTCATGATGGAGACTAAACGTGTTCCCATTACCTCTCAACAGGAGCATTAACTGTAAGGTGCTATCAAAAGATGCATAACTACTCCCTGAATATTATGGTTAACGAGAAGAACAATTAGCTAAACTTCTCTGTACATACATTCCCATTAAACAGATAGCATAATAGTATATCCAACACATGGAAGTGGATTTCTCTAGGTTTAAGCCAATTTATGCTCTGGAACAGAGGAAGGAAAGTTTTTTTTTATTTGCAGACAGTATTTGAGCCTACACAGCTAGTAGGAGAATAATGGTGATATTTGCACTCGTTTTATTAAGTAATCCTACTGGGTTTTCCAGGAGACATGCAATGTATGTCATAGCCAAATCAATCTTAGTCTGATGCATAGAGAAATTAATGCCCATGTGAGTTTGAGGAAATTGTTTTTTGGCTTAAAGCAACTCAAATTGAAAAATCTTAAAATGCAAAATAAAATAAAAGGATATCTGCAGCACTTTTATAAATCCGGGAGTCATTAGAACATACACCAACATCTACAACTTCACATTTTGTACAGAAGGAACCAAATGACCACTTAAAGGCAATGGAAACCTTTGTGCATGAAAACTGAATGTTACTAAGTATCTGTAGGAAAAAAAGACGAACTTAAATCCGTCTTTTGCATTGAGTTTTCTTTTGAATGCATTTAGAATGCCTCATACTTGGTTTGCAGGCTCTCCTACATCAAAGTTTTTGGCTGGGAGAAGTTCCCAGTATTGATCAGCTGATCTCTCATGAAGTTCCACAAGGCCTGTTCCCCCTACCCTGTCCTCATTCGGAAGCTGTGTAGCATAACCACGCCCACTCAATACTACACAGCTATCTCTCCATCCTCTCTCTGAGTAGTTGCTGGTCCGTTTCCCCTCACTGCTGATAAGAGCAGAAAACTCAGAGTGAATTACAGCCACCTGTAATAGTAGCTTTCTCTGCTCTGTCCTCCTTATCTCCTTGCCATCCCCCAGCAGTGTCACACATCTCTCTGTAATAGCTTAGTGGAAAGGTAGTGAATGCGTGTTCACAACCTCTACACAGGTCTCACAGCATGCCTAGAACATTCTCCCATAGAAGTTAATGAGTCTCCTCCTGTCCATAGTGAATGGCCAATGAGGCTGCTGTAAAGCATGTGTCTAAATGCTGCAAAATGCAACTCAGGCCAGATGGCCCTCCCCACAGTCATGTAAATACAAGAGAATAAAAATATATACACTCAACAAATAAAAGCAGATTAGAAAAATGGAATAATGCTTCACTCTTTGGTTTTAATTAGTAAAACAAATAGTAATACATTCCCTTCAAGTATGTCCAGTTCTGGTTGACACAGCCATTTCACCAAGGTTGTGCATCGTTAGCAGCACATTAGCGTGATCATTTTCGTATTGTCTACACAAGACACATTTGTTGTTCATCTAGCCCTCAATTTCTCCAGAGAAAATTGAAAAATGTTCTGGATGAACTGGTTGACAGGAGTCATAAGGAACAGTAATTACAACGAGCTGTCAGGATTGGTTAAGCCCAAACATCTGCAGAGAGGTTCAGGGGGTCTTCTTATATTGATAAGGGATTAACACTGTCGTTGCCGAGTAAGGGTTTGCTCATATCAGCATTGGGGAGTTCTGTTTTCCTGCTGTGTTTGGGGAGCAGAAAACCGGCATCCCCTGGCCGAATGGTACAGTCTTATGACAGAACCGAATGGTGGATAACGGACCCCCATTGACTATTGTGTAGATACCTATATATCTTAGATAGGAAAAGTAAAGTAATAGAAGGTGGAACACCAGGGGTTTGAAGAAGGCATTTCTCAGATTACGGTAATATTGTAAAATCTTTATATAAATATTTCAGAATTAGTGAAATTACATGTGGGTCAGGCTGTTTTTTTCTGACTATATTGTTGTATTTCTAGTTGATCTAGTGAGTGACAGGAGGGAATTTTGTGTGATTATTGTTGCTGTAGGAGGATATCAAATATCCCATACCTAGTGGAATCCTTTCATAAGAGACGTTAGTGTTAACCATGTCATACCACTGAGCATCCATTTCATCGTAATTGTTTTACAGGCTATAAAATACAGTTTTTCGTATCGTAAGATTCCTATAGGATATTGCCACTGTTCGTCATCTAAAAGACCTAATAAACCTCAGAAGTTTGAGGAACTGGGAAACTAGCAATTCTGTTACTTCAGACCAAAAAGTCTGAATTTTGTTACAATTCCACATAAAATGAAAGAATTTAGCTTCTGGTTTTAAGCACCTATGGCACCGTGATATGGGCTGTCTCTCCATACAATATAGTTTAGGAGGGGTGAGGTTGCACCGGTGTAGGATGTAAGGTTGAATATGTTTACAGGAGAGACTAATAATTGAGATTGGGTTGCATTGGATCAGTCTTCATTTGTAAGCGGCTCCCCATTTATCTTCCACTTTCAGGTGTAAAGTTGAGAATTTCGATCTAATTAAGTGTATAAATTTAAAATGAATCCTTTAGGTCCTGGAATACGTAAAATCCCAATTACAGAGTAAGAGAAAACTGATGGTAAAGGTTGTGGGTTTTAGATAAACATAGCACGACTGTTGTAGAAATGTATGAAAGTCTAATTGGAATATATTATACGTCTGTTACATTTGTTCAATGGATAAAGAAGGTTCCTTGTATATATGTGCCGGTGACATTACCCCATGGTCCATCCAATACTCAGTCTGGTATATTAAGAAGGTGAGGAAGTACTCTACTGTTCCACAAGGGAGTTTCCAATGGAAGGTCTTGATACTCTGTCACTTGTTTAGCTAATTCCCATATTCGAATTTTTAGACTTCAATTGGAGTCCAGAAGTAATTTTTTTTACTCTTAAATGGGGGAAATTGACTAATACCTCATTGGGTTTTGTTTTGCCTTCCTCTGGATCAACAATGGGGGGAGGCAAATAGGCCCAAAAAAGACCTATGTCCATCCAGTTCAGCTTAACATACAATATAACAATGTACGGGTAAGAGATGTTAAATATAAATTCTTTCATTTTCCAAAATTGAGAATGGAAGAGTAGAGGAAGAATAATGCACCTAGTGTTGCTCAGAATTAGGCAGAGGTTCATTCGATACCAAATATCTTAGATAGCGTATTTGTCTTGCTATAAGAAAAAGGGTTACCAAAGGTCCATTTACATGGGCAAATTTTCTGCCAGGAATGAACACCAATTGGCAATATAGTAAGTCAACAATGACATGGAGCAACCACCATTAGTGTAATCATTTGGGCACATACGCTTCTGTTATTGCGGACATAGTGCATCCCAGTTTTAAACAGGGCAATATGCTGAGTGTCCTGGGCAACTCCTTTGAAACGTTTGCTCATTTTCAGTTTGCCTGGTGGACACTTTACACAAACCAACGTTTTTGATGTCTGGGTCAAACTTCAAAGCCTATTTATTCGGAAACGCCACCGCATTTCGAAATTAAACACCTCTGGGGACAACAGGCATCTCTGTACTGGAATCCCTTTGGGATATCAGTTATGCTGAACTTTAGGTTCCACTTCTGTTTCTGGCTTAGAAAATGGATAAGAAAACTGCATTAAAACTGGGCCTCACAGTATCATGAAGCAAACAAAACACTAGGTAGCGGTTTAATTTGACTAAATGGATATTACTAGTGATGAGCGAGTATAATCGCTAAGGGCAATTGCTCGAGCGAGCATTGCCATTAGCGAGTACCTGCCCGCTCAAGACAAAAGGTTCGGGTGCTGGCGCTGGCAGGGGGCTGCGGGGGAGAAACGGAGGGGAGATCTCTCTCTCCCTCTCTTCCCCCTGCTGACTGCCGCTACTCACCGCTCCCCGGCTCCGGCACCCGAACCTTTTGTCTCGAGCGGGCAGGTACTTGCTAAGGGCAATACTCGCTGAAGCAATTGCCCTTAGCGAGTATACTCGTTCATCTCTAGATATTACCATACAAGATATGAACAATAATTACTGTCCAACTATTCTTGACTGCAATATATTGCATGTTCAAGCATGATGTGGCTATCTAAACATCACCTTCAGAAATTAAGGAATATCTGTTCATTGTTGCCAAAGTTTAATGTAACACCAAGATTACGAAAACCAAGATCACGATCCTCAAAACCTAGCCTTGCAGTCAAACTATGAAGTCAAGCGGCTTATTCTAGTGTAAGAATCAAAGGGATCGAGGCAACAGAACACCTGATTCATCACTTCACATCGTCCTTGGCTGTCTTTATTTGCCAACCATGGATTCATTCTGCCAGGCGTGTTTAATGGCATTGCCTACTCATTTTCTAGTGCCAAGGGCTCATCCGCAGTACTGACCTCTGGAAGCTTATAAGTGTAACAGAGAACGCTTTACAATAAAACTTCTTACAAACAAGTAACTGTTTACACGAATCTCCTTTAGGGCTCATTCACACGGGTTCTTATGTGTGTACGTCTCCCGCGTACTATGAGCGTATGTCTCCCGTACATAAAATACTCAGCACACAGTAAATATGCACCAAAATAGGACATGTTACATTTTTATACACGTGTAAAAAAAATTGCAGGTGTGAGTCGCCCAAGAGAAATCAATAGACTTTTAGCACCGCGTATTACGTGCAAAGAATCCACAGTGTTCGGACTGTAGTTGCCAGAGCCACTGGGCTAGGACTGGATCGTGTACGATTTACCTTCCCTGGATAACCCCTTTTATCACTGCAAGAAGGTATAGTCTTTGCCAGTTAAATTCCCATGTTATGGTTAACAGAATAGTCACCAATTGGTGGCGGGTGCACCCAGCAGGAGGGTGAAACAGAATCGCAGTTACTCCAGAAGTGAATACCAGAAGAAAAGAAAATCAGGCAACAAATCGAAATGGCAGAACAGAAAACTAATCCAAGAACAAGGCCAATATCAAGGTCAGGAGCAGAGTTCAAGAACAGAGTCAAATACAACAATAGGAACAGCCAGGCAAGGTTGTACTTTGATCTGAGGGCAAGAGATCCATGGTAGCCTCTTTAAATAGGCCGTCTGGTCTGATGTCATGTGTGGCCATGAGAACTCAACATGTCTGGAGGATAGAAGTAGGGATTCACAGTAACCAATACATTACTAGAGAAGCAGCAGAGGAGACCGCATCTGACTGCCAAGCAATCGGACAGGGCCAGTGGCTGGAGCCATTTCCAATTTCCGAGACACACCACTAGAAGGGGACAAGGTGAGCAATAGTTCCAAAGTATTCCATCACAGCATAGAACATGTATGAATGGGCCACCATGTATATGGTGGCCCACCCATCTAAAAAGCTACATAAGTAGTACTACAGCTCTTTAACAGCAGCCACTGCGAATTAATAGTGGAATGTCAGCTCATTTAGAGAAATTAGTTATTCAGATCAAAACAACTCCTTCAAAGTATAGAAAATAAACAATATTTCTGATAGCAGTGACTATAGATTTAGAAAGGAGAAGATAGAACCTGAGTTACGAACTTTGCTACATAAAAACAAAGTGACAGGCATTTTATCAAGCTATTCCATAAGCACTGCTTTATAGCCACTCTACAATGACAACCCTGGGGCCTCTCAGAAGGACACTGGCTGCCATGTCAATCGCATGGCAACCCGCAATCTCATCGTAGAGGGCAGTGCGCGACCCTCAAAGATCGGTTGAGGCATTTAAATGCCGCCGACAGCAGAATTTAAAAAGTTAACAGCTCCGATGAGTGGCGCGGCTTATTGTAGCTGTTCCGGGCGGGTGTCGGTTATAAAAAAACAAAAAAAAACAGAACAGCCAGCACCCGTGTAGTATGGAGCTGGATCCACCTGCGATCTCCCTTTATTCCAACAGACATATGAACAAATGCACTTACGAATTGGCTCATGGAATGGAACCGGTTCATAAATAGGGGACAATCTATATACTTTACTGAAGGACTTTAAACACAACATTGAAAAAAAATGACTGGTTTATCCTAGAACACATTAAGTTGAAGATGGGTCTAGGACCTGTATATTTGTTGATAATTTTGATCACCTGAGTCATAATCCAGAGTGAACACAAAAACAGTCCTTGATTTCCAATAGATACAGAATGGAAATAAAGGACGCTTTTTTGTGCCCTGTACTACATGTTACGCTATCATGCTATACGAGGTGAGCATCAACTACACTACATACTTCATGTGAAGAGCATATGATGCGCTACATGACTGCTATTAAACAAAAATGCTGCTTGTGTGTGATGGAAAATACATAATAAGTGGAAACACAAAAATTGTATATAAACAAAAAAAAGTTAAGCGTAAAAGGAAAGCCATTTATGACTGAGCTGTCACATCTTCTGGATGAGTGGTCTTCACAAACCCTCCTCATAAATCCTATCCCTAAGTGCCAAGTTACACGTACAGATCCGTTTGGGTAAGCACCTAACATTCCCTCTGATTAGTGGTCAGCAACTAATTACCAAACTGTAATTCCCCTTATTTAACCACTACAGGAATAGATTCCCAGATGGTCTGGAAGTAGGCCAGATTACACAAATGGGTAACTCCAGTTCTGGACACCAATGGCTCCTGCACCTGCTTCTTGTGATGGGAAGTATGGAGCCTTGTGTGTGGGAAGAGAGTTCCTATATAGACCTCCGATTAACAACAAATGAGTTATTTGCCATCTGTAGGAGAATTTTAACATTTTTGCAAAGCACGCATAATTTAAACATTAGTAAAATTGCTAATCGCAAAGAAACAAAGTTCCTTTACGAATCGCGACATTTGAATAGACACAGTGAATGTCACCTGAAAGACTCCAAATAATGGCATTGTAACAGAACATTGGGAAGGAATATTTCCTCATCAAATGCTTAGGTTTCTTGAATATCTGCATAAAAACATCTCAAAATCTGAAATGGCTCTCCTTGGCTCCTGTATCCTTGCTGATGTGCTTCTAATTCTACATTGTATAGTCCTGAAGTGAATAAGTTGGCCACAAAAATCAGCTGTACATGGTAAGTCTCCGGGGGGTACTGAAGCAGTGAGCGTATTTAACAAGCCAATATGGGACCTGTAAATTCACCAGTAAGAGTCCAGGGAACTGTAATAATTTATTAATATCGTGTACCCTCAGCCAAAAACTAAAAATTTGAGTTTCTGGCCTGCGAGCTAAAATTATCAGCTATATACTTTCTTATGGGGCTACTGATAACTATTACATGGTCACCTGTTGGGTCATATGCCTTACGCTTCCAACCTAGCAGTCAAAATGAGAAAACATTCAGGTGTCGGATCCTTGGATCAATGAGTGGAAATTATTTTGAGGATCCATCATCATAGTATGATCCTCAACTCCTTGTCCATCAAAATAAGGCTAACATGGATCTCCAATGACAGCCAGGCTCCAGCTATAACAGCAGTTCATCCCTTTTCATACCATGGGCAATGCGTCTGTGGCCTGTAAAATGCTGACAGGGGAGGTGGATGCTCCCTCTGTCACCCATCGGACCCCCGCAATGCGATTGTGCAGTAACGAGGTGTTGCTCTCGCATCCGAAGACTTGAAAATGTCCTCCCGGGTCTGCCATCTACAGTGGCCTATGAGGTCCAGCCAGAGGCAGATCTCATAGACCAATATAATACACTACAATAATGAAGAATTGCAGTGTATTATAGGAACAATCATATCTAATGAAATTCAAGTCCTATTGTGGGAAAAGGTAAAAGTAAAACAAAAAAGGTAAAACCCCACCTTTCACTTCTTGCTATGTTTTTAAAAAAGCCTTAAAAAAAACCTATTGTTTTAAAATGTGTGAAGTAGCGAAATATTAAAAAAAACAAAAAACTATAAATTTGGTATCAACATAATCATACTAACCCAAAGAATTAACATTTATACTGCACAGTGAACATCGTAAAAAAATAAAGTCTCACCATGCCAGAATTGCAGATTGTTAATATTGTCGCTAGAAAAAAAATAGAATTAAAAAATGGCCAAAATGCGATATGTTCCAAAAAATGGCATCAATGAAGACTAGTGATCATCCATCAAATAACAAGCTCTCATAGTGCTCCATCGATGGAAAAATAAAAACGTTATCACTCCGAGGAGACGAAAAAGACAAGAAAAAAATGGTTGGTCATTAGGGCCTAAAATGGGTCCTCTCGTGTAGATAGCAAAATACTTATCAGTGCATTAGCGGTGGGTCAGATAGACCACAGCCTTCACCATTTAAAAAACAATGCCGGGTAGGGTTGTCCTATCACATCATCAGCCAGGGCTAGGAACTAGCATCTTTTTGGTTTCAGGCAGCCTGGGACATAATTGTATGAAAATAAAGAGAATATTGGTTCATTTGGGTTTCAAAAATCGCATGTATTGATCCTGGGACACAAACATGGTAGCGTTCCTGTTCCAATGTCTTGAAATATGCTAACAGATTGTTATTTAAAAAGGGTATTCTGGAGCCTTAATGTTTTTTCAAGTTTTCTCCCATTCACTGGAAGGAGAAAACTGATAGATCGTGGGGGTCTAACTGCTGGGACCCCCATCGATCCTGAAAACCGGGGTCTGGTTGGTCTCCAACGAACAAAGCAGTAGTTGCTCAGGTGCACTGCTGCTTCACTCCCTTCCATGAGAGTGCAGGAGATTGCTGAGCGCTTGAACTCTACTGTCTCTGGCGTTCTCATGGAAATTAATGGAATAGCAGTGCGCCTGCACAACCTCCGCTCTGTACCCTTGGGAGACCAACCATACCCCTGTTTTCAGGATGGTCCCAAAAGTCAGATCCCCACCAATCAGTTTTCACTTATTCAGTGGATGGATGAAAAAACTTGAACAAAACATTAAGGCCAGTTTCACGCAGGTGATAAAATCGTGCAATTTTGTGAAAACGCAGAATTATGAAACCCATGTTTTTCAATAGTTTCCTTCACATTTGTGATGTTTTCAGTCATGCGATGATGCGTGAAGGGGGGGGGGGGGGGGGGGAAATGCAGTATGTCCTATCTTCCTGCAGGGGACTTTTTTTAAATTTAAAATCGCCCATATTTCCCTGTGCAGACTTCGTTTTATCGCATCGCACGAACTTGCAACTTTCATATGATGCGTTTTTAACATTAGGAAATCCTATGATCTTTCTCGCGAGAAAATCGCAAGCGGCAGCACTGTTTTTGACATCTGATGAGCAAAATTGCGATATTTCCGCGATTTTCTTGCGACAATAATGCGATCGCCCGTGTGAAACCGGCCTTAGTTTCTGGAATACCCCTTTGAAAGGTATTTTCTAGAATTATAACATTGATGACCGATTCTCAGCCTAGACAATCAATATCAGATCGGTAAAGTTTGAAGTCTTGGCACTCCCTATGGGTGAGCAGACGGAAGGGACCACGGCGACCTAGCGAACACCATGTCCCCTTCACTGTTTGCCAGGCACAGTGTGGTACATTTTTTTCTTGTCTGTACCTGGTATTACAGCTTACTGCAGCTCCGTCCCATTCAAGTGGCCGGGTACTGCTCAATGCCTCGTAAACAATGACTGAAGGGACCACGAAGACCTAGCGAGCACCATGTCCCCTTCATTGTTTGCCAGGCACAGCATGGTACATTATTTTCTTGTCTGTACCTGGTATTACAGCTCACTGCTGCTCCCTCCCATTCAAGTGGGTGGCCGGGCACGGGCACTGCTCAATGCCTCATAAACAATGCAATGCCACCATTCACTTGACCAATGGGGGTTTTGGGATTTGGATCCCTTAACAATAGGTCATCAATATTATTGCCTAAGAAATCTCATTGAAGATGACAAAAATGGTTCAGATGGCCAAATTACATAGAGTATAGTTCTAATGAGCGTGACATGGCACATCATAAACTTCCATACTTACTGGCCTGCGTAGAGAATACATAATCCCCTCTGTCCATTCTGCATTGTGTATGAAAACACCACCTGCAGAATGTCCTTTACTAAGCAAAACGTGCCCACTATACATCAAAAGCCGAGCAGCCCAGCCTGTTAAACACCAATAATATTATCCCATGTTCAAGGGGCCTATTTGCGGAGGTAGCAAAATGGGTTCATTTGAAGGCACTTCTCTGCGGCAAAACAATGAGCGCCCTTTCTAAAAAGGAGCAGAATCAGTGCGCACATTAACACATCAAAAGGCGCGCTCAGCAAGAGGAGAACATTTGCATGGCTGCCGCTTTCATCTTGATGGCAATTGGTGGAAATTTCCCTTTTTATGGAAACAAGACGTGTCAAAAGGACATGATTTCCACCTCAATGTAAACAAGATGGTAAAGTAACATTATACCGGCTATTTAACCCCTTGTACAGCCACACTTGGCCGAACACATTTCCCTTCATCTATGTAAACAAACAATAAAAGACATTTAAGAACAATTATGTATCCAACACAAGCGGCTTCCTTCAGCGCGGCCCTCCAATGTGTTCATACACAACTCTGGGGGTGCAGAGCCACATTCTTGTTGGAGATACCAAGATCAATAATATACCTTTACAATAAAGATGGCAGTTTTCGTAGATTTTCCCAATGGGATATAAAATAGAAGATATGGTTCTAAACGTGCTCTGAGAGGGAGTCCATCATCATCCAATGAAAATAGTGTTTCATGTTTTTTAGTGTAAAAACTTTTTTTATTTATTTTTTTTTATATTATTTTAAAACAAAAAGTTTCAAATATCATAAAAACCAGAAATATTTTAGTTTTAACGCTGGCCACCGAGCCCTCACAAATGTTTATACTAAGGCCACAACATTTTGCACAGTAACACATGAGGCTTTCAGTCAGTACTTTTATGTGCAATTTACACGCACACCAAAAACATAGTAGAAATTCCCTGGAATTACAATAAAGGCATAATTCTAATGCCGTGTGGGAATACAGCCTTATAAAACTGGAGAATGACTGGAGAATGACAGTAGATGACAGGGACAGCTCACCTCCTCCTCCTCTCTGTACAGTGATCACAAAGCAAGATTACAACAATCTCCTATCGAAGTAAAGAGGAGGCGGCCTCTGGCAACATCATATAAAAACGTACAATCAGAAAATAAGAACAGACGCTACAATGTTTCAGTATAACGTATTAGTCAAAAGAATGAAAATTAAATAAAAATAATGTGCTACCTTCTCTTTAAGAATATTTCAGGACCTTGTTTTAAAGAACAATTCCTTAAAGGCAATCTGTCAGCACCTTTAGGCCCCCATAAACTATGTTATGCGGCTCAGAAGTGGAGGAATGGAAGTCCAGGAAACTTAAAAATATCTATTAACAGAGTCTCCCATTCTAGAGCCGTGCCCCTAAGAAATCAACCAACGCACACAGTGTGACTCCTTTCAGAAGGAGGTAGGTATGCAGCTCCATCGTTCATCTTCTGGAGATAGCACAGGGTCCCGTTGTGTGCATGCACTGATTACTCAGGGGCCCAGTGCTGTAACGGAGGACCTGGTGAGTATAAAACGCAGGCCCCGACCCTCCTTCACCTCATTTTTCAGCCTAATAACAGCTTATAGAGCCAATAGGCGATGACAGAGGCCATCTAAAAAAGGTTAAAAAAAAGTCAAAACCCCAGCAGAGTTGTCTAATAAACCTTGATGTTACTGTAGTTGTCATGAAAATATGTAGACCAGCTTCTGGCTATGGCAAGCACAAGCCTTAGTGTAGAACTGTACTCCTTTTCGGGAGTCTTGTGCTCATCAGTGACGCATGTCCTGTTTCCCACCAACTGTTGGCATGCAGATCGCATTTTTAGGGAAAGTAGCGGTGAAGTCTTACTGTAGATGACTGCCTTTGTTGCTCACAGCAAGCAATCAGAGCTCAGCTTGTATTTTACCAGGATTAAGAAATAAAAGCTGAACCCCGATTGGTTACTACGGGCCACAAGAAAGGAGAGTCTTACTGTTAGACCGTTTTGATAATTGAGGCCAAGTCTCATGCAAGGTTTTCTCAGTGCTGAGTGTATGGGTTTCTTAGAGTATTCGATAAAGACTGTGGGTTTCTGGCACGCTTGTACTTGGTGACAGGTTCGTTTGTTGAATGTCAATCCAATTTTCAAGGTCATATTATGCCCAACGAGGCAACCATTTGGGTACTAGCAAACAAAAGGGAAACGATGGGATCTTTGTTGGATGCACACCAGGGAGAGCAGTCAAAGAGGTCAGCGGGCACAGACCAGGATGTGAGGGTGCATTTGTTTCAATCCCCACAAAAGTCTCTTCGTTGTTTATTACAAAAATTGGTAACTCCTTGGCAAAAAGTCAGAGACACGTAAAAGCAATCAAAGTTGAAACCCTTCCGTGTCACAGTTGTTCAGGAACTGCCGCCACCTGCAATAGTGAAGTGTGAGGAGTAGTTCCAGCGTAATTTAGGCCAACATAAGGAACTGTTGGACATAACATGGTTCACAGAAGAAGCATGGGTCCATTTCTGTGGCCACATGAATATCCAAAAGTTGGGTTCTAACTAATGAAGCAATGGACAATGGTGCTGCACAGCTACTTATTCTGTATGCCTCAGCACCTTGGGCAATACAGTCTACAGTACACATATCTCATACGCTGCCAATTACAACACAACTAGTCATTATTAGGATATTTTATGGTATGCACCACACAGCTATTCTACATGCACGTCACACACACACAGCTCTGCTACATACATTGTTCATCCCATACAACAGGGATCAGAAGCAGCACAGCAGTGGAGTTGAAGCACCTGTGATGAAGTCACCATCATGCTCCGCCACTGATCACATAACTAACAGGCATCCCAAGTGAATGACTTACATGCTCCACCCCTGATCACATGATGGTGACATCATTAAAAGGTCCTGCATTCTTGTGCAGATAACAGGCAGACTACAAACCCCCTGCAGCCTCAGTTGCTATGGAATACTAATGACCACCTGTCAGACAGCAACAGTGTGCGTACAGGACCTGTGATGATGTCACCATCATGTAATCAGAGGCGGAGCATGTACTCCCTCACTGGAGATGAAGGACCTTTGATGACATCATCATCATGTGATCAGGAGCGGAGCCTGTAAGTCACTCCCAAACCAACTCACGCACGGATGGACAGGTCATAATAAGAAGTTTGCAACAAAGCAACTGCACTTGTCAAAGAATTATCATTGCCGAGAAGGAGTCCAAACAAACAACAACTTTAACAAGTAATGTAGCACAGTATTAAATCATAAGAACAACATTCACAGTCCAGGAGGAAGATATAAATAAGTTGATACAGATGCAGTCCAGGAGGCAGCTCTATAAGAGGAGGACATTTTGAAAGTATACATGTTTCTTTCCCCAAGTCTTACAATTTATGCTAACTTTTCATTAAAGAGGTTGTTCGGTAACTGGCCTCTTTAGTGCCCCCTGTGCTAAAATAAGAAGATGAGCAGTAGTTCACAGTTCCCTGTTGCCGCAATCCAGCGCTGCAGCCTAGCTGTGGTCCTGGTGTTTGTTGTGACAGACGATGTCAGAGCAAACCAGGTGACTGCTGCAGCCAATCAGGTTCCTGAACTCCTGGGATCAATGGCGCTCAGGAACTGACTGATGATGCCAGGAAAACGAGCGGTGATGCTGCAGTGTTCACTTGACGGATGGTAGGAAATGGATAAGTGCTTTTTTTTATTTAAGCACGGGGATTGGGGGCACTAAAGTGGGCATGTTGTCCATCAACTGGACAACGAATCTAATCAGATGGATAAAACGGATTGCATCACACAGGATCTGGGAGTGTTTACTGACTCCATCTGTGCTGTTCTGGTAGGTGACCCTGGGTCATCATTTTGCATTTATGTGAACTTATTTATATCTGCCTTCTGGACGGATCTTTTTTTCTGGTTATTTAATACTATGCATTATGTTTTATGAGACAGTAAAAAAGTTAGGCTTCTATTCTCAGTGCTCAATACCGTATCATACCCCGGTGTATTGGGTTATGCCAGAATCAGTAAATGTACTCCTGGATGAGCCAGGCAGACTAACATTGCAATTGCTTTTAAGATCAACTAGCTAGAAAATGCTTCAGATTCCTACATTCCCTTATTGATCCCGATTTTGCATATCACTAGAGCCACATTCTACTTTATAGAAAAATGCATTCTTTTTATATTGGACTGTAATTTTTCTGTTTGTTTTATTTGATCCTCTTACAATAAGATGATGTAATTATTAGGAAGGCTCTCAGGAATCACGGGGGGATAAGATGAAAGGCACTTCTCTATCCCTCCTAGATTTTATTCTGTAGCTTAAGATAACACAAAATAGCATTGCATTTAATGGCCTCTAATGACAAGAAATATTACTGGCAATAGCTGCATAGCTAAGGCCACAGAGGGGGAAAGTAAAAGTATGCCTTAATACACAGTGCCCCTGAACTAATGCATCGAGGTATTCCTGTATGAAGAACAGATCACTAATATACTAGCATGTTTCTTGACTTTGGAATAAGCAACCCATGGTACAATCAGGAAAAAAACCCCATTTAAGATACATTTTATCAAAACGTAGACACGGTTGGATAGTCTTGAGCTATAGTGAAGGCGACAGCTAGTTTTGATAGTGTGAAAGTAACTCAAGAATAAAGTTTTAAAAGTACATAATGCCTTTAGCCAGTTTAGACTCTCATAAAAAGGCAGAAATGTACAATTTAGAATAATGAATTCTTCTTAAGGGCTAATGCCCACGGACGGATTTCTGCAGCGTTTTACACGGCGTCATACCGCAGCTATTAGGTTCCATTGAACCTAATAGTTCAATGTTCACACTGCGGAATTCCGCAGTGTTAAAGAAACCGCGGCATGCTCTAATTGCCGTGGGAATACATGCGGCCGGCTTCCATTGTAGTCAATAGAAGCCGGCGGTCACGCCATACTTCCGCTGTAGCACAGTGGAAGTATCACGTGAATACACGTCCCCGTCCACCGCGTCATTTCGCACTGCCGGTGCGTCCTGTGCTGTACTGCACCGGGATGGAAATATCGCGGTGGATCCAGGAGGAGAGTATGGGGGTTTTGGGGGCGCCGTGGTGGACTCCGCTGCGATATTCCGCTAGCAGAGTCCGCCATAACCGTGGGCATGAGGCCTTAAGTGTCCTTCTATTTATAATCCTGCCTCTAGATGCTTTGGCATTATTCTTTGCTTATGCATAGAGTGTCTTTTTCAACACATTATGTATAAAAAAAATTTCTATGCTTACACAGCTATAGATACATGTGCACGACATGTAAATTTGCTATGATCCACTATGAAATTCTTGTTGTATTTTGATTGGATGCTGATGGGGTGAGGAAGTTTGTGATCAACTACTGACAAGTGCTAGAAATTTTGCTATATCAACTATGCAATAACTAAGTGGTTTACAAGAGCTTGGAAACATCACTTGAGTGTTTCTCCCTGATTTCTTCTCCGATGCTTTGAATAAGTAAGTGCACCTGATTGATAAGCCTACAATACTCGTTGAGTATCACCTAAATTTCAGTGATTACTCCAATAATACTAATATTTAATAATGGTCAAAATACTACACCCTGTAATACCCTCACTTTCTAGATTCCTCTCCACTCCGATGCTACCCGTCTCTTCAGTCACTATAGCTCCCTACTGACATCACAGCCCAACAACATGTAAAATGACCACAATAGTGACTGACTGATTGTTTATAATGATGCCAGGATGACAAACCATCATATAAATTGACAATTAAGAAAAAAAACATACATAAGGAGTAAAAGGTAATGGTGAAGGGGGGGGGGGGGGGGAGTTAAGAATCAGTGAGTGTATACTACACAGTATTTAGATTTTTACCATCCAGTTCCAGACTTGAATCCGATCTAGAGATTACATGCAGAATTATACTCAAAAGTATATTTCATTCAATTTCAACTAATTTCTATTTTCCTTATAAATAACCATTTGGTGACTGCTGTTAGGTTACGTCTACAGACATAGAAACAGTCAAGCTTAGCGAAAGAGATGGAGGAGTGAAGGATGGGGGCCCGACAGTGCTCCCAGAGACTACAGCTTCGGCGCTTTCACAAAGGTGCGATGATTGGTCAGCGAATGGAGGCGGAGCAGGCAGGTAGATCACTCCCAGCTTTTCACCTGCATTCACAATAAACAGGCAGTCATTCATAGACGAATGGGCTGATCATGGTTTGAGTTTTAGGACTGCCTAAAAACTGAGTGACGGACGATAAGCAGACTTCTTATCGTTCACAGTTGAAGCGCTATCAAGAATCTGAAGGATAATTGTAAAAGGGTCCTTACTGTTCGAGATGGTTCGAAAGAACTCTCAAGATGACCAAAATCAACTGTGACAGAGAAGAGGATTGGCTTAGCCATTGAAATAAGCTTAACAGACCACCTCCTGAAAATAAGCCCCCAAAATAAGGAGAGATAGGAGGTTTTTTTCCAATGTAGAGACCAAGAAGGAGAAGAGGAGATGCCATGACCGGGGCTCATAGGCGATCAGTGGACCTATGATCACTAAAGTATAGTGCTGAAGCCAACCATTTTACAGTTAATTCACAATGGAACAGTTTTTTTCCTGTTGGACAACATCTTTAATATAGAAATATATCTGAAGCCCATAGCCAATGAACTAGCCAGGGATAAGCAAACGATGAAACAGCAACAGGAAGAAAAAAAGTAATTTTTTTCCCTAAAGACCGTAATCATTTAATAGGTTACACACCTAAAACACGGCCCTGACAAGTCTGAAAGAGACGCCAGAGACCAAGGCTTTTATTCCATGTGATACTAGGACAATAATAAAATACAGTAGCTTAATTAAAAAAAATCCTCTTTTGAAACCTAATTTTGAGAAAAACTCTAATTAAGCATTTGAATAATAAAACTCTAATCTCTTTGCAACTCTTTTCAAGTATTAATATGTAAGTGTGAGTTTTGGGATTCCATAATGAACGCCACTGCAAGATTTCTTTGTAATCAATGAGCAAAAAGCTGGAATGCAAATCCTATTCAACATCTTGAGAATACGAAGAGCTTTTTACAAGGCATAGAACATGCTGAAAAGTTCATTAATTAAACAGTACTTGAAGAACAGATGGAATGGCTATCCGGACTCTAATTACTGTAAGTTGGCATGCAGGTTTGCAGACCTTAATGAGATTCAATAAAACAAGTGGTTGAACATCAATCACTATCAAGAAGAGAGGAAAAAAAAGCACTAAAAGATGAACTGAAGTATTAGGCAACAAGTTAGAATATCGCAGTGAATCCACATAATGGAATTTCAGTACATGGCTACAATAATCTTGAAGCTTATGCAAAGGGTCCTCTTAATACTAAATAAGTTACCATTGCACGTTGTGGTGTGCTTTCAACCTTATGGTAGCTTATGGTACAGTAGCTGAAGGGGGGAAAAGAGGGGGCAAACTCTAAAAGGGGTTCCAACATGATAATAAATTGCTACCTGCACTGCTCAATCTAACATATAATGGGGGAAATCTACCAAAACCAGCATTTGTTATGTTGGTCTTATGACAAAAATTCCTTTGCTTTCCTCCTTGCAGTCTGTTGTGTTTTTTCTTCTTTAGCTACTCTCAGATACTGTACAGCCTGTGTGATCTGCCCTTCCTGAAGGCTTGGATGCTTTGCCACCTCTTAACATTCTAATCAGCTGTGTATGAACTCTAACACCGAGAGAAGAAAGGGGAGAGCAAATTGCTGACACAGAAAGGAGCAGTGTGATGTTAGATCTACGTCAGTTGCATCAAGATAGTCAGCTATGTGAAGGAGTTATACAGTTCTACAACATCAGAGTGGTAGGGAACTTTCAATGAAGACTGTTCAGAAAGTTGCTTCATTTAGCATTTAAAAAAAAATCAGCACAAAGAGTGCAAATTGCCCTTAAAACTAAGCTATTTGACTAGGTTATTTTTTGACTCCCCTACTCAGCAGCTGCTACTCCAGAGACTAGTTGCAACTCTGTTCCCAATGGAACTAACAAAGGGCAGTGCATAAGTCCTCAAAACAAAGTAATCGCATAACAAATAAAGTAACTTGTTATGAAAGGTCTTCCTCAAATAACGCATTACATGCTAAGAGTATGCTAATTACTGTCATGGGATCTATTGCCATGGGAGATTTATTTATTTACATGCCGCTTGTTCCAACACAAGAAAACCAGTAGACTATATGACATATTACAGAGCACTGAAGTAGATACTTGAAACAGCTCTCCTCATTTGAATCTATATTAATAATTACACCAATCTGGAAATGAATGCAAAAAAACTAACCATGGAAAACAATGACAAGAAAATCAAATGTAAAACACTCTGCACTTGAAAATCAATGTAATATGATTAGGACAATGATATAACAGATAATGAGTTCAAACAGGGGTCTGTCTCTTTAAATCCTCCACTGCTCTAGTGCTGACGTTCTTGATGAAAAGAACAAACCACTCGCTCTTTTTAAGGTCTATATTATTTTTATTTAAACATACTTCTATTACAAGCAGAGGTTATTCAAGTAATCGCCAAATCTGCTCTTCTGGTAATGACAGCCGAATACTGGGGCTAACCGAAAATATCACTAGAGGGCAAAATCATCAAACGGCGGCTCTCTTTTTTTGGCCACGTGATGCGCAGGAACTCACTGGAAACAGTACTGATGCTTGGCAAGGTCAGTGGGAAGAGAAGATCAGGACAACAAAGAACAAGATGGCTAGATACAATTAAGGCCACCACGAACATGTCAATCACCGAACTGAAAAGCGATGAAACACAGAAATGCGCAGAGAATGTTGATCAACAAAGTGGCCAGAGGTCAGATGCGACTGAACAGAATCATCATCATTAGAAGAAAGCAAACTATAAGCGTTCAGTTTAAATCGGAGCCAATGATGAATGAGAATCGTGTGATTCTTGTTAGTCGTTCAGTTGGCAGAAAAATCATTGTTGGCTCGTTCAGTTAACCTTCCGTTTAAAACACTCCCCAATCAGGGTTTTACGTAGGAATATGAAACACTGAACGAGAACTAAATGACTCAACGATGATCCACCTGTCTAAAGAGGCTGCACAAGCTGTTCCCTCGGGCAAGCGAGAATCGTGCAGTTCTCGGTGTGTAAAAGTGCCATAAAACAGCGCATCTAGGCAGTTGACTGACTACCTACATGGTTCTAATGCTCTAGTTTCCCAGCTAATACCCCATTTAGACAACGATTATCACTCAAAATTCGCTCTAAAGCCGTCTTTTGATCGATAACCGTTGTGTCTAAACGCACAGCCATCGTGCACTGTTCGTGCACTATTCGCTCATCGCTAACTTTCAGCTAGCTCAACGTTAACAACAAGCCTCATCAGTGCCGCGCGCTGAGTTCTCAGCGTGAAACTGTTGATACCATTGTTTCATCTGGTATCCCGCTTGGAGAACATAGGAGTATGCAGAAGACAGCGCTCCAGCTGTCTTCTGCATACCCCACTCAGAGCGCTCATCTGTATACCAGCCGAGTGCTCCATGAACACAGAAGTATACAGAAGACAGCGCTCCAGCTGTGTTCTGCATACCCTGCTGGGAGAGCTCAGCTGTATACCAGCTGAGCGCTCTGTGAACACAGCAGGAGTATGCAGAAGACAGAGCTCCAGCTGTTTTCTGTTTTTCCCCCACTTGGAGTGCTCAGCGAGATACCGTCTGAGCGCTCTGAGAACACAGCAGTTCTCGGAGCACGTAAATGCACACAACGATTATCGCTCAAAAGAGCGAATTTTGAGCGATAATCGGTGTCTAAAGGGGCGTTAAGTGAAGAAAGTTTATTTGCACGTATTTTAAATATTCAACACCATACAGCATAAACCCACACTACAAGTTACTAATGAAATAACAGGTAGATAAAGCATAATAATCAACAGTCGGGATGCGGTAGGTGTATAGTTAAATAGCCAAGACCACAGTCTGAACACAAGTGGCTACAGAGAATTAGGAGAACAGAATTTTTTTTTTGTCACTTACAAAATATCTTATTGAAAATGAGACACTGAGGGCTCTTTTTCATCTGTACCGAAATAAAAAGGTAGAGAATCCGAGGCACTTAGTGCTTTTTTTCTCCCGAGCTATCCAGAAAATTGAGTTAATAAGACGGTTTCAAACCAAAAAACATGATTTTTTTCTGCATAGTATTAATTAGATCCCTGCTCATAGAGAACTAAAAGGCTCTTAACCTTATCTCTTTGTCAGTCTGTCTTTGTTGCCTCAGATGCCGAGCAGAGGAAAAGTCCGCTCTTAAATTCTGTGTAACTACTTAGAAAAATTAAAAAGTAGCATTCATTCTAAAAAGGAAAGATAAAACATTTGTTGCAAACCCTCAGCTGTGGATGATCACAATTTTTATGGCACATCTATGGCAAGAGCAAGATGACTTTTTAAATATAATTAGTTTTTCTTCTATAACAATTAAAAACCTGCAGAAAAGTGGATTGATTGGGAGGTCATATCCGGACATTGTAACACTGTAGCAACCTGACAACTCAAAGAAAAGATGCTTGAAAGGAACTTGATCTTCCACTATAACGTGACAAATACAGAAACTCTTTCATGACTGCATGTCTTGAGATATTGGGGAAGGTTTATTGTTGAAAATGCACCAGAAAATATTTAGACACTGTTTTTGGGCTGGGCTTAAAAAAGGGTGTGGCTTTGTGGAAAGGGGTGTGGCTTTGTGGAAAGGGGTGTGGCTTTTAAACATCTAATAGATGGCATCTAATTATATTAGACAGTTGGAAGATGCCCCTGATACATCATCCAGTATGAGCCATAGTGATAACACATTAAATGGACTATATCACCAAAAATGTTTTACACTACTTAAAACCAAATCGTGAAACATTCTCCATTATTCGAATCTGCTTTTTTTTCTGATTGAACATTTTTTTATTCTGTTTTCTACATATGACTATAGGGGCGGCTATCCTGCCTGAGCTATTTTTATCAGCATTTAGAAATATGCTTTACAGCAGCTTCATGGGCCATTCACACAATGAACAGGAGGGGATCCATTGACTTTTATGAGAGACTGTTCTAGACATGATCTATGAATGCAGAGGTCATAGTAGAGGGAAGGCAGTAGACGGTCACAGTTTATCACCTATTGGGAATGGTGGATCCTGTATTACCTACATATAGGCGTTACCTCTCAGTGTAATCCTGCTGGTGATGTTAGTGAGAGGACTGCCAAAAGGTTTTCTCTAAGGATCAGGAAGTAACAACCCTCTGCACGCGACTGGGTTTGAATTGCAGAATCTACGACAGTCTCCCGTGCGGACGATCCATGACATTCTGCACCAATTCAAACTAACTGAGCATCTGCATCTCCGCTCAGAAGAGCGGACAGCAACTGCAATTTTCCGCCCGCATAGGGAAAACAAACAAAAAAAAAATTGCAGCATGCTCCATTTTTGCACGCATGACTTCTATTGAAGTCAACGGAAGCCGTCCAACCAGCAGCCTTTCCGCAATTGGCAGGTCGCAAATTCCATGTCATTGCCAGGCGATGACGTGGGAAAAGCACATAAAATGTACCACGGTCATATGACCGCTGTGTTCAGTTACCGCCAAATGATCGACATTTTAAAAAAGGTACAAGATAAGTTCTGGTGGGTAAGTGATATACTGATTGGCTTAACTAAGTAATGGTGGAAGACTGGCATTAGGTGTCACAATCTACCCATTTAGGTGTACGTTCTGAACAATGTAATGCATATGACCACGAGCTCCGTATATCCCATTATGGGTTTGACTTCTACCAGTGTGATCATATGTGGCCCTAGATCAGTAAAGTCACCTGTTAGAAGCTTATGTCTGTTTCTCTCAATAGAGATAAGTTAAAGATGGGAGTTGAGGAAGATGGCCATCAGCTACCTTATATATGTAGTCCCCATTACTTGGCTCATTGTTTTCAGATCATGGGCCACTACTTTCAGCAAACTAAATGCACCTGCACTGGATACAGCCATTTCAGGGGAACCAGTCAGACAAGTTTACCTACAACAGATGTCCGCAAAGATTTATAGCTCATCAGCCAAATTCAAAATGTAACGGGTGAAGTTGGGGCTCAATGGATATTAAAAAGGGCTAGTCCAATGAAAATCTGACCTGGCTATATGGCTTTGCAGGGCTCTCATATCCTATGAACCCTGTAGACTAAATTAATGGTCTCAAAGGAGATGCGGCACCGACTCTAGGGATGCTTCTCTTAGGCTCTGACCACATATCTGCTTGAAATTTACAGTCTTTCGCTCCATCATAGAACAGAAGAATGAAAAATTAGCAAGCGGGATTTGTCAAATTGAGGAAGCCAGCAGCATCTGCAAGGACGCATTGACTATAGTGGGTTCTGTCTAATTTCTATGATGCGAAGGGAAAAGAAAAAGAAATAGCAGCATGCTGTGCTATTTGTTCTGGATCCCTGGACAGAAGCCCCAAGCAGAAATCTGAATAAAGCCTCATGCTTAGCTCCCCGTTCCCTCGCAAATCTGTCACTCACTAGACACATACTCAAATAGACAGAACATTACCTAGGTGCACACAAAAGGATGTCTGTGAGATGCATAAAGCAGTGGCTTTGTCGGTGGACTGGACAGGTATGCGAGGCCCCATGGAAATCAATGGGAGTGTTGTACCACGATTAGCGTGGTGCCTGGGACGCCACCGTAAAAAGTGTCAGTGTGAGAGTGGCCTAAAAGGTGTTTTTACATGGGACGATCTGGTGGGCCACCGATGTCCAACTTGCCGTCCCAGTGATCATCTTTCCTGTTCTTTTATACAGGAACGAGCGTCACTGAATGGAGGTGCAGCTGGCTGGGGATCAGTCCGGCCACCTCCATTCACAGTAAACAGGCAGTCTTTAATAAGTGGGCCTGTTCACATTGAACGCTCCGTCATTTTGTTATCTGCATGCAGAAATTGAACAGCGAATGTGCCGTGAAGAATTCTCATCTGTCGCTCAGTCTGTACGGGCATTTACACTGAACCATGATCATTAAGATTCTCGCTGGATCGCGGGAATGCGAATGAATTGTTCCATATAAAAGCAGTTTAATAGAGGTATCCGCGGATCAGCACTGCAGCTTCTATAAGCCCATTACTTTAGTAGGAGAGGACAGTCTCTTCAACCCCAATGCTAACTGGCAGTAATATAGTTTAGCTTACTGTGAGCTTTCAGTGACACTATATTGCCATTGCCAAGCCTAATTGGTTTTTTTGTTATTCCTCCATGTGAACAGTCCTTTAGTTATTAGTCCGTCAGCTTCACTTCTGTGGCTGTAGAAGCAAAGCTACAGAATACTTA